>NC_090932.1:1038902606-1039552606 GCF_040938575.1 Ambystoma mexicanum
CCACCCCCCCAGCCACCAGGGGCACCCTCCACCATGCCCCCACTCATGTCTCCCACCACCCCCACCCCCCAGCAGTGCAGGGGCACCCTCCACCAGGCCCCCACTCATGTCCCCTATCACCCCCACCCCCCAGCAGTGCAGGGGCACCCTCCACCAGGCCCCCACTCATGTCCCCTATCACCCCCACCCCCAGCCACCAGGGGCACCCTCCACCATGCCCCCACTCATGTCTCCCACCACCCCCACCCCCCAGCAGTGCAGGGGCACCCTCCACCAGGCCCCCACTCATGTCCCCTATCACCCCCACCCCCCAGCAGTGCAGGGGCACCCTCCACCAGGCCCCCACTCATGTCCCCTATCACCCCCACCCCCCGCCACCAGGGGCACCCTCCACCAGGCCCCCATCCATGTCTCCCACCACCCCCACCCCCCAGCCACCAGGGGCACCCTCCACCAGGCCCCCACTCATGTCTCCCACCACCCCCACCCCCAGCAGTGCAGGGGCAGCCTCCACCAGGCCCCCACTCATGTCTCCCACCACCCCACCCCCCAGCAGTGCAGGGGCAGCCTCCACCAGGCCCCCACTCATGTCTCCCACCACCCCCACCCCCCAGCAGTGCAGGGGCACCCTCCACCAGGCCCTCACTCATGTCCCCTATCACCCGCACCCCCCAGCCACCAGGGGCACCCTCTCCACCATGCCCCCACTCATGTCTCCCCCACCCCCACCCCCCCAGCAGTGCAGGGCCACCCTCCACCAGGCCCCCACTCATGTCCCCTATCACCCCCACCCCCCAGCAGTGCAGGGGCACCCTCCACCAGGCCCCCACTCATGTCCCCTATCACCCCCACCCCCCGCCACCAGGGGCACCCTCCACCAGGCCCCCATCCATGTCTCCCACCACCCCCACCCCCCAGCCACCAGGGGCACCCTCCACCAGGCCCCCACTCATGTCTCCCACCACCCCCACCCCCCAGCAGTGCAGGGGCAGCCTCCACCAGGCCCCCACTCATGTCTCCCACCACCCCACCCCCCAGCAGTGCAGGGGCAGCCTCCACCAGGCCCCCACTGATGTCCCCTATCACCCCCACCCCCCAGCAGTGCAGGGGCACCCCTCCACCAGGCCCCCACTCATGTCCCCTATCACCCCACCCCCCGGCACCAGGGGCACCCTCCACCAGGCCCCCATCCATGTCTCCCACCACCCCCACCCCCCAGCCACCAGGGGCACCCTCCACCATGCCCCCACTCATGTCTCCCACCACCCCCACCCCCCAGCAGTGCAGGGGCACCCTCCACCAGGCCCCCACTCATGTCTCCCACCACCCCCACCCCCCAGCAGTGCAGGGGCACCCTCCACCAGGCCCCCACTCATGTCCCCTATCACCCCCACCCCCAGCCACCAGGGGCACCCTCCACCATGCCCCCACTCATGTCTCCCACCAGCCCCACCCCCCAGCAGTGCAGGGGCACCCTCCACCAGGCCCCCACTCATGTCCCCTATCACCCCCATCCCCCAGCAGTGCAGGGGCACCCTCCACCAGGCCCCGACTCATGTCCCATATCACCCCCACCCCCCCGCCACCAGTGGCACCCTCCACCAGGCCCCCATCCATGTCTCCGACCACCCCCACCCCCCAGCCACCAGGGGCACCCTCCACCATGCCCCCACTCATGTCTCCCACCACCCCCACCCCCCAGCAGTGCAGGGGCACCCTCCACCAGGCCCCCACTCATGTCCCCTATCACCCCCACCCCCCAGCCACCAGCGGCACCCTCCACCATGCCCCCACTCATGTCTCGCACCACCCCCACCCCCCAGCAGTGCAGGGGCAGCCTCCACCAGGCCCCCACTCATGTCCCCTATAACCCCCACCCCCCCGCCACCAGGGGCACCCTCCACCAGGCCCCCATCCATGTCTCCCACCACCCCCACCCCCCAGCCACCAGGGGCACCCTCCACCAGGCCCCCACTCATGTCTCCCACCACCCCCACCCCCGAGCAGTGCAGGGGCACCCACCACCAGGCCCCCACCCATGTCTCGCACCACCCCCACCCCCCAGCCACCAGGGGCACCCTCCACCAGGCCCCCACTCATGTCTCCCACCACCCCCACCCCCCAGCAGTGCAGGGGCAGCCTCCACCAGGCCCCCACTCATGTCCCCTATTACCCCCACCCCCCCACCACCAGGGGCACCCTCCACCAGGCCCCCACTCATGTCTCCCACCACCCCCACCCCCCAGCAGTGCAGGGGCACCCTCCACCAGGCCCCCACTCATGTCCCCTATCACCCCCACCCCCCAGCAGTGCAGGGGCATCCTCCACCAGGCCCCCACCCATGTCCCCTATCACCCCCACCCCCCAGCAGTGCAGGGGCACCCTCCACCAGGCCCCCACTCATGTCCCCTATCACCCCACCCCCCCCCCGCCACCAGGGGCACCCTCCACCAGGCCCCCATCCATGTCTCCCACCACCCCCACCCCCCAGCAGTGCAGGGGCACCCTCCACCAGGCCCCCACTCATGTCTCCCACCACCCCCAACCCCCAGCAGTGCAGGGGCACCCTCCACCAGGCCCCCACTCATGTCCCCTATCACCCCCACCCCCCGCCACCAGGGGCACCCTCCACCAGGCCCCCATCCATGTCTCCGACCACCCCTACCCCCCAGCCACCAGGGGCACCCTCCACCATGCCCCCACTCATGTCTCCCACCACCCCCACCCCCCAGCAGTGCAGGGGCACCCTCCACCAGGCCCCCACTCATGTCCCCTATCACCCCCACCCCCCAGCAGTGCAGGGGCACCCTCCACCAGGCCCCCACTCATGTCCCCTATCACCCCCACCCCCCAGCCACCAGGGGCACCCTCCACCATGCCCCCACTCATGTCTCCCACCACCCCCACCCCCCAGCAGTGCAGGGGCACCCTCCACCAGGCCCCCACTCATGTCCCCTATCACCCCCACCCCCCAGCAGTGCAGGGGCACCCTCCACTAGGCCCCCACTCATGTCCCCTATCACCCCCACCCCCCGCCACCAGGGGCACCCTCCACCAGGCCCCCATCCATGTCTCCCACCACCCCCACCCCCCAGCCACCAGGGGCACCCTCCACCAGGCCCCCACTCATGTCTCCCACCACCCCCACCCCCCAGCAGTGCAGGGGCAGCCTCCACCAGGCCCCCACTCATGTCCCCTATCACCCCCACCCCCCCGCCACCAGGGGCACCCTCCACCAGGCCCCCACTCATGTCTCCCACCACCCCCACCCCCCATCAGTGCAGGGGCACCCTCCACCAGGCCCCCACTCATGTCCCCTATCACCCCCACCCCCCAGCAGTGCAGGGGCAGCCTCCACCAGGCCCCCACTCATGTCCCCTATCACCCCCACGCCCCAGCAGTGCAGGGGCACCCTCCACCAGGCCCCCACTCATGTCCCCTATCACCCCCACCCCCCCGCCACCAGGGGCACCCTCCACCAGGCCCCCATCCATGTCTCCCACCACCCCCACCCCCCAGCCACCAGGGGCACCCTCCACCATGCCCCCACTCATGTCTCCCACCACCCCCACCCCCCAGCAGTGCAGGGGCACCCTCCACCAGGCCCCCACTCATGTCTCCCACCACCCCCACCCCCCAGCAGTGCAGGGGCACCCTCCACCAGGCCCCCACTCATGTCCCCTATCACCCCCACCCCCCAGCCACCAGCGGCACCCTCCACCATGCCCCCACTCATGTCTCCCACCACCCCCACCCCCCAGCAGTGCAGGGGCACCCTCCATCAGGCCCCCACTCATGTCCCCTATCACCCCCACCCCCCAGCAGTGCAGGGGCACCCTCCACCAGGCCCCGACTCATGTCCCCTATCACCCCCACCCCCCCCGCCACCAAGGGCACCCTCCACCAGGCCCCCATCCATGTCTCCCACCACCCCCACCCCCCAGCCACCAGGGGCACCCTCCACCAGGCCCCCACTCATGTCTCCCACCACCCCCCCCCCCCAGCAGTGCAGGGGCAGCCTCCACCAGGCCCCCACTCATGTCTCCCACCACCCCCACCCCCCAGCAGTGCAGGGGCAGCCTCCACCAGGCCCCCACTCATGTCTCCCACCACCCCCACCCCCCAGCAGTGCAGGGGCACCCTCCACCAGGCCCCCACCCATGTCTCCCACCACCCCCACCCCCCAGCCACCAGGGGCACCCTCCACCAGGCCCCCACTCATGTCTCCCACCACCCCCACCCCCCAGCAGTGCAGGGGCAGCCTCCACCACGCCCCCACTCATGTCCCCTATCACCCCCACCCCCCCGCCACCAGGGGCACCCTCCATCAGGCCCCCACCCATGTCTCGCACCACCCCCACCCCCCAGCAGTGCAGGGGCAGCCTCCACCAGGCCCCCACTCATGTCCCCTATCACCCCCACCCCCCCGCCACCAGGGGCACCCTCCACCAGGCCCCCATCCATGTCTCCCACCACCCCCACCCCCCAGCCACCAGGGGCACCCTCCACCAGGCCCCCACTCATGTCTCCCACCACCCCCACCCCCCAGCAGTGCAGGGGCACCCACCACCAGGCCCCCACCCATGTCTCCCACCACCCCCACCCCCCAGCCACCAGGGGCACCCTCCACCAGGCCCCCACTCATGTCTCCCACCACCCCCACCCCCCAGCAGTGCAGGGGCAGCCTCCACCAGGCCCCCACTCATGTCCCCTATCACCCCCACCCCCCCGCCACCAGGGGCACCCTCCACCAGGCCCCCACTCATGTCTCCCACCACCCCCACCCCCCAGCAGTGCAGGGGCACCCTCCACCAGGCCCCCACTCATGTCCCCTATCACCCCCACCCCCCAGCAGTGCAGGGGCAGCCTCCACCAGGCCCCCACTCATGTCCCCTATCACCCCCACCCCCCAGCAGTGCAGGGGCACCCTCCACCAGGCCCCCACTCATGTCCCCTATCACCCCCACCCCCCCGCCACCAGGGGCACCCTCCACCAGGCCCCCATCCATGTCTCCCACCACCCCCACCCCCCAGCAGTGCAGGGGCACCCTCCACCAGGCCTCCACTCATGTCTCCCACCACCCCAACCCCCCAGCAGTGCAGGGGCACCCTCCACCAGGCCCCCACTCATGTCCCCTATCACCCCCACCCCCCCGCCACCAGGGGCACCCTCCACCAGGCCCCCATTCATGTCTCCCACCACCCCCACCCCCCAGCCACCAGGGGCACCCTCCACCATGCCCCCACTCATGTCTCCCACCACCCCCACCCCCCAGCAGTGCAGGGGCACCCTCCACCAGGCCCCCACTCATGTCCCCTATCACCCCCACCTCCCAGCAGTGCAGGGGCACCCTCCACCAGGCCCCCACTCATGTCCCCTATCACCCCCACCCCCCAGCCACCAGGGGCACCCTCCACCATGCCCCCACTCATGTCTCCCACCACCCCTACCCCCCAGCAGTGCAGGGGCACCCTCCACCAGGCCCCCACTCATGTCCCCTATCACCCCCACCCCCCAGCAGTGCAGGGGCACCCTCCACAAGGCCCCCACTCATGTCCCCTATCACCCCCACCCCCCACCACCAGGGGCACCCTCCACCAGGCCCCCATCCATGTCTCCCACCACCCCCACCCCCCAGCCACCAGGGGCACCCTCCACCAGGCCCCCACTCATGTCTCCCACCACCCCCACCCCCCAGCAGTGCAGGGGCAGCCTCCACCAGGCCCCCACTCATGTCTCCCACCACCCCCACCCCCCAGCAGTGCAGGGGCAGCCTCCACCAGGCCCCCACTCATGTCCCCTATCACCCCCACCCCCCCGCCACCAGGAGCACCCTCCACCAGGCCCCCATCCATGTCTCCCACCACCCCCACCCCCCAGCCACCAGGGGCACCCTCCACCATGCCCCCACTCATGTCTCCCACCACCCCCACTCCCCAGCAGTGCAGGGGCACCCTCCACCAGGCCCCCACTCATGTCTCCCACCACCCCCACCCCCCAGCAGTGCAGGGGCACCGTCCACCAGGCCCCCACTCATGTCCCCTATCACCCCCACCCCCCAGCCACCAGGGGCACCCTCCACCATGCCCCCACTCATGTCTCCCACCACCCCCACCCCCCAGCAGTGCAGGGGAACCCTCCACCAGGCCCCCACTCATGTCCCCTATCACCCCCACCCCCCAGCAGTGCAGGGGCACCCTCCACCAGGCCCCGACTCATGTCCCCTACCACCCCCACCCCCCCGCCACCAGGGGCACCCTCCACCAGGCCCCCATCCATGTCTCCCACCACCCCCACCCCCCAGCCACCAGGGGCACCCTCCACCAGGCCCCCACTCATGTCTCCCACCACCCCCACCCACCAGCAGTGCAGGGGCAGCCTCCACTAGGCCCCCACTCATGTCTCCCACCACCCCCACCCCCCAGCAGTGCAGGGGCAGCCTCCACCAGGCCCCCACTCATGTCTCCCACCACCCCCACCCCCCAGCAGTGCAGGGGCACCCTCCACCAGGCCCCCACCCATGTCTCCCACCACCCCCACCCCCCAGCCACCAGGGGCACCCTCCACCAGGCCCCCACTCATGTCTCCCACCACCCCCACCCCCCAGCAGTGCAGGGGCAGCCTCCACCACGCCCCCAATCATGTCCCCTATCACCCCCACCCCCCCGCCACCAGGGGCCCCCTCCACCAGGCCCCCACCCATGTCTCGCACCACCCCCACCCCCCAGCAGTGCAGGGGCAGCCTCCACCAGGCCCCCACTCATGTCCCCTATCACCCCCACCCCCCAGCCACCAGGGGCACCCTCCACCAGGCCCCCACTCATGTCTCCCACCACCCCCACCCCCCAACAGTGCAGGGGCACCCTCCACCAGGCCCCCACCCATGTCTCCCACCACCCCCACCCCCCAGCCACCAGGGGCACCCTCCACCAGGCCCCCACTCATGTCTCCCACCACCCCCACCCCCCTGCAGTGCAGGGGCAGCCTCCACCAGGCCCCCACTCATGTCCCCTATCACCCCCACCCCCCCGCCACCAGGGGCACCCTCCACCAGGCCCCCACTCATGTCTCCCATCACCCCCACCCCCCAGCAGTGCAGGGGCACCCTCCACCAGGCCCCCACTCATGTCCCCTATCACCCCCACCCCCCAGCAGTGCAGGGGCAGCCTCCACCAGGCCCCCACTCATGTCCCCTATCACCCCCACCCCCCAGCAGTGCAGGGGCACCCTCCACCAGGCCCCCACTCATGTCCCCTATCACCCCCACCCCCCCGCCACCAGGGGCACCCTCCACCAGGCCCCCATCCATGTCTACCACCACCCCCACCCCCGAGCCACCAGGGGCACCCTTCACCATGCCCCCACTCATGTCTCCCACCACCCCCACCCCCCAGCAGTGCAGGGGCACCCTCCACCAGGCCCCCACTCATGTCTCCCACCACCCCCACCCCCCAGCAGTGCAGGGGCACCCTCCACCAGGCCCCCACTCATGTCCCCTATCACCCCCACCCCCCCGCCACCAGGGGCACCCTCCACCAGGCCCCCATCCATGTCTCCCACCACCCCCACCCCCCAGCCACCAGGGGCACCCTCCACCATGCCCCCACTCATGTCTCCCACCACCCCCACCCCCCAGCAGTGCAGGGGCACCCTCCACCAGGCCCCCACTCATGTCCCCTATCACCCCCACCCCCCAGCAGTGCAGGGGCACCCTCCACCAGGCCCCCACTCATGTCCCCTATCACCCCCACCCCCAGCCACCAGGGGCACCCTCCACCATGCCCCCACTCATGTCTCCCACCACCCCCACCCCCCAGCAGTGCAGGGGCACCCTCCACCAGGCCCCCACTCATGTCCCCTATCACCCCCACCCCCCAGCAGTGCAGGGGCACCCTCCACCAGGCCCCCACTCATGTCCCCTATCACCCCCACCCCCCGCTACCAGGGGCACCCTCCACCAGGCCCCCATCCATGTCTCCCACCACCCCCACCCCCCAGCCACCAGGGGCACCCTCCACCAGGCCCCCACTCATGTCTCCCACCACCCCCACCCCCCAGCAGTGCAGGGGCAGCCTCCACCAGGCCCCCACTCATGTCTCCCACCACCCCCACCCCCCAGCAGTGCAGGGGCAGCCTCCACCAGGCCCCCACTCATGTCTCCCACCACCCCCACCCCCCAGCAGTGCAGGGGCACCCTCCACCAGGCCCTCACTCATGTCCCCTATCACCCGCACCCCCCAGCCACCAGGGGCACCCTCCACCATGCCCCCACTCATGTCTCCCACCACCCCCACCCCCCAGCAGTGCAGGGCCACCCTCCACCAGGCCCCCACTCATGTCCCCTATCACCCCCACCCCCCAGCAGTGCAGGGGCACCCTCCACCAGGCCCCCACTCATGTCCCCTATCACCCCCACCCCCCGCCACCAGGGGCACCCTCCACCAGGCCCCCATCCATGTCTCCCACCACCCCCACCCCCCAGCCACCAGGGGCACCCTCCACCAGGCCCCCACTCATGTCTCCCACCACCCCCACCCCCCAGCAGTGCAGGGGCAGCCTCCACCAGGCCCCCACTCATGTCTCCCACCACCCCCACCCCCCAGCAGTGCAGGGGCAGCCTCCACCAGGCCCCCACTGATGTCCCCTATCACCCCCACCCCCCAGCAGTGCAGGGGCACCCTCCACCAGGCCCCCACTCATGTCCCCTATCACCCCCACCCCCCGGCACCAGGGGCACCCTCCACCAGGCCCCCATCCATGTCTCCCACCACCCCCACCCCCCAGCCACCAGGGGCACCCTCCACCATGCCCCCACTCATGTCTCCCACCACCCCCACCCCCCAGCAGTGCAGGGGCACCCTCCACCAGGCCCCCACTCATGTCTCCCACCACCCCCACCCCCCAGCAGTGCAGGGGCACCCTCCACCAGGCCCCCACTCATGTCCCCTATCACCCCCACCCCCCAGCCACCAGGGGCACCCTCCACCATGCCCCCACTCATGTCTCCCACCAGCCCCACCCCCCAGCAGTGCAGGGGCACCCTCCACCAGGCCCCCACTCATGTCCCCTATCACCCCCATCCCCCAGCAGTGCAGGGGCACCCTCCACCAGGCCCCGACTCATGTCCCATATCACCCCCACCCCCCCGCCACCAGTGGCACCCTCCACCAGGCCCCCATCCATGTCTCCGACCACCCCCACCCCCCAGCCACCAGGGGCACCCTCCACCATGCCCCCACTCATGTCTCCCACCACCCCCACCCCCCAGCAGTGCAGGGGCAGCCTCCACCAGGCCCCCACTCATGTCTCCCACCACCCCCACCCCCCAGCAGTGCAGGGGCAGCCTCCACCAGGCCCCCACTCATGTCTCCCACCACCCCCACCCCCCAGCAGTGCAGGGGCACCCTCCACCAGGCCCCCACCCCTGTCTCCCACCACCCCCACCCCCCAGCCACCAGGGGCACCCTCCACCAGGCCCCCACTCATGTCTCCCACCACCCCCACCCCCCAGCAGTGCAGGGGCACCCTCCACCAGGCCCCCACTCATGTCCCCTATCACCCCCACCCCCCCGCCACCAGGGGCACCCTCCACCAGGCCCCCATCCATGTCTCCCACCACCCCCACCCCCCAGCCACCAGGGGCACCCTCCACCATGCCCCCACTCATGTCTCCCACCACCCCCACCCCCCAGCAGTGCAGGGGCACCCTCCACCAGGCCCCCACTCATGTCCCCTATCACCCCCACCTCCCAGCAGTGCAGGGGCACCCTCCACCAGGCCCCCACTCATGTCCCCTATCACCCCCACCCCCCAGCCACCAGGGGCACCCTCCACCATGCCCCCACTCATGTCTCCCACCACCCCTACCCCCCAGCAGTGCAGGGGCACCCTCCACCAGGCCCCCACTCATGTCTCCCACCACCCCCACCCCCCAGCAGTGCAGGGGCAGCCTCCACCAGGCCCCAACTCATGTCCCCTATCACCCCCACCCCCCAGCAGTGCAGGGGCACCCTCCACCAGGCCCCCACTCATATCCCCTATCACCCCCACCCCCCAGCCACCAGGGGCACCCTCCACCATGCCCCCACTCATGTCTCCCACCACCCCTACCCCCCAGCAGTGCAGGGGCACCCTCCACCAGGCCCCCACTCATGTCTCCCACCACCCCCACCCCCCAGCAGTGCAGGGGCAGCCTCCACCAGGCCCCCACTCATGTCCCCTATCACCCCCACCCCCCAGCAGTGCAGGGGCACCCTCCACCAGGCCCCCACTCATGTCCCCTATCACCCCCACCCCCCCGCCACCAGGGGCACCCTCCACCAGGCCCCCATCCATGTCTCCCACCACCCCCACCCCCCAGCCACCAGGGGCACCCTCCGCCATGCCCCCACTCATGTCTCCCACCACCCCCACCCCCCAGCAGTGCAGGGGCACCCTCCACCAGGCCCCCACTCATGTCTCCCACCACCCCCACCCCCCAGCAGTGCAGGGGCACCCTCCACCAGGCCCCCACTCATGTCCCCTATCACCCCCACCCCCCAGCCACCAGGGGCACCCTCCACCATGCCCCCACTCATGTCTCCCACCACCCCCACCCCCCAGCAGTGCAGGGGCACCCTCCACCAGGCCCCCACTCATGTCCCCTATCACCCCCATCCCCCAGCAGTGCAGGGGCACCCTCCACCAGGCCCCGACTCATGTCCCCTATCACCCCCACCCCCCGCCACCAGGGGCACCCTCCACCAGGCCCCCATCCATGTCTCCCACCACCCCCACCCCCCAGCCACCAGGGGCACCCTCCACCAGGCCCCCACTCATGTCTCCCACCACCCCCACCCCCCAGCAGTGCAGGGGCAGCCTCCACCAGGCCCCCACTCATGTCTCCCACCACCCCCACCCCCCAGCAGTGCAGGGGCAGCCTCCACCAGGCCCCCACTCATGTCTCCCACCACCCCCACCCCCCAGCAGTGCAGGGGCACCCTCCACCAGGCCCCCACCCATGTCTCCCACCACCCCCAGCCACCAGGGGCACCCTCCACCAGGCCCCCACTCATGTCTCCCACCACCCCCACCCCCCAGCAGTGCAGGGGCAGCCTCCACCACGCCCCCACTCATGTCCCCTATCACCCCCACCCCCCCGCCACCAGGGGCACCCTCCACCAGGCCCCCACCCATGTCTCGCACCACCCCCACCCCCCAGCAGTGCAGGGGCAGCCTCCACCAGGCCCCCACTCATGTCCCCTATCACCCCCACCCCTCCGCCACCAGGGGCACCCTCCACCAGGCCCCCATCCATGTCTCCCACCACCCCCACCCCCCAGCCACCAGGGGCACCCTCCACCAGGCCCCCACTCATGTCTCCCACCACCCCCACCCCCCAGCAGTGCAGGGGCACCCTCCACCAGGCCCCCACCCATGTCTCCCACCACCCCCACCCCCCAGCCACCAGGGGCACCCTCCACCAGGCCCCCACTCATGTCTCCCACCACCCCCACCCCCCAGAAGTGCAGGGGCACCCTCCACCAGGCCCCCACCCATGTCTCCCACCACCCCCACCCCCCAGCCACCAGGGGCACCCTCCACCAGGCCCCCACTCATGTCTCCCACCACCCCCACCCCCCAGCAGTGCAGGGGCAGCCTCCACCAGGCCCCCACTCATGTCCCCTATCACCCCCACCCCCCCACCACCAGGGGCACCCTCCACCAGGCCCCCACTCATGTCTCCCACCACCCCCACCCCCCAGCAGTGCAGGGGCACCCTCCATCAGGCCCCCACTCATGTCCCCCATCACCCCCACCCCCCAGCAGTGCAGGGGCAGCCTCCAAGAGGCCCCCACTCATGTCCCCTATCACCCCCACCCCCCAGCAGTGCAGGGGCACCCTCCACCAGGCCCCCACTCATGTCCCCTATCACCCCCACCCCCCCGCCACCAGGGGCACCCTCCACCAGGCCCCCATCCATGTGTACCACCACCCCCACCCCCGAGCCACCAGGGGCACCCTTCACCATGCCCCCACTCATGTCTCCCACCACCCCCACCCCCCAGCAGTGCAGGGGCACCCTCCACCAGGCCCCCACTCATGTCTCCCACCACCCCCACCCCCCAGCAGTGCAGGGGCACCCTCCACCAGGCCCCCACTCATGTCCCCTATCACCCCCACCCCCCCCGCCACCAGGGGCACCCTCCACCAGGCCCCCATCCATGTCTCCCACCACCCCCACCCCCCAGCCACCAGGGGCACCCTCCACCATGCCCCCACTCATGTCTCCCACCACCCCCACCCCCCAGCAGTGCAGGGGCACCCTCCACCAGGCCCCCACTCATGTCCCCTATCACCCCCACCCCCCAGCAGTGCAGGGGCACCCTCCACCAGGCCCCCACTCATGTCCCTTATCACCCCCACCCCCCAGCCACCAGGGGCACCCTCCACCATGCCCCCACTCATGTCTCCCACCACCCCCACCCCCCAGCAGTGCAGGGGCACCCTCCACCAGGCCCCCACTCATGTCCCCTATCACCCCCACCCCCCAGCAGTGCAGGGGCACCCTCCACCAGGCCCCCACTCATGTCCCCTATCACCCCCACCCCCCGCCACCAGGGGCACCCTCCACCAGGCCCCCATCCATGTCTCCCACCACCCCCACCCCCCAGCCACCAGGGGCACCCTCCACCAGGCCCCCACTCATGTCTCCCACCACCCCCACCCCCCAGCAGTGCAGGGGCAGCCTCCACCACGCCCCCACTCATGTCCCCTATCACCCCCACCCCCCAGCGCTGTGGGGCACCTGCCAGCAGGCCCCCACCCATGTCCAACCCATGTCTCGCACCACCCCCACTCCCCAGCCACCAGAGGCATCCTCCACCAGGACTCCAACTTCCCTGGCACTGAAGCTGGTGCCCCTCTGCCTCCTTGGCCGGGGGTTGCAACTGGTGCCAGATGTTGTAGTGCCCGACATGGCAACCCCAGAGGCAGGAGTGGGTGGGCAACTGGGTCCTGGGGCTGGGCTGTGGTGCGATGGAAAAGCATTCGGGAGCCTTTGGTTCCAGCAGGGGTGGTCACAGCAACAGCACCCCTGGCTGATGTGCAGGCAGCAAATGGCAGGGCACGTGGGCAGCAGGCAGTCAGGCAGCAGCAGATGGCAGGTGGGAGCGTGCTCAGGGCTCTGGGGGGCAGTAATTTGGCCTCCTGGGCAGGAGCGTGGTCTTTCGTGTGTGAACGCGTGGACAGCTTGATACGTAGTGAGTGATTTTGCACGTGAAAATCCCACACGTCTGCGTGTAAATCGATGAAAGGCCCTTAGCGCGTAAACGCGTATGCGCTTCTATGAAGTCACGTGCACGCATTGGAAAAAGTTGCGTGACACGTCCGAGTGTCAAAGCGTGTTATTGGTGGAAATAGCACTACACGCAGAAGTGTCAAAGCGTGTAATTGGTGCAAATGGACCTACACGCAGAAGTGTCAAAGCGTGTAATTGGTGCAAATGGACATACACGCAGAAGTGACAAAGCGTGTAATTGGTGCAAATGGACCTACACGCAGAAGTGACAAAGCGTGTAATTGGTGGGAATCGGCCTAGCACGTACACGCCGCGTAAGTGACGCTGTACGTGTGGGCCTGTATATAAGGTACGTGTAGAACACCAATTCCTTGTACTGCTTTTCGTGGAGAGCGAGCGGGTGAATTCTGTACTTCTTGTCGTTTCACACGCGATTTACTTCACGGCGTTTCAAGTTCGTACTCCCTGTTACCTCGGACAGCTTTTTCTATTTTTTCTCTTGTACTAGTTTACCTGGGCCTGTTCCCTCAAACAGTGTTCCCTTCTACTGTTGTCCTGTCTCCTCAGACAGCGTACATATCATCTTTTGGCGGGGGTGTTGCCAACCAAACGCGCTCATTTTTCACGCTCTTTTACCTGGCAGACGGTGAGTCACGCACGTATCTAACATCTGTGCTTGCCCCGTGTGTAGCCTACCCCTTCAGAGGTCATTCTAGGCTGCGTGTGACACGCATACGTTCATTCTTGTGTTACTGGGTGCCAGAGCGTAGTGCAGGTTTTTCTTTCTGCACACGTGGTCTAGGAGGGGTTGCGTGCACGTCATCTCCCTTTTTTGGGCCTCCTGTGCATTGCGTGACCCGTCATCTTTCCCCAGGGGTTACATTCAGCCTTGCTAGAGCACTAGGGTACAATTACCATCTGGTACCCAACCCCTTTGACCCCCAATTGCCCAGGTCAATAGTCTACATCCACTCCCATACGCACATTAACATCAGTGCCATGGCTGGGAGGCGAGGATTCCGTAAGGGTGGCAAAGGTGGAAGAGCCACAAGTGGTGGCCGTGGTGGATCCGGTAGGGGACGTGGTCGTAACTTGCAGGGTGAGCCTGTCCCCCCATGTGTGGAGGACCAGTCACGGGCACCCATAATCCCCCCCACCCCCTCCCGTTGAGGCTGATGTGGCTGACACCATCCATGCTCAGCCCTTGTTGGGCCAGCCCATTGTGGCACCAGACCTGGCTGACTCCATGGCTGACTTCCAGGTCAGCAGGGCTACGACACGTGCGCTGGTGCACGTTGATGCCATCATGCCACGTGGATCTGGGGCAGCAAGGTCATCTGCTGCACCAAGGAGGCAGGGCGGAGAGGCTGTAGGGGCAGCTGCGGCTCCATCCACCCCAGCCCTCACACACCCAGCCAGGACAGTGTCGGTCCTAGTCCATGCTGCTGACATTCCCCCTGACACCATCACACTAGAGCCAATGCCTGCACCAACTCCCATGCTGAGTGTGCAATCCCACACTCCTGATACAGTGTCCACCAGGGCTCCTGCCCCTAGTGTCCAGAGCGGCGCAGGACACTCAGGATCACCACCACCTTCCAAGCGGAAGAGGAAGAGTGCTCGTCCGGCACAGGCTGATGCCCCAGACACGGCTACACAGTCCGGCCCGTCCAGGAAGCCCAGCTTCACGGATGACGAACTGAATGCACTTGTCGAGTATGTGTCCGGACATGACAACGAGATGGTCATTGTTGCAGGATCCAAGACCACACCTGCACAACGCCAGGCACACTGGCAGACCGTTGCGGACATCGTAAGTGCCCTTGGAATCGTGAGGCGCACAGCCAATGATTGCTATAAGCGCTGGAATGACCTAAAGCGCAGGGCAAAGAGTAAGCTGGCCTCAAGTCATGCCGCAACTCTAGTGACTGGAGGTGGGTCTCCAGTAGTAGACATGGAACTCACTCCACATGAGTCAGTCGCTGGGACCTACGTCACGGAGGAACAGATCCAAGGCGTGGGAGATCTGGCTGATTACGAGGCATTGTCCGGTGAGTGCACATGCATGTGTGTGTCATCCATGTGCATGGTGTGTGTGTGAGGGCTTCTGTTTGTGTGCCAGGTGAGAGTGTGTGCGCCTTAGTCGTATGGGTCAGCCATGTGCTTCATGCAATACTTCCTGCGCAGCTGCATTTGGCCATAGCAGTATCCCTTCTGCCAACAGTAGACATCTAGCCCAACTGCACGCCAGTTGCCCTTGAAGTGTCACCTTGCCACAACATAGTTGCTTATTTTTCACTGTTCATTCAGTCAGATTGTTTGCATTCCCCCACTTTTACTAGCCATGTCGCTGTCCACTAGTCACATGTCTGACATGGCTATGGTAAAGTGGAGTGACTTTGTTACCTGGATATCATTTGTACACACATGTCCCTGTGCAATTGGACCATTTCAGACTGGCAGCTCCAGGTGAAAAATCTGACCTGTTAGAATTAGAAAAGCAATTACATGCGGGAACTGGACTGAATGAATAGGTGCTGCCCTCCTCTCCATCTTCACTCAATAGCAATGGTACATGCCATCTGTGTGATGGCATGTGTGTTTCACCTGGCAATCACAGGCCAATGTGTGATGCCACTGCCAGGCAGCATGCAGAAAATGTGTTCATCTTCCATCTTGGTGTCATCAGTGTGTGCCATTTGCCTGCACTTCATACGCAGTGAGGGTGCATGCATGTGAGGGTTTTAGTCATGTGGGACATGTGTCAATCAAGTACTGGCTCTCTTGCTTCTCAGCCCTCATTGTGTGCCATGGTGCTAATGCCTGTTTCCATTTCTTTGTTTTCATGTCTTTGCAGGGGAAGACGCACCTGATACTGCTGGGGTTGTGGAGATGGTGCAGACCCAGGAGGTGTCCGAGGGCCGACCAACCACCAGTGAGGGACGTGGTGTGGTGGTGGGGGAGAACCCACAAGTGCTGCAGGTCGTGCTCTCAAGGGGTGTCTCTGGCTGCACCTCCCCCGAGCTGTACTCAGGTGTTGATTCGGATGAGACCTACGTGCCGTCGCAGGTGAGTGTTCCAGGGAGGGATTCTGTTCTGTCTCACCCACCTGCACCAGGGTCAGAACCCTCCATGGGGATGTCAGTGTTGGCAGCTACGCCTTTGGTGGTTACGGATGCAGGGTCACACTCTGCGACATCTGATCCTGTTCCTGGGCCAGCAGATCAGAGGGGGAATGCAGTCCTGCAGCCTCAGGCAGTGCCAGCACAGCAAGGCGCAGTTCGCCTTGCCCCAGACAGGTGTGGTGCCCGCCGACGTGGTGGCCGTACGCCACCTGGCAATACCGCATGGGAGCAATCCATTTACGGTATGGCAACCCAACAGGCTGCATCATCCGAGATGATGGCTCAGGCCATGGATAGGGTGGCCACTTCCATTGTCCCCCCAGAAAGGCTGATGGAGCGACTAGAGGAGGCAACCGACTCCATCTGCCAGTCACACAGGGAGGACATGTTGGGGTCCAACAGGGACAGGCGGGCGGCACTGGCGACTCTGCAGGAGGCCATCACCATTGAGTCCCAGGGCCACAGGGAAGCCCTGAGGCAGGAGCTCCTTCACCTCAGGACGACTCTTGTTGAGCTTGAGGCTTCAACACACCAAAGGACAGAACAGCAGCTGGAGCGTCTCACCCGTACGCTCTCAGCTGAGATGCAGGCAACGAGGGCGGAAGTCTGGGCATCCCATGAGTTGTTGCATGGGGACCTCCGCACACTCATCCTCCAGAACCAGACCTACCACACCCGCATGCTTGCAGCCATGGAGGAGAAGACTAGGGCCTTGCGTGGGCTGCCTCCCATAGTGCAACCACCTCCGGATGCAGCTGCACAGGGTGATAATAGCGACAGCAGTGATACTCCCACAACAGGGTAGCCGTGTGGGCCATGAGCCCATGGAGGTGTTTTATTTTCCCAGGATCCACGCAGGTGGGTTCTGGTGTGCATCCTGTCCTCGGACCTCCTGGGTGGCCTCCCCAACCCCCCCGGGCCCATCAATGGCCATTTTTGATTGTTTCTTATTTTTATTTTTATTTATTTTATTCCCTATTTTTTAGGGACCATTTGTTGGCTTCCGTGGTTCCTGTGGGCATACGCTGCATTGTGGCTGGGCACATGCAGGCTTGTAATGTATTTGGTTCAGATGCTTGGGTTTGAGTCACACACACCCCTCCTGCTTCCCGTTTCCATGGGCTTGCAAAGGGTGTGCCCAAGTGACAGTGAATTACACAGTGACGTTGGACTCCCATGAGCTGTGTGGGCAGTCTGTAGTCAATACTGTGTATACATTCCTAGTGCATATTGCTGTTGTGTTGTACACTGCATGTTGCATTGATGTGTAACTCATCTTCTGTGTCTACCTCCCATTTTGCAGGTCCCTTCCTCATGTCTACACAAGGACCTCTAGTCTGGAGATGGGGTCCATGTTGGCAGCAGTGCACCTACAACTCTACATGGCGCCAACACTGCACAGTTGGTAGTGGTGGGAGTGCAGGCATTTCCAGGTGGTGAGACTACTAATATGTAACATTTGTGATGTCATGTTAATGGTAGTACGTGCTCAAGTATGTTGTTGGTCCGGCATTGCTGTGAGCATTTCAGGTGTTGCAGGTTTCTAATAGGGACACTGTACATAGTGACACTAGTGTCATGTTGTGGGGATTACTCTGTTTACCTGCAAATAGCATGACATGGCACGGTGTGTCGTGTGGCGGTGCTGGGGTTGGGTTGGCTGACATGGCACTGTCCTCTTGTTGCATTTTGCAAGTGGGTATTCATTTTAGCTGCTTGAATGTGTAACTTCACAAAACTGCATTGGTGGTGTCTGTGTGGGTAGGGATGCACACATTGTGACACTTCCAGGTGAACAATCTCAGGCTGATATGGTATTCACGGTTCATTCTCCAGACATTCAGGATCAGTGTCAGGTTGAGTCATCATTGATTGTCAGATGGAATGTGCCAGGGCAGTGTGCACTCCACAGGGGTGTGATTTCTATGTGAAGTAATTAGCCACTAGCTGTGTACGGGCTGCCTCCCCCCGTGCCCTTTCCCCTCCCATGCGCAGCGGCTGTGCATGTGGTTGGGGATGTGGGGCCACCACCATGTCCACGGCCAGGCCCCGGCGTGTTGCAACGTTGTGCAGGACACATGCTGCCACTATGATCCTGCACACTACTGGGGGAGCGTATAACAGCTGGCTGCCAGAACGGTCAAGGGAGCGAAAGCGTGACTTTAGCACTCCGAATGTGCGCTCCACTATGCCCCAGGTCGTAATGTGGGCTGTGTTAGATCTTACCTCGGGTGGCGTGGTGGGGTTCCGAATTGGCGTCATCATGTGGGGGCTGAGAGGGTAGGCACTGTCCCCTGTGGAGGTGGTGATTGGTATCATTGGTGGGGTTGTGACCTTGCTCAGTATCCAACATGCATGCATGTGCAGTGGCATACATACTCACCAAGCAGCCATGTATCGCCATGCCGCCCAGCTTCTAGGTCCCGGCTTAGGGTGGACATTCGGTAAATGAAGCTGTCGTGGGTGGACCCGGGATAGTTGGCATATACTGAGGTGATGATTCCCTTGGCATTACATGCTACCTGCACGTTGATGGAATGCCAGTGCTTGCGGTTCCTATAAATGTGCTCAGATGCCCTGGGGGGACGTAGAGCCACATGGGTGCAGTCGATGGCACCTAGCACTTTGGGGAATCGTGCCACACCGTAAAAATCCAGGGCGGCAGCATGCCTTTCTGCAGGTGTTCTGGGCAGGTATATGTGCCTGCGGACTGATGGGCGTGCAGTGATGATGTTCAAGACCTGGTGTAGGCAGCGTGACTGGGTGGCCTGTGACACCCCACCCACTATGGCACTTGTCCGCTGAAATGATCCAGTGGCTAAGAAGTGCAGTACATTGAGGACCTTCTCCAGGGGGCTGAGTGCTTGGGAGCACAGGGTGGGTGATGTGAGGTCATCCTCCCACTCACTCACCAGGTCCAGTATTATGTGTGGTGGAAACCTGTACCTCCCATACACCTGGTCATCAGGCATCCCGAAAAGGCTGGTTCTGGGTGTGAATATTCTGGCCCTGACTATCCTCCTCCTCCTCCTTTGGTAGCTCACTGCCACTGCTGCTAGGAACGGTATGTTCATCCTGGCGTCGAGCTTGTTATTGTTAAAGTGCGCAAATTTATGCTTTGCGCGTGTTCTAGGCGAGCGTGTGACCCGCGCACCCCTGGAATCCAGTTCCCAGTCCAATAGCGTGTGGAAATTCCCACGCACCACGGGATACAGGTGCGCTGACGTACTTGCGTGTGTAAGTGCCCGCGCACCCATGAAATACACGTACATAGGCCAATCGCGTGTACGCGCACTTTTGTCCAATTACACGCTGACGTGCAGTATTTCCACGTGTGCTCCGTCATCACGTGCTGAGTGGGGAACACCCGTGCGGGTCACGTCACAGAGGCGCTTATGCGCTGAGGGACTCTGGTCCAATAGAATCGCGTATGCGTGCTGACGCGCTTACGCGCTAAGGGCCTTTCCTCGGATTTCACGCTGACGTGCAGGATTTTCACGTGCCAAATCACTCTGTATCAAGCTGGCCACGCGAAAACACACGGAACACCACGCTCCTGCCCAGAAGGCCGAGTTACTGCCCCCCAGTGCCCCGAGCAGCCTCCCACGTGCCATCTGCTGCTGCCTGCCTGCCTGCCTGCCTGCTGCCACCGTGCCCTGCCATTTGGTGCCTGCACATCAGCCATCTGCAGGGGTCCAGTTGCTGTGTCCACCCCTGCTGGAACTGAAGACTCCCGACTGGGATTACATCGCTCCACAGCCCAGCCCCAGGACCCAGTTGCCCACCCACACCTGCCTCTGGGGTTGCCATGTCGGGCACTTCCACATCTGGCACCGGTGGCAACCCCAGGCCAAAGGGGCAGAGGGGCACCAGCTTCACTGCCACCGAAGTTGGTGTCCTGGTGGAGCATGTCCTGGGGCAGTATGACGCCCTCTTTGGATCGTCCCGCGCCAGCAAGGAAGGACGGGAGAGGATCTGGGCCGACTGTGTGGTTGCCATCAACGCGGAGGGGGTGGCAACCCGCAACGTCCTGAAGATCAAGAAGCGCTGGGAGGACTTGAGGTCCAGGACCCTTGTGAAGGCCCGGCGCCTCGTGGAGGGGGGCCGGGGCCGCATGAGTTCCATCCAGATGAGGGTCCTGGAACGCGTACGCCCAGCGCTCCACGCCCAGATCCTTGAGAGGGAGGCCCGTCTGGAGTTGAGTAGTAAGTGTCCAAGCATTACTGTGTGAGACAGGGCATGTTGCGGTGTGCTGGTTCTATGATACTTGCCTGTATGTGTGCCATAGGCCATGTATGCATGTATGTGTGCAGGGACATCATAGTAATGCATGTGCGACCAGTGATGTGTGACCCATATGGTTGTTGCATGTGTTCAAATGCCGCATGGGGAGCCCTATGCAGATTTTGAACATGAGAGCATGCCAGTCTCTGTACCTGGACATGGGTGGGGGTGAGGGATGGGTGCTGATGCCAGGTACATATATGGTAGCCATGTCTGTGTGCCTGACCTGCGTGTCTGTGACTTGTGCATGCCATGGATGCATGACACATGTGTGTGACAATGCAGAGATTCAGTGAAGCAGCCAAATTACCCTTGTATCCGCTGTGTTTGGTGTGTTTGGGGCCAGATGGATGTGACTGAGGTGAAGTGTGTGCATGTGATAGGCATGAGCCATGATGCATGTGAGTTACATATCATTGAATATTTCAAGAGTCCATTGCACATGCATGGAAATGTCCATGGCATGCACCATGCCTGTTACTGTGTGTGTTTTGCCTGGACTGACCCATGTGTTGTGGAGGGACATGATGGAAGTGTACTTTGACAGTGGTGCTCATCTACTATTGCTTCCTGTTTAGGGGACCATTGTACAGTACCCTGATGCTTGTGTTCTTTGTCTCCCTCTACGCTGCGGCTAGTGAAGAAGAGGGCGGAGACGGCGCTGTGGAGCAAGGCGGCGGGGATGCCCCCACGGCTGCAGCGGAAGGGGTGGGTGAGCCCCCACAGGGGCCTGCTACGGTGGGAGACGGTGAGGAGCCATCCAGGTTGGTGGTTTGCACAGAGGAGGAGGAGGCCGCCACTGGGGCACACATGGGGCCTGGTGGGGGCATCCCTGCTGGTGCAAGTGGTGCAGTCCAGTGCCAGGGGCAGGAGGCAGCACAGGACACCATGGAGGGGCCTGTGCATGTCGCTGTCCCTGACCCTGTGAGTGCACCACCATGCACCAGCAGGGATGCCCCGTCCCAGGCCCGTCCGCAGGTAGAGGGGATATCCATGTCACCTGACTCCCCTCCACCTGCGGACGTGGGAACCCCTGGCCGTGTGGAGAAGGTCCTGATTGGGGTCGCGATGCGCACGGCTGTGATTCGTGATGCCGTGCATGCTTCCCGGGAGGAGCATGCACGTCATCACGAAGTGCACCGTGCCGACGTGGCCCAATTGGGATCGGCCATGTTCGGGGGTTTGCTGCATGTGTTGGCCAATCTGGCGGCCCTCTCCTCCTCTGTGCAGGCTATACACCAGTCGTTCTCCTTGCCGTCTTCCGGCCCAGATGACACCAGGGCCCCCTGTGGACCTGCCCCGACCAATGCAGCCAGCTCGGTGGGGATCCCATCCCTGCCACAGTTGGGAGTCGGAGGTCCAGCAGGGGTGGACAACACAGCAACTGGACCCCAGCAGATGGAAGATGTGACAGCATCATCGGGCAGGGCACGTGCACGACGGCGTCGGTGGTTTCCATCAGCCTGGATGCCGTCGTGCTGGCAGAGGCAGTGGCGTCGGAGGCAGCAGCAGGCTCGATGTGGGAGGCATCATGGCTCGGGGCCATCAAGATCAGAGGGGCAGGCATCGGCCGGAGGGCAGGGCAACCCTGGGATGGTGGTGTCTTCCGTGTGGGAGCAGTTGGTCCAGCGGATAAGTGCGGAGCGGCAGCGGGCGGAGGAGGAGCGGCTCACCATGGTCAGGGCGGAGTTCTCCATGCGTCGGGCGTTGAGGCGGGCTGAGTGCCTCGAGGAAGCTCGCAGGGAGTTTGAGCTGAACATGGGGTTATCCCTGCGAGACCTCGGGGCCAGGACAGAGTCCCGCCTCCAGGACATCGACATGGAGTTCGATGATGCCCTGGCCAGCAACATCACCGAGTGAGCCGCAGGACTTGCCCGCTGCCTTTGTATATAGTTATTTAGTTAGTTAGTGTTAGGTTTCCTTTATTCATTTTTATCTTTTTTGGACCGCTCGGACAATGGCCACTTTTTTGTAGATATTTTTTTCATTAGGTAGTAGTAGGTTTCATTTATAGTGTTGGGCTCATGGACCCTGGAATATTCGTGTATATAGTTTGCTTTTTGAAGAATAATTTTTTTTATTGATTATTGTGTTCACCATGAGGAAATGGTTTTTCATTATTTTCCTTCCACATGACATTGCTTTGGACTACATTTGTTTTTGGATTACTTTATTTTTTTTTTATTTTTACATTTGTTCTCGGACATGGACCATTTATTTTGTTATCCCCATTGTTGTATGTTTGATTTGTTTACTTATTTTTCATCTTTAATACATGTTTTTTTAACTTTCACTTGTGGTATTTTCTCATTGGTTTCATACATGTCATGATATGGGTTTTGACATTCACTTGCACCCGTTGTGTATGTGTGTGTGACGGACATGTGTTCATTTACATACTTGCCATTGGGGTTGTATCATGTAATTGCATTCACTATGTGGGTGGATGCAATCCTTGCCTGGGTGTTTGTGCTGGGTATGCTGCCCATTACTGCCATGATTGAGTATCGTCAGGACCTGGGGGCAGGGGGACATGTGTGGGTGCCTGGTGGAGGCTGCCCCTGCACTGCTGGGGGGTGGGGGTGGTGGGAGACATGAGTGGGGGCCTGGTGGAGGCTGCCCCTGCACTGCTGGGGGGTGGGGGTGGTGGGAGACATGAGTGGGGGCCTGGTGGAGGGTGCCCCTGGATGGTGGGGGGTGGGGGTGATAGGGGACATGAGTGGGGGCCTGGTGGAGGCTGCCCCTGCACTGCTGGGGGGTGGGGGTGGTGGGAGACATGAGTGGGGGCCTGGTGGAGGGTGCCCATGGTGGCAGGGGGGTGGGGGTGGTGGGAGACATGAGTGGGGGCCTGGTGGAGGCTGCCCCTGGATGGTGGGGGGTGGGGGTGATAGGGGACATGAGTGGGGGCCTGGTGGAGGCTGCCCCTGCACTGCTGGGGGGTGGGGGTGGTGGGAGACATGAGTGGGGGCCTGGTGGAGGGTGCCCATGGTGGCAGGGGGTGGGGGTGGTGGGAGACATGAGTGGGGGCCTGGTGGAGGCTGCCCCTGCACTGCTGGGGGGTGGGGGTGGTGGGAGGCATGAGTGGGGGCCTGGTGGAGGGTGCCCATGGTGGCAGGGGGGTGGGGGTGGTGGGAGACATGAGTGGGGGCCTGGTGGAGGCTGCCCCTGGATGGTGGGGGGTGGGGGTGATAGGGGACATGAGTGGGGGCCTGGTGGAGGCTGCCCCTGCACTGCTGGGGGGTGGGGGTGGTGGGAGACATGAGTGGGGGCCTGGTGGAGGGTGCCCATGGTGGCAGGGGGGTGGGGGTGGTGGGAGACATGAGTGGGGGCCTGGTGGAGGCTGCCCCTGCACTGCTGGGGGGTGGGGGTGGTGGGAGACATGAGTGGGGGCCTGGTGGAGGGTGCCCATGGTGGCAGGGGGGTGGGGGTGGTGGGAGACATGAGTGGGGGCCTGGTGGATGCTGCCCCTGGATGGTGGGGGTTGGAGGTGATAGGGGACATGAGTGGGGGCCTGGTGGAGGCTGCCCCTGCACTGCTGGGGGGTGGGGGTGGTGGGAGACATGAGTGGGGGCCTGGTGGAGGGTGCCCATGGTGGCAGGGGGGTGGGGGTGGTGGGAGACATGAGTGGGGGCCTGGAGGAGGCTGCCCCTGGATGGTGGGGGGTGGGGGTGATAGGGGACATGAGTGGGGGCCTGGTGGAGGCTGCCCCTGGATGGTGGGGGCTGGGGGTGGTGGGAGACATGAGTGGGGGCCTGGTGGAGGCTGCCCCTGGTGACTGGGGGGGTGGGGGTGGTGGGAGACATGAGTGGGGGCCTGGTGGAGGGTGCCCCTGCACTGCTGGGGGGTGGGGGTGGTGGGAGACATGAGTGGGGGCCTGGTGGAGGGTGCCCCTGGTGGCGGGGGGTGGGGGTGATAGGGGACATGGGTGGGGGCCTGGTGGAGGGTGCCCCTGGTGGCTGGGGGGTGGGGGTGGTGGGAGACATGGATGGGGGCCTGGTGGAGGGTGCCCCTGGTGGCGGGGGGTGGGGGTGATAGGGGACATGAGTGGGGGCCTGGTGGAGGGTGCCTCTGCACTGCTGGGGGGTGGGGGTGGTGGGAGACATGAGTGGGGGCCTGGTGGAGGGTGCCCCTGGATGGTGGGGGGTGGGGGTGGTGGGAGACATGAGTGGGGGCCTGGTGGAGGGTGCCCATGGTGACTGGGGGGGTGGGGGTGGTGGGAGACATGAGTGGGGGCCTGGTGGAGGGTGCCCCTGGTGGCGGGGGGGTGGGGGTGATAGGGGACATGAGTGGGGGCCTGGTGGAGGCTGCACCTGCACTGCTGGGCGGTGGGGGTGGTGGGAGACATGAGTGGGGGCCTGGTGGAGGGTGCCCCTGGATGGTGGGGGGGTGGGGGTGGTGGGAGACATGAGTGGGGGCCTGGTGGAGGGTGCCCCTGGTGACTGGGGGGATGGGGGTGGTGGGAGACATGAGTGGGGGCCTGGTGGAGGGTGCCCCTGGTGGCGGGGGGGTGGGGGTGATAGGGGACATGAGTGGGGGCCTGGTGGAGGCTGCCCCTGCACTGCTGGGGGGTGGGGGTGGTGGGAGACATGAGTGGGGGCCTGGTGGAGGGTGCCCCTGGATGGTGGGGGGTGGGGGTGGTGGGAGACATGGCAGGTGTGCAGGGTAGTCCCCTGTTTTGTGGGCTGCCTGCAGGGGCCGTCGAGGGTGTACAGGGAACACCTGTGAGGACCCACCCAGCCTAATCGCGTGTGTAACTTCCCACGCACCCCTGTAATACACGTACCAAGCCAAATCGCGTGTGATAATTCCTGCGCACCCCTGAAATACACGCGCCCAGGCTATTCGCGTGTGGAAATTCCCGCGCACCCCTGGAATACACGTACCCTGCTGAAATTGCGTGTTAAACTTCCCGCGCACCCCTGAAATACACGCGCCCAGGCTATTCGCGTGTGGAACTTCCCGCGCACCCCTGAAATACACGCGCCCAGGCTATTCGCGTGTGGAACTTCCCGCGCACCCCTGAAATACACGCGCCAAGGCTATTCGCGTGTGGAACTTCCCGCGCACCCCTGAAATACACGCGCCAAGGCTATTCGCGTGTGGAACTTCCCGCGCACCCCTGAAATACACGCGCCCAGGCTATTCGCGTGTGGAACTTCCCGCGCACCCCTGAAATACACGTACCCTGCTGTAATCGCGTGTGGGACTTCCCGCAAACCCCTGAAATACACGTACCCTGATGGAATCGCGTGTGGAACTTCCCGCGCACCCCTGAAATACACCTACCCTGATGGAATCGCGTGTGGAACTTCCCGCGCACCCCTGAAATACACGTACCCGGCCAAATCGCGTGTGAGACATCCCGCGCACCCCGGTATACACGCACACGTATTTTTTGTCAGCGTGTCCGTGTTTGTTGGTACCCCTTTGCACGTCATTTGTCCTGGAGGGCCACAGTATAGGACATTCATCATGGCAGTATATGGGTGCTATTTGTTGGCGCACCTTTTGGCGCACATTTCTTACAGCCGCAGAGACGCTACTGCCTGCTTTCTTGTGGCAGTCGTGTTTGTGCCTGTGCGCTGGTTTGAGCGTGCGCTTTTTTGCCCTATTCTATTCCATGAATACGTGTTGTAGGCGAGCGTGTGGGCGTTCTGCGCACTTGTGCCCTGTACTTCCCCTGTGACGCCCACGTTTTTGCAAGTTGTTCCCCATTCCGAGTGTTACGCCCGTGTTCCGCCTACTTTTGTTGCGTGCGCCGCGCTATGTGCGAATTTCGCTGTGGCCTGTGCGATTTTCGCTGTGACCTGGCGCACGCTGTTAGATGGCCTGTGCGCCAACGTGCGCGGCGCACTTTTTATCGCACATCCGCTGGTTTTCTCGCGCACGGACTTCCATGAATCGACGTGCGCTGCTTTTCGTGCGATTTTCGCACTTGCACTGCGATTTTCGCTATTCCACTGCGATTCGCACGTTTTTGCCCACTTGCGCCGCGCTAATTATTCCATGAATCGGCCTGTCAGTTTCTTTCTGCATACAGAGGAATGGTACACAGTCAATGGGTGATGTTAAAGGTTGCGCCAGTGTTGCTAATTTGACTGGGGAAGACAGACCTTTGTATGTAGGTGAACCTGTCTACTTTGTTTGCGGTAATGTAGCATTTCCATGGTTACCCAGGGATTGGCAGGGAACTTGTTATATAGGGATCCTGTCAACCGGGGTATTCATGGCCATTACTGTAGAGGTTTCAAAGTCTGACCACGGCGGGATGAGAATGGTGACACTTCAGCACAAGTTCTGGGAGACGTAGCGAAATCCATTGTGCTATTTTGGGGACAAATACTGAACTCAGAGGATATCAGAAGACTAGCGAGAGTACTGGAGAGGACCATCAACCGGACCACTAACATACTCTATAACATGACTTTAGAACAGAAAGCGATAAGGTTAGTGGCCCTACAGAACCGGATCACATTAGACGTCATCCTGGTTGAGCGTGGTAGAGTATGTAAATTAGTGGGGTCCGCTTGTTGCGTTTTCATGCCAGATTCCTCCCCAACCATATTTAAGGCTATACAAAATCTCCACGTCCTTAGTTCAGAAGTGCATGTTCCCGAGGGAAATTCGGATCATAGCGCTTGGTTTTGGGACTTCTTACGATCTTGGGGATGGAAGCTACTTTCAGTCTTATTGATTATTCTGGGTATTCTGTTGTTTTCCTTTTGCTGTATACAATGTCTTCCTGGCTTATGTTCAGTCTAAGGGGGATGTTGTGCACAGACGATGGGAACATTAGGACACAAGGTATGCGCCCCGGAGAGAATGACAAATTTGTGTTGAAAGAAATTTCTGTTACCGACCTCATGGCGATCGATATTTCTGATGATTGTGATTCAGGGTGTATGGACATTGAGACGTGGAGTTAGTCGTAAAGTGACTAGAAGTAGTTTAGCGCTTGGCTTAGGCCAAAAGGAGGGTTTGTTAAACGGGAAATCATATTCTGCCTTCTTTCTAATATATATTGGCCTAAGCATAATCGCTCTGCGAAGAAAACCGCGTTGCAAAGTTCTGATTTTAGATCGACTTTGCTGCCATTTTAGGATCATCCACCATTATGATTTCTGTTCATATGTGATTCTGTGTTCTAAAATGGTGGACTGTGTTTCCAACTTGTAACCGAGCCTTCCCGACCTTTGTGCCCAAGTTAATGGTTAGACCGTCCGCGGGCCGGTGTCATCCGCCAACGCACTTGGTGACTACTTCCGCATTGGCGGCTCCTCTGCGGGAGAAGGTATGGATAGTTCCGCCACGTCTCGTTTAACGCACGGTATGGGTCTAGTGGTTTCCAATATGGCGACCGCTGGGAGGTACTTAACTCACACACCCGCAGCGGTCGTCGCATTACAACCCCCTGCCTGGCGTTCTCGCTCTCTCTGGGTTTTGACGCTAGTGCTTCTTGTCAGGACCACTCTTGGTCGTCTCTTTCTTTTGGGTTTGCCTCTCTAGCTTTCCGTATCTTTTCTCGCCCTTCTGCTGCCCGCTCCTTCTTCCTCCGGCTCCCTCTCTCCCTCTCCCGCACTCGGCGCCTCCTCACCGCAGCGGGCTCCTTTTTCTCCTCCTACTCCGCCTCCCGCAAAGAGGACAGCAGTGCTTATTCCCATTTACTTACCAGCTCCTCACCCGTCTTCCGCATTGGGCATCTGCTCAGTGTGGCTCCCTGCTTCACTTCTAAGGACAGCGGTTCTCTTTCCGCTCATCCACCAGCTCCAGCCTGCTTCTTCCGGCACATCTGAGTCCAGGAATTCTATCTTCTCCATGCTCCAGGGCCAACACTTAGTGCAGGCACTGTCTCTCAGCTCTACGAATCACCAGAAGGGTTTTTTCTGCCTGCAAAGGCTTTTTCCCTTCTACATGGCCTGACCACGGGAAAGGGGCCCCAGGACTGCTGTTTACTAGCATTCACTGTGGCTTCCTCCCAAGGCAGGCATATCTCGCACAAAAGGGAAAAGGATTACCGGGCCCACCAACAGCTACACTTCGAGGACCTTGAATCAGGTGAGGAGAGTGGGGAGGAGAGAGGGTTGGAGGAGATTCAAGAACAGGAAAGATTGCAACGCCAAACAGTTCAAATGTCGGCTGAAGAGCAGATCCAGGAATTAGGGAAAGCCATCTAGGGATGTCCCAGGAACTGCAGACCGTAAAGGCGGAGAATGTTCTACTTAAACAGTTGGTTTCGACCTGTGAACCTCCATCACCAGAACTGCCTGTTATGGTGCTCTCTTCAGGGAAGTTTGATGGGTCCCCTAAGAAAGTCAAATAATTCTTAGAGGCCTGCATCGTTTATTTTACATTCAGGCCTCGCTTGTTTGCTACTGACCAGACAAAGGTCAGGTTCCTGATCTCTACCATGACTGGCAACGCACTGGCATGGGCTACCCCGCTGGTTACCAGTGCAAACCCTATATTGCAGGATTTTGCAGGATTCCAAGCTTTACTCAAACAGACTTTTGAAAGGCCTGAATTGACGTATGCTGCTTGTGAAGACCTGTTGGATATCCGCCAGGGGTCTTCTGATGTACTGACTTACATATCCGAGTTCAAACCTTTGGCGGCAGGAGCTGGGTGGTCGGAACAAGCCCAGTTTGCCATCTTTTGAAGAGGCCTTAAAGAGGAAATAAAGGATGAACTCGCCAGTACCTTCCGACCACCAACCTTCTCAGACCTACTATCTTCCGCTTTACAGATTGAGTATCGTCTTCAGGAACGGCGTTTGGAACGCCGTAGACACCGGGCTCCAGTATATCTCGCTGATCCAATGACTTCCTCGCCCTCTTCTTCCTCCTCATCCCACTCTCCTGAAGAGCCCATGCAGATTGGAGCCACTAGAGGACCTCTGTCAGCCGCTGAAAGAAGAAGGAGAAGGGAAAGGGGACTTTGTGCCTATTGTGGCTCGGATCAACACCCCCTCAAAGAATGCCCTGAAGTGCCCCTTAAACGGCAGGGAAACAAATTCCCTCAGTGCCAGTAGGGACTAGGTTCTGAGGGGCTTCTTGCACGATTCCAGGCTGATGGTAATCCCAGTATTTATCGACATCTATGGTCGGTCCGTAGAGTGTTTAGCCCTCCTGGATTTTGGTGCTGCCGGGAACTTTGTGGACACTTTATGGGTCAAACAGGTGGGTCTCCGAAGGTTACCTCATACTGAAGACCAAAAGGTGGAAGGAGTAGACGGATCTCCTCTCTCTTCAGGACCTACAACTCATACCACTGAGGAACTGCCGGTTACTATCTTCCAACACTCTGAGACCCTCAAGTTTGACATAATACGAGCTGCCCATTTCCCTGTTATTCTTGGAATCACGTGGCTGAGAAAGCATAACCCACATATTAACCGGGCGGATAATCAATTAAACTTCTGTTCCACGTACTGTAAACTGCATTGCTTCCCCAACAAAAGTGACCTCCAGACCATGACAATCTTGGCCAAAGAGCAGGCCGGAGTACACGCCTTACCACCGTATTGTTCTCCATATCAGGAAGTATTCATCAAAAGAAAATCAACGACATTACCTCCTCATAGGCCGGAGGACTGCACTATTGATTTAGAATCTAATGCCCTGGTTCCGTTCGGTAGGATGTTTTCCTTGACACAATCAAAGAGACAAGTCCTGCGGAACTATTTGGACGTTAATTTGCAGAATGGGCTCATACAACCATCAAAGTCCCCAGCAGGTGCTTCTTTGTTTTTCATAAAGAAAAGAGACTCAACTGAACTACGGCCCTGTATCGACTACCGAGGCCTCAATAAGGTGACGATTCGGGACAGGTACCCCATGCCACTGAAAAACGAAATTATTGAGGCAGTACAAGGGGCACGCCTGTTCACCAAACTTGATCTAAGGAATGCCTACCATTTATTGCGAATTGCAAAAGGGGATGAGTGGAAGACGGCCTTCCGTACCCCGTTTGGGCTATATGAGTATAAGGTCATGCCATTTGGGTTGTTGAATGCACCAGCAGAATTCCAACGTTTCATGGACAGGATGTTTTCTGACTTGTTATCAGTCTCTGTTATAATCTATCTAGATATTTTGATATTTTCAAACAATCTAGAGGATCATGTGAGGCATGTTCAACAGGTATTAGAGAGGCTACAAAGAATCAGCTCCTGGTCAAATCTGAACAATGTGTTTTTGCTGCCTCCTCTGTTCCCTATTTAGGATACATCTTGTCGGAGAAAGGGATTTCGATGGATCCAGACAAGGTAACAGCCATTCTAAATTGGCCTTCTCCTTCTACAGTCAAAGAAGTACAAAGATTCCTTGGACTTTCAAACTTCTATCGCAGTTTCATCTCTAATTTCTCAGAGATCGTCCTGCCCATAACACGGCTACTAAAAAAAGATGCCAGTCCTTTTCGCTGGACAGAAAAGGCAGAACAAAGCTTTTGTGGTCTGAAAAATTTCTTGTGTTCTGCTCCCATCCTTCGCCATCCCGACCAGACTAGACAATTTATTGTAGAGACAGACACCTGTGCTATGGCTATCGGAGGAGTTCTATTGCAATCCTATGAGGGTTTTGAACACCCTCTGGCCTATCTTTCTAAAACTCTGTCTCCTAGTCAACTTAATTACTCTGTCCTAGAGAAAGAGTTGCTAGCCATAAAGCAGGCTTGTGAGGTCTGGCGACATCTTCTAATGGGGGCACGTCACACGTTTATTACCAGAATGGACCACAAGAACTTGAATGTTCTACAGACAATGGAGTGTGTCAACTCTAGACAAGCCCGATGGGCTTACTTTTTCGCCCAATACGATTTTCAAATTACGTACCTACCTGGCACCTACAATAAGGTAGCGGATGCCCTCTCTAGGAAAGAGACGATTCTCGAGGGAATGATGCAGTCAAGAGAACCTATGTTCCAGAGAAATAAGGTATTGGGCATGGTCAACACCTTTCACCAGGAAGTCAAGTCTAGTCTGATTTCCGAAAGACCAGATCTGCTGCTCCAAAGAAAGACACCTTATACCGAAAAGGAAGGACTACTATATCTGGGCAATCGCCTGTATATTCCTGCAGGTCCCCTGCGTCGGAGAATCATTGGCTGGTGTCACGATTCTCTCACCGCCGGTAATCGAGGAAGGTACAACACCACTGAACTGGTTACTCGATCCTTTATTTGGCCGGATCTCAAGAAAGACATGGAGGAATACCTACTAACCTATCCGGTTTGTGCCATGGCTAAACATCCTACTTGCAAGCCTATGTGTCTTCTTACTTAAACCGAGATGCCCACACGTCCTTAGCGACTGGTATCCACAGACTTCATTGTTGATCTCCCAGTTTCCAGTTCCTGCACTTTTATCATGGTGACCATTGATACTATGACCAAATTGGCTCATTTTTCTCCACTACCAGGACTGCCTACAGCTACGGAGATGGCTGAGGTTTTTGCCCGGGATATTTTTCAGCTACACGGTCTTCCGGATACGAGCATTTCAGACTGTGGCAGTCAGTACGTTTTAAAGTTCTGAAAGGCCCTTTGTTCTCGTTTGGGGGTGGAACAAGCCCTTTCCTCTGGTTTTCAACCACAAACCAACGGTCAGACGGAGCGGCTCAACGCTACGTTGGAACAATATTTGAGATGTTATAGCAACCAACACCAAGATAACTGGGTATCCTTGCTTCCCACTGCTCAGTTCATGTATAATAACTCTAAACATTCTGCCATTGGCCAATCCCCTTTCTTTTGGACTTACGGAGTGCATCCTAGAGCCTTCCTTCCACTATTGCCGGTTCCCACAAACTCCCCAACATCTGAAGGAGTTCTGCAATCCATAGCTGAAGCTCACGTTACTGCTAGACGTTGTTTGGAGGAAAGCCGAAGATCCAATAAGACCCAAGCTGATTCACATTGCAAGCCCTGCCCTGATTGGGATAAGAGAGACAAGGTGTGGTTATCTACCAAGTTCCTACCTCATTGGGTTCACCCCTCTAAGCTTTCTCCTCATTTCCTGGGGCCTTTCCCAATTCTTTCCAAGGTTAACCATGTCTCCTTTCGACTAAAACTTCCCTCTAACCTTTGTCGCATTCATCCTGTCTTTCATGCCTCACTTCTCAAGCCTTTCATTCCTGACTCCTACCAGAGACCTGTACCCAATCAACCTATTTCTCAAGGGAGACACCAGGATGAGAACGAAGTCTCTGCCATTCGTGATTCCAGATACTACAGAGGGTGGCTGGAGTACTTGATTTCGTGGAAAGGGTACCCATGGTCGGAGGACTCATGGGAACCGTCTTCTCACATCAATGCTCCCAGATTGCTTGCCCGCTTTCATTCCCGTTTTCCCTACAAACCTGGGGTGCCCCTCACTGGAGGGGGGCATACTGTCATCCGCCAACGCACTTGACGACTACTTCCGCATTGGCGGCTCCTCTGCGGGAGAAGGTACAGATACTTCTGTCAGGTCTCCTCTAACGCAGGGTATGGGTCTAGTGGTTTCCAATATGGTGACCGCTGGGAGGTACTTACTCACACACCCCCAACGGTCATCACGTTGCAACCCCCTGCTTGGCGTTCTCGCTCTCTCTGGGTTTTGACACTAGTGCTTCTTGTCGGGACCACTCTTGGTCATCTCTTTCTTTTGGGTTTGCCTCCCTAGCTTTCTGTATCTTTTTTCGCTCTTCTGCTGCCCGCTCCTTCTTCCTCCGGCTCCCTCTCTCCCTCTTCCGCACTCGGTGCCTCCTCACCACAGCAGGCTCATTTTTCTCCTCCTACTCCGTCTCCCGCATTGGGAGCTCGCCCGGTGTGGCTACCTGCTTCACTTCAGAGGACAGCAGTGCTTATTCCCACTTACTTACCAGCTCCTCACCGGTCGTCCGCATTGGGTTTCCGCTCAGTGTGGCTCCCTGCTTCACTGCTAAGGACAGCGGGTCCCTTTCCGCTCATCCACCAGCTCCATCCTGCTTCTTCCGGCACATCTGAGTCCAGGAATTCTATGTTCTCCATGCTCCAGGGCCAACACCTACTGCAGGCACTGTCTCTCAGTGTCATGATGCCTACCTCTAAGGAGCCAGGCCGGGCCCAGCAACCCCAGAGGCAGACATCATTTTCCCCAGGGAAGTCTCAGCGGGCCCAAGTCGGGGCCCTTTGGACTCAGTCCTGGCGCCTTAGGCGCCAGGCTCATAGCAGACCCCAGTCCTGGCACCTTAGGCGCCAGGCTCATAGAAGAGGATATGTGTTTAAGTGCTTGGGTGCACACTTTCCTGATGCAGACCTTGCTGCTTCATCCAGGCCCTCTTGAGGCCTGAATCGGACTACTTAACCTGTAGGACTACTTCACCACCCGGGCGTGGTCGGGGAAGGACACATACCTGATTGGTGGAAGGATACATACCAGGAACTTCTTCCGAGGCTATTTAAACCCCACCCAAACAGCCACACATGCTTCGCGTTGTTCTGCATCTAGCAGCTGGACGCTCACCGTGTCAGCTCCTGCATCCTGACTTCAGCCACGCCTGCCAGCACCCTGGAACACCTGCAAGGGGAGAAAGGAAGAGAATAAGAGAAGAAAAGCCCTTACCTGCTAAATCTGCATCCCGGAGTCATTTCTCCAACGGCCCTGAAAAGGAAGACATCATTTTAAAGGCATTTCGTTTCGATCGCTGCAGCGCTGCATTTTACTCACCTTTGCAAGGCGCTTCCATCTTCAGCACCGATCTTCCGGATTCAGCTACGCCCCGGCGCCTAGAGGAAAAAAGACAAGAACAAAGGTGAGAGGGAGAAAAGGAATAAGGAAAGCTCAGTTTCCTTTTAAGTCTTACCTGTTGGATTATTCCCACTGCATTTCGGGTCCTGCCGCTTCCTGGCATCTCCGGACCCCGGCCCCTATGGGGAAAAAAGACAAAGACATTGAATGAGCGAATGCAAAGACATTACCTGAGCGCTCATCCAGAACTGTTTCACTTCGGGTCGGCGCCATATCTCCGGCACTCCGAACCCCGGCCCCTAAGGGGAAAAAGACATAAGCATTAGCGCTTGCTGCAATTAGACAACAAACATTATTATTAAGCTTGAACTTTTGAACAGAACTTTTACAGCGCCTTACCTGAACAGTCAAGCTTACCTGAACTCCCATCAATCCTCAATCCAGTGAAGTAACTGGGTTTCAACGCGCCCCTGCATCAGAAGCAGGATGGAGAGCTCATCCTTCCAAACCCTAAGGTGAGGCTTCACGGGGAATCGTGGAGGAGGTATCGTGGAGGGTTGGAAGGGAGTGGGAGGCTTGAGCATTGTTCCACAGTTGGTAATACTCCCTTTTCACGCACAGGAGGGTATCCAACGAGCCAGGGAAGCCAGAATAGAGGGGCCCTTCCTGTCCATCTTCAGAGTTCTGCGCCTTCGACGCCGCGCCTCCGTGGGAACCAGGTGAGCGTTACAGAACGCGAAGCCTTACCACAATTTCCCACCTGGGCGCTATGGAGACTTCCGAGACAGATCAGCTGGCCCATCTTTTAGGGGAATTACGGGCAGAAGTGCACTCAGCCCGCCAGGAGACTAATGCTCTCAGAAGGGAACTAATCCTATCCAAGGAAAGAACTGATGATCTGGCCAAAAGGTTATTGCAGGGCCAGGCAGAGCACACTCATTTACCTGTTTCCGGAGATATTTCTACAACAATGGGTTCGAATAACCCGGTACAAATCAATCTACCTGGACACATGCCTTTGGCCCCGCCGGAACGTTTTGCGGGGGACACCAAGAAATATGCCGTTTTTATGAACCAATGCCGTTTACACTTTTTATGCAGGCCCGGGGCCTTCCCCAACGACCAGACCAAAGTAGCCTTTGTACTATCTTACCTCAGTGGCTGTGCTGCTGAGTGGTCTATTCCATTGGTAAATCAGGATGATCCCATTCTCCGGGATTTCCAGGGCTTCCAGGCCAGCATGGAAAGATTGTTCGCTCGACACTCGCAGGGACAGGCCCTTGACAACGAACTGCTATCCTTATGACAAGGTAATCAGGATCTTTTGTCCTATATCGCCACCTTTAATAGACTAGTTGTGGAAACCGGATGGCCTGAAAATAAAAGGATCACATTGTTTCATCGAGGCCTGCGCGGAGAGCTTAAAGATGTTATAGCTCAGATAGTAGATTCACCCCAGGCCTGCGCAGACTACATAGACTTAGTGGTTCAACTTGATCACAGACTTCAAAATAGAAAAGCAGATCGGCTCAAGTATGAAACCAGAGTACCTATCAAGACCCACGTTAACTCCAAGAGTACTGACGTTTCCGAACCTATGCAAATTGGCAGTGTTAAAGGACCATTAACGCAGAAGGAACGAGAGAGAAGGTGATAAATGCAACTTTGTCTGTATTGCGGAACTTCCGGTCACTTTCTTCAAAGTTGTATAGCTAAACCACCCAAGAAGGTGGTTGGAGCCACTGATAACGAGTTATTGACACCTGGTTCGGGAAACGACCTAGCCCGACAAGCGTAGGGGTCCGCTTGCCGAGCTTGAAAACAAACTCTTTGACCTCGCATTTTGTCATGCCAATGGTGCTTGTGAACCCAAAACAGCCTCAGCAGTTGCATGCTATAAAAGCATACATAGACAGTGGAGCTATTGGAAATGACATAGACCGTGAATTGGCTTCCAGGATTAAGCTTCCTCTCCACCCGAAAGTAACCCAAGATGTAATTACTGCAGTTGATGGAACCGAAATAGCCTCAGGGCCTGTAACGCATTCCACAGTTGAAATCACTCTGGTGGGTCAGGACGGACATCTGGAAGCAATCGTGTTTGATGTGATCAAGGCCCCACAATTTCAAGTACTTCTTGGAATCCCTTGGTTAGAAACACATAATCCGAGAATATACTGGCGAGCAAAGAAGATAACTTTTCCTGATTGTGAACCAACCTGTTACCCAAGGAATCCAGCTATGGGTCTAGCCTCTGTAACTTCCACCCCTGTACAGCTACCATCTGAATACCAAGAATTCCAAGACGTTTTTCAGAAAGAGCAGGCTAACACCTTACCTCCCCATCGATCTTACGATTGCCAAATCGACTTGGTACCCAATGCACAACTACCTTGTAGTAGGATTTATGCTCTTACTGAACCTGAGAACCTGCATTTGCGCCACTATTTGGATCAATACCTGGCCAATGGTTTCATTCGCCCATCAAAGTCACCAGTCTCTTCCGCTTTGTTCTTCGTACCTAAAAAGGAAGGAGACCTTAGGGCCTGTATTGACTACCGCGCCCTAAATCAGATAACGATTAAGAATCGTTACCCTTTGCCCCTGATACCTGAGCTTATCGACCAAGTAAAAGATGCTCGTGTGTACACCAAGCTAGATCTCCGGGGAGCTTACCACCTGGTACGTATAAAGGAGGGCGACGAGTGGAAGACTGCATTCCGCACCAAATTTGGGCTCTTCGAATATCAAGTAATGCCCTTCGGTTTGTGCAACGCACCTGCCGCCTTTCAGTACTTCATGAATGATGTTCTTTGGGAACTTATCGATGTTTGTGTCATCGTTTATATTGACGACATCCTGGTGTATTCCTCCTCAGAATCTGATCACAGAAACCATGTTAGGGCAGTTCTTGAGAAATTGCGCCAGCACAAATTATTTGCCAAGCTCGAAAAATGCGTTTTTCATACCACAGAAGTGGAGTTTCTCGGATTCATCCTGACACCTCAAGGAATCCGAATGGACTCGCGGAAAGTGGACGCCATTCTCAAATGGCCATCTCCTAGCTCTGTGAAGGGAGTGCAAAGCATGCTTGGCTTTGCCAATTTCTATCGAAGGTTCATCCCGGAATTTTCTCGAACTCTTCAACCCATCACAGCTCTCCTAAAGAAAAACAAACACTTTGAATGGACTCTTGAGGCTGAACAAGCCTTTCAGGACCTGAAAACCAAATTCACCTCTGCACCTGTATTGAAGCACCCGCGCCCAGATCTCCCTTACATCGTGGAAACCGATGCATCCAGTTCGGCCATGGGAGCTGTCCTGTCGCAAAGAGACCCAGAAACTAACCAACTACACCCTGTAGCCTTTTGGTCCAGAAAATTTTCTCCACCTGAATTCAATTACGCAATTACCGACAAAGAACTACTGGCTATTAAATCAGCTTTCAAGGCTTGGCGTCACTATCTTCTCGGTGCAAGACACACCATCACCGTAATTACGGACCACAGAAATTTGCAGTATTTAAAGACGGCCAAAGCTCAATCTTCGCGACAACTCCGATGGGCTTTATTCTTTGCGGAATTTGATTTTGTAATTACCTATCGCCCTGGCTGCAAGAATGGTAAGGCAGATGCCTTATCCCGGATAGGCATGGAAGAACCCAATTCGAGTTTAGAACCTGTGCCAATCATACCGGAACAAAGAATTCTGGGCTTGACTTCATTGCAAACCATTGAGGACATCCAAGCTCAAGTAAAACAGCTTTTTGACTCTTCTGCCTTACTGGAATGGAGTCAAAAGGGTCCTCACTACACCGTTAAGGATGATTTACCCTACTTCCAAGAGCGGTTATTTCTGCCAAGTAAAGAATTGCAGGAACTTGTCATTACCCGTCATCATGAATCATTAATGGAAGGACACCCCGGTATCACGAAAACAGAAGAAAAGATCAAACGCCACTTCTGGTGGCCTTCTTGGAGAAAAGACATAAAGTCATTTGTGTTGTCTTGCGGAATCTGTGCCCAAAATAAGAGTCAAAAGAAAAGGCCAGCCGGCCTACTTCAACCTTTGGACATTCCACCAGCACCTTGGCACACCTTGTCAATGGACTTTATAACTGACCTGCCTCCTTGTGGTGGTTACAACACGATTCTCGTAATAGTGGATCTATTCTCCAAAATGGCCCATTTTATCCCTTTAAAAGGATTGCCGTCAGCTTCCACCTTGGCCAAGGAATTTATGGAAAATATAGTGCGGTTACATGGTTTCCCTTCCATATTAGTCTCAGACCGTGGAAGTCAATTTATCTCCCACTTTTGGAAGAAATGTTGCCAACTAGCACAAATAGACGTGCGGTTATCCACCAGCCACCACCCCCAGACCGACGGACAAACTGAGAGAACCAATCAGACTCTCGAGCAATATCTGCGGTGCATGTTACACCAATCCGAGTTGAATTGGAAGGACATCCTTTGGATTTCAGAATATGCATACAACAATTCAGTGCATTCTGGAACCGGACAGACTCCTTTTTATACCCTGTATGGTCACCATCCTCGGACCTCTGACATAGATCCACCTCTGACCCTGGAGATGCCTGCAGTAAATCACCTACATTCCACAATAACCCAAGCCTTCAAAGAAGCTACAACCCACTTACAGCAAGCCAAGAAAAAGTATAAAGAAAACGCTGATTTGCACCGAAGTAAAACTCCTCCTTACCAAGTAGGAGATCAGGTATGGCTAGCAACTAAACATCTACCCCTCAAGGGTCAGCAAACTTTTAATCCCAGATTCATTGGGCCTTACCCCATCAAAGCTATTATCAACCCAGTGGCCTTTAAACTCGATTTACCATCCAACATGCGGATTCATCCCGTTTTTCACGTATCTCTTCTAAAACCAGTACAACCTGGAACCAGACTCTCTGAGCCCCCAGGCCCTGTCCAAATTGATGGAGAATTAGAATTCGAAGTGAAAGACATTTTAGATTCCAAGATAGTTAAGTCGAAACTCTTCTATCTTGTTGATTGGAAAGGATATGGACCTCAGGAAAGATCTTGGGAACCCAGTAACTATGTTCACGCACCACGATTAATTCAAAGATTCCATCAAAGATTCCCGCACAAACCAAAACCCCCGGAGGAAAAGACCTTGGGAGGGGCCTTGAGGGGGGGTACTGTCATGATGCCTACCTTTAAGGAGCCAGGCCGGGCCCAGCAACCCCAGAGGCAGACATCATTTTCCCCAGGGAAGTCTCAGCGGGCCCAAGTCGGGGCCCTTTGGACTCAGTCCTGGCGCCTTAGGCGCCAGGCTCATAGCAGACCCCAGTCCTGGCACCTTAGGCGCCAGGCTCATAGAAGAGGATATGTGTTTAAGTGCTTAGGTGCACACTTTCCTGATGCAGACCTTGCTGCTTCATCCAGGCCCTCTTGAGGCCTGAATCGGACTACTTAACCTGTAGGACTACTTCACCACCCGGGCGTGGTCGGGGAAGGACACATACCTGATTGGTGGAAGGATACATACCAGGAACTTCTTCCGAGGCTATTTAAACCCCACCTGAACAGCCACACATGCTTCGAGTTGTTCTGCACCTAGCAGCTGGACGCTCACCGTGTCAGCTCCTGCATCCTGACTTCAGCCACGCCTGCCAGCACCCTGGAACACCTGCAAGGGGAGAAAGGAAGAGAATAAGAGAAGAAAAGCCCTTACCTGCTAAATCTGCATCCCGGAGTCATTTCTCCAACGGCCCTGAAAAGGAAGACATCATTTTAAAGGCATTTCGTTTCGATCGCTGCAGCGTTGCATTTTACTCACCTTTGCAAGGCGCTTCCATCTTCAGCACCGATCTTCCGGATTCAGCTACGCCCCGGCGCCTAGAGGAAAAAAGACAAGAACAAAGGTGAGAGGGAGAAAAGGAATAAGGAAAGCTCAGTTTCCTTTTAAGTCTTACCTGTTGGATTATTCCCACTGCATTTCGGGTCCTGCCGCTTCCTGGCATCTCCGGACCCCGGCCCCTATGGGGAAAAAAGACAAAGACATTGAATGAGCGAATGCAAAGACATTACCTGAGCGCTCATCCAGAACTGTTTCACTTCGGGTCGGCGCCATATCTCCGGCACTCCGAACCCCGGCCCCTAAGGGGAAAAAGACATAAGCATTAGCGCTTGCTGCAATTAGACAACGAACATTATTATTAAGCTTGAACTTTTGAACAGAACTTTTACAGCGCCTTACCTGAACAGTCAAGCTTACCTGAACTCCCATCAATCCTCAATCCAGTGAAGTAACTGGGTTTCAACGCGCCCCTGCATCAGAAGCAGGATGGAGAGCTCATCCTTCCAAACCCTAAGGTGAGGCTTCACGGGGAATCGTGGAGGAGGTATCGTGGAGGGTTGGAAGGGAGTGGGAGGCTTGAGCATTGTTCCACAGTTGGTAATACTCCCTTTTCACGCACAGGAGGGTATCCAACGAGCCAGGGAAGCCAGAATAGAGGGGCCCTTCCTGTCCATCTTCAGAGTTCTGCGCCTTCGACGCCGCGCCTCCGTGGGAACCAGGTGAGCGTTACAGAACGCGAAGCCTTACCACAATTTCCCACCTGGGCGCTATGGAGACTTCCGAGACAGATCAGCTGGCCCATCTTTTAGGGGAATTACGGGCAGAAGTGCACTCAGCCCGCCAGGAGACTAATGCTCTCAGAAGGGAACTAATCCTATCCAAGGAAAGAACTGATGATCTGGCCAAAAGGTTATTGCAGGGCCAGGCAGAGCACACTCCTTTACCTGTTTCCGGAGATATTTCTACAACAATGGGTTCGAATAACCCGGTACAAATCAATCTACCTGGACACATGCCTTTGGCCCCGCCGGAACGTTTTGCGGGGGACACCAAGAAATATGCCGTTTTTATGAACCAATGCCGTTTACACTTTTTATGCAGGCCCGGGGCCTTCCCCAACGACCAGACCAAAGTAGCCTTTGTACTAGCCTCAGCCTCAGTGGCTGTGCTGCTGAGTGGTCTATTCCATTGGTAAATCAGGATGATCCTATTCTCCGGGATTTCCAGGGCTTCCAGGCCAGCATGGAAAGATTGTTCGCTCGACACTCGCAGGGACAGGCCCTTGACAACGAACTGCTATCCTTATGACAAGGTAATCAGGATCTTTTGTCCTATATCGCCACCTTTAATAGACTAGTTGTGGAAACCGGATGGCCTGAAAATAAAAGGATCACATTGTTTCATCGAGGCCTGCGCGGAGAGCTTAAAGATGTTATAGCTCAGATAGTAGATTCACCCCAGGCCTGCGCAGACTACATAGACTTAGTGGTTCAACTTGATCACAGACTTCAAAATAGAAAAGCAGATCGGCTCAAGTATGAAACCAGAGTACCTATCAAGACCCACGTTAACTCCAAGAGTACTGACGTTTCCGAACCTATGCAAATTGGCAGTGTTAAAGGACCATTAACGCAGAAGGAACGAGAGAGAAGGCGATAAATGCAACTTTGTCTGTATTGCGGAACTTCCGGTCACTTTCTTCAAAGTTGTCCAGCTAAACCACCCAAGAAGGTGGTTGGAGCCACTGATAACGAGTTATTGACACCTGGTTCGGGAAACGACCTAGCCCGACAAGCGTAGGGGTCCGCTTGCCGAGCTTGAAAACAAACTCTTTGACCTCGCATTTTGTCATGCCAATGGTGCTTGTGAACCCAAAACAGCCTCAGCAGTTGCATGCTATAAAAGCATACATAGACAGTGGAGCTATTGGAAATGACATAGACCGTGAATTGGCTTCCAGGATTAAGCTTCCTCTCCACCCAAAAGTAACCCAAGATGTAATTACTGCAGTTGATGGAACCGAAATAGCCTCAGGGCCTGTAACGCATTCCACAGTTGAAATCACTCTGGTGGGTCAGGACGGACATCTGGAAGCAATCGTGTTTGATGTGATCAAGGCCCCACAATTTCAAGTACTTCTTGGAATCCCTTGGTTAGAAACACATAATCCGAGAATAGACTGGCGAGCAAAGAAGATAACTTTTCCTGATTGTGAACCAACCTGTTACCCAAGGAATCCAGCTATGGGTCTAGCCTCTGTAACTTCCACCCCTGTACAGCTACCATCTGAATACCAAGAATTCCAAGACGTTTTTCAGAAAGAGCAGGCTAACACCTTACCTCCCCATCGATCTTACGATTGCCAAATCGACTTGGTACCCAATGCACAACTACCTTGTAGTAGGATTTATGCTCTTACTGAACCTGAGAACCTGCATTTGCGCCACTATTTGGATCAATACCTGGCCAATGGTTTCATTCGCCCATCAAAGTCACCAGTCTCTTCCGCTTTGTTCTTCGTACCTAAAAAGGAAGGAGACCTTAGGGCCTGTATTGACTACCGCGCCCTAAATCAGATAACGATTAAGAATCGTTACCCTTTGCCCCTGATACCTGAGCTTATCGACCAAGTAAAAGATGTTCGTGTGTACACCAAGCTAGATCTCCGGGGAGCTTACCACCTGGTACGTATAAAGGAGGGCGACGAGTGGAAGACTGCATTCCGCACCAAATTTGGGCTCTTCGAATATCAAGTAATGCCCTTCGGTTTGTGCAACGCACCTGCCGCCTTTCAGTACTTCATGAATGATGTTCTTTGGGAACTTATCGATGTTTGTGTCATCGTTTATATTGACGACATCCTGGTGTATTCCTCCTCAGAATCTGATCACAGAAACCATGTTAGGGCAGTTCTTGAGAAATTGCGCCAGCACAAATTATTTGCCAAGCTCGAAAAATGCGTTTTTCATACCACAGAAGTGGAGTTTCTCGGATTCATCCTGACACCTCAAGGAATCCGAATGGACTCGCGGAAAGTGGACGCCATTCTCAAATGGCCATCTCCTAGCTCTGTGAAGGGAGTGCAAAGCATGCTTGGCTTTGCCAATTTCTATCGAAGGTTCATCCCGGAATTTTCTCGAACTCTTCAACCCATCACAGCTCTCCTAAAGAAAAACAAACACTTTGAATGGACTCTTGAGGCTGAACAAGCCTTTCAGGACCTGAAAACCAAATTCACCTCTGCACCTGTATTGAAGCACCCGCGCCCAGATCTCCCTTACATCGTGGAAACCGATGCATCCAGTTCGGCCATGGGAGCTGTCCTGTCGCAAAGAGACCCAGAAACTAACCAACTACACCCTGTAGCCTTTTGGTCCAGAAAATTCTCTCCACCTGAATTCAATTTCGCAATTACCGACAAAGAACTACTGGCTATTAAATCAGCTTTCAAGGCTTGGCGTCACTATCTTCTCGGTGCAAGACACACCATCACCGTAATTACGGACCACAGAAATTTGCAGTATTTAAAGACGGCCAAAGCTCAATCTTCGCGACAACTCCGATGGGCTTCATTCTTTGCGGAATTTGATTTTGTAATTACCTATCGCCCTGGCTGCAAGAATGGTAAGGCAGATGCCTTATCCCGGATAGGCATGGAAGAACCCAATTCGAGTTTAGAACCTGTGCCAATCATACCGGAACAAAGAATTCTGGGCTTGACTTCATTGCAAACCATTGAGGACATCCAAGCTCAAGTAAAACAGCTTTTTGACTCTTCTGCCTTACTGGAATGGAGTCAAAAGGGTCCTCACTACACCGTTAAGGATGATTTACCCTACTTCCAACAGCGGTTATTTCTGCCAAGTAAAGAATTGCAGGAACTTGTCATTACCCGTCATCATGAATCATTAATGGAAGGACACCCCGGTATCGCGAAAACAGAAGAAAAGATCAAACGCCACTTCTGGTGGCCTTCTTGGAGAAAAGACATAAAGTCATTTGTGTTGTCTTGCGGAATCTGTGCCCAAAATAAGAGTCAAAAGAAAAGGCCAGCCGGCCTACTTCAACCTTTGGACATTCCACCAGCACCTTGGCACACCTTGTCAATGGACTTTATAACTGACCTGCCTCCTTGTGGTGGTTACAACACGATTCTCGTAATAGTGGATCTATTCTCCAAAATGGCCCATTTTATCCCTTTAAAAGGATTGTCGTCAGCTTCCACCTTGGCCAAGGAATTTATGGAAAATATAGTGCGGTTACATGGTTTCCCTTCCATATTAGTCTCAGACCGTGGAAGTCAATTTATCTCCCACTTTTGGAAGAAATGTTGCCAACTAGCACACATAGACGTGCGGTTATCCACCAGCCACCACCCCCAGACCGACGGACAAACTGAGAGAACCAATCAGACTCTCGAGCAATATCTGCGGTGCATGTTACACCAATCCGAGTTGAATTGGAAGGACATCCTTTGGATTTCAGAATATGCATACAACAATTCAGTGCATTCTGGAACCGGACAGACTCCTTTTTATACCCTGTATGGTCACCATCCTCGGACCTCTGACCTAGATCCACCTCTGACCCTGGAGATGCCTGCAGTAAATCACCTACATTCCACAATAACCTAAGCCTTCAAAGAAGCTACAACCCACTTACAGCAAGCCAAGAAAAAGTATAAAGAAAACGCTGATTTGCACCGAAGTAAAACTCCTCCTTACCAAGTAGGAGATCAGGTATGGCTAGCAACTAAACATCTACCCCTCAAGGGTCAGCGAACTTTTAATCCCAGATTCATTGGGCCTTACCCCATCAAAGCTATTATCAACCCAGTGGCCTTTAAACTCGATTTACCATCCAACATGCGGATTCATCCCGTTTTTCACGTATCTCTTCTAAAACCAGTACAACCTGGAACCAGACTCTCTGAGCCCCCAGGCCCTGTCCAAATTGATGGAGAATTAGAATTCGAATTGAAAGTCATTTTAGATTCCAATATAGTTAAGTCGAAACTCTTCTAACTTGTTGATTGGAAAGGATATTGACCTCAGGAAAGATCTTGGGAACCCAGTAACTATGTTCACGCACCACGATTAATTCAAAGATTCCATCAAAGATTCCCGCACAAACCAAAACCCCCGGAGGAAAAGACCTTGGGAGGGGCCTTGAGGGGGGGTACTGTCATGATGCCTACCTCTAAGGAGCCAGGCCGGGCCCAGCAACCCCAGAGGCAGACATCATTTTCCCCAGGGAAGTCTCAGCGGGCCCAGGATATGTGTTTAAGTGCTTGGGTGCACACTTTCCTGATGCAGACCTTGCTGCTTCATCCAGGCCCTCTTGAGGCCTGAATGGGACTACTTAACCTGTAGGACTACTTCACCACCCGGGCGTGGTCGGGGAAGGACACATACCTGATTGGTGGAAGGATACATACCAGGAACTTCTTCCGAGGCTATTTAAACCCCACCCGAACAGCCACACATGCTTCGCGTTGTTCTGCACCTAGCAGCTGGACGCTCACCGTGTCAGCTCCTGCATCCTGACTTCAGCCACGCCTGCCAGCACCCTGGAACACCTGCAAGGGGAGAAAGGAAGAGAATAAGAGAAGAAAAGCCCTTACCTGCTAAATCTGCATCCCGGAGTCATTTCTCCAACGGCCCTGAAAAGGAAGACATCATTTTAAAGGCATTTCGTTTCGATCGCTGCAGCGCTGCATTTTACTCACCTTTGCAAGGCGCTTCCATCTTCAGCACCGATCTTCCGGATTCAGCTACGCCCCGGCGCCTAGAGGAAAAAAGACAAGAACAAAGGTGAGAGGGAGAAAAGGAATAAGGAAAGCTCAGTTTCCTTTTAAGTCTTACCTGTTGGATTATTCCCACTGCATTTCGGGTCCTGCCGCTTCCTGGCATCTCCGGACCCCGGCCCCTATGGGGAAAAATGACAAAGACATTGAATGAGCGAATGCAAAGACATTACCTGAGCGCTCATCCAGAACTGTTTCACTTCGGGTCGGCGCCATATCTCCGGCACTCCGAACCCCGGCCCCTAAGGGGAAAAAGACATAAGCATTAGCGCTTGCTGCAATTAGACAACGAACATTATTATTAAGCTTGAACTTTTGAACAGAACTTTTACAGCGCCTTACCTGAACAGTCAAGCTTACCTGAACTCCCATCAATCCTCAATCCAGTGAAGTAACTGGGTTTCAACGCGCCCCTGCATCAGAAGCAGGATGGAGAGCTCATCCTTCCAAACCCTAAGGTGAGGCTTCACGGGGAATCGTGGAGGAGGTATCGTGGAGGGTTGGAAGGGAGTGGGAGGCTTGAGCATTGTTCCACAGTTGGTAATACTCCCTTTTCACGCACAGGAGGGTATCCAACGAGCCAGGGAAGCCAGAATAGAGGGGCCCTTCCTGTCCATCTTCAGAGTTCTGCGCCTTCGACGCCGCGCCTCCGTGGGAACCAGGTGAGCGTTACACTCAGCTCTACGACTTGCCAGAAGGCTTTTTTTCCACCTGCAAAGGTTTTTTCCCTTCTACACGGCCTAACCACGGGAAAGGGGCCCTAGGACTGCTGTTTACTAGCATTCACTGTGGCTTCCTCCTGAGGCAGGCATAGCTCGCACAAAAGGGAAAAGGATTAACTGGCCCACCGACAGCTACACTTCGAGGACCTTGAATCAGGTGAGGAGAGTGGGGAGGAGAGAGGGTTGGAGGAGATTCAAGAACGGGACAGCGGAATGTTTAGACTGGGTAATGAGACCTTGTGCCATACATGACTTGTGGTCTTAGGATTGTCTGCGCTAACAAGCCTCATCCACGAACATACATCGAAGACAATGTAAAGCAAATATCGAGCGTGGGCACTGACTGTAACACATTGTGAAGGGATATGTGCTAATGCTTACTGCTAAATCCTGCAATACGCTTTGCCATTGTAACTTGTTTGTAATGTAAACCAAATGTAATCTGTGTGCATATTGTTGTATGCGCCATAAGTGAACTCGGCACGAACCCTAGACCACATATTATTAACCTGCAGAGGGGCTGGACATTATTACTAAATTGTATGAATGTACGAATGTCCAGATGTCCAGTACCTCTCACTCCTCACACTGAAGGGCTGGTACTCACTGTGATGTACTGAGGGCCAGATAGCTACCTGATTTTGTTTCTTTGTAAACTGCACAGTAGAATAAAGATCTGTGAATCTTTATAGCCCGTGTTTGGTGTATTTCCTTTTGTGGTACTCAGCCTCAATATTTCCTTTTGCTTTTACAAGAGGGGTGTGGGGGGCACACACAATCAACATGGGCAACCAAGGAGGGGTGGGGGCACACACCAACATAAAGGGCTACCAGGGGGTTACATCTCCGTTGCGTGTATTGGACATGTTCGGGAAAGGAATGTACTGCATAGGAAAACTCACCACTAGTTGCGGGGAGTAAATCTAAGGTACATGCGAGGGCAAGTTAAGTGGAGGCATATACAAACATAGGGAACACGCTACTTGTTGTGTATCTCTACCTCTATTTGTAGGCAATAGGACATAATAGATGAAGGACATATCTCATGGTGAGACTACTAGGCAAGGGTAGGTGATAGTGGCACACCGGAGAACACAGTGGTCAACGTATAGCAGTGATAGGTTAGTGAAATAATAAATGAAAGCATAGGCATTGTAAACATAAGCAGTTTTGCGTGCATCCGTATTAACGTAAAGGTTCGGTGAGCAATACACTTGAAGTACATAGTCATTTTGAATGGATAGGATAGAGAACCTGAAGAGGGTGTGGGTGTCCAGGATGCACTGTGGATAAGCATGACATGGTTGTATTTCTGTGGCAATGTTAGCTAAGTCTTTTGAGCGGTCCAGTAAAGAATACATAGTGATAGTATATAATTAAATGGAAGTCCACGGAAGTTGAAGGCAAACTGAGTGTGATGAGTGTATTGTATACAGCAGTAGAATCACACAAGAAGACGGAATAACAGCCCAGATGTGGAGAATGAAGGTGCTTTGAAAGTGGAAAGAACTGGCTTCGACACAAGGCGCAACATGGACGTTTACAGTGAACATGTGTGGCAGTGTGTAACTCTTACCTCTGCAGTGCACTAGATCGGAAAGGTAAACAGAATGGGAACTTCGAACAACATATGATCGCAGAATGACTTTGGTTGATGGTAATGTGCCAAGTAGCCATGGTGTAGACAGGGGAAAGACAGGGCTTTGACCAGGAGGGCCTTTATACCGGGCCCAGCTTCGCCTCACGGCTTTGTTGGGTTACGGTATTAGTTGAAATCATCCTCCAATCAGGCGGCTCCAAATCACGACGTGTCTCTCCTTCCCAACTCATCTTGGGGGGCTGGTTTCGCTTCTAAAAGGTGGCGGCCATCAATGAAAAGGTTGCAAGGCATAGAATAAAGAGTGCAGGGTTGAAATGTAGAGCTGCTCTTTCCCATTGAGTGGTGACTCGCACATCCAGCCAGGGGAAGAGGTCATCATGTTGGTTTGATGTCAGTTCCACCAATGATCTGACCGGGCTGGAAGGTGTTTAATGTCACTACAACCAGCGGCGGTGGGGGGAACATTGTTTCTCTCAGTGTATCTGCCGTCAACAAAGGATCTCCCATTGTTGCTCTTTTTGTTTCTCTGGTGGATGCTAATTTATTTTGCTTCGTACCTGCACTTTAGATATCAGCCTGCACGGTGGTGACTGGTGGGCACTGACCTGCCCTTTGAACTGCTTTCTGTGCATAAAATAGCCGCAGGGACACTCAAGCACTTCTCTTTTCGTTTCTCTGGTGGATGCACGTTGCTTTTGCTTCTTACCTGCCCTCCAGATACTGGCCTGCACAACGGTGACTGTTGGGTGACCTGCCCTTTGAGCCACTTTCTGTGATTAAAATAGCTGCAAGGATAATGAAGCATCATGCCAGTGGTGCTGCAGCAGTGAGAGCGTTGCGTGCAAAGCACGTCACCATTACGTGTCAGGAGGACATATGCAAATGGCTCAGGACGTTGTTGGTATTTGCTCACTTCTTCTCAACAACGTTGCAGATTCAGCTGCCTTATGTATTGAGGATGAAGAACTAGTGAGAGAGGTGGAATTGGCTCGAGGTCCTCAATCTATGAGCATCCTGGGATACATCTGCAGAATGCAATACAAGCTACAAACATTGATGAAGGGGATAAAAGCATGGTCAAAATGAAAGGAGGAGCCAATACCCCTAGATGTGTCTATTCGTATGCATCCGGTTTTTGATAACACTGGCACTTTGAATTGCTTGGGCTCTAAAGCTATTGAGGACATTATTCACAAAATATATGCTTCGACGCCTGGCTGTCAGACTTCAGGAATTGAAAGTGAGCTGCCGGAGGATGTGCGGGATGGGGAGGTTGATCTGGTGACCTCCATTGAACCTTCTGATGTGGGCAGTAGTGAGGAAGCTCAATTGCCCCCATTGGAGACTAATGCTGGGGTTATTAATCGGAAGAGTCAGTTGCGAACTGTGGTAGTGTATACGGTAGATATACATGAAACCCCTACTCTGTTAAATGCTCTTTCCTCTTCTCCTGTGCTGTTTGATGACAACCAAGCAACAGTCATCATGGACAGTGGTGACTTAGAGGACAATTTAAACTCCTTGCAAAGAAGCACTAGTAGTGCTTCATCAGCAGCTACGTTTCATATTTTAGAGAATCTCTTCACTGTGATGATTAAGAAATGTGATGAAATTAACCTAATACTTGATCAGCAATCTTTATTAACAATGAACATATCCTCTAAAGATGAGGTGCCTCCTCAGAATTGTAACAAGAATGGGAAAGACAAGTCTGGGGACATGTGCGCAAATGTGGTACCTAGAGTTGTCCTGAATGCGTAGTGAATGGCCCAAAGGAGGCCCATGTTGGTTGGCAGAGTAACAGGAGGACTAGGATGGTGATAAACAAGCATTTATGTATGGGGATAGACCGGATGTTAGATCTAGGCAGGTGTAATGAGCTCCCGAGGTTCAAGCAGTACAAATTATAGAACTTTATCCAGATGGTTATGTTGAAGTCTCCTACAATGAACTGGAACAACTTTGTCGCCCGAATGCAAGGTCTATTGAACAAAAGAAAGGCATAAAAGAAAAGGACACAGTGCTGTAAATGTTTCATTTTGTATTGAAGAAAGTGTTGGAGATGCCCCTTTGCTGAGCAACAATATAGATAAAGGTGACATTTGTTCCTTTCTGAAAAAGGATTAGGTATTGAGGATGAGGTATTGGTCGATTTGTTTAGGCCTCCAGGTGGTTTGGACCCCATTAGAGCAAGGGCCGCTTCTTCGCAGACTCTATTTTATGAAAATGTTCCAGCTAATGACAAGCAGGGACTTAGGGAAATGAACTCTAGTTGTTTGGGATTGTCACGAAAATGTAGGGCCCTTAACATCAGGAGCCTATTTGCTGCCAGTGATAGGTTGGATATCAACATGGTGAGATTCCTTGAATTGTTGCACAGAATCATTCCCTTGCAGTGTACAGGCAGTGATGACATTTGGATCGGAGACATTCGTGAAAATGATATACTTGTTATTTTAAATCTCACGATGCTATACACTGAAATCTGCAGTACGATTCCGCTGTGGGAAAATTGGTTATGTTTGGACGTTTCATCTGTGGCAGTTGGGTCTGAAGTGGATACCCAAATCATTCCTGGGGTCGAGACCATTTCATAAATATTGACTGGACCTCAATCATTGATATCTGGCTGGGTTTTGGGGTTGTTGGACTTATCAACAGAATGACTTTATAGCCACTGGCAGCAACCCAGGAGGGGAACTGGATTCAAAGGCTGCCCAATGTGGTCCTCTTACCATTTGGTCGTATTACCAGTTCAAGGTTGTAGAATTAGGTTAGTTACTGAAAGGAAGCAGCACTTCAAAAAAGCAACTGTGTGCAATGACTGCTGGGAATGGCTCCCAAATGCTCGGCAGCTACACCTGACATCTCGTCCTTGCCTCTAGTGCTGTCTGGGAATACCAGGGGCAACTCTCATCTTCTGGAACAGGGAGGATTACTAGACGTGATTGTGCTTTTTAGCATTGTCAGATTACAAGAAGCATGGCACACTGAACTGATAGTTATTGAAGGGAGACATACCTTTAATAAACTTGTGTTGCAAGGAGTTAAGGGTAGACGTAAAGAAGGACTGATCATCAGTGTCATCAGCAGATATGCATTGAAGAATAGCCTTGTTCTAATAAAAATATATTGGTAGCCAAACTGATATTCCTGTATACTGGGTCTAGTGTGAGTTCTGGGAACAGCATGCTATTTATAAATGTGTATGATCCCCCGAATGCTTCTGAACACACTGATTTAGCACTGTAAATTAAAGGACAGATTACTGAGGCAAGATTTCCTAGAGATAATTATGATGAGCCTCTGCAGGCCCCCAGTGCGGATAACAGGCTACATACTATTGGCAGAAGAGGTGCAGCATGGTCTACTGTGCTGTATTATTTTGGCTTAAAAAAGATTAATGGCAATAGAGCCTCAGATGACCCCCCCTCTGCACCTTAGGGCCATAATAATAGAGCATAATGGAGCACCAGTTCAAAAGCAGCATATTGACTAGCAAGCCTACCTAAGTGGGGTTGGGAGTTGAATTATCAAACACCGCTCATTTTGACAGCTTTGACAAAGAGCTGAGTGACAGGAAAAATAGATTTTGTGCTGACCTTACGCAAGGTTGCCATTGATTCCCTCTCACCCACTCATCATATAGTGAGTGGTTAGAAATATTGGAGCTAATTATAGGTATTGGTTGATAAAGAATAAGCACGACCTAGAGCATAAGAAAGGGAGGTCGTTGGTATTTGTACACAAACAAATGATGAAAAGACCTTTTACAACATTGTTAATGGAACCAATTATTGTACAAGCCCTATTTGTGCGGTTTCTGAGACAGATTGGGAGGAACATAGTAAATCGACTTTGGGCCAAGTTAATCCACAGTGCATTGCGGTTTTAGTTAGAGATGTTTGCTGGGTGTAAACTCTAAGTCCTATAGATCTAGCTATAATCATGGGATCTATTCAATATTCTAGCCCACCAGTTCCTGATGGAATGTGTAACCAGTTAATTAAGGCTAACGGTAGCATCTCGGCTAGGGCATTGGTTGTTTGAATGGATTAGCTTAACTGTCTTCCGAGTACCAACAAGGAGAGTAACAGAGTTGCAGTACACAACAAAGGCTGCAGTATCAACCCAGGCAATAATCACTGGTTGGTAATGTATGATGAACCTGCTAAAATCTTTGCAAGGGCATTATCAAATATTGTGAATGCCTGGATTAATGAGAAAAACATTTAAGCAATATGTCCACTGAGACGGTAATGCCCCTGCTGTGAGGGGCATATAGCTATTAATAGCCCAGCCCGCAATATCTGCGTGACCGGGGCACTAAAAGAAACAACCAAGAAAATGGCCGCCGGGAAAGGGAAAATGGAGTCCGTTTTCCCTTTCCATGGTGGCCATCGGGAGCAGACACGCTGGGAACAGAAGTGTTCCCAGCACATCCTCTCCCAAAAAAAAGGAGCAGAAGGTTAAGTGGGGTTGCGGTGGCGGGAGGGGAAGAAAAAAAGGAAGAAAAAAAAACCATACCTGCGTCCTACGCGGGGAACGATGGAAGCCTCCAGCCATGTGGAGGTGCAGAGCGGGGATGGCCCTGCTCCGAACCTTTACACGGCTGGAGGCTGCAATTGTCCCCCACCGGGATGAAGGAGCAAGAAGGTAAGTGGGGTGGGGAGGGCAGGGAGGAAGGGGGAGGGAGGAAAGGAAAGAAAAAAAAAAGAAAAAAAAGCCTTATCTGAGTCCCCGGCGGGGGACTCGGGTAACCGTTTCGAGCCACCTCATTGGCTGAAGGGCTGTCACACCTCCCCCCCCCCCACTGAGGACAAGGCAGCTGGAATCCCGGCTGAGAATCCAAGGCCAATCAGAATGAGTGTTGCACTCTGCTTGACTCTCGCCGGGTACTAATATGCCTTTCAATCAAACTAGTTTTAGGAGTGGTAGCAAAACTATTGTCAACGTGCTTGTGCAAACAGCTATTGTCCAGCAAGCTTGGCTGATTCGCTAGCAAGCAAGCAGTCTATGTGTCGTATATAGATTATAGTGCTACATTTGACACAGTTGACAAGAACAGACTTTGGTCCAAGGTTAAGAACTGGAAGATACCCTCAGGTTACTTAATATAATAATTTCCCTCCATGATAATACTAGAGTGAGAGTATGAATGGGCCATCATGGGAGGGCAGCAGACAGGATTGATACTATTGCTGGTCTTAAACAAGACTGCATCTTCACCCCCACACTATTTAATCTTTACCTATTGGATTTAGGAGAAGGCCTAGTGAATTCTATTTCAATTCCACTTAATTTGGGTAATGTTCGGTTTCAATGGCTGGCATATGCAGACAATGTTATCCTGTTGGATAAGCTTGTAGATTATGCCAGTCTCAATTTTCTTAATCTTAAAATTCCAAAATCATGGATTTTAGACCAGAATACTATATTTATATTGAATTCAATATTGTGTGCATACATGCAAAGTTCTCACTTTGTTGTCTCATGACTTGTTGGAAGTTGTTTAGCCCCACTAATGATTCCTTGCAAAGACGTTTATGGAAGGCTACTGAGAATATATTGAAAATAAAGTTTAATACCATCACTACCCTTGAGGTTATTGGTGCTAGGGTGGGCATACAACGGGAGGAAAGGTTTTGTTGCCTTTGTGGGGAGCAATTGTTAGAAATCGTTAAACATTTACTGCTGGTCTGTCCCTCAATGGTCTCGCTATGTCACCGCTCCAGGTTTGAACATTAATCCAGATACCAGCAGGGATTATTCTATGAGCAGCAATAGTGATCTTTCCATGATGACATTTTCAAATATTTTAGATATTTTTTAGGGAATAACAGATTTTTTAATTGGCAGTATTTTATTCTCTTAAGTGAAATATTATACCTTTCTGTATATAGGACATGTTTTGATGTATATGTATTAAAAGTTGACTTTTGTTGACTGTACAATAGAATAATTAAAAAATGTGTTAAAAAAAATCTGGTTGAAACTGAAACACCCCAGCGTTGGTGCAAAAATCATGTTCTAACGGCAGAAGGCAGAAGTCTTTCACTGGCATATGGCGTTCCTCTCACCACACTCTAAATGAGCTCCTGTGCCTTAAAACTACAATGAAGAGGGTTAACCAGAGCAAATGCAAAATTTAGATCAATTCAGACCTTCCATCCAATAGACTTCTGCTTTGCTAAAGGCATCCCGATTGGGATGGGTACACCCACAGGTGAGACCCTACTTTCTATTCCTAGAAACTCACTCTGCACCTCATTGAAGATGTGAAATAAGACTGAATCATGTATGAAGTTGCTTCTGCTCTCATGCAGAAGGGATGTAACCCAACACTTTGGGCTACATGGCCATTTTTGATGTGAGACCACACCTAATTTGCATATGGTATTTCCGCTTCTGTAATGTCATGGCAGACTGGAATGTGATGGTCAGGAGGGTTGGTGAGAGCAATTAATTCAGAATCTTACAGCCGCCACACTTCTATTTTCCTACTAGCATTCCAAAACCCCATAAATATGCTAACCAGCATCTCCAGATATGTGCTTCATTAAAATGCATATAGCATATTCGTATTGGGTGGTGTTTAGTAAAAATAAAATAAAATAATAAAAAATACAGCAACATAAGTTGGTTTACAAAGCTGACAAGATGATCCAGTATAGGCACTCAAATTATTTTTCTGGCATATCTAGAGCAAATGTTGGTGAACAAGTGAAATTACCCATCACTGATCATGTGAATGGACTCATTTCACAGAGTAGCCTGATTACCCTCAAAAGGCCTTGTTAAAGGTTGTGAGGTATTCTTAATGCTAATGCAGCCTAACTGATTCACGTTACCACCTAGAGCAGGGGAATATCTGCCTCATTTTGACTTACTGTTAGTGCCCATTCTGAAGCACCATAGGCGGCTGACTCTCAGCAGAAAGACACTACCACAATGCAAAGGACTCAGAGCTAACCTGGCAGTGGCGGTAATAAATCAAATCCACCACTCCTGGAAAGCTGTGACTTACGGCAGAGCAATATCCTTGCCAACCCCTTCATGTGTCAGTGTCTTGCAGGGACTGTATTCTAAAGCCAGAACACCCTTTCTGCACCAGCCTAAAGAGGTGCTCATTAACGGTACCTTGGGAGGTGCCGTTAAATTCCACTGCACACTTTTCCCCTTTATAAATATAGCATGTCTTATATTAGAAAATTGACAGTCTTTTAAGAAATGCTTGCAATGCCACTGCAGCACGTTTACCCCACGACAAGAGATTTAAGCAGCTATGGCTGCTGGAAAGCCCGACATTTCCCCTACAATATTTCCATCCTCCTTAGAAGGATGGGGCTGGAAACTGGAGGGTAGAATATCAGCTTTACACGCTAAATTTAGCAGGGCTCAGAATCAGGCCCTTGGTCTTCATTGGGAATTGGTATGCATTGCTGCAGTTGTAAAACCACCATCTTCTGGAGCTAATACCTTTACTTGTATGCATGGTGGGGGTATTGCTCTATTATAGCTTCCTAACTCGCAATTTGGCACCAAGGGTCTGCACAGGTGAGGATGGTCCTGGCAGTCTTATTTTTACCTCTTAAATTCGGGGTTCATCTGAATACATGCCCTCTTCGTCTCCTTCTGTTCATGATGCCCAATGCTGTTTGCTTACAGTAGCTATTTATTTTCATCATTACCTATTTTTTGTTTATAGTTCTATACATAAAAACGAATTAAACGGGCGATATACGACTTTAGATACCTGACAATGCCATCACAGTATTATGAGATTAAGGGGCTGATTCATAGAATTATTTGCGCCGAAAAACGGGGCTTTGTGCGCCATTCTGCCCGCAAATCCCTGTTTACCAAATGGGGATTTGCGGCAGAATGGCGCACAAATCCCGTTTTTTCTGCGCAAATAATTCCATGAATCAGCTCCTAAGTGCAGTGTTTGAAATCTTAACGTTGGAATGAGCGGGCCTGTCCTGGCCTATGGTGAATAAGCTCACTGGGTTAAATCACTTACGTTTCTGGAATGTGCAATGTAAGTGTAGAAATGATTTAAAATGGTTGTTATGTGAGCACTTTGGCCACTGCATTGGCCCATATTGGGATGAATCTTCCTGCCATACTTTAGCTTGTTTGACGGAAACTTGACTTGTTTTTTGTCCTGATCTGCAGAACGCTAAGGGTCTGATTCACAGAGGGTTTAGTCCATGGAATACTTAGTGAGTGCGTGCAAAGTCACTTTGCACTGCAAAAATACTTTGTACCACTGTGAATAAGAGTGTTGTTGGCAGTGCAAAGCCAATTTGCAACAATGCAAAGTCACTTTCCACTGTTCTAAAAATTCCATGAATCAAGCCCAGTGTGCTTTCCTAAGAGATTGCGTCATTATGAAATGCTTCTGTGAATCAGGCCCTAAATTCTTTCTCCTTCTTCATGACTGCACCATGACTGCTTTTACACAAGCTGACATTATGGGCTCTGCTGTTAAATCCATCTATGGCTACACTTCGAGCAGCAGTGAGTATTAAAATACGACAGCACAGCATAACACGCACTTGCTTGAAAATTAAAGCTGATGATGATTCTTTTTTTGGCTTGGAGTGCCATCTAGTGAAATAAATATGATCTTCAGTTTCAATCCTTCTCTAGTGGAAAAAACGTATTTCCTGGGTACAGAAGAATTCAGATGTTTTAAACACTCAAAGTCCCCTTTAGCAGTAGCACAGACAACTACAAAATGAAACGGGGAGCTGCAATGAGGAATTCCATCTGGCTATTTTTAATTGACTTTCTCTTTGCTTCTAAAATAAAAGAAACACAACAATTGTTGCCCATCAATTTTGCTCGTTTAAGGAAACCAACCAGTGCAAAGTCTGGATTTATCGTTCAAATATACATCCTGACAAGTTTTTAGTTGGCATCTGCCCAATGAGCTATCGCACCAACAGAATGGCATACAATTTCACTGAATAAAAGATGACAACGATATTAACAATTTCAAAAAGTGTGCAATGAGACATAGTGGTGATAAATGTATATACCAATTGAAAAGATTACCATAAAAAAATAAAATAACAACACACATATGCTCTTGACATGAAAGCCTCGCTGCAGTTGTACTGGGCTGTACACCATTGTAAGAGATTGTTCTTAATGCTTCTTTCTGAAACCAGGGTTTGGTTTTGTAGCGGGCTCTTTCTGCTAGAATTGCTCTACAACTATCCCCATCGCCACACCTGCTCTGCTATCCTCATCATAAGGTCTCTTCACTTTTTGTTTTTTTTGTTTGTTCTTGCTTATAATCTGTTAAAACAGAGGAGCATTGGCAAGGATCTTGAGACGTACACTATCCAATGAACGGACGTTTGCAGGAAGGAAACACTTCCAACATCATCACAGCGACAAAGATGGCAAGCAGGACCAATGACAGCATGATGACTTCGGATGAAAAAAAGAAAAACAAATGCACAACAAATCCAATCAACGTAATGCAAGATTGTTGGTCGGACAGTACAAGAAAACAGAAACTGTGGTTCTGGACCCAACACAAATGCAACACTGAACTGAACTCTTTCATCATTTAGAACTGTGACACACACGCAGGAAACTGTAAGGTACGACGGTAATTTTTCCGGAAAGTACTCCACAAAACGTTTTTAAATGGCTGTTTTCAGATGCCATGGCTATTCCTATTAAAACAGTACATCAGGAGACCACCACGTCAAAAAATCATTGGATTCTTTCTCCTCACCTGTCTGTCCAGCCAGCAGCATCGAGGCAATGCAAAACAGGGCAGCCATAACACATATCTGTTGATTGCGTGATATTCTGTTGTAATGGCGCATGAGTTATACTTGGTACCAGTGTCTTTGAGGCCTTGAAGTTCATTTTGATTATACGTCTCTCCCTGTTGTTAAGCCCGTGACATGTATGTGCTTGTACCCCTTGATGATTACATCAAAAGGCCCTTGAGACAATGCTGCTGTGCTTGCATTCCAGCAATGGGCAATGCTAAAACACACACGTTCCTTTCTACTATTTGTTCGTCCTCATGCAAAACACCATTGGAAACGACACAAGGCCCTTCTTTACCTATTGCTTGAGTTCACAATGTGAACTGCATTACTTGTGTCGCAGTGCTTCCTTTGCTGTAATACAGACTGCCAGACTTGCAGTTCCCTGGCCTCAATGGCATGCTACAATGTGCACAGACTGCAGACTGCACTACACCATGGTTTGCTATGCACCCTGCTATGGTGAATTGGCATCTGACAAGGGTGTAAAAGCCATGGATTTGCTTTTATTTGTATAATATAATAAAATGATGTGGGCGATTACATTTATGAACATGACATCTGCTGATCAGATTCCCCTTTTGTAAACTCCATGCCAAAAGCAGAGTGTGTATCCTGGTCGTGTTGCGTCAGTATCCTGCACTTAAGATATGCAGCCCTTTATCAAAACTATGATCATAAGTAGACTGTGCATGGTAGCAAGGTAAACTCTAAATATAAGCAGTTCCCAGGTTATGATCATTGCAGCCACATCCAGTTTGATATCACACATGTGTCACACATGTGTCAGCTCTTCTGAGCCAAGCTCAGCTGTGGAAGATGGTGTGTATTCTGGCCAGAAAGGCTGAGCCTGCCATCTGACAAAACACGAGCCGACTGGCCATGCCTTTTCTTTCATCTCTTTATGTAAGGTAATTCCCTCTGCCAGAGACAGCTGCACAACAGGCAGCTGTTCTGGGCACAGGCATCAAAGAAGCACACCCATTCAGAGGGAGTAGCCTCACACCAGGTTACTACATCTATAATGGCTGTTGTTCCTAGTAAGAAGGGAATGGGTTAGAATAGACAGGTGGGCTCTGTACATTGGAGGAAGAATTACACCATACTGTTTCTCTCTGCCTCTCTCTCTTCAACCTGCCCCTCCACTTTTGCTTCAGCAAAGCACATTGGGTGTGATACCAGAAGTGCAAAGTCCACTCATTTCAAGTGAAGGATTTTGACCAGTAAGGCAGGCTAGCTTTAGTCCAATCACATTTGTGCTTTCACCTTTAAAAAAAGGGTTCTCACACCACTTCTTTGAATCATCTCTGGAATGCATCCCTAGGAGAAGATTTTGCCAGATATTGCAGATAGAGAAGTCCTTTCTAAAGTCTTCCAGTTGTGAGGTGAAGTAAGGTGTTCCAAGGCAGAGGCAAGCTGGGTCCCCTATCACCGCCCAGGGAACATTGGGGTGAACTCTGCTGCTAGAATAAGACCTGCATCTCTGCCAGGCACCCTATTGCCTAGGACCTCACCATGTTGCAGTATCCCTCAAGCTGTGTGCCAGCCTCCCCCCATGTTTGGGAGTCAGAGAAAAGGCCTAACCTTGACCTTTGATACCCTTTCATGGACTCACAGCTCCTGGAACCCCGAACGGCTAATATCCCCTTGTTTCCAATCCTGACCCGCAAGCCAAGATTCAAGTGTGTTTGACGCTGAGCAAAACAACAGAATGGCCGCCGGAAAGCCTTATGCGTGCTAAAAATTGCTAAGAAGTGCGCAGGGAAACCTGAAAAATAGGCTGCCAATCCATTTTGCCTATGTCAGTGGTAAAACGGGAGACCACACTGCCAAAACCTATCATTGGGCTGCCCACATAGTGAAATAGAACTGCTTGAAAAGGCAGTGCTGGATTGCCAGGAAAATCCAGAAGTTTTTAAAATCCGTTTTTCCTGTGAAAGTGCAAAATCATGGTTCCCGAACAGCAGAGAAGATCCAACATCCTTGTGGGGTGTTCACCATCACCTTATTTAAGGAATCCCCATAAGCACAATGTCAGGAGAAACACTTTTCATCATAAAAAATTCACATTCAAAAGGTACTTGCCTTGGAAAAATATGTCAGATATGGGCGCAGTACCGCCACTCACCTGTGTCAGAAGCTCTCATTACTTATACTTGCCATCAATAGCAATATGGGTTGCTACAATTCAATTTCTATGTTTTAAAAAGACTGGAATGAAGAGATTTGTGTGTATATTTGTAGAAAATGTAAATAGTATTTTAGAAAAGCCCATTTTTAAACAGTGTTTTAAAGTGAACTAATGTCAGCCACACTGGACTTCAAAGACATACTACAGCTGCTCCCAAACAAAGGAATCTTCCTTCTGCTCTCTACTCAGGAACTGGCATTGAGTTGTTAATGGAAGTGGGAGGAGATGTTGGCCTGTTGCTCTGAGTGGAGACAAAAGGCTCCCTTGACTGAAAGGAAATGCAAATTCGGGTGTCAACAGAAACCAACTGCTAAGGAAGAGAGGCTCAGGTTGCTCTTGGCCCAGCCAAACCTTGGAGGCGGAGCTAGATTGATATGTGTATCAGAAACTCCCAGGAAATATCTTTTTGGAAAAAGACTCATAGAAAACTCTGAACAATTTGGAAAAATCTGTGTTTTATAGGTTGTTAATATAAAAATGCTGCTCACAGTTTGAAACTACTCTGAACCCTGTGCGATATTCAGAGACCGGACTACTAAAATGTTGATATTGTAACAATTGTGATCATGCTAGGAATATGATAGTGTACAGGATTATGCCCAGATGTCATGCACATGTATGTGGAAAAATGTGTACAGATCTGACACTGGGTAACCAACTAAAAGTGCGAAAAACTGTCAGTTTTCAACCGAAACTCTCAAGAAGATGGGACTTGGACAAATACGTACTCTGTCAAATCTGTGATGTGAATATGTATTATTAGCAAGTTGGTGATATTGTAGATATGCTTTCTATGAAAAATAGATTTTATGGCTAGAAACAAAGGGGAGGTTTTTTCCTAGATTGTAAATTGCAGCATCACTATGACGCTAGATTTCTTTCTCAAATCAGGAGAGAGGAAATACTCTGACTATTTGGATCCCTAGAGGGTGGGCTTAGTATAATCCCCGACTTCCAAATGGCACATCAAAAATTGAACAGCCTGCTGTGCTTTTTCTACTTCTAGCCAAGAACTCTTGCCAGAACCCAGAGATCCAAACCGCTAGATTTCTTTCTCAAATCAGGAGAGAGGAAATACTCTGACTATTTGGATCCCTAGAGGGTGGGCTTAGTATAATCCCCGACTTCCAAATGGCACATCAAAAATTGAACAGCCTGCTGTGCTTTTTCTACTTCTAGCCAAGAACTCTTGCCAGAACCCAGAGATCCAAACCAGTAGAGCAGAGCTGAAACCAGATAGCTGTAAACTCCAGAACCAACCCGTCAGATCCAGTCCAGAGTACCGTACAGAGACCAGAGTGCCGTGCTGAGTGCAGGACCGGGTGCCTGAATCCTGTCTGGTGGGCTAGCCGAATTCCAGTCCAAAACCTTTGACCAGATCCTGACGGGCCTATTCCAAAATCATAGTTGTGAGTATTTAGCATAGAATTGTCCATAGCCAATCTCTCATCATTAAGTAACCCTATCCAACCCATGCCAACATATCCAGAACTGCATTGTAGAATCACTTTTGTCTATTTTGAATCTTTACCTCATCCCTATAGTCCTTTGATAATTGTAGTTAATTGTTTGTTAATTGTATTCCATCTCTATATTGCATATTAGTGGGGATTGAGTAGTATCAGGGGGAAAGAGTGATTACATTGCATTTGATTGAATTCATATCAAGTTTTATTTCTGCGCTGCATTAATTTCCTATCATTGCATTTGACTGAACCCACACAAAGTTTTATTCTATGCTACATTATTCTTCTCATCCATACTCCTACTGATTAAAGAGATTGTTGATTGTAATATCACCCGACGCTGATCATTGTATAAATATTAATAGTGTGATATCTAGATATTGTTCAAATTCATAAAAGTGTGATATATATCTTGTTTAAATCCATCAAATAAAACTTTTAACTTTGCAAAACCACCTACTTCTTGGTTCAGTGAGACTGGGGTGGATTCAAAGAGAGGGGTGTGATATAAGGCTACATCATTCAGAAAAAAAAGAAGTTTAGACATAAAAATATATAATTAAGGGTTCCAGATAGGCATCACACGCTAGGCATTGACTTAGGTGGGGTGCTGGGTTGAAACCACTTACAGATTGGGGGCTCGTGCACGGGACTCCTGAATTAGATATATCACCTGTGACAGCTTAATACAGTGTGCTAACTGACAGGGTACATAAATCCTGTTGGGCTACCACGCTGTGTTACATTGTGAAAAGCATCCCTCAAAAGGGAACTCTCTAAGGAAATGGTCTGTTTTGCAAAAATAAAAGAAAACCTCTGTAAGTCAGGAAGGAAATCAATATTTCCAGAATGGCGACTTTGGTAAAAATGAATATGGCTAGAGAACATCTAGTGCATAAATTATTTGTATGGGGTGAATGGAGAGAGCAGGATCAGAATGTGTGGTTGCAGGCATTCACAGAACAGATCACTGCAACAGGGTCAGACACATGGCAGGATCAGGGTCCATTGCATATGGCCCTGAGTGAACTATATATTAACTAAGGCAAAGGAGGAGCAAAACAAGATTGCCAAAATAGCAGCATATTTATATTTATCTATTGGAGCCATACAGGATGAATATGCTGAAGGCCAAGATCTGGCAACTAAGCAACTGCAGGCATTAGGAAAGGCCCAAACTGATCTGGACTCTTCTGAGCAGAGGCTACAGAAGAGCCAGGAGTCCGAAAATGAAAGTAGACAGTACATAATCAAAATAAAAGAGGATATGGGTATCCTGCAGCAGGAAAAGGCAGAACAGGATACCAGAATTCTGGCCTTGCAGAAGGAGTACCAAGAAAGTTTGGACTCCCTACTGCAGAGCCAGAAAAAGCTGGAACAGCAAATACATTTTAACAGGGCATGCACAGAGCAGGTAGTCACCCTGCAAAGCCACCTAGACAGAGAGAAAGAAAAGAACAATAAATGAATCCTGAAAGATCTGGATACCCAGGCAGAATTTGATGAAGAGCACCAGAAAGGTGGTGCGCTTCAAAGACAGAGGGACGACCTGGCGGCACAGAGGCAGGCTCTTGCTCAGGAAAGGGACACCTTAGGCCAGGAAGTCTGTAACTTAAAAGAGAAACTGGAAGAAAATCACCTGGCCATCCAGGGACTGGGTGACATCCAAAAAGAGCATAAACGATTGTTAGAGCACACCAGGAGGGTGGAAGAGGCTCTAGCAATGAAGGACCAGGCCAGTATGGACAGGGCTCTGGAGGTAACCCTCCTGCAGCAAAGACTGTCCCAGTACTCAAAAACAACCCAGGAAGCACAGAGAGAAAATGAGGCTCTTTGTGAGAACAATGACAGGCTCAACAGACAGGTAGTCATGCAAGAGAGATTGATAGAGACTAGTAATGCCTTGATTGAGGAACAGAAAGCTCAGATTCTTGCATGGCAACAGGGAGAAGGGGCAGATAGAGATGAGGTTTGCTGGGAAAGGGAAACACCTGAGCATAACCTCAGGAACGCTAGTACCAGAGGACTTCACCTCTTCCAATCCCTGGACTCTGCCACCCCCATGTCCACTGGCGCACATGAGCCAAGGGCCACGGGGATGGCAGATTTCAATCCAATCATAAATGTGGGGCTCATAGACCAGCACCTACCAGGAATGGATGGGTGGGCATCTGGTTATGGGTACCCAAGTACTGTGAAATTTAGTGGGGAACTCCATCATCCTGAATACCTCTGCCCAGCCAGGACAGTGGGGGGGTACCCATCAAACCCTGGGAGCAAGGAGGAATCAGAAGACTCCTCTGAGCACCCAAGGACACAGGAGACTAGGTCCCCACATTCTGCCAGCCATTCCCAGGCTCGCAGAATCTGGGAAATCCTAGAAGACCAGACGGGCACCTCTGGGAGCAGTGCCTCTGAGTCATAGGAGGAGTGGACCAGGGTTACCCGAACCAAGAAGGCCAATAAGGCGAAAAGGGCCTTGCTTAAGGACCCCTTAAAACAGATCAAAGCGATAAGGAGCGTCATCACGCCTTATCATAAGAACGCTAAATATTCTGTTTGGGAGAACATAGAGCTCTTTGAGCAGATGATGGAAACTTTCCATTTGAAGGACAGCCAGAGCTGTATTCAATATGTGAAATGGACCTTCTCACCAGAATACTCCAGCTTCTTTGCGGGGCTGGAGGACCAAAATCATTCTAGATGGTCCACCTATAGGGCGGTCATCTTGAAGCATTTTTCCATGCACAGAAATCCTCAGGAGGCTCACAAGGCCGCCTACAACTTGCAATGTGGGGAGGATCAGGCCCCACAAGAATTTGTGCAGGAATTAAAGTGTGCCTTTGCGCAGACCACCAGAAGGGTGTGCACGGACTGCAAAGAATTTGTGAATACTTTTTTCCACGCTCTCCCCAAGTACATCTTGACCCAGCTAGTGGAAGATTTTCATGCGAAAAGATCACTAGCTGGGTCATTGAACAGGCCACCTGAATTCATGAGGTGCAAAAGCCCATAGAAAACAAGAATAATGCAAAAAGCCCCAAACCAACCAACACCCCTGCTGCTGCTAAGGTGGCAGAGGTGAAGGTTGCCCCCATTTTGGATTTGGAGATGGGGGGGTCTAAAAATCTGCCTGCTCAGCAGAATGATCCCAAGCCCAGAAGGCCCTCGGGCCAGTCACAAACAGGCAGCCAAGGAGGTAGTCCCACAAATGGGATCCCTCACTCCCCTGACTACATAAGCCCCGCTACAACAGGAACAGACCTACCCTGGGTTATGTGTGGACTCCTCCAGCCCAAGGGGGGATCCAACCAAACAGCAGCTAACACAGAGAAACTTCCCTCCTCACTTCCCCCAGGAGGGCAGAAATTCCACAAATCCTGGACAGAACTTCTTCCCCTGGTGCCCGCAAAACTTTCAACCCCAAAACAATCCATCCTTCTTTCCCCAATTTCCTGAGCTCAGACAACCTAATCCGGGAGAGGGGAGGCCAAGGGTGGAGGGGTACTCACATTTTACAAACCCAGGTATTTTCAGAGAAGGGATAGCTACCGTTCACGGGAGCAGCCTTGGGGAGACAACAGAACCCTGTATTAACCTGAGCAGGTGTCACAGCTAGAGCGCCATGTCCAAAACATGGCACAGGATCTGGGTCGCATGCTGAGGGCTCAACAGAACCCAGAGATAAGCATGCCAGTGCAGAATGCCTCACACTCCGGACCTGGTGCTCCAGAACAATGACAGGGGCAGAACCCCGGCAACCCACCGGTTCCCAGGGAGGAGGCACAAGGGGAAGGGGGGTGTAAAGCCTTGGACGAAGTTTCCTTCCCCACTTGTAAAAAGCCCCTGGAAACCCAGGAACCAGAACCAAAATCTCCTGCCCCTGAAAGTCTGCCACCCAAGGAGCAGAGGGGGGGTAGGAGAAACAAAGAACCCAAACAGACCCATTTTTAGGAGGAGGTACAAATCTTCCAATTTGAAGGAGAGGGATCCTCAGAGGATCCTGGGAAAAGGATCTTTTCCTTCATAGATGGGGGACTTCCTCCCAAAGAAAAATGGGTCCCAAAGAATTCAAATCCAGACTGGGTATATGTGGGCACTGAGCTAGTGCCGCCCGTCATCGAACCCCAGAACCAACAGCATGAAAATCCCCTGGTTCAAACCCATCCTGGTGACTGCCTCCAAAAAGGATGGGGCGGCCCAGAACTGGAACCAGTGGAACCCAAAACTTCTCCCATATCTAGTTGTCACCTTTTCTTTTCAGATTCCCTAGATTTCAAACAGAGTGCTGCCCAAATCTCTTCTCTATCAGTGTCCAAAACTAAAAAACGAACCCACCAGTTGTCCAAAAATGTACATTATCTGTGCCCCCTTGCGGAGAATGAGGAAGATTCTATGCCCCGGTCCAAATACAGGGTCAGGGTACAAATTTGGCACTGGTGGACACTGGATCCCGAGCTACGCTTCTGTCCAAAAAGGCCTTTGATAAACTGAATTCAGGAGGGGGGAGAATGACCAAATTCCTCTCACCCTTCTTCCTGGACAACTTTAGAACTTTGATGGGAAGGAAATTCCCATCGAGGGGACTGCGGATTTGGACATTAAAATTGGGCGACACAAGGTGAAGCACTCGGTCATAGTTGTAACTCCAGAGGGCTCCCCTTGTTTACTAGGGAATGACCTCCTGCGAAGGTTGTCACCCCTAATAGATTGCGTAAACAAGGTCCTCTGGACCCAGACTAGCCGACCCATCAAATTAAAACAGAGTGTCAACCATGTTAGTTTAAACGGCACCTGCCACATGGTTGAACAAAAATCTGACCAAGTAGAATTTCACTTCCAGAACAACCAAATTCTAGACGTGACAGTAATAGCAGTAGGACAACAAACTGGTGATGGGGGTCCTCTCTATTTCTGAAAATCAACCTTCCTTGCAGTTTAAGGCGGCATTCCACCCTGGAAGGAAACACTCTGAAATTCTTTATCAATCCACAATCAGACATTCCGACTCCTATAGTCCAGAAATATGAGAAATCAGCTCAAAGCCTGGCTGATATTCAGCAAATTGGAGAGCAGTTGTTCATCCCTGTTCAGTTAAATGAAGGGAAGGACTCTGTTCTCACCAGAGTGTGTGTGAACAACAGTAAGAGCTTCATCAGCGAAGCTATGTTCCGCAAACTCCCAAAAGATCCAGTCATTCCCAGATTTAGACTCAACGACAAATGGGAAATGTATCTGGAAACACCCCATTCCATACAACTCCTGCCAAGCAGGTGTATGCTCAAAATCTCCATAGGCAACAGTAGCATAGTCCATAATTGTTGGGTTGTGCGAGACATCACTGCCGCCTTTCACTTAGGCTGTGACATTTTCAATCGCTTAGCCATTAGTTTGGAACTAATAAACTTGAAAGATTGGTCCCGATTAGCGGATAATCCCATGGGCTTTGATGACCCAGAGAAAGCATTTAGGTCAGCTCAACTGCTGCCTTATGCAGTTGAAATTCAGATTGGAGCGGAAGTCACCATCCCAGAAAGGACCCGACAATTCTCCCTGGAAGTGAAAGTTAAAAGAGGACAGGAATTGAAAAACCCTGATGCCTATATTCATCTTAATGCTTCTCTCAAACAGCAAGTTTTGGGGGTAAACCCAACACCACTAGTCAATATAGAACATGACACCATTCCAATAGAGGTGGATAACAGTGACTTAAAGAGAATCACTCTAGCCGCAGGCACCATTATTGGAATGGTGGTTGATGACCGACATTTTTCCATAGATTTAGGCAATGAACTGTTAGGACCATTCCCCAAGGACTGTTTTGACAGTGATAGTGATGACAACACAACACCAGACAGGATCTTTACCCGGCATGGGGGAAACTTCCTGGTGTACACTTCCTGTCCTTATGGTAAGGAAGATGTAACCTGTGACTTCAGGAGGAATGAGGTGATTTTCCAAGTCCGTGAGGACTGCCTCCCCACCTGAAGCCACCAGTCCAAATCAGCACTCTGACCAGGGAATTCTCCACTCAGCTGGACGAGGCCGCTGAGATAGCAAAACCGGAAGTCTTTCCAGGCTTCATGCAGATGGTTGAAGAGAGAGTCAACCTAGCTGATGTCTGTGAGACTCTGGAGCAAAAGCAAAAATTGAAACAAGTCTTCTTGGATTTTCAAGATCTCTTTGTGGTGGACTCATATGACTGTGGTCGCACCAACATCTATACAACATCAATTTTTCCACAGACTCTGGCATGACTCCAGTGTGAAGCAATATCGCTTGCCTCTCGGATCAATGGAGTCTCTTACTGAAATAATTAAGAACCTTGAGTCCCGTGGGATAATCCGTCCAGTCCACAGCGCCTTCAATAATCCAGTGCTGGGGATATTGAAGCCAAACGGCCAGTGGAGACTCTGCGCCAACTTTAGGGAGCTCAACAAACCATAATTACCGATGGCGTCTTCTCTACATTGACCAAGGGCTGGCCCAGATCCATGGGTCACAGGTATTCACTGCAATAGACCTGACCAATGGGTACTGGACTGTACCTGTCAGTAGGGAGGACCAATACAAGCTGGCCTTCACCTTTGAGGGGCAGAAGTACACATGGACCCGGACTCCCTTCAGATACATCAAGTCTGACAATGAATTCAACATTTTTCTACATAAGCCCATGCCCGACCTGGGTGAAAGGAGTAACCTGGCCTATGTAGATGATGTTCTCATCAAAAGCTCAACTGTGGAGGAACACATAGCGGAGATCCGTTATGTTCTGACACAGTTGAGGGCTGCCGGAGCAAAACTCTCCTTTCAAAAGGCACAGTGGTGTAGAACCTGTGTCAATTTCTTGGGGTATGAGATTACTCCTCAGGGTCTCTGTCCCCAGGAAAAGAAAGTAGAAGCACTCCAGAGATTGAAAGACCCCACAACTCTGCGGGAACTAAGGAGCCTCCTTGGACTGACTAATTACAGTAGAAAGTTCATTGAGGACTACGCAGAGATCACGCAGAGATCACAAGACCCCTGATTCATCTTTTGAAGGGGGGGTCAAGTGGGAGTGGGGTCCAGAACAAGCTGAGGTAGTAAGACAACTCAAAATCGCTTACCCTGTCAAAAACAAGGAGTTCTTCTTGGAGACAGGATTCTCTAATACATGCTTGACTGCAGTATCATACCAAAAGCATGACAAGGTCAATAAAGTAATCTCCTATGCGAGTAAAACTTTATCCTCTGTGGAGGAAAAATTCAACGATTGTGAGAAGGCACTCCTGGCAACGGTGTGGGCATTGAAGAATTACCGCCCATTCACCCAGGGGGAACACATCATAGTGGAGACTCCACACCAGCCTCTGCAATATCTCCAAAGTGACAGAATCCGGCCCGGAAATGTGAGTAATTCCCGAATTACTTCCTGGATTCTGTCAATGCAAGGCTTTCCTGTGGAGGTCAGATATGGCCAAAACAAGAAGAGTCCCCTCGCACACAGTCCGGCTGACTTGCATGATTGTGCAAGAGAAAACTGTCTCGAGGACGAGAGTCTAAAAATTAAGGACAACATGGAGGCATACTTCAATTCCCCACACAAAGTCTTTGAAGAAGACAAGTGTGAGGGAATGTCCACTCTCTATGTGGATGGATGCTTCTAATATGTTGACAACAACGGGGAAAAAGAACTTGTGGCAGGCGTATGGAATGCATGGGTGAATGAGACCCCAGAACCCTCTGCTGGGTACAAGATTGGTCCCCAAAGTAGTCATGTGGCAGAGTTGATGGCTGTAAATCAAGCTATCCTCACTGCTGTCCAACATCAACTCCACGAACTGGTCATAATCACATATTCGGATTAAATACGGAACAGGTTTGTGGAGCACCTGGTTAACTGGAAAACCAGAGGCATGCTATGTGCTAATAATAAACCCTTGAAACATGGGAAATTAATTCAAAACATTGATGATCTGGTCACCTCGAATGGGATGACCATCTACTGGAAAAAGATCATGGGTCATTCTAAAGTAGAGGGCCCAGGCAAAACTGGAAATGACCTAGCTGATCAGCTGGCCAAAACCAGAGCCATCCAACGGGATCTACTTGAGATCGAGTCCCTGTTGGGGAATATCCAGGTCATTGCCATCACCAGGTCCCAGACAAATGCTCACAATGAACTCACAACTGCACAACGGAGTAAGGAGACCCCAGATGCTGTTTTGATTACAGCTCAAAAAGGGGATCCAATAATTGGTAAGTTTTATCAACACATTGAGGACCCTGAGAACTTTCCCCTGATGGATACCGATTACATTTTACGAAAGAGGACCTCGGAGTGTTGATGAAATGTCCAAAAAATGTTCCGAATCCAAGACGGTTTGTTGATAAGGATATCCCTAGCTGGCCATGATCAGTGGGTGGTCCCTACCTCATTCCGAAGCCTGATGTTAAGTCACACCCATGATGCGGCCACAGACGGTCATAGGGGGTTTCATACAACACTTGAAATCTTAAGAGAGGTTGCATACTGGCCACACATGGGGCAGGACCTCGACCAATACTTGAAGGGGTGTCTTGTGAGTGCACAATTTCAGCCAACATCCCGCACACACCTTGCGCCTCTCCAAAAGAGGGGGATGACACTGCCATGGTCAGATTTGCAAGTCGATTTTATCGGGCCCGTGATTCGCTCCTCTAGGGGAAACAAGTACATGTTGACCGTGACATGCTTGTTTACTAAGTTAAGTGGGTAGAATGTCTCCCGGCCCCAAATTGCAAAGCAGAAACAGCAGCTGCCCTGATGATCAACCACATCTTTTCGTGTTTTGGACTACCCCAAAGGATTGAGTCAGACCGAGGTAGGCACTTCACTAGCGAAGTAATGACAAAGATGTGGGAGATACTCAGGGTCAAAAGGAAGCTACACATTGCTTACCGGCTAGCCTCTAGTAGTGCAGTAGAGATACAACAAAACAATTGTGAGCATATTAAAAAAGTTTGTGGCAGATTCTGGGCCAAGTTGGGATATTCGATTACCTCTTGTCCTAATGGCCATCAGATCTACCCCTTCATCTGCAACTAAAATGTCACTGTTTGAGCTGATGACTGGACGAAGGATGGTGCTTCCCCAGCATCTGCTCTACAGAACCCAAGAGCAGACATTGATCAATTCCTCCACAACTCATGAGTATGTTGAAAATCTAAGAAAACACCTTCAACATGCTTTTGCCTATGCTCAGCGAAATCTAGAGAGATCTGCAGACAGCATGAAGACCCACTATGACTTAAAGACTACCAGAAAAGAATACAATGTAGGAGACCAGGTCTACTTATACAATTTCCAAGGAACCAGGCCAAACGGCGCAAATGTTTGCCTGGCTGGAGGGGACCTTTTGAAATTGTAGACAAAATCGCACAGTCGTCTACAAAATCCACATCCCCAAAGGCAGTTTGGCATAGGGGGAAGATAAGTGGGTCCATATTAACCAACTAAAGTGTTGCCATCCTAGGCACACTCTGCAGCAACTGGAGGAGTCTTCTGGAACCCCAGAGGGGGTCACTCCAGCTCCCTAGAATTCGAAATATAAAATATTCCATATATAGTCCATAAATTACAATAGATATATGTGTTCTGATTTGTCAACATGTATGTGTATGCCCCACTACATTAATAGTGGTGGGGAAATGTCTTCAAATATGTTTTTGCTTTGTCATCCTTGAATTGGAAACTATGGAAACCAAAGAAAAAAGGAGGAGGACCACCCAGGGAAAGATCCAAGGGGCCCGGAATATCGCTCAATACTCATATCAGGACTGGGTGAGGAGAACTGGTTGATCCACCCCTGATGGAGGGAAAGATGATGAACTTTGCCATTTTTGGAAACAAAAGAAAAGAGACTGATCATCCCAGTCTTGCGACTTCCCATTGATGGATGATCAATGCCAAATTGCAAGGGGGGGCTTGTGGGATGTTCTGACTCACTGGCTTTGCCCTGCAACATCACTGTGTGCTGCTTTAATCAAAAACAACAGAATGGACACCGGAAAGCCTTAAAATAACTGAGAAGTGCGCAGGGAAACCTGAAAAATAGGCCGCCAATCCATTTTGCCTATGTCAGTGGTAAAACAGGAGACCAGACTGCCAAAACATATCATTGGGCTGCCCAGAGAGTGAAATAGAATTGCTTGAAAAGGCAGTGCTGCATTGCCAGGAAAATCCAGAAGTGTTTAAAATCTGTTTTTCCTTGGCTGTTGAAAGTTCAAAATCATGGTTCCCGAACAGCAGAGAAGATCCAACATCCTTGTGGGGTGTTCACCAACACCTTATTTAAGGAATCCCCATAAGCAGAATGTCAGGAGAAACACCTTTCATCATAAAAAATCATCCATATTCAAAAGGTGCTTGCCTTGGAAAATTATGTCAGATATGGGCGCAGTACCGCTGCTCGCCTGTGTCAGAAGCTCTCATTACTTATAATGTCAGTTTAAAACTTGTGTCTTAAAATCAAATTGTAGACAAGAAGAGACTTGTCATCAATAGCAATATGGGTTGCTACAATTCAATTTCTATGTTTTAAAAAGACTGGAATGAAGAGATTTGTGTGTATATTTATAGAAAATGTAAATTGTATTTTAGAAAAGCCCATTTTTAAACAGTGTTTTAAAGTGAACTAATGTCAGCCACACTGGACTTCAAAGACATTCCACAGCTGCTCCCAAACAAAGGAATCTTCCTCCTGCTCTCTGCTCAGGAACTGGCATTGAGTTGTTAATGGAAGTGGGAGGAGAGTTTGGGCTGTTGCTCTGAGTGGAGACAAAAGGCTCCCTTGACTGAAAGGAAATGCAAATTCGGGCGTCAACAGAAACCAACTGCTAAGGAAGGGAGGCTCAGGTTGCTCTTGGACCAGACAAAACTTGGAGGTGGAGATAGACTGCCCACGGGCTGAGCGTGCGCTTTAAAAATACGAATAAATAAATAAATACATATGTGTATCTGAAACTCCCAGGAAATATCTTTTTGGAAAAAGACTCATAGAAAACTGTGAACAATTTGTAAAAATCTGTGTTTTATAGGTTGTTAATATAAAAATGCTGCTCACAGTTTGAAACTACTCTGAGCCCTGTGCGATATTCAGAGACCGGACTACTAAAATGTTGATATTGTAACAATTGTGATCATGCTAGGAATATGAAAGTGTACAGGATTATGCCCAGATGTCATGCACATGTATGTGGAAAAATGTGTACAGATCTGACACTGGGTAACCAACTAAAAGTGCGAAAAACTGTCAGTTTTCAACCGAAACTCTCAAGAAGATGGGACTTGGACGAATACGTACTCTGTCAAATCTGTGATGTGAATATGTATTATTAGCAAGTTGGTGATATTGTAGACATGCTTTCTATGAAAAATAGATTTTATGGCTAGAAACAAAGGGGAGGTTTTTCCCTAGATTGTAAATTGCAGCATCACTATGACGCTAGATTTCTTTCTCAAATCAGGAGAGAGGAAATACTCTGACCAATCGGATCCCTAGAGGGTGGGCTTAGTATAATCAGCCTACTAACCCCTTTGGGAAATAGCTAAATAGGGACTGTTGTAGGACCTGGAGGACACACACACATTCACCCATCAACTGATTTACTGGCGAAGCGCTCTGCAGGAGAACCCAGATCCAAGATTTCAGAACTCTGAAAGGAGAAGGCCCAATTCCAAAGCTGAACCTTTCTCAGCTTGGCCTTTAAAATCTTCCAACCTGATTTTAACCCCAGACTTCCAAGGGGCACATCAAAAATTGAACAGCCTGGCTGTGCTGTTTTCTGCTTCTAGCCAAGAACTCTTGACAGAACCCAGAGATCCAAACCAGTAGAGAAGAGCTGAAACCAGATAGCTGTAAACTCTAGAACCAACCTGTCAGATCCAGTCCAGAGAGCCGTACAGAGACCAGAGTGCCGTGCTGACATCCTCAGCTTTCATACGAACCTAAAACAGCATTCCAGCTCCTTGTAGTTTTTCTGTAATCGTGTTTCTCACAAGCTGAAAAGTTTGCAGCAAATCTGCATTTGGCTCAATTTCAACACATGTAAAATAGCTATTTCTTGCATTCAACCTCTGAATTCAGTTTCCTATCTGCCAGTCATTCGATCCTCATTGCTAGTGTTTACCTAAAGCTATCCAAAGCGGCTCCCACTAGTTTTGAATCCCATTTAGAGAATTAGATCAATTTTTAGCATTTTTCCCATTCATTTAAAATCACAATCAAAAGCAATTGACCTGTTTTGAAATCATTCCTGTTTCTCTCTAAGGAATTCAGATTGAAACTGCATTTGTAGAGTGTTTATTCCTGAAACCTGTTTTCTCTCCTTCCATCTCTATATTGCATATTAGGGGGGTTTGAGTATTATCAGGTGGAAAGAGTGATTGCATTGCATTTGATTGAATTCATATCAAGTTTTATTTCTGTGCTGCATTCATTTCCTATCATTGTATTTGACTGAAGCCACACAACGTTTTATCGTATGATACATTATTCTTCTCATCCATACTCATACTGATTAAAGAGATTGTTGATTGTAATATCACCCAACGCTGATCATTGTATAAATATTAATAGTGTGATATCTAGATAACGTTCAAATTCATAAAAGTGTGATACATATCTTGTTTAAATCTATCAAATAAATCTTTTAACTTTGCAAAACCACCTACTTCTTGGTTCACTGAGACCAGGGGGGATTCAAAGAGAGGGGCGTGATATAAGGGTACATCATTCAGAAATAAAAGAACTTTAGACATAAAAATATATAATTAAGGGTTCCAGCTGGGCATCACACGCTAGGCATTGACTTAGGTGGAGTGCTGGGTTGAAACCTCTTACAGCTCTTTGAAGCTGCCTTCAGCATTCATCACTCTCTGAACTGCCATTTGTCATTCAACTCTGTTCGCCAACAGACTGCGCCAGCCAAAGCATGTTGTTGCCTCAGCTTGAACCAACAAAGTACTGCTGCATTGCATTGCCCAGTCAATGTTCAAAGCACCAGCTTCTTCATCACCACTCCTGTAATTCAATTGACCAGACCCTGGTGTCCCCAAAACAGTGACCTCCAAGCCTCTGCATTGAATTGACTCATCTGCACACCCTGGTACCAACTCCCCTCCATTGAACTTCAACTGCCTATCGAACCTGGTGACCGCCCACTCTGCACAGTTCGAGCAGACCCTCCGAGACCGCATCAGATTGAAGCTGGACCATCGTAGTTTCTGCATCCTCAAACTGAAAATAACCTGTGAATGACACTGAGAAGCCGGGATCGATGCTGTCGAACCACCAAGAAATTTGTAAATGTATTACTGACTGATATCTGCCCCAATTTCCATCTTTGGGCCCTACATACTGTAAAGGGCATTTCAGTCCATTTGACAACCTCATGAAATATTCTTTTGATTTTTTTTTTAATTGCCACCTCCCCGTCTCATCACCCAGTGTTGCATCTTTTCTATATTTGATTTGTCTGTGTTATTTCTACAGGGTCTGGTTTTATAAGTGTTTTCTAGTTGGTTATTAGTGTGCATGATGTGTTTGTTTAAATTATATATTTGTATAGAACCTTTATTGGATATTCCTTTATTTTGGACGGTTATACTTCGCTGTTTGGGTTGCTACCGAACCACATTTACACCACTCTTGAGAGTATAGCCTTCCATCCACCCATGTTGCCACAAATGGTGAATCAGTTGTATCTCTTAAATGTGCCCATTTTAACTTTTTGATTGTGTTGACACTTAGTAGAAGTGTGACGGCAGAAAAGGCATTTTAGACTCTACTCATCCTTACAGTCCTGCAGGGCAGCAGTCAATTCGTCACACCAACATACTGCATGTAGACTTCACCACTGCAACTCTGCTACATCTGACACACAGGATTGACTCAGAGCCCACAGGAGCATTACTCTTCCATCTTAAACTAGCTCATCATCCCGTCCATTCCACAGAAGGCATGACCCACTGTGAACGTGCCACAAAATTGATGCCCACATAGGACTTATCATCAATGGTTACTTTAGATTGTTCAGTCCCTGATAAGGGGAGGGCACAAATTAAGTGACATAACAGCTTCACATTCACAGCTGTTCAGTTTCTTCAACACAGCCCAAAAGGAGCTCATTAATAGCTGGTAATCAGCAGGTGACACAGTTTAACCCGCAGGTAGAAGTCATAAATTGGGCTAATGCTGAATCATGAGTGGTGGTAGTTGACTTGGCTGTCCACAAAGTGAGAAACGTCCACACTCCACATTTCAATATTTTGCCGGTAAGGCTGTACTTATTTTCAGGACGATAGGTATAGACATGCTGATAATGTTTGTGGTGAAGTCCTTGCCTGGCCTTACTGGTAGATGATGGGTTTACTAAGTGGGCCAGATGACACCACAAGACAGGTAATGCTGAGACATCAGGGCAACATGCAAGGGATCCCTTGGATTCCCCCATCATGCCACTGATAGGAGGCAAGGGCCTGTAATATTGCCACATTGGAAAATCCTGTCCCTATAAGTGAATCAAAGAGGAGTGATCCTGCTGAATACTGAGCCAGCAGTGACTGTATGCTCAACTCCTCTCATCCTTTTGCAGAAATCATGTAAAAAGAAATACTGGGGAAAAGAGGGGGAGCAGAATTTGTACAGGAAACTCAAGCACTCAACCAGTCAGCTTACAAAAGTTTCACACATATGCACCAATGCACATTAGGCTGAGGGATTTATCCTTACGGATATAAACAGGGTTTGGCAAGCAAAGTGAGGAGTGTCCATGCAGAAGGACTAGCCAAACCCAAGTCCCACCATCACAACAGTAATCCTTCCATAGGGACTGGCCCATCAGCCAACCCTCACTGCCTTTGCACATGGAGACATATCTGAGTTCCATTTGAGAAAGGCTGGGTAAATACCCTACAAAGGAAAAGGCCTATGACAGAAGCCTGTGAGATCCTAGATAAGCATGTCATGTGGGGAAAGCAGAGGAGCTGGAGGAGGAGACAAGAGACCAGAGGAGAGACAAATGAGGCCAAGGAAAGGAGGACCTAAAGGCTGGGGAAAGGAGATGAGAGGAGGCTGAAGGTGAGAGTCAATGGAATGTGGAAAGAAAGAGCAAGGGGCTGCATAAATAAAAACTCAATGGCCTTTGGGAATAAGACTGAGGGGATTTGGGAAAGGAAGAACTATACAGATGAAGAGGGAAAGAGCAAGGAGGATGGCGAGCGAAAGACCAAGAGGATTTGGGAGAGGAATATGATGAACCCAAGGAAAGAAAGAACTTGCGAAAGAAATGAGCCAGTGGTTGCAGAATCGAGAGAGAATCCCACGTTATTGGGAGGAGAGAGACTCTGGGAGCTGGGGAGTGGAATAGTACAGATGCTGGAGAAAGGGTAGCATAAGGGAATGAGGAAGAGAAAGACTCAAGGCACCTTGGAGCTAAAGACCCAGAATGTTGAAGAGTGAAGGGGCCAATGAATGTAGATGTATTAATTATTTGGAGGAGGTACATGGAGTTAAGGAGCAGTTGGGGAGAGGAGTTAAGATGGAGGTGTCAAGAGGACCAATGAGAAGAACTTACTTCGAGTTTCAGAGAAGGTGGGGAGTGGAATCAAGGAGGAGGTGGTGAGGAAATCTAAGGCAGTGATGTTGAGGGAAGCCAAGGAACAGGTGTCAAAGAATCAGGAACTTAAGCTGTCTAAGCCAGGGTTATTTGCAAAGGAGGTGGTGAGATGTAGAGGTGTTGAGGATGTGATGAAGAGAAGTGTTATAGAGGAGAAACTGGAATAAGGGAAAATAAAGAGTGAGGAGACCACATGTCCTATTCTTATTCGGTGTGTAAGTGAAGTGGGTGGGTAAAAGAGTATGTGACATAACTGTAAGAAGGTATGACAGGAGACATAAAAGCTCAAGGAAGAAGATACATCCTTAAGGATGAGTGAACTAGGTACAAGCTTGAAATAACACAGAAATTGGAGAGTTCTTTAGATCCCTGATATCCTGGGTCTTTCTCGTCACCAGTTCCCTGTTTCTTTCTTTCTCCACTAACTGGAGACCACCCTTCTCAACAATGTAGTGTAAAGCTGTTACTGTGTACCGTACTCTAATCCCCAGTTTAATTTTTAAACTGAAACAGTAATCTAATACCCAGTGTAACTATACAACTGGAACATGGGCACATCTCTATGAAACCAATCAATGTGTTCCTTTTAGCTGATATTGTTAAAGGGACATTGGAATATTGTTAAAGAAATACTTTAAATTACCCAGAGCCCGCTTGTCGAGACTATCAGTCTTGCATATCAGGAAGTGGTACATTGTGTTACAGCCAACATCATAAGCCTTCTTTATAAGCATGAGATAGAAGGTGACAACTGTGCAGTACATTTAAAAAGAACTGAGGGGACCATGCTAATCTGCAGTAGGATTGCCCTATATTTTTGCTTGACAGTTATACTGCCAATCAGACGTACACGGCTGCTCATGGTGCCTGCATCATGTGTCTTGGGGTACTGCTGCTTTAAAGACTATCTCAGCTTATTTTATTATTATTTGTATTATTATTCATATTATTACTTTTATTATTATTATTATTATTATTATTATTATTATTATTATTATTATTATTATTATTATTATTATTATTATTATTATTATTGTCTGGGGAGGCTGGCTGTCCTGATTGGTAAAATGCTGAGAGAATTTGCAGAGGAGTGTGTGGGGAAAACCAAATAAAAGGTGATGTTCCTGAGGTGAAATGCAAGTTGACCACTGAAACAGAAGATCTGAAGCTGAAGATGACCATAGACATCTGCAGACCCATCCAGTAACCATTAAGTGAATGACCACTGCCATTCTGACCCCGTTTCACATCGACAGTGGAGCTCAGAAGTGAACAACTCCTTCCCTTTGTCAGTTGGGACCAACCAGACCTGAGACAAACAAAAAATTGAGCCATCTCCCGAGGTGCTTCGCCTTTCCAGAGCTGCGGGCCACGTATAACAGGAGACCTCTGACCAATTTGCTGTGTAATGTCTTTCTGAGGCCCTGACTGCAAACTGACCATGGATACTGAAGAAATCCATGCCAAGAGTCCTCACTCGATACTGCTGCTGAGATGTCCCATTCAGAGTCCTTCCTTTTGTCACAAGACTGAGGAATCAGGAGACCGGGTTAATTGCTGCTGCACAGAGGAAAATTCTGCAACATTTATTTCCTCCAACTTAAGGCACTGTGTGGTGAAAGGCATAACATACCTTGAACCAAAGAGTCACTGCAGCGTGACTGGAGTGTGTGAAGAGGTGTCCAGGGTGTCCACCCACCCTACATTGGAACCAAGATTGCCAGCTTGTGTCCCTTTATGTATTTATTTATTTCTATCACGCCGAAGCACGCAGGCAACAGGGCACGTACACTCAGACATGGACAACAATGGGAGACAAGACTGTCAGTTCTTCGTGGGCGTGAATGGATTATTTATTTACTGCTAATCTAGCCACAAAGGAGTGTCCCAGCCATTTCACTCTTTTGGTGTTTGGGTGTCCAACTAATCCTTGTGTTTCGGCTCTTAAGGATCGACATGGTTTGTAAGCGGTTATTTGCTCTTTCATATAGGCTGGAGCTGTACCATGAAGGCAATGGTGTACAATAGTCATGGTTTTGAAGGCAATGCAATCTTTTAAGGCTAACCAACGGAGGGACATTCTGTCTTCTGAAATATGCTCTCCTCTTGTTTTCTTTTTGATGGTTCTCACAGCAGTATTCTGAATAATCTGGCACTGCGCAATGCAGCTCTTGCTAGCACCGGCTAGCAGGGCAATAGCATAATCTAATCTGGAGAGGATTGTGGCCCTGGCAATAGTAGCACATATTTTCTTTTTCTCAAAACAGGTGTAATCCGTTTGAGTAGCCTCTGATAATATTGACAATTATTCTTGAGATGTTGTGTGTTGCTAGGAAGGCTCCCGGTGACTCCATTTATAGACTGAAGATCACTGGGGAGAGCATGAACCCTGTGGAACACCAGAGGTGATGGGTAGCATTGTTGATCTAAAGAAGTACATCTGAACAAACTGCTGGCAGCTGGTAAGATAGAACTTGAACCAGAGTAGGACAAGGCTGCTGTTCCCCATGTGCCAATGTATGGTGACTGTGAGCGCTTGGTGATTGAAAGCGGCTGAGAGGTTGAGAAGAACCAAGAGGCAGGGTGGCTGTCATCAAGGATCTTGGGAGCATTGTCAATCACCCCTATGGTTGCCGTCTCCGTGCTGCATCTGGGTCTGAACCTGGATTGGTAGGTTTGGAGGTGTCAATTGGCCTGATTACGGGTCTGGCGGTAACCCTGCCTGTTCTACAAGAAAAGCAAGAAAAGCTGAGTTTCTCCAGTAAAGAACATATTCTCTTCACCACTGTGGTATGTTACAGCACTGCCTGATAATGTATTGAGTGTCTCTTATCTGTAAATTTCCATGTGGACTAATATCACATTTTCCATGTATGAATTGGCATCAGAAGGGTATTGTAGCAAAATGGTTTACAACCTCACGGCTGAGGTATCCATTTTCCAGAGGCAGTACCTGATATCAACAGATATTCCCTGGTCTGAACCAGGAGTGCACATAGTCCTTTTCCTCTGTACCCATGATAAGAGTTGATTTAATTTCCACAACAAAATTAAATGAGTGGGCTTCAGATATTTTTGTTCACATAGCATTTAATCAATATAAACAACCCCAAAAGCTGCATATTATATACTCATGTTTGAAGCTATTTTTCAGTCAATGGTGTTACGTGACCTAATGCACAGAGAAGCAGAAAGTTAAGAACAGGATACAACAAATACTACCATGTTTTCATAAGCAAGTTTCAATTATACACTGACGTGCACTGCACCACTCCCACAACCACAGGAAGGTTAAAAACCAACCTCGATTTATATAAAAATGAAACCACATCATGTATTTAGCTTCAGACCAGAATTTCAGTAGCTTAGAATCATTCGGATTCCGACTAAAACAGAAACCAAATCCACTGAATGGCTTTAGCACAAGTCATCACATTAAACGTGGACCAACATTCTTGAAATTACAATATATTTGACATCTCCAATGCTAACATACTAACACCTTCAAAGAAACTAGCATGTGCTGTCTCTTATTACTGCTGAAAGGTTTGTACCGTGATATACCTTATATTTCTATGCTATATATTTTATCTGACAGGTTATATACTCTTTTTAGAACACCTCAAAGTATCAGAATAGATCACACATTAAGGCACAATGCACATTGTCATATAATATCACATAGCACCCGGCAAGGGTGGTGTGGCTGCCTCCTAGCCAATGAGCAGGCTTGGAGTGGGATCCTTACCACACAGGGTAAAACCCTGCTCCAAGCCTCCTTGGAGCGGGAGGCCACTATCTTCATTTGCTGGGAATCAGGTAAGCGTGTTCCCTGCGCCCCTTTGCCCCACCCCACTTTTCCACGTATTTAAGGTCCCCACTCCCCCTCCCTCTTATCTTCTGCATCATTGTCCCTCACTGGCACTGGGAACAGGACCGTTCCCGGCACGACTCAGGCATGCGATTAGCCACCATGAAAAGGGAGAAGGGACTACATCTAGTCCCTTCTCCCTTTTCATGGCAGGCAATTTTTTTGTTTATTTTTTTAAATATTAATTTCAATGGCCACCATGGAAAAGGATAAGGGACTACTTGTAGTCCTTTCAGCCCGATCCCTGGTGGCAATTTTGTTTTGCTTCTTTTTCTCGAGTTGAGAAATGGTTTCAATGCTATTTCTCCGCTCGAGAAAAATATGCTATTAGTACCCCAGTACAACGTGCCGGGGTAGCAATAGCAATAGAACCCTTGGATGGGGGCATTACCAGTCTGGTAATGCCCATGGGCTTACATTAAAGCCCACACTTTGCGCCCCGCTGCTTGTATTGCTTAATTAATTAATTGTGCATCAAAGTCAGCATATATATGAGTGCAAAGCCTTGACATTCAAAACAAAATCATAAAAGCATGCAACCCCCTTTCTCGTTCTCTTTCTGCATCCAGTAACCACATGATTTTTTGGTGCAGAACAGAGTTTTATAGGGTCTCGATTGTGGAAATTCCCTTCTTACCTAATACCCGTAAGGTTATTCTCTATCCAACCCCTTAGTCCATTAACTCCAGAGACCCTCAGTCCTACAGCTTATATTCCTCGGGATACTTAAAAAAAATAAGATGAGACTTGTTAATATATCATATTCCACCAAAATAAATAACAATATTAACTGAGCACATGCATCAACAATCTTCTGGAGCATAGTGCCTTATTGGTTATTTTGCTCTCTCTTGTCCAAGGCCTTGTTGTAAGATTCCTTATTAAGCTATGTAATTCTAGCTGCTAAAAAATAAGATGAGATGTGCTATGCTGGCATTCTGGCACATTCCGGCATACTAAATGATAGCTATTCTCTTGCTTAACAGGAATGCTTGAAATACACACCCTTATCACAACTAAACTACACATATGTATGTATATGTTACAGGCGGGATTACCTAACTCCTCACTACCTTCAATGAGCTAAATGCATGCCAACCTTAAAACAGACGCCTCTGTGTTTGGGATATCACATCATAAACCAGATCCAATATTCCTATTAGAGCTACCTTTGCTCATGTAAGCTGTTAAAGCTTTATTGAGCACATCAATAGACCTCTAAACACTGCAGTCTAAACTGACATTGGACATATATCACAATGGAACTACACTAACACACATGGTAGGAAATGTCTTCATAAGATATCCATTATAATACAAGGCAATGTTAGCTTACCCCATTCATTTTCCAACATTCTACCTAGGCCTCTAGAGCCAAAACTAAACCGTACATGGTCTTCAATGAACAGACAGGATGAATGTATATGTGACTTTCCTACTCCAGTTAGCCCAGCTGGGCAAAATGGGAAGATTATCATTTCAGTACAATATTATAAAGGAGTACAAAACAGCCTGTTGTGTTTTGCATATTATTTTTATGTTATATAACTTTTATAGGGTGCACTTAGCCCATAGGCCACAGAGTGCAGCAAGTCAGCGAGGGGAAAATATATTGACACCAGGAGACACCAGAGAAGATGTCAAGCTAGTCATCTGAATCAAGGAGAACTGTTTTAAGTGCTCTTTTGAACAAGGATAGCTCCTCACAGAGGCAAAGAGAAGCAGGAAGGTGATTCCATAGCCACGGAGCAATGGAATCAAAGCTGATGCCACCGTAGCCATCTAGCTTATATCTAGGAGCTTCAAGTTTCTTAGTGAAGTTGTACTGAAGTGAGCGAACCAGACGAGAATGCTTAATCTGATCTCTAAGGTAAAATGGCGCTTAAGACATTTATGGGTGAGTAGTAGAAATGTATTTGTAATGCAGTGTTTAATAGGAAGCCAGTGCAAGGACATACAAGCCTCAGTCATGTACTTCCTTCTGGAGAGGCCACTAACAGCACGCACCACATTATTCTGAGCAATTTGAAGTATTTTCATATTGGGTGTTGAGGTGCCTGCCAACAGGCAGTTCCCTTAGTCAAGTTTAGAATTGACCAGGGCAACTGTAAAGGAGGCAGTATTAACTTTGGACAGAAAAGGTTTAATTTGCCTGATAAGACGAGTAGTTTAGGCACATGATGCTTTCACTTGAGTGACATGTTTCTTCATGTTTAGGGATGAATCTAAATAAACACCCAGCTTCTTAACCCTGGGACTGGTCATGATAGAAGAACCAGACATATCAAATGCTAAATATTTAGGGTCCAGCTTCTGGAGACGCTGAGTCGTACCAACAAGCCTAAGCTCAGTTTTGTTGCCATTGAGAGCCAGGGAGTTGTTTGTCATCAAGTTTTCAATTTTCACATAGATATAGGTCATTTTCTGACGGTCCTTCTCATAGATGCCTGTAAGTTTGATAATGACCAGAATATCATCGGCGTAGTAAGTGTAATCTACACCGAGACTGTCGAGGAGTTGGAAGAAAGGGCGAATATATAGGTTGAAAAGAGTGGGAGAAAGGGCGGATATATAGGTGGAAAACAGTGGGAGAAAGACATGCTCCCTATCGGACACCAAATGTGAGAAGTTCTGGAGGGGATTTAAAGCCATTAGAGGCTACCCAGGCAGATCTAGAGCCCAAGAACGAGGCCAACCATTTTAGTGAGCTTCTACAGCAGTTGACAATATTCCCCAACCTTCCAAGCATCAGGAAATGGTCCACAAGGTCAAACACTTTTAAGTGGTCCAGGAGCATGAGTAGCGCAACCTGACCCGAGTCTGCAATGTGGCATAAATTAGCATTCAGGTCAACAAGAGCATTCTCAGTGCCATGACGAGCTTGAAAGTCAGACTGAAGAGGGCCAAGGAGGTTATTGTTTCTATGTGGTGTTGAATCTGTAAGTAAGCCACACTATCCAGAATCTTCATGAGAAAGGTAACATTACTGATAGGACAATAGTTGGCAACAGAAAATGGATCAAAGGAAGCTTTTTAATCAGAGGGGAAATCCATACCTTTTTTAAGGACTCATGTACAGTAGAAGTAGTGAAAGAAGAATTACCCAGGCATGTAACCAAGCGGCCAAACTATCAAATGATTCTTTCATTTTAGATGGGGACAGATATAATCAGGACATGAGGCTGGTTTAAGGCGAGAAACAATGTCAGAAAGATTAGGTTCACTAAGCTCTGTAAAATTGAACATGGGGATGGAGGAGACAGAAGGTTGTCATTATAAGCAAAGCTAAGAGTAGTGTTAGTGGGCCAAGAAGGAGAGGATCACAGCAGTGCAATCTTACTGTGATGTGAGTTCATTTTGTCACTGAAGCCCTGTTGGATATCAGAGCACCATTCGTTACTCTTAACCAGGGCAGAGTAATGATTATCCTTCCCTTTGACGTCCCCAAATATAGTAAATAGCTCTTTATCAGAAGAGTTCACAGATTTATTGCGTTCTTCGTAGAAGTCTCGTTCGGCCACAATATTAGCCTTAATAGAGAGCAAGTCAAGGGTTTTTCTGCCATGCCTGTTCTTTTTGTCTCTTCAGTGTTCTAAGGGTAGGGATTTCCTCGGAGAACCAAGATTTCCCCAAAGTTTCAGTTTGAACTATTTTAATTGATGAGGTAGCCAAAGTGTACATAATGGTACAAATAATCGTATTGTATTGGTTGACAAGGGTGTCAATGCAATTGGAATGAAAAACATTAGCAGGCAAAGGAGAGACTAGTTCAGACACAACCGGGGGGTAATTTTTCAGTAATTGCTTACAGACATTTAGACACAAGGGTTAGTGTTATGCCTAGCAAGTTTGCCAGGTAGGGCCAGAAAGAAAGAAATATAACTGTGATCGGACCAAGGGCAGGTCAAAAGTTCTTCAGGATTAGATGATGAGAGAGAACCCAAATACAAAATATCACCATCTTTGTGGGTGGGAAACTTTGTGTTGTTGAAGGCCATTATCTGCGAATGATTGGACAAGAATAACGGCTTGGTGATCCTCCATATGAGAAGCCCAGAGGTTGAAGTCACTAAGAACAATGACATAAGAAGCAATCTTTATAAGGTCTCAGAGAAGCATGAGAATCTGCTCCCCAAATAATGACATAACCACAGGAGGCCAATACATATTGACAATACAAATAGTGGTGTTAGCATCAAAGGTAATTTTTATAACTGTGCATTCACATTCATCAATAGAAATATGATGGTGTCTATAAGAGACAAGAGACTTTTTAACAATAATAGCAGTACCACCACCCTTACCGGAGTCCCCGTCTGTGTGAAACATCTGATAGTCCGATGGAGTCGCGGCCATGGCAGCGTGATTATTAACATTGGAGAGCGAAGTCGCTGTGAGACTGAGTAGGTCAAGGTTTTGAGTACAAAGGATATCAACAACCTCATCAGAGTTTTTAGCCAGAGAGCATGTGTTCAAAAGTCTGACAGCAGAGGAAATCATGGTTAAATAGTTTCATTTGAGCAGACTAATGGGCAGAGTCAACAGAGAGGTGAACCAGGAGGGACAACTCATAGAGAGGTTAAAAGAGTGTCATATGCAGAACCCAATGAGGAGAAGTTCTCTGTGACCAGCCCTTCCTTTTACAAGTGTCTCTTTCATTCCCTATTGGCATTGGAAGCATTTAATACTGTAGGGCCACAGTACCGTGTGTCTGTTGCGTTCTTTCTATTCTAGCCCATCATATCCTTTTCTATTACAAGTGTCATTGATTGACAATTGTCATTTTAGGGTTTGCTACTGAACAAAGGCACTGTTTGTTGTGTTTTTCACATTTGTGAGGGTTCATGACATTATCAGGCTTTATTTTCCATCACTTAATGCCAACACAGCTATTGAAAATGTTTCCAGCAAAAATGTAAGCAGTGAAAAAGACATGGTGAAAATACCTCTGCAGTGAAAAAGTCCCTCAGCAAAATGTATTAGAAAAATTCAGCCAAAGGAATACAAAAGTGCAGTGCCGGTTGGGTAACTGGTCAGGCTAAGGAGAGATTAGTGGGCCTGTGATTGCCTGGTTTTTGGTTAGGATGGAGAGGTGTTATGGCAAAGGTAGGGGTAAGGGGTAGAATACAGATATATTGGTTAGAATTTGAGTAATAGGGTGAATGTGATATTGGGGTTTGGTTACTGGTTAGGGTACATTTAGGGGCCGATTCATGGAACAAATGTGCGCCGAAAAAAGTGGTGCAAGCTGGCGCAAGCGTGAAAAAGGAAGCGCACGCGCACACGTGCGATTCATTCATGGAAGTCCCTACGCGTGTTTTTCTCGGGATGTGCGCCAAACCTGTGCGTGGTGCACACGAGCGTACACGTCATTGCAACATCCCGAACGCCATGCGTGACGCGTGCAGGGAAAGTGCACAACGTCCGCGCACACACCAAAAAGGGGGCGGGACACGGGGCGTAACACGTGGAATGGGGAGCAACGCGTGAAAAAGAAGGTGTAACTGGGGAAGTACTGCAGGGAAATGCACGGGACGCCCACACGCACGCGAACAACCCGTATTCATGGATTTGAATAGGGCAAACCTGCGCACGGCAAAAGACGCACATAGGCGTTAATGCGTCCGCCACACGAAGGCAGGCAGAAGCGTCCCCGCGCACAGTATAAAAGTGTGTGCAAACAAGAAACACATCTATACAGCTATGATGAATGCCCCATTTGTCACAGCATTGATCGTGGGACACCGCAGGAGGAGGAGAATAGCCAGGGCCAACATTTTTTTTACCCTGGACCAGCCTTTTTGGGGTGCCTGACGACTACATCTATGGTAGGTATAGGTTTCCACCTCATATCATCCTAGACCTCGTCAGGGAGTGGGAAGATGACCTTACTTCCCCCACCCTGTGCTCCCAAGCATTGAGCCCCTTGGAGAAGGTGCTCAATGTCCTGAATTTTTTGGCCACTGGGTCATTTCAGCGGCCCACTGCCATAGTGGGGGGGTCTCACAGGCCACACAGTCACGCTGCCTACACCAGGTGTTGGCAATCATCATTGCACGCCCCTCAGTCAGCAGGCACATATACATGCCCAGAACACCCGCAGAAAGGCAGGCCATGATCCAGGGCTTTTACAGGGTGGCACACTTCCCCAAAGTGCCTGGTGCCATAGATTGCACCCATGTGGCCCTACGTCCACCCAGGGCCACTGAGCACATCTATCGAAACCGCAAGCACTGGCATTCCATCAACGTGCAGGTTGTATGCGATGCTAAAGGAATCATCACCTCTGTCTATGCAAACTACCCATGGCTCCACCATACAGAATGTCCGCCCTGACCCGGGCCCTGGAATCTGGGCAGCATGGCAACACATGGCTCCTAGGTGAGTACAAATGCCTGTGCACATGCATGCAAGTCACTCACAGACAAATACCCAAACCCTAATAATCTCAACTATCATCACCTCCCCAGGGGACAGTGCCTACCCTCTGAGCAACCACATGATGACGCCAATCCGGAACCCCACCACACCACCCCAGGTAAGATACAAAAATGCCTATGTTGTAACCAGGGGAATAGTTAGCGCACATTCGGAGTGCTCAGGTCACGCTTCCGCTCCCTTGACCGCTCTGGTGGGCAGCTATTATATGCACCCCCAGTAGTGTGCAGGATCATTGTGGCAGCATGTGTCCTGCACAATGTTGCAACACGGCGGGACGTACCGGTGGACATGGTGGTGCCCCCACATCCCCAACCACAGGCACAGGCGCTGCCCATGGAAGGGGACAGGGCACGTGGCGAGGCAGCCCGGACCCAGCATGTGGCCACATTTTTCAGGTAAACTCCCACCCCTGCGGAGTGCACACAGGCCTGTCACATACCAGGTGACAATCGATGATGACAAAGAGACAGTCAACTGTCACAACCTTACCACCCTTAGAATGTTCCCACGGAAGTGCCACATTGTGTGTATCCCTAGCTACTTAAAAATAAACAATCATGTGTGACCAAAAGGAACACATACAAGGTGTGTATCACACACCCCTGCAAAACAGCCCATCACAATCCCTGGTATGTCACCTAAACCCTGCCAAACCACATCATCCTTGTCTGCTACACCATGACATGGCATGCAATAGCAAAAGACAAACACATGACCAGTAATATACAAAGAGACATGTCATAAATGAAAACTGGCATTAGACAATGATGCCTCACATGCAATCTGATGAAATGACTGACCAACAACCTCCCACACATACAAAGTTAGACACAAATGCCTTCCAACAGTCGTAGCATGAACACCACACTGAATGCCCGTTCACATGCACATTGGGCATGGCAAAATCCAAACTCCCGAGCCAGTGTGCTGTGTGTGTCTCCTGCAACACACTGCACAGCACACAGCACTTTGAGCAGTCATTGTGTTGCATATACACCTTGAGCATCACATGAAAACAACTAATGAAATCTACAACCAAATGACGCATGTACAGGGTACACAAATGGCATTAGATCATGTGCTGCATGGACACGGCGGGCCTGAAAATGCAATCTGTGTGCACCTGTGGCCATGGAAGTGTGGATGTACGTGTGGTGGATCATTGTGCAACTGTATGTGTCAATAGAGACATGCATTCAATATATGCATGTGAAATCAAGTGACCCTAAGTGTCCTGTACACATCACATGTGAACATTGGCCATGTGAACACCCCAGCATGTCAAACCACACCAATCCCCTGACACCTGAAAAGTAAAGACAACACAGGAACAGGCATTGAGCAGCACAACACATCATGTACATAGTACCCCACAATTACAATGTCAGAGTGCCCAAAACACTGTAGGCCAAGCCAACTGTCCAACAACAAAAGGCCCTCACTTACACATCTCTGTGACCTTCTGAACAACTGTCTCTGGGGCATGTAGCCTTCTTCCTTCAAGTCTACCTGGCTACAGGATCACCCTACCACTTGGGCTCCATGTTCCAGCTTGTGGGTAAATAGGGTCCAGCCCCCTCAGAGGCCACCTTGACTGGTACAAATGGCATATCGCAGAGAACTCCAAGTAGGCAAACCCACAAAGCAGTGAAAAAGGCTGTAGGCACCAAAAAACCCTGGAAGAGTCTCCAGTAGATGACTTGAGGTAGCAGGAAATGTCAAAGCACATGTACAAGCACAATGATAGAACAACCAAGGTAGCACAGTTGAACAATGGTCCAACAGGATGGGTACCATTCACGGTACATAACATACAATGATGATGCAACAACTGATGGGTACTGTCACAGCTCCGGTGTCCAAGCGCAGGAGTGGCACGACCCAACCTCCCTCTCCGTGGTCTGCGTGCTTGCAAGGTCAAACTAACACAGGCCTCTGAGACCCCGTCAGGGAAGGAGGGTCAGGGATATGTTGCATGGACAGGCATTAGTATTCAGGATAACCGGAAAGAGGGGCAGGAGAGTGGATGTGGATTTGCAAGGTAAAATACAACTAATCACAAAAACACATACTCAATCAGAGAAAACGTGTTCATCATGCACATTTTACCAAATCAGTCAAATAAAAGCCAAAGAGACATTTTTCTCTGGGGTGAGTGCTGGCCTCCTGCCTGCGCACTCTCAGGTCCGGTAACAGGCGCACTTCAATGCTGCAAAGAGAGTGTGAGTTACTAATCTGAATGTGTGTTTACAACACACACACACACACCCATCCATGCCCCAAAGTAAGTGACATCTCCACAAACAAACTCCCCTGTCTGCTGCTATGTACCCATACGTTAGCTTGGGCCACTGATGGTACATACACTGTCAATGCAGTAATGCCAGCGCATGTAGCCGCGCGGGAAATGGAAGACCAATGGGTCAAGAATCAGACATTATACAATGGTCCCTGGGTTAGCTGATGGACGTGTATAGCAAGGTGCAACTTCAGTACAAGTTGCGTTCTGGCCGCCGCAGATTTAAGTGGGTAGTGCATGTGGCAATTTGCATATGCAAATGACATGCACTCACCACAAGTCTGAGCCTCGCTGGTTGTCCCTGTGCGCTGTATCAGTTTGTGGCCAGGAACGCTACTACCCTACAGACATTACTCTGCTTCAATGGAGCAGGGGGTACTCGATGATATGTTTGATGGCCTCTGTGTGTGCCCCTGACAACTAGTAAAGGCACTTTGGATTTGGCCCTCAATGCATGTCAGCTGTACTGTGTGCTTCTCCAACAATGCCTGGCAAAGCTCCACAGCACTGGTGCCACTTATTATCCATGTGCAAGTGGCCTGGTGGAAGGTAGTCTGCGGTGTGGGCGCTTGTGTTGCTCACCTTGCCAGGATCTCCTGGAAACACGCCTGCTTCTGTCGGACGTCTGAGCACAAGCCCTGTGCAGCTGCTTGCGCACACATCCACACGTCTGCACCACCGAACGTGCCCAGTTTTCTGTATTAGTCGTCCCTGTGTCTGCTGGCAAAGGTAGTCTGGAGGCTCATCTTCCTGCAGAAAGGGCATGAAATAAATTAATAAGGTTAGACAGTTCACTGTGTGTGTGTCTACATGCTGGTTGTCACTGGGCCAGGTTACAGAGCTACATTCAAACTCCTCCCACCATCATTGTCACTTTGACAGGCCAAGGTTGCAGGCTACTGTCTATGGCATGAAGTGCATCAAGCACATATACAGGCAAGAAAATAACATACATCACAATCCACATCAATTAATTGAGAAATCAATCACATACTCACCCAAATTCATTACAGACATGGGGTGGATGAAACACAACCAATCCCCACTAGGGGTGTTAACAGAAATAGAACAGCAGCAGACAGACCACAGTAATTAAGGAAGTCCAAAGCCCTTGTGAAATATTTTCTAACACCGAACTATCCTAGCGAGCCCATGGATAAGGGAAGCAGGAGTGGCCTATGTGAGTCAGACTCCAAGCTGCAAACACATACACAAGACAAGCTTGAAGGGCCCAACTGGAACAGACAGTGGATGCTTTCAAAAGCCACAAAGCACCACACCGTCACATGAATGCCCAACAGACAAATAATATTAAACTATTTTAACTAATTAAACTAACAATAAACAACCAACATAACCTAATTAAAATAACTATCAAATAGTTAATATTAACTAACTAAACTAAAAGGAAAAATCAAAAATGGCCACATACGACCCAGAGGGGGGAGTAGGCACCCAGGAGGGGGGAGGTACAGGGTGCACCTCAACACCCACATGTGATGATGTTGAGACAAATAAAACCTCCATAGGCTCAATGCCTGCACACCACGACCTGTGTGGAAGATAATCCGTCGTCCGAGTCTGCCTCATTCTGTAAAGGACGACGTGGCACAGCAGCCTGACCACACCTAGGCACAGCTTGCCCCTCGTCGGCAGCAAGTCTGCCGGATGGGTGAGCTTGGTTCTGTGCGGCAGTGACACGCATGTCTGCATGCAGAACCTCCTGTGATACACGTGCTTCCTCTTGCAAGGTAACACGTGTAGCATGGAGTTCTTCCTGCGTGGTCTGGCTGGACAACCGATTCAGCTCCCGGCAAGCATGTAGCTCAGCCGAGATGGTACGCTCAAGCTGCTCAAACCTCTCTCTGACCGCACCCTCTGGCATGTCAAGAGGGCATCCAGAGTGTATCTGAGGGACTGAGACTCAGCCCTCAGGGCTGCCATGTGTGCCTCTGCGTGAGCAGTAATTGCTTGACGCAGAGACAACATTTCAGCCTGGCCTGCCCTGTCAGAGGCCGCCATGCCCAACCTGAGCAAGCGGACCATGGACTGCGCCGCCTGCCGCTGGAGAAGCACCTGCCTAGCAGGGGGGAGCACGGATTGGGCAACATGTTCCTTGCTCTCAGCATTGTTATCAAGTGCTGCCCCCTGACGTTCTGAATTTGCAGTCATGTCTTGCTCCCACTCAGTATACCTCGGTGGTGCGCGGCCACTGCGTTGCTGGGCTTGACACCTGCGTGACCCAAGGACTATGCATCCTCGTTGGGTTGGTACTGCCCGCGGCTGCACGACTAGATGCCTCCATCTACGTGATGCCCCAGGCACATCAGCGACTGGTGTGGAGGTTGACCCTTGTCCCGATCCACCACAGGCGGAGGTCCCACCACTGTCCGGTTCCTCAGTGCAGATGTCGCAGACAGAGAAGTGTCCACATCAGAATCACTCACCCCTGACATATGGACCTGATGCACATCCAACTCAACATGGCTGTCAGAGTGGTCATCTGTGCTGGACTCATAGCCAGCCAAAGACAAGATGGACTGGAGCACATGTGGGTTCTCGTGGTCTACCACCCCACGACCCCCACTTGTGCCGGGTTGTGGTTGTGATGACAACCCTGTGTCTGGCATGACAACACCATCCTCTGGATCCATTGCGTCATCACCTGAAAAGTGGAGACAAGAAAATATTAGTACAGATGTCAGAAGCACATGACACACATACACATAGACATCACACAGACAGCCAACACATGAAGCAGACATGTCACACACAAAACAGAACCTGCCATGCATGCCTGGTCAATTTGACATTGCATCAGTGAGTAGGCATGTAGAACGGTGTTACATGGCTCAGAAGCGGGTTGATGCAGTGCAGAACATGTGTACGTTACTCACTATCTACATGAACAAGTACTTCATGATGTGTATCACAAATCGTGAAGCCAGTGGAAGGGCTAGTTCAGGCATCACGTGCAATGTGCATGCAATGGGTTGCATGGCTACAAGCAAACCCCCCCCCCCCTCAGTGAAAATGCAGGGATGCCTTGCTTGGTAGCAAAAGGCTGAACAGAGACCTGTGTATTGGCAGACAGTGTTGACTAGCATCAATGGCATCATCTGAGCCAACTGACAACACAGCAGATGATGATGGGACAGTAAGCAGGACACATGGCAAACCCTCAGTTGTACACCCAAGTGTTCAAAAGCCACTACACCAGTTGGACAGAGCCAGTGGGCCTGAAACTCGGGGGAGGACTTTTCCCCACACAGACTGTGACACCCTAAACATTTGTGTGATACAGGACAGGGCCACAGTGGGCATGGGATGGCTGTAGAAATTCCAAGAAATGTTGCTCATACAAGACACGTTCTACAATGATCATCCAGGCAAGGACACATAGGGGCATGCATGGAATGCACATGGAGGATGAATTGGCACTCATGTCCCTATGGAGCATCTGCCATCTGCACAGTCCAAGTGATACACCCTGCATGAAGGGCAGAGGATGTACCCCACTGCATGTGTCTGGCAGGTTGGCTGGTGGAAGTTAGCATGTACACAGGAGGCTTGAAAAGACGATTGCAATATGCCAAAATGATGCACAAAATTGCAGTGGTGTAATTGGGGTGCAGGGGGGGTGGAGGGGCAAGGGGGCATGCCTACGTGGAGTACCCACATGCAGGCAGAGGACACATGCACGTCAGTCATGCAATGACATAGTCCTAGTGCTGAGAGGAAAACCACCCCTGGCTACATGCAGAAGGGCCAGAGAGTAGGAACATGGACCGGAGGGGATCTGGGTGACTAACATGTGAGTAGGGTGCAAGTGTGGTGATGAGGACAGTCCCTGTCTGCTCTACATGTCCACCATCCTACACAGCAAGCACGCATCAGTGAAGCGTTGCATGACTAGCACATGAAAACCATGTACACATAGCATTTAGTGGCAGTCAAGCACAACACATCACACAGGCAAAACACACATGGGCTGGACATACACGCAACAACACTCACTGGACTGGGCATCAAAGTCCTGCATCTCTCCCACTACTTTGACCAAATCTTGTGGTATGAACTCCGCAACAAGTGCCTCGTGCGGAGTGAGGTGATCCTCCTCAGGTGGTGGCCCACCGCCAGTCACCAGAATCATGCTGTAATTAAAGGCACGCTTGGCCTTAGCGCTGGGTTTGAGGTCATTCCAATGCTTCTTGCACTCGGCAGCTGTGCGCACCTCATGGCCGAATGCACTCACATTATCCGCGACATGCTTCCAGTGGGTATTCCGATTCGGCCCCACTAGCATGTCACGTCTGTGGGCCTGCACATAGTCCACAAGGGAGTCCAGTTCCTGTTTGCAGAAAGGCTTCTTCCTTGACGCGCAGGAGGCCGTGGCTCTGTCTGGGGTCCCAGCCTGTGCTGCAGATGCAACCTTCCTCCTCTTCTATGGTGGCGCGGACCCTGGCTGGCGAATGCCACCCTGATCAGTATGGCCAGTGGGACCAGTGGATTGAACCATGGGAGTGGCAGGTTGAAGGATGACTTGCGTCAGTGGCTGCAGGGTGCCCTGGAATGGACCCTGTGCAGCAACATCCGCTGTGTCAGGGTCATTGACCTCGACTGTCCTGGTTGGTAGACTCACAACCGGGGTGTTGTTGGCTGCATCTGCCCCTGCACTTGCCAACAACCGGCTGGTCGGTGCAGCAGATGACATTGCTGCCCCAGGAACACGTGTCTCGGTCAGGGCAGCCCTGCATGCACCTACGGTGTTCCTCCTGACCTGCTGGAAATCTTCCAGTGACTCTTCAAGTGCCAACGCAGCCTGCGCTGGCAGACCCTGAGCCTGGGTCGTGGTGTCCACAGCTGCACCTACAGCTACCACTATCCTTAGGCCTGTGGCAGTCAATGAAACGGACTGCCGGGTCACACGGGCGCCAGTGCCAGATGCAAGAACTGCATCTACCGGAACCACAAGGGGTGGTGGCATGACTGCACCGACACATGGCACAACATCGTGCCCAAGTGGTGCACCCCTGCCTCTTCCCCCTCTGCGGCCACCCTGGACACCCTGGAGTCCCCCTACTCCCTGGTCACCCCGGCCACGTCCCTGACCACGCCCGCCACGAGGAGTACGCCCAGTTGAGGTGCCCCTCACCTTTGGTGGCCTCCCAACCATGGCACAGATGGAGTAGTGGAGGCACAAATGGAGGAGTGCCAATGGGAGGTGTACACCACAATTGTCCTGGGGAATTGGGGTGAAGGGGGTGGGATGCAAGATGTTAACAGCACCCCTGCACCTGCAAGGCTGTATGTGACCCTGGTGATGAAGTGACAGGTCACGCAATGCTCAGGCACCCCAAAACTGCAGTAAACCGTTCACACAACCCCTGCAGCCTACGTGCGTGGAATTAACCACCCGCAGTACACGGTGGCACCCAGGAACATGAAAAACGCGTACGCGTGGGACACGCAGGCTACTATGACCTCGAACACCGGTACGCGATACACAGGGGCACCCGCAGTGGGAAAAATAGCGTGCGCGACTCACCGTCAGACAAGCGCGATGATGAAAAACACCCGTTGCCAATACCCCCACCAAAATAAGAGATACGTCCTTGATCCACTGTGAAGTTGTGATGGCGCGTGAAACAACACGAAGTAGCAACACACACGTCGGTCTCCACGAAAGGCACGTACAGCGAACTGCTGGCCCCGCTCACCTTTAACCCGTGCTGAGGAAAACGCCTGCGCGCATCACGTCACTTACGCGCTTAGGCCCTTTCCTCGAATTACACGCATTCACACACGGACGTGTGGTTTTTTCATGTGCTGATCCACTATGCACCCGTATTGAGGGAATCGCCCGTGCGTGCTACGTCACAGACACGCTTACGCAATAACAGCCTTTCCTCGAATTACATGCTGACGTGCACTTTTTTCACATGCCAAATCACTCCGTATCAAGCTGGCAACACGAAAACACACGGAAGACCACGCTCCTGCCAAAAGGCCATTTTCCTGCCCCCAAGAGCCCCGAGCACACTCCCACCTGCCATCTGCTGCTGCCTGCCTGCTGCCCACGTGCCCTGCTATTTTGTGCCTGCACATCAGCCATCTGAAGAGGTCCAGTTGCTGTGTCCACCCCTGCTGGAACAGAAGATCCCCGACTGGGATACCATCACTCCACAGCCCAGCTCCAGGACCCAGTTCCTTATCCACGCCTGCCTCGGGGGTCGCCATGTTGGGGCAAACACCATCCGAGACCACTGGCGACCCCCAGCCAGAGAGGCAGAGGGCCACCAGCTTCAGTGAGAAGGTAATTGGTGTCCTGATGGAGCATGTCCTGGGCATTATGATGCCCTCTTCACACCATTGCGCGCCGACAAGGACGGACGGGAGAGGATCTGGGAGGACGTTGAGGCTGCCATCAACGCGGAGGGGGTGGCAACCCGCGACATCAAGCACGTCCGGAAGCGCTGGAAGGACTTCAGGTCCAGGACCCTCAACAAGGCCCGGCGCCTCGTGAAGGAAGAGGATGCAGAGGGGTGCCGGGTCCACCTTAGCAACATCCAGATGAGGGTCCTAGAACGCATAAGCCCAGCTCTCCACGCCCAGATCCTTCGGAGGAAGACCCGTCCGGAGTCGAGCAGTAAGTAGCCATGCATTGCTGTGTGAAACAGGGCATGTTGCAGTTTGCTGGTAGGCATCTACTTGCCTGTATGTGTAACATAGGCCATGTATGGATGTGTGTGCGCCGGGACATCATGGTAATGCATGTGAGACCAGTCATGCCTGAACCACATGGATGGTGCATGTGTTCCAATGAGACATGGGGAGATGCATGCGGAATGCACACATGAATGCCTGCCAGTCCCTGTTCTTGGACATGGATGGGGGGTGAGGGATGGGTGCTGCTCTCATGTACATGTATGGTGTGCATGTCTGTGTGTCTGAGAAGTGTGTGTGTGACTTTGAAATGCCATGGATGCATGACACATGTCCGTGACGATGTGTAGATTCACTCATGCAGTGCGGTCACCGTTGTATCCACTGTGTCTGTGGTGTAGGAGCCATGATGCGTGACCCTCCGGTGATGTGTGTGCATGGGATCAGTATGAGCCATGATACATGTGAGTTTTAAGGCAACATTTTTGTTAACAGAGGCCCTTGTACATGGATGCTGATGTTGATTGCATGCGCAGTGCCTGTTTCTGCATGTGTGTTGCGTGCATTGACCCATGTGTTGTGGAGGGACAGGATGGAAGTGATGTTTGGCAGTGCCACTCATGTGTTATTGATTCCTGTCTAGGGGACTATTGTATGGTATCCTAATGCTTGTGTTCTATGTCTCCCTCTACGCAGCGTCAAGTGAAGAAGAGGGTGGAGACAGCGCTGTGGAGCTAAGCGGTGGGGATGCCTCCACCGGGCGGCGACGCAAGGCCCAGCCACCCTCCCAGGAACTGCCATCATTCCGGAGAGAGGGGACTGGTGATGCGTCTGCCACTACGGCTGTAGCGGAAGGGCCGGGTGAGCCCCCACAGGGGCTTGCAATGGCGGAAGACGGTGTGGAGACATCCAGGTTGGTGGTCTCCACAGAGGAGGAGAAGCCTGCTACTGAGCCGCAATTGGGGCCTGGTGGCGGTAGTACCACTGGTGCGAGTGGTGCAGTCCAGGGTCAGGAAGCAGCACAGGTCACCGCGGAGGGGCCTGTGCATGTCGCTGTCCCTGACCCTGTGACTGCACCACCATGCACCAGCAGGGATTCCCTGTCCCAGGCCCGTCCGCAGGTAGGGAGGAGGCCCACATCATCTGCCTGCGGACGAGGAGTCCCATGACTGTATGGGCTCCGTCCTGATTGGTGTCGCGTTGTGCACGCGTGTCATTCGTGAAGACGTGCTTGCTTCCTGGGGTGAGCATGCACGCCATCACGAAGAGCTGCGTGGCAACGTGGCACAGTTGGGAGGGGCCATGGTAGGTGGGTTCCTACATGTGTCGCGCACTCTGCCGGAACTCTCCTCCTATGTGTAGACTATGCGCCAGTCGTTCTCCCTGCCCAGATTCCAACAGGGTCCCCTGTGGACCTGGTCCGACCAACACAGCCAGCTTGGTGGAGATCCCATCCCTGCCACAGTCAGGAGTCGGCGGTCCAGCAGGGGTGGGCACCCCAACAACTGGAGACCAACAGATGGAGGATGTGCATGCATCATTGGACAGGGCACATGGACAGCAGCAGCAGCAGGCTCTAGGTGGGAGCAATGATGGCTCGGGGCCATCAACATCAGAGGGGCAGGCATCGGCCAGAGGGCAGGAGGACCCTGGAATGGGAGTGTCTTCCGTGTGGCTGTGGTTGGGCCAGCGGATAGATGCGGAGCAGCGCCGGGCGGAAGAGGCACGGCTCGCCATGGTCAGGGCAGAGTTCTCCATGCGTCGGGCATTGAGGTGGGCTGAGTGCCTCGAGGCAACTCGCAGGGAGTTGGAACAGATCATGGATGCATCCCTGTGAGACCTCGGGGCAGGGCAGAGGCCCACCTCCAGGAGATAGACATGGAGTTCGATGATGCCCCGGCCCACAACTTCCCAGAGTGAGCCGCAGGACTTGCCCACCACCATTGTATATAGTTAGTTAGTGATAGGTTTCCTTTCTCTTTTTTTTTTCTTTTGGGACGCTTGGACAATGCCCCACGTTTTTGTATATAGTTGTAAATTAGGTACGGTTGTTTATATAGGTTTCATTTCATTTGTTGGGCTCATGGACTCTTGTTGCAATATTTGTACATAGTTGGACAGTGGATTTTTAAAAAAACATATTTTACCCTCACCATGGATCAATGGATTTTTGAATTTTGATTTCCTTTGGATTTACTTTGTTGGACAAGGATTTTTGACAAACTTTATTTTGGATTCATTTGGATTGTGTCACATTATTATTATTATTTTTTTAGGACATGCCTTTTTTTCTTGTTTCTTATTCTTTACATGCATTGAAACTTTTTTGATATTTTTGTACACAATACATTTTGATTTCTTACTTCCATGTGTGGTATTTGCTCTTTGGTTTACTGCATGTCACAATGTGGGTTTACACAATCACTCGCACTGAGTGTGTGTGTGTGACGGACATGTTTTGATGTGCATATTTGACTTTTGGTTAGTGACAAGTAATAGGCCTTTCAGTGTGGGGTGGATGGGAAACTTGGTTGCGTCTGAAGACTGGGGTGGCGTGCAGTGGGATTTTGTTGGACATGAGGCCCATGAATGTGCATCTTTATGACATGTTGAGTGGGGACCTGAGTCGGGGCCTGCTGGCAGGTGCCCGGCAATGCTGGGTGGATGGGGGTGCTGGCTAACATGAGTCGGGCCTGCTGGCAGGTGCCCCGCAATGCTGGGTGGATGGGGGGGTTGGGGGACATGAGTCGGGCCTGTCCCTCAATGCTGGGTGGGTGGGAGTGCTGGGGGACCTGAGTCGGGCCCTGCTGGCAGGTGCCTGTCAATGCTGGGTGGGTGGGGGTGCTGGGGGACCTGATTCGGAGCCTGCTGGCATGTGCCCGGCAATGCTGGGTGGATGGGGGTGCTGGGGGACATGAGTCGAGGCCTGAACCTCAATGCTGGGTGGGTGAGGGTGCTGGGGGACCTGAGTCGGGGCCTGCTGGCAGGTGCCCGGCAATGCTGGGTGGATGGGGGTGCTGGGGGACATGAGTCGGGGCCTGACCCTCAATGCTGGGTGGGTGGGGGTGCTGGGGGACCTGAGTCGGGGCCTGCTGGCAGGTGCCCGGCAATGTTGGGTGGATGGGGGTGCTGGGGGACATGAGTCGGGGCCTGACCCTCAATGCTGGGTGGGAGGGGTGCTGGGGGACCTGAGTCGGGGCCTGCTGACAGGTGTCCGTCAATGATGGGTGGGTGGGAGTGCTGGGGGACATGAGGCGGGGCCTGCTGGTAGGTGCCCGTCAATGCTGGGTGGGTGGGGGTGCTGGGGGACCTGAGTCGGGGCTTGCTGGCAGTTGCCCGGCAATGCTGGGTGGGCGGGGGTGCTGCGGGACCTGAGTCGGGGCCTGCAGGCAGATGCCCGGCAATGCTGGGTGGATGGGGGTGCCTGGGGACATGAGTCGGGCCTGACCCTCAATGCTGGGTGGGTGGGGGTGCTGGGGGACATGAGTCGGGGCCTGACCCTCAATGCTGGGTGGGAGGGGTGCTGGGGGACCTGAGTCGGGGCCTGCTGGCAGGTGCCCAGCAATGCTGGGTGGATGGGGGTGCTGGGGGACATGAGTCGGGCCTGACCCTCAATGCTGGGTGGGTGGGGGTGCTGGGGACCTGAGTCAGGGCGTGCTGGCAGGTGCCCGTCAATGCTGGGTGGGTGGGGGTGCTGGGGGACATGAGTCGGGGCCTGCTGGCAGGTGCCCAGCAATGCTGGGTGGATGGAGGTGCTGGGGGACATAAATCGGGGCCTTCCCGCACACCCCCAATATACATGTACCCCGCTCGCACAAGGCCAATCGCATGTGAAACTTCCCACGCAACTCCGAAATACCCGTACCCCGCTCGCACAAGGCCAATCGCATGTAAAACTTCCCACGCACCCCCGAAATACATGTACCCCGCTCGCACAAGGCCAATCGCATGTAGAACTTCCTGCGCACCCCTGATATACACATACCGCGCTCGCACAGGGCCAATCGCGTGTGAAACTTCCCGCGCACCCCGAAATACATGTACCCTGCTCGCACAAGGCCAATCGCGTGTAGAACTTCCCACGCACCACCGTAATACACGTACCCCACTCACACAGGGCCAATCACGTGTATAACTTCCTGCGCACTGCCGAAATAGATGTAGCCCACTTGCACAGGGCCAATCGCGTGTGATTCTCCCCGCGCACCCCCGTAATACACTTACCACGCTTGCATTAGTGGTTGTTGGGCTGTATGCTGGGCCACTGGCCTGTGCGCCATGTACGGGATTTTTGCGCTGTTCATGGCGCACGGAGAGGTGTTGGGGGCGTAACTGGCGCTGCTGCAGGTTCGCTGTGCCACTCTGCGCCATGGCTGGTTATGGATGTTAAAATCCATGAATACGCTGCGCGCAGAAATGGATTTTGGCGCACGCGGCTGGCGCAGACTGCCGCACACGCACACTGTGCGCCAGCCACGTGCACCACTTGTGCACTGAATTCTATGAATTAGCCCCTAAGAATCAGGGTAAGTGTTAGGGTAGTGGTTATAATAAGGCTAGGGCTAAATGATATGTTATTTATAACAAGCTTAATACCCAGAGGTTTCGTGTCGTCTTGCTTGGCTTCCAAGGTGAGCATATTGCCCCTGTGCTATCTGTTAAGCGGAAAACCTGTGCAGTTCCCTCTGGGACCACTGCAAAAGATTTAGGCTTACAGGTGTTGGCAGTAAACCCACTTGGTAGCTGTCTGTACCACACAGATTCACCTGGTAGCGGTGGCTGAGCAGTCAGACCTCTCTCAAGAAAAGTTAGGCAGTATGTGGAGTATACAAAATAGGGCAATTTACACAGTAGAACAAGCAAACACGGAACAGAGCTTGGGTGTAAAGATATATAGGTATTTATTTATAACAACACATCTATGAAAAACACTCTGGCACTAATACGGCAAACAACTTCAATTACAATTACTATAAGTAATCCCCCTAACAATAGTTTGACAAGTCTAGGTTCAACGGCACCACTTATTTGCAGACAGAGGTGAATGCTCTAACCTAGATGGTACTCTAATATTCGTTAGGATGGGAGAGAAAAGGCAGGGTATGAAATCAACTCGGTATCAACACTTTTACGAACAAATGCAAGGCAAGTAAGGCAGGGTCTACTGTAGATCGCAAAATTCAGAGGCCAGGCCCACTCGGAGAGAGGCAAGGCGATATGTTCCAAAAAGTATCACAGTGGAAATGCACTTCGAGTCTTTGTCGCAAATTGTTATAGAAAGATTGGACCAGTTCGGAACAGAAAGTTAAGAAAGCTTGGAGGCGACCCAATAGAGAGGCGAGGATTAAGACACCTCACGCTAACCGTCACGAGGGAAGCCAGGCGGACACGGAACCTTGTATGTGGAGAGACAGCTCCGGCGGGGGCAGTTGTTCCTGGTGGTGGATGCAAGTCGGGGCTTTGCCAAGAGATGAGATGATCTCGTCGTCGAAGGAAAGTTGAAGATCGTTGCACCACCAGGGAAGAGACCAGCCACAGAGTGCTCCGTCACAAGGCACCACCTTTTGGTCACGGTATGGGCTAGTGGCTATCCGGTTCCCGGGGTGCTCAGCACAGGCAATTCGACCACTACGCCCTGGAAGCGAAGAAAAAGCAAAGGGGGACTGGTTGTTCCCACCAGTCAGGGGAAGAAGACTCTCCAGCCGGGAGATCTCCTCTGTCGCTGGGAAGTGGTGAGACGGTTCAGCAGGGCTCCCCCGGAGGTGTCGTCGTTGCGGGTCGGCTCAGCTTTACCCTCGTCGGATTCTTAGGTCCTGTGGCGACTTCTGAAGATCCAGTCCCAAAAGCCCTGCTTTTATGCAGAAAACCCCCATTCATTCAGCCTAGCTGTCAATCAAAACACGCTAAGTGGTGAGCGGGGTGGCTCACCACTTGGGCCAATCACACCAGAGTGCGACTTGAGTTGGCAAGGCAACTCAGTCCAGGGTGCCTAAACCCCCTCCCACATCCCCTGTGGTACCCAGACAGAATGGCACCACTTTGGAGGGCCTCTGTGCAGAAGCCCGCCAAAAGTGGAACAAAGGGCTCAACCTTTGGTTTAGGAGTCACAGAGACGAACACAGACATCGAGTTCTGGCAAAAAATACCAACCGATAGATTTGTTTAAGAGAAATAAACCAGTGGTATGTTAGAGATTAACGAGAAAAAGTATCAACCTCCAACAATGGGAAGAATCCCATAGGGTTATATTCGGGGTCGAATATAACCAGTAGTTTCCACTGCCACCAGCCAAAACTCGACGAGGGGGGACGGGACAGTGCCCCCTCGAATAACAGACCCAGGGGTAATCGAATTACCCCTACCAGTACGTCCACAATAGGATGGTTTGTACTAGTTCTGTTAGTAAATTTAGGTCTAGTAAAGCCAATGGTGACTTTACATGCCCGGGGAGACAGTAGTCAGTCCCCGGGTATGGAGTCTATGATGGGGGTCCTCTAGGACGCCCCGGTGTTACGGCACGGAGGGTGCGTTGTAACACTCATAGCAAAATATATGAGACCCTATGGAGTAAAAGACCCCATAGCCCATAGAACACATTGACATTCAAAGGAATTAACCACATTCATGTCCAAGAGTGGGAGAAAAGAGTCTCACTCTTGACAGGATGGAAAAAAAAAACTCCAGAAATCCAGCAAAGCTGCTGGGGGACTCACTAGGTTAGGACATTCAGCCTAAACAGAGAATTCTCCCTAACACTATCCTCCCGAGATAAATGGCTAATAGAGTAATGGTTTGTTCAAGTGTTAAAGAAAGGGAGGGTTCATTTTTGTGGACTGGTGATGTTGGTATAGGATGCAAATATTTACCACAAATGGATAGATGGTAGGTTGGGGTTAAGTATATAGAAAGGGTGTAACCATCACAGTCTCTAAGGAAGTTAAAAAACTGGGGATTTGCCTGGGCACATCCCTTCCCCTAACTAGATAGGTAAATGCATTTGCCTCATCCGCGGCCTACACGTCTAAACCTAGTGCATGCAGAACCTTCCTTATCACTGACAGCTGCATCACAATTGCCAAAAGCCATTATTGTCTCCAGATCTGACTATTATAACACCCATTTTGCAGGATCTACCACTTGCAACACCAGAAAGTTACAAAAAGACCTTACATCACTGGTTAGAAGAAGTGTTCACTGGTTGCCCATTATTGAGCGTATCTTCTTTGAAACACTCACATTAATTCACAAACGCCCCTCAAACACTGCACCCAGATAATAGTCAAGACAATTCACTAATTCTCAATCCAACAGACCACTCGGTGCATCCACTTGCACTTCCTCATTATCCCAGATTCAAACTGCAAAGAGCAGGGGTTTGCAGCTTCCCAGTAGTGGCCATAAAACAATGAATCCCCTACAGCTACATCTAAGATCAGAACCATCCTTTTGGACCTTCTGAAAATGCCACGAAACATGGCTTTTTTCACAAAACTTGTAACCTGCCACTTGGTGAAAGCCTGGGGAGGCAGGAAAACATTTTTGTGCAGCCATTTTGCAGATTTTCACAGCTATATCTGGGGCCACAAAGGACTAAAAATACCTGCGAGTAAGAGTAGTTATGTGCATTTTGGTGTGTCTGTGTTTTACTTCTTTTTTAAAGTTATTTTTGTAAGTATAGTGACGTCGGGGTGAAAAATCACTGGCCTTGGGTCAGTGACACGGCAGGTATTTGGAAGTCTTATCTATTGTGGATGTGTGTTTTCAGACTTTCATACATGTGAGAGTGTGGAGAAAAACAGAAGAACATAGTTTAAAACATGTATTGCAAAAAGGAGCCACCCTACTCTAGTTTTAGATGCCCATACACTGTAGATGTGTCTGTGTATTGTCACTCATGCAATCATATCTTGTGCCTATTAAATGTTTCCCCACATAGTTTAGTGTCATGTATTATTGTCTGCTTTGTTCAACTTCACCTACTCTACATTACTACATGAGCTGTGTTGTAGAGTTTTGATCTTGTAAGTTCTATTGTATTTTAAAACCTGAAGTGAGTCGCTCCGCCCCTTTAGACTTACAATTTGTAACCGCTGATACAATAAAAGTCAATGAACTGTAGCCGTGGGTATGATAAAAACATTTTTTGTTAATATTTTGTGTGTGTGTGTTTATATATGATAAGAAGTCCTTAAAATAACTGCTTTGGGGTGCACCAAGTGTAGTACTTTAGCACATTTGGAGTACTGTTTTGATGTTATCAAGGAATACCATATTTCCTTCATCGTTTAGGTGTACTCCATCATGTCTATAGAAATTTGCCATGTAGAACTGAATGTTGTTGTTTGAAATTCATAATTGGTTGGGGTCTCTCATTAATGCTGAAACAACTTTAATAACATTTCTACATGATTTCTCAATTTTACCATATAGGGCCTGTTTCATGGAATTTCTTTCATGGTGCAAAGTGACTTTTCAGTAGTGCAAAGTGACTGTGCACTGTCTACAAACACCATGATTCATGGAACAGTGCAAAGTGTTTTCTTTTGGCCATGCAAACTCGCTTTGGACGGCAAAAATACACTTTGCACTGTTCCATGAATCAAGTTATTCGTTGGCAGTGCACAGCCACTTTGCATCAGTGAAAAGTCACGTTGCAGCGTACAAAAATCCTATGAATCAGGCACTAAATCTGGTGGTTCATCTCCATAGTTCAATTAGTTTTCCCATGGTTCAAACTTTAATGTAAGGGAAACACCTTGTACATTCCCCAAATCATTGCCTCCACAATGAATTAGTGTGACATCTTGCTGCCCTGTACATCTCAGACTGAACAATTACTGCACAAGCCGTGTTGTACTGTTTTAATCTTTTAAGTTCTATTGTATTTTAAACCCTGAAGTGAGCCCCCCTTTTAACCGCACTTATAATAAAAGTAAATGAACTTTAGCCATGGGTATAATAAAAGAAATGTTTTTTGTTATTATTCTATCGTATTTGTGTGTTTATATGTGATACGTTTTTGGGTACACTGAGTGTAGCATTTTACCACATTTGGAGTACTTTTTTGATGATATGCAGGAACACTGCATTTCCTTCATCGGTTAGGTGTAATCCATCATGTCTATAGAACTTGGCGTGCACCATAGCAAAGTACCTCGAAGTACTGATTTGCTGCATTGGACTCAGCTGCCTGGATCTACCAGTCACTCGTGAACTGTTACCTGAATTTGCGGTGTGCCTCCATGCTAATCTCATTCGAAATACTGCGAAGTAAACTACTTCCTTCCTGAGAAGTGGCTTTATGAACTTATATTTGTTTTTTATTTTTCTTTCTTGGCTGATTTAGTGCTTTAAATTGAGAAGCCCCGCCCCCTTTTGCCAGGATTCCGTACACTAGCACACGCGCACCATAGCGAAATACCTCAAAGTACTGCTTCGCCGCATTGGACTCAGCTGCCTAGATCTACCAGTCACTCGTGAACTGTTACCTGAATTTGTGGTATGTAGAACTTCCCGCGCACCCCCGAAATACACGAAGGCATGATAAAGATAAACCATATGTTCCTCACCCTTCCTCTGTCTTACCTCAAGTCTTGCTGATTGAAATCAACCTGAATGCCATAAACATGTCCTTTCTGTCACTTCTTAAGATCTTTGAAACACTAACTAACAAACTGGAAGTGCAATCTTTACAAATAAATTAAATCTTTGAATGGCAGATAGCACACACAAATGTATTCGGTGTGCAACCATGCCCATACCTGCCTTGGTCTATTGGTAAAGAGAATCAACATAACATTTTTGGCCCATCACTTGAATATTAAAAAAATGACTTAAAGCTGCCAAATTTGTCTGAAGACAATTTATTGCCACAGGGGCAATGTCTGTTACTTCTAATTCCAGAAATCATTAGCTCTACCGAGAAAGACGGTACAAAACAAGAAGATGTAGCAGTATTAAATCAATTTAAATCTGTGAGTACAAACACAAATACAAGCCCTGCTGTGGCACTTTCTAAACAAACCTACATCATATTCACATCTAGTAATCGAATAGCAAAAAAGAATGGCAAAAATGATGCACAAAGCTTGACAGAGCAATTAAACAAGATGAAAAAAAACTAAAAACTTAAAGCAACCACAGCAAACTCCAAATGCTGCAACTGAGCAGTTTTTTAAGTCAATCACGATATTGTAGAGAAATAATATCCAAGCCTCTGAAGCAATCAAAAATAAATACTTGACATTAATGCAAACAAACAAAAAAACATACTAAATCTCACACAGCGCCTCCCGCCTTAAATTATGCTCCCTTGGACAATCTTTTTTGAGCGGCGACTGATCAGAGTTTGACCGAAGTGACCAAGGCTACAAAGGCCTGTGTGCATAATTACGCTGCTCAGAACTCTGAGGTTAGATGTGCCGAGATTCGCAAAGAGGTCAATAACTACATGGCAGCTCAAATGAAACTGCCAGTTGTAACATCTGATGAAAGTCTCTCAAACAATACAGCTAATAACAATACTCTGTCTTCGGAGGTCATCCCTGATGAGATTCAACATAAATCTTCTAGTATTCATAAATTAGCTTCTTCTTCTCTATCTTTAGAAGCTAGAGATGCAAATAAACCAAGCATCTGGAGCCATGAAGCCACATGCTCTCATGAAATTAATCATAATAACCAATTCATTTTGCAAACTGATCTTAGGAAAGCTGTAGGCAGCTACATGGCAACGTGATCCATGTTGCCCATTCCTAGACATCAAATACCTTTGACACAAGCAACAACTCATGCTGAGAATCCATCTTGAATCACACTAAACACTCTGGAACGAAATTACATCATAATCCAACCCTTCCAACTGTTCTCACTACGAGCAGGTTTCAAAATCTTCCTGTGTCCAAGGATCCTCCTAATCAGCCTAAAAAAAAAAAAGGTAAACATTTCTATAGCATAATTATGAGGTGTAGACCAGCTCCATTCCCGAGCTATGAACTTAATAGATCTAGTATATTGGCCATATTTGCAGAAATTGCAAGTATGGAAGATTTAAGCTCTGTCGATATTGATCGAATTGACTTCCTTGACGATGATAAATTATCAGAATGAAAATTGTGGATTTCTTCAAGATCGGTTCTAAATGCAATTTGGTTAGCCAAGGCTCATCTTTTCCACTTAGGCTTTGAAATTATGCAAGAAGCATCGGCATTAGTAAAGGGCTCTATGCATTCTCTGTGTATGGCAAATGTGTATGCTCCTCAAACTTTAGATACACATAAAACACTGAGTTATGACCAATTTAATCCATCACAACAAAATCAAATTGCTCCTAATACTCAACCACCTTGTTGTTGTTGTCAAAATAAATCTTAAACAAAAGCAGGTTCAAAACTGAGGCAAGTAACAGTAGCCAGCTGGAGTACCTCAGGATACATGCATTTGCTAAATAATGTAAATCATCTACACACATTCAAGCTAGTCCTTTTGGAGGAAATGTGGCTTTTAGAAACGCCTAGCTGGGATAACGATCAAATACTTTTGCATCCAGCTGTTCCACCCCCTAAGGGTAGACCCATGTCTGGGCTAGTAACAGCAGTAAAAATCACCTCAGGATTCATAATTTAGCCCTGGTCTGCTCCAAACCCATTCATACAAATGGTCAAAGCTTGAAACCAAACTTTAGTAATTGCACTTATAAATATATATTGGAATCCTCAGGGTATCTAATGATCAATTTTTCTCAGACAAACAAAATCTTTGAACTTATCAATATTGCACCAAAGATCTCTCATGTTATTCTGGCTGGTGATCTGAATTTACATTGTCTGTACACGAACTTGACTGTACATGATGTACGTTTAACACTCTGGCGATCATTCACACAAGCTCAAAATCTGACTATGGCCAATGGGGCATTATCTGGCGACATCTTACCCCGGTCAACATAGAGAAAAGGTTGTCAAAGAGCAATCATATACTATACATATATGTTGATCAGGCCCTGTTTGCTACAGCTGAGAAATTTCAAGTTATCCCCCAAACTGAGAGTGACCATGAGATGCTTACATTATCATGATCCTACTCAGATTTATCACTTACACCCGTTTCATCTTAAAGGAACCTTAACAACGAATAATGGCAAATTGACATTCCGTTGGTCAGAATCTACTTTAGGAAACCTTAACAGTTTTATACTTTCATTAACCAATAACTCTGCTAATCGATCAACTCAACAAGGATTGCAATACAATGAATTATTACAATTGTTTAAACTGAATAATATTAGGAACAACAAACAGATTTTTAGTACTGTTTACACCTGTAATCCTCAAATCAAGTAACGGAAGACCCTTTTTTTCGCCCAAAAAATAGAATGGCAATGTACCTGCTCCTAGTTTGCTAAACTAAAAACAATAAAAACAAGATATAGAAATTGGATGCGGGCGCACTGTGCACATGCCTATCAGAATGATGGTGAAGTCATGATACGAGCAATGCCCAATAAAAACACTGCACAAATTTGGTCCCTATTAAATCAAGCAACGTCTGAGTCTCAATTAGCAATTCAAGTAAATGGAGTTCCGGAATCCCAATGGATAACATATTTTTCAAATGTATACTCACTTCCTCCTAATGAACCCGTTGAATCAGCTATTACTCATGCAAGTCATTTCCATCTGGCTTTTGACAAAGATGAAATAGCACAACTTATTTAAAAATGTGCAGGTCAAGGGCTCCTGGCCCTAATGGGCTCTCAAACTTGATGCTAAAAACACCCTCAAATGTGGTCTGAAATCTTGGTGAATCTATTTAACTACATAAACTTCTCAAGCAAAATACAGATTCTTGGAGGCATTCTATAACACTACCAATATTCAAGAAGGGCGATCGTAAAATACCATCAAATTACAGACTAATCGCCCTTCTTGACATGTCTGGAAAGATTTGTGCATGTTTAATTCTTCCAGATCTAAATGTATGGACTTTGAATTCAAACAACCGTGATCCCCATCAAGCTGGGTGTATTGCAGGAATGGGTACCTCTATAAACATCATGATTCTGAACGCACTAAAAATTATTTCTAGAAGCAGCGGGCAACCGATATATCTTCCCTTTGTTGACTTTAGAACTGCATTTGATTCTATTGACAGAGAATTACTGTTTAAAAAGATGAAAAACAGTCAGTGTCCGCCGTCTCTCTTGACTCTCATCTATCTTCTCCATGCAAGGCCTTCTCTCAACTTCATTCCCCATGTTTATGGGACTTAAGCAGGGATGCATTCTTGCATCAATTTTATTTCACTTTTTTTACCCTTGATATGAGAGATTTTATTCTAGACACACAATCAGATCCCCCTAAATTGGGAACACATTCGGTCCAGTGGTTATTATACGCTGAGGACCTTGTGCTTCTGGCTAAGACTCCAAGCGGCCTTAAAAATTACTAAATGCACTAGGCCTATATGCACAAAAATCAATTAGTCATTAATCTTGAAAAAACACAAGTGATTAAATGTGTCAAAAGTCCATTACATAAAAGTAGAAATGCACACATGGACGTTGTAAGATATTCCTTCAATAGAGGTTAATCAAATGTAAATATCTAGGAATTAATATAAAGAACTTCAGCAATGACAGTCCCTATATTACTGATATTAGTTCATAGATAACAGCACTTTCTTCACAAGCATGTATAAGATTGCACAAATATGGCAAGTTTTCATGTGGCTCCGTCATAACTTTTTATAGACAAAAAGTTGTGCCTATCCGAATCTACGGAACAGAAACTTAGGGGGTAATTCATAGAATTTAGCGCACTAGTAGCGCACGCGGCTGGGGCACAGTGTGCGCGTGCGAATCTCTGCGCCAGCCGCGTGCGCTAAAATCCATTTCTGCGCACAGAGTATTCATGGATTTCAGCTACCAAAACCAGCCGTGGCGCACAGTGGTGCAGCGACCCTGCAGCAGCGCCAGTTATGCCCCCAAGAACGCCCCTCGCATAGGGAAAAGCCATCAAAATCCCCAATCCAGCGCAAAGGGCTGCGCTAACCCTGTACCAGCACAGCAAGCGGGGTACGTGTATTACTGGGGTTCACGGGAAGTTTCACACGCGATTGGCCCTGTGTGAGCAGGGTACGTGCATTTCAGGGGTGCGCGGGAAGTTACACACGCGATTTCAGCAGGGTATTTGAATAACAGGGGTGCGCGGGAAGTTGCACACGCAATTTCAGCAGGGTATGTGTATTTCAGGGGTGCACGGGAAGTTTCACACGCGATTTCAGCAGGGTACGTGTATTTCTGGGGTGCGCGGGAAAGTTTACACGCGATTGGCCTGGGTACGTGTATTTCAGGGGTGCGCGTGAAGTGTTACACGCGATTCCAGCAGGGAACGTGTATTTCAGGGGTGCGCGGGAAGTTAAACACGCGATTGGCCTGGGTACGTGTATTTCAGGGGTGCGCGTGAAGTTTTACACTCGATTTCAGCAGGGTACGTGTATTTCAGGGGTGCGAGGGAAGTTTCACACGCAATAGGCCCTGTGCGAGTGGGGTACGTGTATAACCGGGGTTCACGGGAAGTTTAACCCGCAATCTCAGCAGGGTACATGTATAACTGGGGTTCGCGTGAAGTTTCACATGCGATTGGAGCAATGTACGTGTATTACGGTGTTCGCGGGAAGTTTCACATGCGATTTCAGCAGGGTACGTGTACTTCGGGGTTGCCGGGGAGTCCTACACGTGATTTGGCAGTGTGGGTCCTCCCAGGTGTTCCCTGTACACCCTCCACGGCCCCTGCAGGCAGCCCACACCACAGGGGACAACCCTGCACCCCTGGTCATGTCCCGCTGGCAGCCCACCCAACATGGGCATGCTCCCCAGCAAAGCCACATGTCTCCTGGCACTACTGATCACCAACTCATGTCCCCTTGCACCCCCACCCGCCAGCAGTGCAGGGCACCTGCCAGCAGGCCCCCACTCATGTCCCCTTGCACCCCAACCCCCAGCAGTGCGGGGCACCTGCCAGCAGGCCCTCACTCATGTCCCCTTGCACCCCCAACCCCCAGTAGTCAGGGGCACCTGCCAGCGCCGTCTCCACCCTCTTCTTCACTTGACGCTGCGTAGAGGGAGACATAGAACACAAGCATCAGGGTACAGTACAAAATACCTTAGACAGGAATCAATAACACATGAGTGGCACTGTCAAATGTCACTTCCATCCTGTCCCTCCACAACACATGGGTCAATGCATGCAACACACATGCAGAAACACTCCCAGCGCCTGCAATCAACATCAACACCCATGTACAAGGGCCCCTGTAAACCAAGATGTTGCCTTCAAAGTCACATGCATCAATGGCATTTCAAAGTCAAACACACACTTCTCTGGCGCACACACACACACACACACGTGCACCATACATATATCTGACATCAGCACCCATTCCTCACCCCCCCTCCATGTCCAGGAACAGAGACTGGCATGCTTTCAGGTGTGCATTATGTATAGAGGTCCCCATGTTGCATTAAAACACATGCACCTACCATGTGGTTCACACATAACTGGTCCCACATGCATGACCATGATGTCCCTGCACACACACATCCATACATGGCCTATGTCACACATACAGGCAAGTATCAGACTACCAGCACACTGCAACATGCCCTGTCTCACACAGCAATGCTTGGCCACTTACCTCTCAACTCCAGACTGGTCTGCCTCCGAAGGATCTGGGCATGGAGCGCTGGACCTACGCGTTCCAGGACCCTCATCTGGATGTTGCTCAGGCTGACCCGGCCCCCCTCTGCGAGGAGCCGGGCCTTGTTGAGGGTCCTTGACCTGAAGTCCTCCCAGCGCTTCTTGACATGATGGAATTCGCGGACTGCCACCCCCTCCACGTTAATGGCAGTCACAATGTCCGTCCAGATCCTAGTCCGTCCTTCCTTGTTGGCGTGTCTTGTTCCGAAGAGGGCATCATAATGCCCCAGGACATGCTCCACCAGGACACCAACTTCGGTGGCAGTGAAGCTGGTGGCTCTCTGCCTCTCTGGCTGGGGGTTGCCAGTGGTGCCAGATGGAGATGTGCCCGACATGGCAACCCCAGAGGCAGGCGTGGGTGGGCAACTGGGTCCTGGGGCTGGTTGTGGAGCGATGGAATCCCAGTCGGGAGTCTTCTGTTCCAGCAGGGGTGGACACAGCAACTGGACCCCTGCAGATGGCTGACGTGCAGGCACCAAATAGCAAGGCACGTGGACAGCAGGCATACAGGCAGCAGCAGATGGCTGGTGGGAGCATGCTCGGGGCTCTTGGGGGCAGGAAAATGGCCTTCAGGGCAGGAGCGTGGTCTTCCGTGTGTGTACGCGTGGCCAGCTTGATACGGAGTGATTTGGCACGTGAAAATCTTGCACGTCAGCGTGTAATTCGAGGAAAGGCCCTTAGCGCGTAAGCACGTCAGCACACATACGCGATATCATTGGACCAAAGGCCCTTAGTGCGTAAGCGTGTCTGTGACGTATTGTGCACGGGCGTTGCCCTTTCACGTGTAAAACTTGCCGTGCACACCTAAAATTCACGTACTCCCTCGACCAGGGCCCTTTCGCAATTTAAACTTCACACGAACCCCGTAATACACGTACCCTGCTGAAAACGCGGGTGAAACTTCACGCGAACCCCAGGAATACACGTACCCTGCTGAAATTGCGGGTGAAACTTCATGCAAACCCCGTAATACACGTACCCTGCTGAAATTGCGGGTGAAACTTCACGCGAACCTCGTAATACACGTACCCTGCTGAAATCGCAGGTGAAACTGCACGCGAACCCCAGGAATACACGTACTCCGCTCAACAGGGCCCTTTCGCGTGTAAAACTTCACGCTGTACCCCAGAACTGCACGTACCCCGCTCGCTCGCACAGGGCCAATATTCCTGGGGTTCGCGTGAAGTTTCACACGCGATAGGCCCTGTGTGAGTGGGGTATGTGTATTACTGGGGTTCACGGGAAGTTTCACACGCGATAGGCCCTGTGCGAGTGGGGTACGTGTATTTCAGGGGTTCGCGGGAAGTTTCACATGCGATTTAGCTGTCAGAGCAGGGTATGTGAATTTCGGGGGTGCGCAGGGAGTCCTACACGTGAATTGGCAGTGTGGGTGCTCCCAGGTGTTCCCTCTACACCCTCCACGGCACCTGCAGCCAGACCACACCACAGGGGACTGCCCCGCACCCCTGGTCATGTCCCGCAGGCAGCCCATCCACCATGGACATGCACCCCAGCCAAGCCACCTGTCCGCTTGCACCACTGATCACCAACTCATGTCCCCCTGCACCTCCACCCCCCAAGCAGTGCAGGGCACCTGCCAGCAGGCCCCCACTCATGTCCCACTCATGTCCCCTTGCACCCCCACCCCCCAGCAGTGCAGGGCACCTGCCAGCAGGTCCCCACTCATGTCTCCTTGCACACCCACCCCCCCAGCAGTGCGGGGCACCTGCCAGCAGGCCCCCACGCATGTCCCCTTGCACACCCACCCCCCAGAAGTGCAGGGCACCTGCCAGCAGGCCCCCACTCATGTCCCACTCATGTCCCCTTAAATCCCCATCCCCCAGCAGTGCAGGGCACCTGCCAGCAGGCCCCAACTCATGTCCCACTCATGTCCCCCACCCTCCAGCAGTGTGGGGCACCTGCCAGCAGGCACCCACCCATGTCCCACTCATGTCCCCTTGCACCCCCACCCCCCAGCAGTGCGGGGCACCTGCCATCAGTCCCCCACTCATATCCCCTTGCACACCCACCCCCCAGCAGTGTGGGCACCTGCCAGCAAGCCCCCACTCATGTCCCACTCATGTCCCCCTGCACCTCCACCCCCCAGCAGTGCAGGGCACCGGCCTGCAGGCCCCCACTCATGTCCCCTTGCACCCCCACCCCCCAGCAGTGCGGGGCACCTGCCAGCAGCCCCCCACTTATGTCCCACTCATGTCCCCTTGCACCCCCACCCCCCAGCAGTGCAGGGCACCTGCCAGCAGGCCCCCACTCATGTCCCCTTGCACACCCACCCCCCAGCAGTGCGGGGCACCTGCCAGCAGGCCCCCACTCATGTCCCCTTGTACCCTCCCCCCCAGCAGTGCAGGGCACCTGCCAGCAGGCCCCCACTCATGTCCCACTCATGTCCCCCAGCACCCCCACCCCCAGCAGTGCAGGGCACCTGCCAGCAGGCCTCCACTCATGTCCCACTCATGTTCCCCTGCACCCCCACCCCTCAGCAGTCAGGGGCACCTGCCAGCAGGCCCCCACACATGTCCCCTGCTCCCCCACCCCCCAGCAGTCAGGGGCACCTGCCAGCAGGCCCCCACACATGTCCCCTGCACCCCCACCCCCCAGCAGTGCAGGGCACCTGCCACCAGGCCTCCACTCATGTCCCACTCATGTCCCCCTGCACCCCCATCCCCCAGCAGTCAGGGGCACCTGCCAGCAGGCCCCCACACATGTCCCCTGCACCCCCACCCCCCCAGCAGTGCAGGGAACCTGCCTGCAGGCCCCCACTCATGTCCCCTTGCACCCCCACCCTCCAGCAGTGCGGGGCACCTGCCAGCAGGCCCCCACTCATGTCCCACTCATGTCCCCTTGCACCCCCACCCCCCAGAAGTGCGGGGCACCTGCCAGCAGGCCCCCACTCATGTCCCCGTGCACACCCGCCCCACAGCAGTACGGGGCACCTGCCAGAAGGCCCCCACTCATGTCCCCTTGCACCCCCACCCCCAGCAGTGCAAGGCACCTGCCAGCAGGCCCCCACTCATGTCCCACTCATGTCCCCCAGCACCCCCACCCCCCAGCAGTGCAGGGCACTGGCCAGCAGGCCTCCACTCATGTCCCACTCATGTCCCCCTGCACCCCCACCCCCCAGCAGTCAGGGGCACCTGCCAGCAGGCCCCCACACATGTCCCCTGCACCCCCACCCCCCAGCAGTGCAGGGCACCTGCCTGCAGGCCCCCACTCATGTCCCCTTGCACCCCCACCCCCCAGCAGTGCGGGGCACCTGCCAGCAGGCCCCCACTCATGTCCCCTTGCACCCCCACCCCCCAGCAGTGCGGGGCACCTGCCAGCAGGCCCCCACTCATGTCCCCTTGCACACCCACCCCCCTGCAGTGAGGGGCACCTGCCAGCAGGCCCCCACTCATGTCCCCTTGCACCCCCAGCAGTGCAGGGCACCTGCCAGCAGGTCCCCACTCATGTCCCACTTATGTCCCCCAGCACCCCCACCCCCCAGCAGTGCAGGGCACCTGCCAACAGGCCCCCACTCATGTCCCACTTATGTCCCCCTGCACCCCCACCCCCCAGCAGTCAGGGGCACCTGCCAGCAGGCCCCCACACATGTCCCCTGCACCCCCAACCCCAGCAGTGCAGGGCACATGCCTGCAGGCCCCCACTCATGTCCCCTTGCACACCCACCCCCCAGCAGTGTGGCGCACCTGCCAGCAGGCCCCCACTCATGTCCCACTCATGTCCCCTTGCACCCCCACCCCCCCAGCAGTGCGGGGCACCTGCCACCAGGCCCCCACTCATGTCCCCTTGCACACCAACCCCCCAGCAGTGTGGGTCACCTGCCAGCAGGCCCCCACTCATGTCCCCTTGCACACCCACCCACCAGCAGTGCAGGGCACCCGCCAGCAGGCCCCCACTCATGTCCCACTCATGTCCCCCAGCACCCCCACCCCCCAGCAGTGCAGGACACCTGCCAGCAGGCCCCCACTCATGTCCCCTTGCACACCCACCCCCCAGCAGTGCGGGGCACCTGCCAGCAGGCCCCCACTCATGTCCCCTTGCGCACCCACCCCCCAGCAGTACGGGGTACCTGCCAGCAGGCCCCCACTCATGTCCCCCAGCCAACACGTCATCACAATCTAGATCCCTGGCCCTTATGGCCAGCCTCCACATGCCAAAGACCCACCCAAGTATTGCATCCACCCACATAGAAATGCCAATTACATGATACAAACCCAATGTCAAGTATGTAAATGAACACATGTCCGTCACACACACACAATGGGTGCAAGTGAATGTCAAAACCCATATCATGACATGCATGAAACCACGAGATGATACCACAAATGGAAGTATAAAAAAATATATATTAAAGATAACATGAACGTAAATCAAATTAAACACACAACAATGGGAATAACAAAAGAAATGGTCCATGTCCGATAAATAATAAAAATCAAGAAAACATAAGCAAAAGAAATCCAAAAACAAATGTTGTCCAAAGTCACAGTTCAAAAAATCAAATCCAAGGGAAAATAAAAAGTAAAAAACATTGCTCCATGGTGAACAAAAAAAAATATTAAAAAAGATGAATCCAATGTAGAACTATGTACAATTGAAGAATCCAGGGTCCATGAGCCCAACTTAAGAAATGAAACCTACCAAAAACTACTACCTAATAAAAAAACTATATACAAAAATGTGGTGCATTGTCCAAGTGGTTCAAAATAAAGAAAAAACGAAAGGAAACCTAATACTAACTAACTAACTAACTAACTATTTACAAGGGCAGCAGGCAAGTCCAAAGGCTCACTTGTTGATGTCCCGGGCCAGGGCATCATCGAACTCCTGCTCGATGTCCCGGAGGCGATCCTCTTCCATGGCACGAGGGTTCGCAGGGACGATGACATCTGGATCTCCAGGTCCCTGCGAATGGCCTCGAGGCACTTGGCCCGCCTCAGGGCCCTACGCATGGAGTTCTCCGCCCTGACCATCATGAGCCGTGCCTCTTCCGCCCGCTGCCGCTCCGCATCTATCGCATGGCCCAACCGCTGCCACACGGAAGACACTTCCCGTCCAGGGTCCTCCTGCCCTCCGGCTGATGCCTGCCCCTCCGATGATGAAGGCCCCGCGCCATCATGGCTCCAACCTTGTTGCTGCTGCTGCTGTGCCGCTGCCTGTGCCCTGGCTCCTGCTGCCTGCACATCCTCCTCCAGCTGGGGTGCAGTTGTTGAGGTGGCCACCCATGCAGGGCGTCCTACTCCCGACTGTGGCAGGGATGTGTACTCTACCAGCCTGGCCGCAGGGTCAGAGGCAGCTCCACAGGCCACCCAGGTGACACATGGGTGGGAAGATGGAACGGAGGACGACTGCCGCATAGGGGGTTCAGTTGAGGAGGGGGTCGGAACAAGGTCCAGAAAACTGAGGAATCCGGCCCTGGTGAGCTGTCCCAGTGGGTCAACGCAGTCAACGAGCCATGCGAGAAGACGTGCAGTCTCCTCATGAAAAGACTGCAGGTCAGCTCGCATGGCACATTGACGCAACGCCACCCCACCCAGGACAGTCTCAACCCGGTGCCGGATAGCCACATCCGCAGGGAGAGGAAGGCCAGTTGGTGTAAGCCAATCCCCTCCCTGAGAATGGGTCTGGACGTAGGTATCCCTGCTGGTGCAAGATGATGCAGTCTCAGGATCGGGGACAGGATTACACACAGGCACCACCGCGGTGGCCTGTGCTGCCTCCTGTCCCTGCCCCTGCACTGCACCACTAGCACCAGTGGAATCCCCACCTCCAGATCCCGTCTCTGTCCCTTGCACGGTCTCCTCCTCCACCAAACCCCCCACCAACCTGGATGACTCCGTGCCATCTTCCTCCGTCGGGCCCTGTGGGGTCTCAGCTGCCCCTTCGGCTGCCGAGGAGTCCAACTTCAACCTCCGCCTCTTGGACCTCCCCTCAGCACCTGCGACCTGGGACGCGGCACCGGACTCCTCACTCCCCGACGAGATGACAACCTGGGAGGGGAGCTGGGCCTTGCGTTTCCAGCTGGTGGTGTGATCCCTGCCACTGTGCTCCACAGCACCTTCTCCGCCCTCTTCATCAGTTGACGCTGCAGACAGGGAGAGATAGGAGACAGGCATGAGGGCACTGTACAATGGACTCATGCAGACATGACAGTTGTACATGAGTAGCATTGTCAAACTTCAGACATGGCATCACAATCCCCACACACATGTCATTGCAACTCACACACATGAGCTATTCCACAGCCATATCGCAACAGCCAGCACCAGTGGTCAGTCAACATGTCGAAAATAAAATGTAGAATGACAATAATGTCGAAAAATAAATGTAGAAAAAAAAATGTTGAATTCCCTTTTTTTAAATTATATATTTATTTTGGGGTCCGGGAATAAAAAAAAAATAGGTAAAAAAAAAAAAAAAAAGGGGGGGTTGGGGAAGGAACCCCCTCATTTCGAATAAAAAACATCATAAAATAAAATTCGACATTTATTTTTCTCTACATTTATTTTTCGACATTTTGACTTTCTACATTTTGTGTTTCTACATTATCACTATAAATCGCCAGCACCATCCATACACATACAACAGCATGAGCAGCCAAAGGTGAGCCAGACATCACATGAAACACAGGGAGTGCACTAGACATGCACACACGCCACCACACTTACATGCATGTGTACACCTCTGCCAACTGTCGCAGTGATGAGATTGGCATCCATGTCACATCTGACAATCAGTCTTCTACATATCAGTCTCACATGCATCCATGTTGCATCACTGTTGCACCCTTATCAAATACACACACATGCACATGTACACGGTGCAGATACATGCAGCTGGAACCAACATCCATGTGTGACACCACAACCATGCCAACTTACATACACAGTAATCCAAACATGTCCTCACACATCTGCATTTGGCCTGCAAGCTTACCCACACATACACCATCCATGTGTCTCACACATGAAAGGACTTCCATGTGTCAGCCTCACAGCCCTGTACATACACATCCATACATGGCCCTACAAAACCACATGTACAACCTGCACACTACTGGCACACCACCACACGCACAGCTTCCAATCAGTATACATGTACACTTACCGCTTGACTCCAGATGGGTCTGCCTCTCAAGGACCTGGACACGGAGAGCTGGGCATATGCATTCCAGGACCCTCATCTGATGTTCCGACAGGTGGCCCCTTAGCATCCGCTGCCTTCAAGAGGCGCCGGGCCTTATTGAGGGTCCTGGACCTGAAGTCCTCCCAGCGCTTCTTGATATGTTAGAAGTTGTGGACTGCCACCCCCTCCACGTTGATGGCAGTCACGATGTCCGTCCAGATCCGAGCTGCCCTTCCTTGTCGGCGCGCGAACCTCCGAAGAGGGCCTCATACTGCCCCAGGACTTGCTCCACCAGGACACCAACTTCGGTGACAGTGAAGCTGGTGCCCCTCTGCCTCTCTGGCTGGGGGCTGCCAGTGGTGCCAGATGGTGTAGTGCCCGACATGGCAACCCCAGTGGCAGGTGTGGGTGGGCAACTGGGTCCTGGGGCTGGGCTGTGGAGCGATGGAATAGTAGTCGGGAGTCTTCGGTTCCAGCAGGGGTGGTCACAGCAACAGCACCCCTGGCTGACGTGCAGGCAGCAAATGGCAGGGCACGTGGGCAGCAGGCAATCAGGCAGCAGCAGATGGCAGGTGGGAGCGTGCTCGGGGCTCTGGGGGGGCAGTAATTCGGCATTCTGGGCAGGAGCGTGGTCTTCCGTGTGTGAACATGTGGCCAGCTTGATACGGAGTGATTTGGCACGTGAAAATCTTGCACGTCAGCGTGTAATTAGAGGAAAGACCCTTAGCGCGTGAGCACGTCAGCGAATTCATTGGACCAAAGGCCCTTCGCGTGTAAGCGCTTCTGTGATGTGAGGCGCGGTGGAGTGCGGGGCATTTCCCCCGTGAAGTGGGCATAGTGGATTAGCGCGCGCAAAAAAAATGCACACCCCCGTGTGAATGCATGTAATCCGTGGAAAGGGCGTACGTGCGTAAGTGACGTGACACACGCGGGCGTTTCCCTCAGCATGGGTTAAAGGTGAGCGGGGCCAGCAGTTCGCTGTACGTGCCTTTCGTGGAGACCGACGTGTGTTGCTGCTTCCTGTTTCGCTCGTCATCACAACTTCACAGCTATCAAGGACGTATCTCTTCTTTTGGCGGGGGGATTGGCTACGCGTGTTTTTCTGCATAGAGCCACTTCAATGCAGACTGCCACCGTTCAACAGGTCTGATCACAGAAGCAATTCCAAGTTGACCCAGCATGCATGCCAGGTTCTATTTTGTGTGTCACATGTCTGCCTGATGTTGTCGGTGTGTGTGTGTGCTGTGTGCTTCTGACATGTGTAGTGACCTTTTTTTTCTCTATTTTTCAGATGATGACGCAATGGAGCCAGAGGATGGTGTTGTCATGCCAGGCACAGGGTTGGTATCACTACATCAACCCTTGCACAAGTGGGGGTCATGTGGTGGCAGGCCACGAAAACCCCCAAGTGCTACAGGCCATCTTGTCTCTGGCTGCCTATGAGTCCAGCCCTGATGACGACTCTGACGTCCATGTCGAGTTGGATGAGCATCAGGTCCATGTGTCAGGGGTGAGTGATTCTGATGTGGATACTCCTGTGTCCGCGACACCTGCACTGAGGGGTCAGACTGTCTTGGAACCTACGCCCATGGTGGATTGGGATGCAGGGTCACCCTCCACACCAGTCACTGATATGCCTGGGACATTACGTCGATGGGGGCATGTAGTTGTGCAGCCGCGGGTGGTGCCAACACGACGAGCATAACTGGTCCTTGGGTCCCGCAGGGGTCAAGCCCAGCAACGCGGTCGCCGCCCGCAACCGCTGTATACTGATTGGGAGCAAGACATGACTGCCAATTCAGAACGCAGGGGGCAGCAATGGAGAACATTGCTGAGAGCATGGAGCGTGTGGCCCGATCTGTGCTCCCCCCTGCTAGGCAGGTGCTTCTCCAGCAGCAGGCAGCACGGTCCACAGACCGCTCGCTCAGGCTGGGCATGGCGGCCTCAGACAGGGCACGCCAGGCTGAAATGTCATCTCTGCGTCAAGCAATTGCTGCTCACGCAGAGGCACGCATGGAGGCCCTGAGGGAGGAGTATGCTTCCCTCAAATCCACTCTGGGTGTCCATCTGATGTCCCAGAGGGAGCGGTCAGAGGAGAGGTTTGCACGGCATGAGCGTGCCATCTCGGCTAAGCTACAGGCTTGCCAGGAGGTGCAGCGGTTGTCAAGCCAGCCTTGCAGGAGGAACTCTGTGTTACACGTGCTACCTTGCAAGAGGAAGCACGTGTATCACGGGAGGTTCTGCATGCAGACCTACGTGTCATCGCCACACAGAACCAGGCTCACCCGTCCCGCAGACTTGCTGCCGACGAGGGGCAAGCTGCGGCTAGGCGTGGCCAGGCTACTGTGCCACGTCGTCCTTTCCAGGATGAGCCAGACTCGGACGACCATCTTTCTCCCTCATAGGTCGGGCTGTGCAGGCGTTGAGCCCATCAAGGTTTTTTTTTTGGCTCAGCATCATCGCATGTGGGTGTTGAGCAGCACCCTGTACCTCCCCCCTCCTGGGTGCCCCCCCCAGGTCGTATGTGGCCATTTTTGATTTTTCTTTTAGTCAGTTAGTTAAGTTTCTGTTTGATAGTTAGTTTAATTAGGTAAAGTAGGTTTTTCGTAGTTAGTGTAATTAGTTAATATAGTTTAAAATTGCTTGTCTATTGTGCTTTCATGTGGCTTTTGAAAGCATCCACTGTCTGTTCCAGCTGGGCCCTTCAGGCTTGTCTTGTGGATGTGTTTGCTGCTTGGGGTCCTTGACTCATATATGCCACTCCTGCTTCCCTTATCCATGGGCTTGCAAGGATGGTTCGGTGTAACAGCCTATTACACAAGGGCTTTGGACTGTCATATCTGTGGCATGTCTGATGCTGTGGAACTTGTGTTAACACCCCTAGTGGGGATGATTGGGGTGTTATTGACCACTGTTCTGCTTTTGCTAGATGGGGTTTTTCATGATTCATGTGTACATTCATTGCCATGCATTGTGCAGTATGTTTCTTATCTTTACTGTACATGTGCTTGTTGCAATTCTTGCCGTCGATAGTGTGTTCCACACTTTGGCTGTGAAAGATGGACTGTGGTGTGATTTCTGATGTACATCTCTGACATGGTCCAGTGATGTGATGCCTGAAGAGACACACACAGATGAATCTAATGCATTAATCATGTGTTTCATGCCCTTTCTGCAGGGGGATGAGCCTCCAGACCACCTTTGCCAGCAGACATGGGTCATTGGATGTCTGGAATCTGGACACGTTTGGTGGTGCCCACATGCACATGTGCGCGCAAGCAGAGGCACAGGGATTGCAATCATACATCCGAAAACTGCTGACATGTTTCAAGGGACTCCAGGCAAGGTGAGCAGCACAGGGGAGCCACAACACAGCAAACCTTCCACCAGGCCAGTTGCACATGCATGCTTAGTAGCAGCACTGAGTGTGAGCTTGGACGAATATTGGTGTTGAAGAGCACAATGCAGCTCAGATGTTTTGGTGGACTCATGGCTAGTTCATTGTAAGGTTGTCTGGGGCACCTGCAGGGGCAATGGCACATTCCCTCCGGTCCACCCTGGTCCATTGAGGCACTTGTATCACCCAAGTAGCTTTCCGAGACATGTAAAGAAGCAGCTGACAGGGACAGACGGCAAGGGACAGACTCGGGTGCAGTGCATTTCATTTCCATGTAGAATTTGAAACATGCACCGGCTACTTTATTTGGGTCGTGGTGGAACACGGCTTATTTGGAAGTCATACCTTGCTGTATGCGTCTGTCTGCTTTCCCAGGGAACATTGCATTTTGTGTGATTCGTGACACATTGGTGTTCCATTTGCCACGCACCCACCGGCGCCTGATTTGCTGCATTGACTGTGTATGAACCATCACAGGGGTAATGTTACGTATGGGTACGAATCATCCACACCAGATTGTCTGTTTGTAGAGTAGTTTGTTACTTTGGGGCATATTTGTTGGTGTGTTTGTGTGTTATGGGCACGCACAGATTTTTAACTGTGGCTCTCTTTGCAGCATTGAGGTGCTCCTGTTACCGGACCTGAGAGTGTGCAGGCAGGAGGCCAGCGCTCACCCCAGAGATAAGTTTCTCTTTGACTTCCATTTCAGTGAATAGCTGCTATGTTTATGATGAACACATTCGGTATGATTGTGTATGTGTTAATGTGAGTACTACATTCTTGGCCATTCCCTACTTTCCTGTGTCAATCCTACTCCCCTCTCCTGTCCCTCATTCCGGTTATCCAGTATGCCAACGCCTGTCCCGACTCCATATACCTGACCCTCTTCCCCACCAGGGTCTCAGAGGCCTGTGTGAGTTTGACCTTGCAGCCACCCAGACCATGGTGGGGGTGGTTGGTTCGTGCCACTCCTGCACCTGTACACGGGAGCAGTGACAGTACACATCCATTTGTGGTGCCTCATTCTATGTTATGTACCACACATGGTACACATCCTGTTGTGACATTGTTTTACTGTGCTACCTTGGTTGTTACGTCATTGTGGTAGTACTTGGCCTTTGTGAGGTGCTGCTACTTCAAGTCATCTACTGGAGGCTGTTCTGGTTAGTTTTTCTGCCTGCAAGCTTTTTGCTTGGCTTCTGTGTTGGCCTGCTTTGAGTTCTCTTGGATGTAGTTTTTTTGCAAATCAAGGTGGACTCTGAGGGTGCAGGCAACTTTTTACACACAAGGTGGGAGATGGTGACAAAGGGGAAGGGTGATCCTGTGGCCAGGTGAAATTCAAGGATGTAGGCTCCATAACCCTGGTGCAGTTGTTCAGTGGGTCTTGGTGATTTGTGAGGGAGGGGTGGTGCTTGGTTGGTGATAGCTGCCTTGCCCTGCAGTGTGATGGGCGCCCTGACATTGTAATTGTGGTATCCTATGTACATGATGTGTTCTGCTGATCAATGCCTGTTCATGTGTTGTGTTTACCTTTCAGGTGTGAGGGGATAGTTGTGGTTTGACATGCTGGGGTGTACACATGGTGAATGTTCACATGTGATGTGTAGAGGACACTGATGGTCACTTGATTGCACATGCATATGTTGAGTGCATGTCCCTACTGACCCACACACTCGCACTATGATCCACTACATGTACAACCACCCTTTCATGCCCACTTTGTCCCTGCAGCACATGTCCTATGACCAATTGGGGAGCCTGTACATGCCTAATTTGCTTTTTGATGTGGTTTGTCGTTTAGATGTGATGCTCAGGGTGTGCATCACATGCAATGGCTGTTAACTGTGCTGTGCACTGAACAGTGTGTTGCAGGAGGTGGGCACGGCACACAGAAGCTGCAGTGTTTCTTTTTCAATGCACAATGTGCATGTAGACAGGCATTCATTGTTATGTTACAACTTCGACTTTTGGAATGCATTTGGGTGGGAGGTTGTTGGTCAGTCATTTCATCTGATTCCATGTCAGGAATCATTGTCTGATGCCAATTTACATTTTTCACATGGCAATGTGTACCTTATTGGTACTGTGTTGGTGTATGGCTATTGCTTGCCATGTCATGTTGTGCTTTTGGAGGGTTTGAGTGACATACCAGTGATAGTCATGGCCTGTTTTGCAGGTGTGTGTGATTCACACCTTGCATGTGTTCCTTTTGGTCACACAGGATTGCTTGTGTTTAAGTAGCTAGGGATGCACACAATGTGGCACTTCCATGGCAACAATCTCAGGGTGGTAAGGCTGTGACAGTTGACTGTCTGTTTGTCGTCATCGATTGTCACCTGGTATGTGCCAGGCCTGTGTGCACTCCGCAGGGGTGGGAGTTTAGGTGAACAATGTGTCCACAAGCTGGGTCCGGGCATCCTCGCCACGTGCCCTATCCTCACCCATGGGCAGCGCCTGTGCCTGTGGTTGGGAATGTGGGGGCACCACCATGTCCACCGGTACGCCCTGCCGTGTTGCAACATTGTGCAGGACACATGCTGCCACAATGATCCTGCACACTACTGGTGGTGCATAGAGTAGCTGCACACCAGAGCGGTCAAGGGAGCGGAAGCGTGACTTGAGCACTCCGAATGTGCGCTCCACTATGGCCCTGGTTGCAATATGGACCACATTGTATCTTACCTGGGGTGGTGTGGTGGGGTTCCGGATTGGTGTCATCATGTGGTTGCTCAGAGGGTAGGCACTGTCCCCTGGAGAGGTGATAATGGTTGTTATTATTGGGGTTTGTGTATTTGTGTGTGTGTGACATGCATGCATGTGCAAGGGCATTTGTACTCACCTAGGAGCCATGTGTCGCCATGCTGCCCAGCTTCCAGGGCCCGGCTCAAGGCAGACATTCTGTATATGAAACTGTCATGGGTGGAGCCAGGGTAGTTTGCATAAACAGAGGTGATGATTCCCTTTGCATCGCATACCACCTGTACATTGATGGAATGCCATTGCTTGTGGTTTCGGTAGATGTGCTCAGTGGCCCTAGGTGGACGTAGGGCCACATGGGTGCAATCTATGACACCAAGCAATTTGGGGAAGTGTGCCGCCCTGTAAAAGTCCTGGACAACGGCCTGCCTTTCTGCGGGTGTTCTGGGCATGTATATGTGCTTGCTGACTGAGGGGCGTGCAGTCATGATTGCCAACACCTGGTGTAGGCAGCGTGACTGTGTGGCCTGTGAGACCCCCCCCCCCACTATGGCAGTAGTCCGCTGAAATGACCCAGTGGCCAAAAAATGCAGGACATTGAGCACCTTCTCCAAGAGGCTCAATGCTTGGGAGCAAAGGGTGGGGGATGTAAGGTCATCTTCCCACTCCCTGACCAGGTCTAGGATGATACAGAGTGGAAACCTATACCTGCCGTAGACCTGGTCATCAGACATCCCAAAAAGGCTTGTCCGTGGTGAAAAAATGCATGCCCTGGCTATTCTCCTCCTCCTGCGGTGTCCCACGATCAGTGCTGGGACAAATGGGGCATTCATCATAGCTGTATATACGTGTTTGTTGTTTGCGCGCACTTTTATACTGTGCGCGGGGACGCTTCCGCCTGACTTCGTGTGGCGGACGCATTCACGCCTGTGTGCGTCTTTTGCCATGCGCGGGTTTCCCGTATTCTTATCCATGAATACGGGTTGTTCGCCTGCGTGTGGGCGTTTCGTGTAGTTGCCTGCAGTACTTCCCCAGTTATACCTTCTTTTTCATGCGTTATTCCCCTTTCTGCGTGTTACGCCCACTGTTCCGCCTACTTTTGTTGTGTGCACTGCGCTACGTGCGTTTTTGCTGTGCGCGTAGCACACGCTGTTTGATGACGTGTGTGCCCGCGTGCGACATGCACCGATTCGGCGCACAACCAGTGGGAAACAAGCGCAGCGCCTTCCTTGAACCGCATGCGTGCGTGTGCGCTTGCTTTCTCATGCTTGCACCACCGTGCGCCTGCTTGCGCTGGGATTTTCCATGAATCGGCCCCTAAGAGTCCCCAAAATCAATACATCTGGGACAAAATGGAAGGTACATTTTGGAAGAAGACACTGAATTTACCAAATTGTGTACAAATATCACTAATTAGACATGAACTAGGACTTTCTTCCTTACATGTGATCTACTTGTGGAAATTGGGCTGTCTCCTCTTTTTCTGGTATTCAGTTTGGAAAGTAAATAGCCACCTTTTTCTGCTGTTTCATCCTTTTGATTGCAGAACTCTACTTGTGTACATGGCAGGAGTGTGGGTGATGTGAAAGTAAGTGTTACTAAATATTTGCATGTTTCAAGGTTTATTTGCAGTATTGAATGTGTTAGTTATATTAATTACTGCTATTAGATGGTTATTATTATCATTTTTTTTCATCTGCTCTGATTGTGTGGCAAGTATTCTTTTACTTTCACTAACATATATTTGTCAATCAATGGCATTTTTATGTAGGCATTTCGTTTTTGTGTTCATGTTAGTGAGGTTGAAGATTTATTTGATTGTATTTGTTGTAATTTGAATGAAGTTTCAGCTATGCAGAACTTTTAGCTGTTTTAGGTTTTCTGTGAGGTAGTCCAATTGATGGTGTTTTGTAAGTTCATTTCAGTCATTTTTTATGTTTGTATTATGTTGTAGCTGTATCCTTCTCATCATCCGAGTGGATTTGCAGTTGGACAGTTAACTTCCATCAAAGGTTAACCTATATTAAAGAAAATGTGGTACTGCTGGGGATGGTAGCAGCACATGTGTAGACTTTTGAAAAGCCTTATTTTTGAACCTATTTAGCATTTTTGATGATTTTTTAAATTGAGTGCTGCAGGTGTTTCAAGTATCTGGTTATTGGTAGCAGCACCTTTATTTTGTGGAGTTTGGTTCTGACAACCACTGCTCACACCTAGCTTTTTGTATGTTTTTTTTTAATACAATTGTATTTTATTTCCAATGACCCAATTATTAGTATGTGGAAAGAGAACAAATGTCTTGTATACATGAATGTTTTAACTTATACAGTGCATCTGATGCACTGCATACAAGATATGAGGGTCATAAAAACGTGTGTATTAAAATGTGTTTCTTAAAGTGTGTGTGTTGTTTGACTGATTATGTTTTCTTTTTTTTCAGACAGAAGGATATTATTTTTTTTTTTAAACATAGATGAAAATCCGTGGCTACAATATAGCCCAATGGGCCATTGCATATTGAAGGTGCAGTTAAATCCAGCAACAACTGGGGAGGGTGGTTGCCATGGTTCATTGGTCCATACCCATGGCTATAAGCCACAGTGTGGGAAAAAGTATGCTGTTTGTACCCAAAAGAGTCCTTTCTAGGACTGATTTATTATTCATATATTTATAGAAAATATATATGACTTGACCTCCAGAGTTTAATGTTGTAACTGCAGCATGAAAAAAAGTCAATGGACTCTAGCCGCGGCTATGAGTCAGGAGTTATTATGTAGTTTACATAACTTTTTTATGTACTCTTTTTACTGTATCCTTTGGTATTCATATTGTATTCTCAGTTACTTAAAATAAAATACAATCCTATAGCCATGGCTACTGTAAATGGAGCGCATTTGGTATATTTGTAATCGCGTTTAGGAGTAGCAATGACTGGGGGGTTGTTTGCCCGTGGCTATACCAGACTCACACTAATGTAGCCATGGTTATGGAACATTTTATGCGGGCAGTGTTGAGTGTAGTGTTTGTAAACAGTAATTGCAACATTTGAAATACATTTTATTCATTAATAATACATATAAATGTACATGCTTGCAAAGGTAAATAAACATGTAAACAAAGTTTTTTGAAAACGCATTTATTTGGGGGGATCTGGTTGTGGGTTTTCTTTTTCTTTTAGTTGAAAAAAATGATACATCTTCTTCTTTAGCCCAATTATCTGGATCTTTACTGTCCATGATTTGTCATAAATTGCCAATGACTTTGTTGATTGATTTTACCTGTTTTTGAACATTAAGTAATAGTTGTTTTAATTATTTTAATGTATCCATAATTTGTTTTTAGTTGCTCATTGTTTTTTTTGTCTTAGTTGTGTATTTATAACGTGCTTAAATACCCAGAGGTTTCTAAGCGCGGACACACGTATCGAACCTGTGTTGCTTCGTGTCGTCTTGCTTCCAGGGCAAACATGTTGCAGCTGAGCTATCCTCCCGGGACATCTTCATTGTCTTCTTTTATAATGTCTTCCTCTGTAGGATAATTGTCCACCAGCCAATGCATGTAGTTTTCCATTTTACTGTAGTATAGAGAAATACTGCCTGTCACGTCAGGTATTTGCAATTGGTAATGGGGGAAGAGTACATGAAGAGAGATGTTGGGTTGTTTGTATTTACCTTCGATTGGTTGTTCATAGTCTCTGTGGTGGGTAGCTGCCAAGAGGATGTCAAGTACCTCAGATGCTGTAGGATTGATGAACCTATCAGATAATCTATTTGAGTGATGTTTTATTTGCCAATACAACTGTAGATTATATTGTATTAAGAGTTTTTCTACACAGTATATTTTTGTTGCTTGAGAGTTAGGTGTAGTTGTAGGATATTGCACTATTTTTGGTGTTATATGTATTGTTTGATTGGATATTTCAAACATGCAGCCAATTTTCCAAGGAGAAGATTTTAATTATGCAGAAGACAGTGGAGAATTTGAGAATATGGGAATGGGTTTCAGAGTGGTGTTGAGGACGTAGGTGATTTGTTTTCAAAGCATCAATTTACAATGTTTTTTTGGTTCTATAATATTATGTTAGATTGAGTGTTTGAAATGAGAGGTTTATGTTGAAATTGTAGAGAAATATTTTTGACAGGGAACGCAGGTGTTTTCTCTCTGGGAAAAGAAAAATGATTAATCATCTAAAAGAAAGAGCGCAGAGAAACGTTCCAAGATATTTTGAAGTGTCATAGAGGTAAAGATTATTTCTCTAATTGAAAATATCTTTTTAGGATATGTATTGGTAAAATAACCAAAAGGCTCTTTTAAGAGCCACCCAGAGAACATTTTAAGTTTATCAGAAAAGTAAAATACATTTGATGCCTTTTCTTTTAAAATATCTGCAGTTACGACAGCAGACAACAAAACGTCATGCCCTGTCATATGGATTATAGCTGCGGGTAACAGTAAGCCAATGAGACGTTGTATATTTTTGGTGGGTGTAGGCACATCTATGACTATCTTCTCAGCCGCAATTAAAACTGTACCAATTCTTGTGCATTGATGATGATATTTTATGAATTTTACAGTACACAACTCTACATGTGTTCCTGATTCTATGACCTTGTGTGTACATTTATATTGTTCGAATTGTTACACCTTGTCAACATGTCTTTTTGAATCAGTAAAATGTCATTGGTAGCCGTGGCGAATGGCGGTTGACTCGATATGCAGCTATGAACACTCTAATCGTACATCATACTTTGTGGCGGGCTTTGGTAGCTGGGGGTATGAACCCGTTGATGGTACCGATGGTTATAGCTGTTCGTTTTTGGTGCAGTGACCATATTATTTTGTAGGTGAGTTAGCACAGATTGTAACATGTGTTTTCTCAAGGCATGTGTGATTTACATTTGAAACCTTTGCAATATGTGTTTCCCATCGCATTTGAAAAATGTACGTGCAACCGCGTCTATATGGAGGTCCTCGCTATGCAACCGGGGTTATAGCCATGGTTGTGTAATTTGTCAAATTAAGAAAAATGCATGTTATATTTAATTGTTTTGTTGATGTTCTACAAAGTATTCTTTGGAAGGATTATGTTGGAGTTTATTGACTGTAACAGGCTGTAATAATATTGTGTTGGGCATTTTACTTCTTTGATTTCTAGAGTCCTCTTTTTGTGCTATTGATTTCTGAAAGTTATGAAAATTACCTTTTTGTAAACCTTTGATATTCTGATTCCAGAACGCAGAGTGTGCACATGTTCTGTGTTTGGCTATTGAGAAGATCTTTTCATTATTTGGAGCAGCTGAATTTGAGTGATTGTGTGTTTTACTCTTTTTTATGTATATTATGAATTGTTGGATTTATAGGATAAATTAAGGTATGTTTAGGTTTCTGATTTAGTCAAGTTTATAAGTATTGTTTGAAAAGTAGGGTTTTATATGTTTGTTCAGTGTTTTTAGGAGAGTGATGAAGCAGTATCACATGTTATGCTATAGTTATGTGTGAAACAATATATTTGCAATAAAGGTAGTTTCTCACTGACATTGGAAGATGTGTTATGAATGGGGGTGCATAAGAAATCTTACTGTCAACAAAGCAGGATACATGTATCCTTGACAGATATTGCAGCTATGTATGTGCTTTGTAAATGGATACTAAGGTGTTTTCTGTGACCCTATATTGATTATTTACTACTGTGTTCAATTTTCAGAAGTGCTTGGATGTGCCTTTAAATATGAGCGGTTTTATGAGGCAGTGCACCTGATGAATGCTAACTTGGTTATGATTTTTGACAATGTGCTTTTGCTTATTTGTGGAGATGTGTGGGTTCTGCTAGCTTACTGGGAAAGTTAATTTGAACTGGTAAGTTTGGAGTGAAACATTTTTTCTCTTGAGAAGTGGTTTGGGAATTGTACTTTGAACTTATGGCTAAAGTATGCAAGGTATTAGTATTTCTTTTGGCATTTCAGGCAAAATACACCAGAGGAATTCTGAAGCAAAGTGACAAAGGTGAATTCATAATGCCTAAGTGAGTAGGGTTTTATAGTTTGCATTTCAGCTTTTATGAAGTCATGTATAAACTGTGTATAACTGTTTCTATATAGGTATGAGCTTGCAAATGACATGGTTTTTGCACATATTTCTCTTATTTTTAATTATTAGGTTGTGAAAGAAATGGGTACTGTGGCATATACGATTAGCTCACTTTTAATTTAGGCTTATTATTAAAACAATGTACTGTGCCAACCACAGATATATCACAACTTGACCAAGTCAATGCCCACCCAGTGAACCTCTACTGTTCTGATCTTATTTACATTATATTGGTTGCTGAATAGCACCCCACATTATTCAAACACTCAGAGGAGAGTTCTACATGGGGCCTTATTTTATACTGTAACATTTCCACTCCCATCTAATTTTTGGTAGTCATTTTTTAATAATAATCAGTGATCATATTTGGCAGTTCCACTATTTGCTTGGAAATGCTGTGCTTTGCAAGGGCAGGAACCTATTTGGGTGTTATGCTATGTAATCTCATATGTTGTTACACAATACACTGACATAGGATTATGTCAAATGAATCGGGGTCCATAGTAATGTGTATAATTAAACAAGCAGCTTACATCTACCCTACAAAAATAGTGCTGATGTGTTTGTGCCTTGATGTTGGATAACAAACTTTTTACTATGATCCCATATTTGTAACTACTGTTGTGTTAGATTTGTGGATGATTTTGTGGCTGTAAATATGACAAGTCTTATGATGGATTGTGGCTCATAAATGCTAACTTGGATTTGATGTTGGGAAATGTTATTTGTTTTATTCGTGGTAATTTATGGATTTTGCCATGTTGCAGGGAAAGTTCATTTCAATTGGTAATTTTCCAGTCAACATTTCTTCTCTTTAGAAATGGTTTGGTAATTATACTCTGAAGTTATGGTTACAGTATGTAAGTAATACTGAAGAAATGTTCAGTGGTATGGGGGCAAGCGTATTATTGATGAGGTTAGTTAGGGTAGCTTTCTCTGACTGTTCAGTGTACTTGGCCATTAAAACCCTGGTGAGAGTGGGGATGGTCAGTGGAGGGGGGACACACATGCTGCTGCCTTTTGTCGAGTACCAGTAGTTGTGATTAGTTTGTAGGTGAAATGCAGGATAGTGGGTTAGGCCATTGGCCATATGATGTTTGAATAGGAGCAAACAGGTGAAGTGCTTGACATTGCATGTTTTTCTATGAGGATGCCTAAGGAGGACAGATTATATAGGTGGTGGCAGAAGCAACAGTGTGGGAGGGCCGAGTTATGTGATCAGCAGTATGCTCAATGTTGTGTGCCTGATATTGGCCTACTGTTGTTAAGTAGTATTTGGCTTGTAGGACATAACAGCTGGATCTGGGTGGAACAACTAAGTGGCAGTGCATTATCTTGCAACTTCTATTCCCTTATCATCTTCCTCATGAACTGAGGACATACCAGAGAATGTGTTTGATGCTTTGTATCTAGGTATTAGCTTGCAAATGACATGGTTCATGATTATTTTTCTCTTTTTATTGATAATAATAATAATAATAATAATAATAATAATAATAATAATAATAATAATAATAATAATAATAATAATAATAATTTATATTGTGGTGATTATTTCAAATTGAACTTTACACAAGGTGTATCTTAAAACAAGTAAAACAATTCATGACAATTCCCTACAAATGTGTCCAACTTCATTTCCTTGGCACTCGTTAATCATACTATGTATCATAATTACCTAAAAACATAGAGAAACATAAAAACACAACACACATTTGTGTATTTAAACACTTAGATATTCCAACTTTAGGACATACCTGGTAAATACCACTACATTAAAACCATTAGGATTTGGCAATGCATACAGAACAATTCATACTAGTTTGTTTGGTTGATTGAATAGCAGTAGCAATATTTCAGCCTCAACCCATCAGTACATATATATATATGGAGTTCCCAAGGCGCTAAGAAGACCGAAGCTGCATCAACTGGAGCCAGACCCGATATAGGGCTATCTGCAACGAGATTGAGTCTGTATTTAGTCAATTGACCCAAAAGGTCTTAGTTGTAAATGTTTCATACCTGTGTACTATACTCTCCAGGGTGCACACATATGGTGTCCCATAAGTGCAAACTGGGTCAAGACATGTCTAGCTGTCTCCTTCCTATCTGGGTGTTTACAGATACAGCAAAAACATACCTTGACAGTCAGTTGCAGGCGTGGACCAAACAAAGCCAATACATGGAGTTGTTTATTTCGAAGCTGTAAAGTAAGCCGTCTTAAATCCTTATCTGGTGTGAGAAATCAAAGTGTGTCTCAAAGCTCAGTCCCCAGGGAACTGTCACCCAGGTGGTGAGGACACAGCCATTACCTTCGGATCCAGTTGCTGGGGGTGGACCAGTGTGGGAGGATCACCTGGATGAGGGGTGCCTGGGAAGTGCATGTGGGGCACCCGGAGGAAAGACAGCATATCCCTACTCACATTTTCCTGTCGAAAACCCTCATTCATCTAGGAACTTTACCTCCCCCCTTCCTATACACGCTCTGCTGCATGGAGAAAGTGCTTCAGGGTAAGACAGACTCACACACAACCAGTCTGTTTGACATGTTCCGACATCAGGGTCAGGCAGAGTCAGGCACTTAACATAATGGCTCACACCTGAATCCTGTTCCCTTTCCCACTGGGATAAAAGGCGTAGCATTAGAGCACCCAGAGAGCAAGTCGAGAAGTGCAACCAAAGCGAGCAAGACCAGCAGAACAAAAGGGCAGAAAATCCCAGAAAGGTGAAGCGACTATGGAAGCAGAGCAGACGGGACCAGGAGGTGAAGGAAAAATGGCGGTCCTAGCAGCTGTGCAGTGAAAGTCGCTGCAGAATCCCAAAGGGGAAACTCTTTGCCACTTCAGAAGGGCACAGCGGTACCTCCTTCATGTGCGTTGTGAGGACTTGAACAGAGGCGAGTAGTGCTGGGCCAAAAGCCTTGACTGAACAGAAGGTCTTGATATACTGCATCAATCCCTGCTGATGAGTGAAAAGGGAGACCGTCTTGTGTTGCTAAATGAAAAGAACAATAACATTTGAAGTGCTCATTGGGTAGTCGTGAAACCGCGAGCAAAAGCATATTGTAACAGGAATGAAGAATTCAATGTGTGAGAAGCCATAAAAGAAAATAACTAGGAAATGATGCAAATAGTGAAAGTGGACATACGAGGAGAAAGTCATTGGTACAAGCCCCCTCATACAGTGGAAAGTCTTTGACCAGGAGTGAAGGGAACTGCAAACACCAGAAGACCTCGAGAGAGAGGAGGCCAGCATAAACCTTTTGAACTGTATCCAATATTGTGGGTTGCACATATGATGGCAGCCGTGAGAAAGATATTCTTGATTGTGAAAAGTATTTGCACTTGATACAATATAACAGAGTGGCCCAGCGAGACGCGATCGCCTATCGGAAATCTCTGTATCGAAATGGCAAGTATGCAACAGTGAAAGTATGAAAGATTGCAAAGTAACAATTGTTATGCTAGCAGTTTGAAGGCTTGCATCTGATCGAGGGAAGCCAGAACTGCCTAAAGAGGAAGGTCTGAGAACAGAGGAGGGGGACCTGAGTGAACCGGTGAAAGTAAACCAAATATTAGTTTAAAAAGACATTAAGAGTTCATGAATGCTATAAGTTAATAGTACTGGCAAAGTTAACTGAACTGTGATTTTAAGGCTACAGTGAACCCGACGGAGGGAAGCCAAGTGAAAGCAAGGGAAAGTGAATCCCGCATTTTGATAAAGTGATTGAACAGTGGTGTAAAGACAAAGGTGAACCCAACGAAGGGGTATCAGGATAAAGCCACGGAAGAGGGGTTCCTGCATGGTGAGAGCTTGGGAAAAAGTCTTGTGCTGCCACGCAAAAGACATTTGGCCTCACTATGAGGCTGGCGGCCGTAGAATGAACAGTGACGGTAAAGTACAGGCACCATTCATTCCGGGCCGCCACATTACGCGTTTGCTCACAGGTGGCAGTATGCATGTGTGGGCCAGACCAGACGTGCATACCACCACCCACGAGCAGACCAGGATGCTAACAACGGACCCGTCATTAACGGGTCCGTTGTTAGCATCCTTCCATTCCCATTGAGCCCTATGGGGGCTCGAATGGGAATGGGGATATATCGGGTCCGGGTCCTGATACATAATGGAAAGGGAATTATTGGGCCCGCAGATGTTGGAATGGCCCGGTAATTCCCTTTTTTTGGGACCCAGACCCGGACACAAGTTTGGAGGCAGCCATGCCACTCAGAACGGCATGGCTACCTTCAAAATCGTAATGAGGCCCATTGATTTGAGGGATCCTTCCTTTTAGAAACATCTACCTGATGCCTATAGACTCACGGGCTGCTCACAGTCTTGACACTGTTCAGCGTTGTCCCGTGATGCAATGTGGGGGAGGGAGTGTATTAGTTCAGCAGTCCTGAACTACCAAAACCCTTTTTGGACATTTCATTTTGCATTACACTATTTTGTTATACATATCATTGTCCCACACCCGTTTGTCAAATAGAGCAAGGATTTGGCAATAGGTTTATTAGTATAGGCCATTTTTGTTTTGACACTACACCACTGAGGCAGTTTTTTCTTTATTCTGATGGTAGTAGCTTGCTAGATTTAGGTTATTAGGCATTTTCTTACCCATATACTGTTCAATAAACACCCTTGGAGTGTACTCCTTGTGTACTCCTTGTGTCTGTCGTACTTCTGATAACTATGTCTTCCTTACACTGGACATAAAAACAAATAAGGCTCTGCTTTCCTATATCTGTGACCATGTTAATCACTTCCTCATAGCCCTTTAGTTTATATAGGTGGGAGTAGTATGTTACACCAGTCCCATCTATTAAACCAGCTTGTAAAGGCCTCTTCAAACCATTGTCAAAATTGGGGATCCAATCAATTGCAGCAAAGGTATTGTGGTTTAGAGTCATGTAGCTGCTGCCCCTGTGAACTGCATCCCTGCTGCAGCAATCCCCAAGACAAGTGAAAAGTTAATATATGGGGCTAGCCATAATCTGTTTATGTTTATGTTTATTCATTTATATTGCACGCCAGACCCGGAGGTATGAGGGCGCAGGAGCAGCAAGGTTATTCTCAGCTTGGTTACAGTGCTGTACAGTAATTTACAGTGTGTACATAGGTTGATACAGTTGCAATGGATGCAGTAATATACAGTTTACAGGTATACATAATTACATGATTAGGAAAGGCGCGGTCAGTTATTGGTCATTATTCTTGAACCACTGATTTTAGCTACGCCTAAAGTGGGGATAGGTTTGAGGTGTCCTAAGGGAGGGTGGTAAAGAGTTCCAGTGTTGGGCTACTTTCACCTGGAAGCTGTTGCCGCCCATTTTGGTTCGATTGAATCTGGGAACTGTAAGTAAGTTGGCATTGGTGGATATGGTGGGCCTGTTAGGGGTGTATCTTTTTATTCTGTCGGCTAAGTAGCGGGGGGCTGCATTACTGAGGCATTTGTGTCTTAAGGAGGCTGCTTTGAGCAGGATTTTGTCAGTGGTGGTAAGCCAATTGTGAGTTCTCCTGATGTTAGAGATGTGTTGTCTCTTGGGGATGCTGAGCGCTGCTCTGAGAGCATTGTTTTGTAGGGTCTGGATTTTATTGATTACCTGTTTGTTGGCTCCTACGTAGAGGGTGTTACAATAGTCCAGTGTTGATAATACAAGGGCTCTGGCTAAGGTAATGCAGTTCTGAGTGGATAGGAAAGGTTTGTCTGCTCTTATAAGCTTACATGTGTAGGCTGTCGAGGTGGCCATGGAGCTAACCTGTTTATGGAAGGAGAGGGCAGAGTCTGGGTAGATTCCTAGGGTTTTCACTTCTTTAGATACCTTGATGGGATTGCCATCTATAATGAAGATGGTGTAGTTATGGTCCAGTTAATTTAGATTGTGGATGGATCCGAGGATGATGAGTTCAGTCTTGTCATCATTCAGGCATAGAATGTGGGATGCCATCCATGCCTGGATGATGAGGTATACCCCGTTCACCAAGGCCAAATCCTTGTTGTAATCTCCCGTCAATGGGATGAGGATCTGGGTATCATCGGCGTAATTAGTGTAGGTGATACCCAGACCGTCAAGATCATCAAACAGGGGCTTCGTGAACAGATTATACAGTGTGGGGGAGACGCATGAACCCTGAGGGACCCCACATGTGATGGGAATGGGGTCGGCGGAAGCTGAGGTGGAAAAGACACGCATAGATCTGTTGCTCAAGAATGACTCAATCCAACCGATGGCTTCTTGGGAGAAGTGAACAGCCGAGTCCAAGTGGTTGCATAAAATTTTGTGATCTACTAGATCAAATGCTGCTGAGAGGTCTAGGAGGAGTGGTAGAGAAGTTTTCCCATTATCTCTCAGAGTGTCAATTTTGGCCTTAAGATCAATGAGAGCAGTTTCTGTCCCATGTTGGGGTCTAAAGCATGATTGCCAGATTCCTAGGAGGTGGTTTTGTTGAAGATATTTTTGTATTTGTTGATAGGCAGTCTTATCTAATATTTTAAGCAGGAAGGGGACGGTGGTGATGGGTCTGTAGTTGGTGGGTATGGAAGGTTCTAGTGAGGGTTTTTTGAGTAGAGGGAGGACCCACAATTCTTTGAGGTATTGGGGATGATGCCTGAAGGGAAGGAGGCATTAATGAGTTTGGTAATGAATGGTGAGAGGTCTCTTGCCGCGTCTTTAATGATTTGTGCGGGGCAAGGGTCGCCCTGTCAATTAGACGGTTTAAGGCTGAGGATGATTTTTTCCACTTCCAATGTAGAGACTTTGGAGAAGCTGACGCGGGTGGGTGGGTTGGGTATGGGGTTCTGAAGTGTGGGGCAAGGGGGAGTGTTGGTGGATTTAGTAGAGTTGGTTAGGGATTCTTTCTTGTTGTTGATTTTGAGTTGAAGGCCTGTGACTTTATTGGACAGGGCATTTTGGACACTAGTGCACCATTGTTTATCTTTCACACATGTGTCTGGGACTAAGACAGGAGTTTCCTACTCTTTGATAATAGAAAACAGTTCCTTCGTGCTGGTATTGTTAATGAGGGTAGCCTGGAGGTCTTTGGGATCATTGAGGCCTAGGTTGAAATCTCCTAGAAGGAGACTCTGGGAGGTATTTTAGGTTGTTGGTGAGGATGGTGGTGAGGTCTTCCTCGAAGGAATCTAAAGGACCAGGAGGTCTGTAGAATAAATGGATATTGATGGTTTGGGAGTTGGCAGTGGGAAGCTTTGCTGTGAGAGATTCACACAAATGGAGGAGGTTTGTGGTGTCAAGTCTAATGTTGAGGTGCGTTTTGGCAATTATGGCGAGGCCTCCACCTCTGGAGTCTGCTCTGTCCGCTCGGAGGATAGTATAGTCATCAGGGATGGCTAGTGAAAGAGCTGGGCTAGCGGCTGCATGGAGCCAGGACTCAGTGATGGCTAGGAAATCTAGTTCATCTGCAAGAATAAGGTCTGCTATATCTGTGGCATGGGCTACTACAGATCGCACATTAATTAAGGTGCCTCTTATGGGCGTGGAGATAGTTTTGGTGCAGGTGGGTATAGTGGTTAAATTGGGAGCCTTATGCTTGGTCATAGTATTAGTTTGGCAATGCTTGGGTGTGTCCGTGGGGCGGTTGGTAGGAGTGACTGTGTACATAGGTGGGGTCCGGTTAGTCAATTTAGACTGGATGGAATCCCTGGCTCAGGGTTCATATAGTTTGCGTAATCTGGCCCGTAATTTGGCATTTCTAGCAGTGAGGCTGCAAGGTGTAGTTAGAAACATAATGAGTAGGGGAATGTTGTCTATAGAGGCAGAGCTAAAGGTAGGGCTAGGCTCGCCGGATAAATGGATGAGTTGGAGAATTCCTCTCAGCAATGATATGATATGATAGTTTATTTATATAGCGCCTATACACAATGTGTTTCAAAGCGCTTCAAGACAAGGGAGGGAACAAGGGAAAATACAACCACATTCTTACAGGCCATGAACAGTAAGGATGTGAAATTAACTATCATACTCGGCCTGACGACATTTCAGATAGTGCAAGAGCTAAGACATAGATAAGGATGGGAGGGGGGAGTGGGATGGAAATGGAAACAGACAGGCGACCACTGTACTAGACCTGACAACATTTCTGGTAGAGCCGGAGAAAAACGAAAGGTGAGGGAGAGGGGTGCAGAAAGGGTGGGGAGGAACAAAACAAGCGACTATCATACTAGGCCTGACGACATTTCAGATAGTGCTGGAGAAGTGGACGGGGAGGAAAAAACAGTAATGGGAGGGTGGAGGAAACAGACGAGGTTGCTATCATATTAGGTCCAGGGACAATTCTGATAGAGTAAGTGCATAGAAGAAAGTAAGGGGAGGAGATAGGAAAAGGGAGAAGGGAAAGGAGGAGAGAAAAGAGAGTAAGCAGTCAAAAAGAGTGGAGAAGCAAGAGTGGAGAGCGAATACAACTGCAGAAGTCAGTAGAAGCACTTAATGTTGCGAGTCAGGATACAAGATGAAGATGGGAACAGCATGATTCAGGGCCACCATGAGTACAAGATGCAAAGGAAGTCCAGCATGAGAGTTGAGAAAGAGTGACGCACCGTGAATGATGAAGTCCATAAAAGTCAAATCCAGCATTGGCCACAAGACAGTGATGATGAAGGAAGGCCCCAGGTGGGTGGGGCTTGCTAAGTGGTGAAAAAGAGCAGCACGTAGGAAGGTACCAGGTGGGCGGGGCTTAGGCCATGTGACCTAGATCCACTTGCACCTGCTCCCCATCTGCAAAGGAAAAGAAGCTGGAGGGCTCCTTAAGTAGGGAAACAGAGCGGCAAGCAGGAAGGCACCAGGTTGGCGTGGCTTGCTATGTGGTGAAAAAGAGCGGGAAGCAGAAAGCCACCAGGTGGGCGGGGCTTGCTAAGTGGTGAAAAAGCAGCAAGCAGGAAGGCACCAGTTGGGAGGGGCTTGCTAAGTGGTGAAAAAGAGTGGCAGGCAAGAAGGCACCAGGTGGACGGGGCTTAGGCCAGGTGACCTAGATCCACTTGCACCTGCTCCCCATCTGCAAAGGAAAAGAAGCTGGAGGGCTCCTTTAGTTGGGAAACAGAGCGGCAGGCAGGAAGGCACCAGGTGGGCGTGGCTTGCTAAGTGGTGAAAAAGAGCGGGAAGCAGGAAGGCACCAGGTGGGCTGGGCTTGCTAAGTGGTGAAAAAGGGCAGCAAGCAGGAAGGCACCAGGTGGGCGGGGCTTGCTAAGTGGTGAAAAAGAGCAGCAGGCAGGAAGGCACCAGGTGGGCGGGGCTTGCTAAGTGGTGAAAAAGAGCAGGAAGCAGGAAGGCACTAGGTGGGTGGGGCTTGCTAAGTGGTGGAAATGAGCAGCAAGCAGGAATGCACCAGGTGGGCGGGGCTTGCTAAGTGGTGAAAAAGAGCGGCAAGCAGGAAAGCACCAGGTGGGCGGGGCTTGCTAAGTGGTGAAAAAGAGCAGCAGGCAGGAAGGCACCAGGTGGGCGGGGCTTGCTAAGTGGTGAAAAAGAGCAGGAAGCAGGAAGGCACTAGGTGGGTTGGGCTTGCTAAGTGGTGGAAATGAGCAGCAAGCAGGAATGCACCAGGTGGGCGGGGCTTGCTAAGTGGTGAAAAAGAGCGGGAAGCAGGAAGCCACCAGGTGGGCGGGGCTTGCTAAGTGGTGAAAAAGAGCGGCAAGCAGGAAGGCACCAGTTGGGCGGGGCTTGCTAAGTGGTGAAAAAGAGCGGCAGGCAGGAAGGCAACCAGGCGGGTGGGGCTTAGGCTAGGTGACCTAGATCCACTTGCACCTGCTCCCCATCTGCCAATGCTGAGTAGATGCCTGGGAGGTACATTCTGTTGGGTGTAGGTAGTATGTGGCGGTCAGATGGCAGGGCAGGTAGCTACTGGGTGCATTTTAGATGCCCGGGGAGGTATTCAAAGACGGGGCAGCTAGGTACCAGAATGCAGTAATCAATGCAGCAGTCGAATAGAGAGGCAGGTGGTTGCTGAGTGCATCATAAATGACAACTTTGGGGGCAGTTTTAGCGACAAAAGGTTTGGCTATATTCAGAGATCACAACCTAGGCTAGAGTACCATGTGCAAGCAGGTAATAACAACTATGGCAACCTGTCTATATTCGAGAATCACAACCTGGGGTAAAATACAGTGTGCAGGCAAATAATAGCAACTATGGCAACCTGTCTTTGATTCGAAATTCACAACCTGGGGTAAAATACAGTGTGCAAGCAGGTAATAACTATGGCAACCTGTCTAGATTCGAAAATCACAACCTGGGGTAAAATACATTGTGCAGGCAAGTAATAGCAACTATGGCAACCTGTCTAGATTCAAAAATCACAACCTGGGGTAAAATACAGTGTGCAGGCAAATCATAGCAACTATGGCAACCTGTCTAGATTCGAAAATCACAACCTGGGGTAAAATACAGTGTGCAAGCAGGTAATAGCAACTGTGGCAGCAGGGTCTCACTGTGAGAATGGCCTGTACAGACAGGTAGGATCAATTACAATAGCGTTTAAAATAAGAGCAGCAATTATAAAATGTGATTGCAGTTTCCTGACGTGTGCTAGGTAGTGCTAAACCGGTCACAGATAGGCAACACATAAGGAACATAGCGCCAGTGAACAATGCTACTGGATACAGGCAGGCAAATTAGATGCAGGGAAACAGTGAAACATGAGATACATGCATAATACCTGGACGAAAAATGTGTGTTCTTGAGGCAGATGTGTAATAATGGTGATATCAGGAGGTAAGCTTTAACAGTAAAAGGGTAATAGTTCACAATCTGTTTAAAGCGGTAAAGTATAAGTTCTTACATGGTTCTGAGTTCGATGTCAGCCAGGTGCAGTTAACAGCTTGGTGAAGGGAGCGAATAGTGACTTAGGATCAGGGTTATGCAGTGGGTGAAGGAGGTCTAAGGGTCGTGGCTCTAGGCTCCAGACCGGATCAGGACAGGGAAGGTGCCTTATACTGTTTTACTTGATGTGTGTACCGGCTTGAGCCTGCCGGCTCGCTATTGGCCAAAAAGAAGGTGCCTTTGTCCAATCAGGACGCTTCTCAGCCTGTTGTTGTTGCTCAGGCAGAGAGAGTTTTTTGAAAATGGCGAGCGGCCATTTAGAAGTGGCTTACAACCTCGTGGCAAATGCTGAGGTATTTGCAGAAAACTAGATTCATGGGCAGTTGCAGTGCTTTTCAAGCACAGAGGGGCATCTAGGCAGCAGGAATGAGTTGAAGCAGGGGTCCAGCAATTTAGGAAAAAAAAACACTGTTGCACATAGGAGCGCTCGAAATGCAGGGCTGAAAGCCAGTTGGCCTACCTGCAATTAAGGTGCGCTTTTGGCCTTCTCAGGTGAGCACTGCTCCTGCAGTGGGGTGAGGGGAGCTCCAGCTCCTCCACAGGGTCCAGGCACGACCTGGACCCTGTAAAAACAACCTTGTGCCCTATTGGCCATGCCCCTTAGAGAGGTCAGTCCGAGTTCTAAATGTAGATATGCCATAGGCAAGAGGGGCTAAGACTCAAGACTGTGTGCCCAAAAAAAAAAACCTCTGTAAAGAATTGCAGGGCAGAGCCATTGTTTGTGCAAAATAATAATGGCCATGGTTGAATAGCCGGCATGTTCGTTGGCGAACTTGCGCCTTTGAAGAGTCAATTGTTTGGGCCTCCTGGTCTTACTCTCAATAATCTGGTCATAACTAGATGAGACATCTAATTAATTCCAAACCCAAATATGGGTAAGAAAGAACATAGTTTGACACCCAGCGTGATTTCCATCGTTACTATATGGACTTTCCTCCTTGATATCAACATGATCTTAGTTTTGTCCAGGTTAATAGCCAGTTTGTGCTTACTGCCATATATAGCAAGTTCATTAAACATGTTCTTCATGCCTGAAAAAGTCTGGTCGCAGATGACCAAGTCATCGGCATACAACATGGTGACAATGGGTACACTACCAATCTTAGGGAGGCAATTATCTTTCTCCAACAGACACATCAAGAGGTCAGAATATACAAATTAAACAACAGGGGAGCCAAAGCACAACCCTGCTTGAATCCCCTGTTTACCATAGTCAGTGCTGTCACTGTGCCCCGTTATCCAACCTGACGCATGCCCAGTTGTTATTATGTAGTTGTATTAATATTTGCTACAGCCAGGCCTGGCCTGGCAGCCCAGTTTAATGTGTTTTTCCCGCAGGATCTCCCTATTTGTTTGATTGAATGCAGATTTCAAATCCACAAAAGCCACGTACAATGTAGCAGTGCTGTTACTGCTGGTGGTTTGGGTTATTGAGTCCAGGGCTCTGATATTGTGGGCTGTCCCTGATCCTGGGCGGAATCCTGTCTGAAACGGGTGGAGGATTGTTTTCTCATCCACCCATTTCTGAAACTCCTTCAGGACCAGAGTAGCAAAATGTTTGCCAGAAATGTCCAGCATGGACTGCAGCCTGTGGTTCTTAACATCCATATGTTCCCTCTTCTTATAGATGGGTAAAAAAACAGATTGCTGCCATGAAGTCTGTATCCTTCTCTCTCTACAGACTCGAGCAAACAGGGCAAGCATAACATGTGCCCAGTTCTCAGGGTCATTCTTTAAGACCATATTCACCAGGCCATTCAGCCCTAGGGCTCTTGATTTCTTTCACTTGATTATGGCTACCACGAGGATTTTCCTACTCCTCACCAGCAGCCAGATCAAATCAGTGAGAGGGAATACACAAGGGGCTGCAGGTTCAAATATTTCTATTATTGTGTACATGCTTTATCATGGATTGTTAGGTTATGAAAGACATGTGTACTGTGGCGTATAGGATTAGCTCACTTTTCATTTAGGCTTATCATTCAAAGAATGTACTGTGCCAACCATAGATGTATCACAACCAGACAAAGTTAATGCCTACCTAGTGAAAGTCTACTTTTCTCCTCTTATTTTCGTTATAGGGTCTGATAAATAGCATCCTAAATTACACCAGCACTTAGAGGAGAGGATTGTATGGGGCATTATTTTATACTGCAGTTTTTCCACTCCCATCTAATTGTTGATAGTAATTCTGCAATAATAATCAGCAAACATATTTGGCAGTTCCACAATTTGCTTGGAAATGGTGTGCTTTGGAAGGGCAGGGACCTATTTGGGTTGCATGCGGTATAGTCTCAAATGTTGTTAAACAATGCACTGAGATAGGGAGATGTAAAGTGAATAGAGGTACATAGAAATGTGTACAATTAAACAAGCAACATATATAACCTTGAAAAATATTGCTTCAGTGTTTTTGATTTGAAGTTGGATAGCAAGCTCTTCACTATGATCCCATATTTGTAACTACTTTTGTGTTATATTTGGGGATGATTTCAAATTTGGTCTTAACTATGACAGCTCTAATGATGTAGTGTAGCTGATAAATGCTAAATTGTTTGTGATGTTTGGAAATGTTCTTTTTTATTTGTGGTAATTTATGGATTATGCTATGTTACAGGGAAAGTTAATTTCAATTGTAAGTTTCCAGTGAACATTTCTCTCTTTAGAATTGGTCTGGGATTTGTGTTCTGAAGTTCTGGTTCCCGTATGTCCGGTATTACTAAAGAAATGTTCAGTGGGATGGGGTTAAGGGTATTATTGATGAGGTTCGCTAGGGTAGCTTTCTGGGGATGCTCAGGGCACTTGTCCAATAAAACCCTAGTGAGAGTGGGAGAAGGTTATGTGAAGATTTTAGGAGTAAAGTAAGAAAAAAAACAAGAAAAAAATCTAAAATAACAGGTGTCTGTCACGCATCTGTAAATAAAACAAAAAAAAACGTCTCTTTTCAGAGCCATCTTCAAAAGGGAAATGGGGCACACTATTTAAATTTACATTCACCACGCTCAGATTTTCGATATGTCCGCGGACATGGCGGTAGTCCGCGGACATGAAAATCACTACGAGGGGGTTAGTATGTTCTATGTTACATGTATATGAAGTCAGTGATATTATGGTTAAGTTGTGCTACTAAAAACCTATGAAATTCAGTGAAAAAATTTTGTTAAAGGGACGTTATGGTTAAGTTGAGCTACTAAAAACCTATGAAATTCAGTAAAAAAACTTTGTTAAAGGGACGTTATGGTTAAGTTGCGCTACTAAAAACCTATGAAATTCAGTGAAAAAACTTTGTTAAATGGACGTTATGTTTCAAAGTAAAACCGAAAAACCCCTGAAATTCGGCAGTTATGGTAACATAAGCAACCATAACTCGCGCCACCGTGCACTGCTAACACTAACACCCAGGACATCAAAGATGACATCACAAATGTCATTGATGACATCACTGATAACATCACATGGCTGGCTCTCCCTTTTTATCCTTTACTGACATATCGAAGCCACATAGTTTTCTTCAGTAACAGTCAGGAAGTAAAAATTGAAAAGGTACTATATTTGTAGACTTAGGGTCAAGTCACATCATATGAAACATATACATAGCGAAAGACACAGGCTTGAAAGTGAGCAATCCTTTCTGTGCATGAAGATAATCATTAGGGTTATCAGCACTTTCTCATAGTTTTATTTGTATTACTCTAACTTCCCTGCATATGCTCATATTTGTATACATTATACTCACTCTCCTTTCCTTTGGGTGCAGTCACATCATGTGATACACATACATATGGTAAGTAGCAGCTTTGAAACAGAGCAATAGTTTCTCTGCATAAAGACAATCAGTTAGGTTATGAACTCTTTCTGCTACTTCGTCTGCTTTTTTGTTTACTTCACTGTCCCTGTATATACTCATATTTGTATGTGTTGTTGTCTCTTTGTGTTTTGTCTGCAATAATTATGTATTAAGTGGGTTTTATTATCTACTTATTACATATTTCACAGTACGCAAAACTCTAATAAGAAAGCAGTTATCATTTCAGTATTCAACATGGCAAGATTATGAATATGGCACCTTCATCATGTATGCTGCACACACTGCCTATGTTTCTGCATGAGTAGCTGGATAGAACTTCATAATATAATGGTATTTATATCAATGCATTGCTTAATCACTAATTAGCTCATGATATTTATCCCAATGATCCTTGACAGTTTTTGGTCAGCATTATAAGAATTCCTTGTACAGAGTTTTTATGAAAAGTAAATGCACATGTGATGTCATCAGTGATGTCATCAATGACATTTGTGATGTCATCTTTGATGTCCTGGGTGTTAGTGTTAGCAGTGCACGGTGGCGCGAGTTATGGTTGCTTATGTTACCATAACTGCCGAATTTCAGGGGTTTTTCGGTTTTACTTTGAACCATAACGTCCCTTTAACAAAGTTTTTTCACTGAATTTCATAGGTTTTTAGTAGCTCAACTTAACTACAACGTCCCATTAACAAAGTTGTGTTACTGAATATATATATATATATATATATATATGTCCAATGATCATATGTATATACACAGATTTGTATTTTTTTACTATTTTTATATTTAGTTGACACTGGTGCAGAAATTGAGGCTTCATTCAGTGTCTGTAATCTCCCACTGGTGGATGCAGGTGCTACAGGTGGTGCTGATGTCTGTGCACGTAATGCATGAGGCCCATGAATTTTTATTTTATTTTGTTTTGGTTGTGCAATTTCTGATAGGCATAATCCACATCATCGCAGTGGACTCACACCAGATGGTTTATTATTATTGATGTTCCTAGGCTTTGTGATGGAAAATTAGAAGGGCCCTGTTGTACAGTTGTATTGCACAATGTGCATAGTACATCCTCTGCCTCTTTTTTTTAACAGTGTTCTTACACTTTGCAGTATCACAAACTGTCTGCGATGGTCTTAATTCCAGTTGCTTACTTCCGTGGTGGAGACGGATTCGGGGACCAAGTGATATCATCCGCACTGCTGTAACTATCATGGTTGGACATGTCGGAATGGCCAACAAGGGAGAAATATGTAAAACAATAAAAATGACAACACTAAAAACACAATGGGCCTCATTATGAGTGTGCCAGTCGCGGCAATAATGGTGCTGGTGAGCTACCGGCACCATTGTTACCGGACCGGCTCAATCCAATTTCTGTGGGCGGGTGCCGTCCCACCCTCCAGTTCTGACCTGGCGTGCAGAAAGGCACCCGCCCGCAGACATTGACGGATGCACTGGCACTGTTGCACACAGTGCCGGTGCATCCGTCCTCCCCATTCCCATTGAGTCCTATGGGACTCAAATGGGAATGTGGAGTGACTTTTTCCGATGCCTAGCTCCATGTACCGCCAGGGCTGTAATGCCCCACTGATTCCCCATTCCCAAATGCCAGGCGCCAGAAAAAACACAACTCGCCGGGGTCGTAATGACCCCCATTGCCTCAAAAAATGAAGAAAACAAATTTAAAAAACAAAAAATAGTCAAAACTAAACAAATCACAAGACAAGGGAAAAGAGGTTGAGGTGAAAGGTGGATAAAAAGGAAGAAGGATTAAAGTGTTAAAGTGACAAAATGTCTTGCAGTTACTTGGATACCCTTTCACTAACAGGTATCAATGATTAATATACACTTTGTTGTGGGTGGGTTGGCTATTTGCAGATACACAACACCACCCACGCTAATTGGACAGTTATTTCGCATGGATGTCCGCATATGGCAAAGGCGTAGTTGTGTTAATACATTGCAACACGTGATTGGACTGTTGGCAGCTGAAGCATGTTGATATGATTGACTGGCTCATCACTCACAAAGATGTGTAGTCGTATTAAATGCATAGTCACGATCAAGGAGTTTGATGTCCTATTGGCTAACTTCGTATGTGCGGGTTTCTTCAAATGGCATGGGTGTACCTGCGCCAAAACATTGCAGCGTGTGAATGTAGCGTTGGTTGGCATGAATAAGAATCACGTGTGGGCGCGGAGACGCAACGTATCATATGGTTGGCTGGCATATCAAGCATGAGAATGTGTAGCTGCGATGAAGGACCTTGACATCCTTTTGATTAATTTTGCATGCATGGGTTCGCATTGACTCGTTCGATGACGCGTCTGCACAGCCCATAATGGGATTGGCTGTTGAAAAGCCCTGTAGCTGCGTCAATTTAACTTTCAAAGTGATTGTGCCTTCCATTGACACGAGTACTGCCACATGCAGGCGAGACTCCTCATTCCGCTTGGCTGTACCCATGTGTACAGAATTGATATTCTGGTTGACTATATCATGTAATTGCGTTCATGCGCCTCTCCCAAACACTTTTTTCATGTTTTCTGTCATTGTTTTGGGTCTCTTGGTGGGTGTACTTCATTGTGAGCCTCCAGGAACTTTTAAAACAGTACTTTGATTTATCCATTCCTTATTTACCTTTCTTGGTCCTATACCTTTGTCTTGTGCTTTATAGTTTGTCAGTTTTTGTTATTTTAGCTTGTTATATATTTTTTATAATGTTTTGATATTAAGTGGTCAATTCATTTTTGTGTTGTGTTTTTTTACAGTTTGTATTTTTCCTCCACCATCAATATGATTATGACCAGCAGTGATAATCAGGTGGTGTGGGTGGCTTCAGCTTTACCACTGCAGAAGAAGCTATGTGCACAAAAAAAATTGCTGACAGTTGGCAATATTTCAGCATAAAAGAACAACTCAGCAAAAATGAGATTGAGGAGGTCATGTGTAATTTCTGCAGTAAGGTTTTGTGGAGGGGACCTTCATACAAGCCATTGCAAAGCTTTGGGACATCCACGTTAATTCAACATCTTGTCCGTGTTCATTGGGATGAAGTGGATGAATCCTATAGGAAGACTAATGTGAAAAATAAGATTAAAGTACATCTGCCTATATTTATGGGCAGTTGTCTTATAAAGATGTATTTAAGATATATCGAGTGTAGCCTTTTACACAATTACTTTAAAACTTTTCTAACTTTCTATTTATCAACAGTATATATAAATGAAAATACTTAAAAAAGTTAAGTACATATGCAAACAAAGATTTTTAACAACTGGTTATTTGGGGGGAATGTTGTCGTACAAATTATTTTTATTTTACTTTCTACACGTAATATATTGCTTTCATTAGCCCAGTTTTCCTTATTATTAATGTCAATTACGTATGGCATAACAAAACCTTTGAAATTCAAGGAAAAAACATCAGTTGCAGGAACATTAAGGTGAGAAATACATTGTAAAAAAAAAACTTTAGATGCATGGACATCAGATTTTTTCCTTCAAATATCTCTTTGTGATATTGTGTAAGGCAAAATGTTCTAGGGAAGCTTTTGCCTTGACAAAGGAGCTCACAGAAAGTATCTTTGTTGTTTGCATGCAGAGCTGCCACCCATTCACCCAGATAATCGGTACGTGGAACATGTAAGGGTGGGCAAAACAAGGTTATGTGCAAATATTTTTTCAGAATCTACATCAGCTGAGGCCACTGTTTTGTAAGTCTGCATCAGTTGCCTGGTTGGAAAGCGATTTAGCCTAAATCAGAGGAATTGATTCCTATACCAATTATTAGGAAATCTCTGCAGGTATTTATGCAGATGATGGCGTGGCTTATTTTCAGTTTTCATTTCTGTAGGATGTTTAAAGGTGTTTTTTGCATCTTGCGTTCTTAACCAGTCATCCTGCCAGAGTTATCATTTTGCTGGATTTTCCATTAATTCTTATGGGTCACTATTGAGATGGTTTAGTTGATTTTTGCAGCCATCCCACCATTGGGCGACTAGAATATTGGTACTCTTTTTGATTGTGTCAGCCAATATGAGAAACGGTTTTGGAGGAGTGAGAAGGATGCAATTCCTTTACAAGGCTAGCGTCTTCCATGTAGCTCTTGCAAGAGAGATGATGCCCAGCTCGAATCAGATTACAGAAGTTGGAATAAGCTTCGGCAAGCCTAATATTTTTCTCCAGAAAAGACCTTCCAGCATGTGTCAAGTCTCCCACGGCTTGAACAAAAAACCCTCTGCTCCATATGTTAAGGTCTGGGAGACATTGGATTTGTAGAAAGTCAGGACTGGTTGCATAGAGAACTTTCCATATCTTGTGTGAATCCAGCGGGTTTGTGACACCAAGTTCGCAATTTAGACCGCAGAGCTAGCAGTTGTGGCTGATCCACCATGCTGTTGTTCATTGTCGCACCCAGATAGGTTGCCCCATCAGTCTGCACCATAGCTTTTTGTCCATATACCATTTAATCTGCCGCTTTGTTTGCCAATCCCGGGGGCCAAGCACCACAATGTTGGTTTTAATCAAGTTCATAGACAGGCCGTTAGCTGTGAGATATTTGTGAAAATGGTCAAGTGACCTCTGTAGACCGAGAGGTGTTGAGTCGATCAGCACTAGGTCATCTGCAAAAAGTACTCAAGTGAGGTGGAAATCACCCAATTTCGGAGGGAAGGCCGAAACCTCAGACATGTAGGGATCTATGTCAGAAATGTAAAAGTTGAAAAGAATAGGGGCCAAAGGACACCCCTGCTTCAGGCCTTTAGACATTGGATTCTTGGAGGTGAGGAGGCCCTGTACATTCAAGCGCACCTTTGTAGACTGATAGAACAATTTAATAGCCTCCAGTAGGTCGCTTTGACAGTTCCGGGCTTCCACTTTTGACCATATTAGACACTGATCTATGCTTTCAAAAGCCTTTCTAAGGTCAATGAAGGCCAGATAAATCCTTGAGTTTTCTTTCTAGGAAGACTGCAAATAACTGAAGGTCAACTACCTCTTCAAGTTGACCATGAATGACCTTGGCACATTCCATTTCTTGATCAGCCCTTGATCGCAAACAGGCGATGAATGACTCAATATAATATTGAAATTAATTAGAGCCAATAAGGTCACTTGATCTTTGCCATTTTCGTTAATGGCTTCATAAAGTTTAAGAAAGAATGCCAAGGCGATAGTTATGGCTGCCATTTCTCTGTTTTGTATTTGGAACGGAACAGTGTTTGCATCTTGGTGTGCAGTGGTCAAGGATGTTGCGGAGAATATCGGTACGTCCGTCTTCAGGCCTGCAGAAGAGAATGTGTTGTTTTTAGATCAAGCCGAGATCCTTCCAGGTCAGATGAACACAAGAACAACCGCCAGCCTTCCTTTAGTGACAGAAAATATGGTTTACTACCCTATGCCTTGGAAAATGCACCAGTAGTGTTTAAATTGTTCAGCTGCGAAGTGTCTGGTCTCTTATCACCTCTTGTCACCTTTGTGTTCGATTAATCAGCCAGGGGTAATCCTTCAGGATGTTATAAGCAGGCAGAGAAACTTGGGTAGTATAATCTATCCATGGGGCTTTTGAGTTCTGGTCTTAATGTGTCAGGAGGCGGAGGATAAGCTATGGGCTAAGCCACCAGAGTTTGTATCGGAACCAAGGTACCTGTAGCAGAGGACAAATTAGGAAGAACCGCTTCCTCTATTTTTTAATGTCTTTGGAGCTGTATGATAGTTTCCAGGGGTGATGACCTCCCCTCTTCCTAAAGTCTAGCTTTTTCTCTTATTAGCCGAGATACCACACAGGAGGCCTTCGCCAACATTTTGAGAGAGTGAATCTTTGCTGGGGAAGAATCTGTAGGATCCAGCTCGGTCAAGTCAGACTGGAGGTTTTCAATGGGAGGGACCAATTCTGTTCTAGATGGCTGAGGTAGGTGATTCAAATACCCCCATGAGGTTAGCACCACTGGTAGCAGTTCGCAGTGCGATTTATTCTTATTAAGGGCCCCTGTGAAGTCAGTACATTCAACCCCTGTATTTGAGTTGTGTAGCCATGCGCTTAACTGGCCACTCCCCGATGCAGCTATGTTTTTCTGCCTGCCTCTCGGGGTACCCACCAGGCAAGTATTACATTTAGGCAGCATAGTTAAGGCCATGGGGGGTGTGCATAGGGAAGAAGGTCAGTCATGGATGCTGGTAAAACGACTGTAAGTCCTGCTCTCCTGCTCGCCGTCTAACAGACACCAAGACAGCAGTCTTGCACAGCACTCTTCCAACTGCGCATGTGCTGACTGCACATAGCCTGAGGCTTTGCAGGCTTCCAGGACTAATGGGCAGAACCAAGCCTGCCATCCAATAGAATGAATGTGTTTCGCTCCTGGGAGCCAATCAGCCCACTCAGAGTTTGTGTAGAAAGAAGCAATAACTAGAGGTTTCAGAGTCACGTCTCCCACACCCTGTGAAATCAAATCCAGCACAAGAGGAGTAGCAGGATAGAGAGTGAGCCACAGCAAGACAACACTCTCGCACAGCACTCTTCCAACTGCATGTGAGATCAGTGTATGTAGTATAGAGTGGTCACGGTTGAAAGCTGTATCCACTGGTAAAGGCCTCAATCTATGATAGGTAGACTGATAGTGTTTTAAAATATTCAGTGCACATGGGTGAATGTTGTGACCACTGTGCATAACTGAAGGCCATGACTAGTAGCCATTCATGTGTTAAAAAATATTTGGCCATGCACACTTACCATGGCTGAAGGCTATGCTTAATGCCAGTTATTGTTGTAATGTAATTAGTGGAGTGATCACTGATGTGAACTGTGATGTCATCATTGTGCTCATAGCCTGTGCAACATGGTACATGAAGTTAAAGTGGCTTTAGCTGAATTTCAGGGGTTTTGTTGTGTTCATTTCTCGCCTTAGCGCCCCTGCAACAAAAATGTTTGCCTTGAATTTAAAGGGGTTTGTTATTCCATACATAATTGATATTAATAATACAGACAATTGGGCTAATGAAAACAATGTGTCATGTCTACAGAGTAAAATAAAAAGCAAATATGCACCCATATTCCCCCAAATAACCCCAATCCTAAAAATGTTTCTTGCCATATTAATTTTACTTTTAAAAGTGTTTGCAATTATATGTACTGTTTACCAAAGTGTATTAAAGTGTTACAGTAACTGTGTACAAAGAGTGCACTCAATAGCTATTAAAACAAATGTTTACAACACAACTGCCCACAAACATATGTAAATATGTTTTTTTTTAATAATAGTTTTATAGCCACATCTACACAGATGGTGCATCTGTGAAATGGCCACGCCGCGTCAAATGAAGGCCCAAATGATTTGAAAGGTTCTGTTGACAAAGTTAAGCGGCTATGCGTCTCTTTCTTCTGAACAATCGCATTTTGAGCTCCTATGTTGAGTAGCTGCGTCAACAAACGAGCCAATGGTACACTGAGATGTATTGACGCGACTACGCTCATGCCGTCGCATGACTTCTGCACATGCAAAATCAACCAATAGCACGTCGAATTACATCGACGTGGCTCTGCATCCACGTGAGTCAAGCTACAGCCAATCATATAACATGCTGTGGCTTTGCGCCTACATGTCTTTGTTAGCCGTGCCCAAAGACAGTCCAATCGCACGCTCAGATTCATTGACGGGGCTATGCCCACGCCATACCATGACATCCGTGCGTACAATACTGTCCGAGCAGCGAGCACAGCAGTCTGTAGCCGCAAATAATCACCACACTCACAAAAAAGAAGTTAACATTTAAAATTGATTTCTGTACTTGCTAGACAAAGGGTTTCTGAGTAACTGCAAGCACTTTTGGCACTTTACCCCTTAAATTCTTTATCCTTTTTACCCTGTGTTCCCATAATCTTATTTTCCTTTGTCTTGTGATTTGTTCAGTTTGTCTATTTTTTTGTTTTACTTTTTTCTTTTTTTAAAAAATATTTTTCATTTTTAGAGGCATTGGGCCTCATTACAAGTTTGCCGGTTCAGAAACAATGGTGCTGGTAAGCTTACTGGCATTGTTGTTACCAGACCGGTAAACCATGAGTCTGCCTGCCAGAGCCGCTGTGCCCAACATGGCAGATGCTGCCAGACACAGCAGCCATGGTAGACAGAATGCCACAGAAGCGCCAGCACCGTTATTAACAGTGCTGGTGCTTCTGTGTTCCCCAGTCACATTGAGTCCTATGGAACTGAATGGGAATGGGTAATTACAATGTACCAGCGTGTGACTTTCTGGAAAACTGGGTTTGTAATCCCCCGGTGTTACCGGTGTAGAGGAAGAGCCAAAAGCCCCTATAAAAGCTCTGCCTCCATGTTGCCTATATGTTGGGAACCATAAATTGCGACACGTGCAGTACCACTGAGGATGCCCATACAGCAAAAGGTTCTTTAACCAAGGTATCCATTGAGAAAACCCTATGTGGATTATCGAAGAAATGATGGTCTTCTGGACAAAGTCCCGGTAGAAGTGTGAAAGTGGGTGAGAAAAAGGACTGGTGATGTCATGCATAGCAGAACTGACGCACCATGGAGAGATGCAGAGGACAAAAGAAAATAAACATTTTATAAGATCTGAAGAGGTGCTGTCGAAGATAAGCAACACTTCGGAATCAAAATGAAGATTCTCATGCGAAGAAACGCTGGAGAAAATGCAAAGTCATTTTACACTTTTACAGATGCTGTAACGTAAGTAGATAAAATAATCCCGAGGCTGGCTACGCAGTGAATATATTGTGGCAATGTGCCAATGTATATACATAGGAATATATAGAATCTTGATGTTCAATGATGCACTTTAGTAAGCTTAAAACCCTGTGAACAAAAAGGGCTTGAGTGTCGCGCAGTTGGAAAATAGCTAATGGTGAAGGAGAAATCAAGAAAGGCTGGCTGGCCCAGCACCAAGAGTCAAGGCAACTGTGAGCCTGGTTGTCTCTCAAAGAAGCTACATGAACGTGAGAAAGAAACAAACTTCTGTATGAGGTGGGATGAAAAAATACTGAAGGGGTAAAGAGTTCATCATTTAATGGTTTTAAAGGGAACGGTTAGCTCAAAAAAATGTGGTCTTCAGTCACATGGTCAGACTTTCAGATTGAAATAGTCTTTGGGTCAAGCTAAACCGAAACCAGAAGATAAAACTATGCAATACTCCCTTTTATTATCAGGCACAGAGAGCTTCTGCAAGGCCAATTTCAAAGCCTTAATTGAATGGCAGAGGGCAAGTGTGACGATAGATGTTGGGCTAATTGGGTGGGGAAGCATGATCAGGCCGACCCTCCCAGAACCTAGGGGTGAGCTTACGTGCTGCTAGCAACTGCAATATTCTAGAAGGGTACACACGTGCCAACCAATTGTAGAGGGCCACGTAGAAGAGAGCCCTATAGTTCATGTAACCAATGAATCGTCATGTATTTTGTGACAATGAATACGACTTGCACTAGAGAAGGGCTTAGTGGTCCACCTGATGTTAGAGACCCAATCACAACCCCTGTCAGTATGAAACATATACTTAGATGTTACCTATAAGCCTGTCACATCATCCACAAGTAGGTTTTTGAAGTTTGCCACATAGGATGACGTCAATGATGACACATTTTTGCTTTAAAAGCAATGTTTTTGCCAACTTCCTGAGTCAGTTTGATTATTGATGTATGAGGAAGTTCTGCATCCCACCCATCTCTACTATTGCTACCTTATCTTAAAGGACCCCAGGTCTAGGGGTTCAAGTGGTAGCAGAGGATGGTTAAAGATCCCGTTGACCCATTAGGCTTTTAAGGGTCTCAGAATATCGGATGTCCTCCACCATTTAGCTGGAGGACCACAAGGCTTCCTGTGGATAGCGGCCGAAAAATAAGTTCTTGCAAGACACAATGAGATAGGTGGGATGGGTTCCTCTTGTATGAAATCCCCTCCTAGTTTCTACACGGAGCTGCACGGACCAAAGGCAACAGTGGCCGGTTCAGGAGGAGACAATCCCGAGGGCCTGGAGGTGAAAATCGAATGGTCAGTAGATTGAGAAAGGTGGCAAAAAATGTCAAACTCATATTAAGTGGGGAAAGTGATAATGGGAAGAGAGTAACAGATGGTTGGTGGGGTACTAAGTTAACGACAAAGAGTGTCACTTACAGTTATATGTGAGATGAAGAGCGTCATATAGAGGTATATGTGATACGACGACCGTCACAGGATAAGCCGAGCAGTTATCTAAAAATCCAAGTGAATATATAGGCGACAAGTGAACAAGGTTCTGCTAAAGGAGATAACTCACACCCCCATCAGGGTATTTTTTAGGGGCAAGAATAAGCAGTGAGGAGCGCTGAGAAGATATATATATATGTGGGGCCAGTCAGTTTGTTAGTATTGTAAGTATTTCATGTATTGAGGAAATTATGAGATGTCGAAGAGTGACAAATGATAGATTATGTTAATAGGTTGAGAGTCATTTTTTTCATTTATTTAGTCATTAATGGTATCGACTGAATAGGTAGATTGAAGTAAAAGTGAGCCATAGAGGCTTGGAGTGGCGACGATTGGTGTAGGCTCATATTTATTGTTTTTCTGGAAAGTATTTTCTGTGTAAAATAACGGTACGTATTGACAGTCGATTGTGACTTGTCACAATGGAGTATGTTACTCTGCTCATACACCTGTGCAAACAGCTGCCAAAACACGCACCCAAGCTTAAGCAGGTTAGTGCAGAATGGGTTAAGGGCACGGCATATAAAATGTTCATGCCATGGCACAAGGGGGATCGCTGTAAAAAGCGGTTTTGCAACACATGACCACATACTTGCACACTGCGTGCACGGGCTATAAGTTGGAGAAAATATTAGCTATTTTAGAGGTTTGGAAGATGTACCAGGAGGAACAGGATGACCCGCCTCCTGAAGACTGAATGCTTAACCAGTGTAAAGAGGGGATTGTTGAACCTTCTCCTCCCCCTACCACACCTGAAATAAATGGCAATAATACAAAAGATGAGGGATTGCATCCGCTGAGGGAGCTTAAAGCAGCAACAGGATACAGTAACCCGATACAGGACCCACCTGCATATAGCAGTGACGTGAGCACAGACAGAATTACAGAAAATTATGTGATAGGTAAAGTCTTACGGGACTAAGAAAAAAGTGAACTGCCAAGTGTGACCTTAGATATATTACGGGAAATTAAGAGATGGAAAGGAGAAAAAGATAAAGCTGACGAGATTGCGCTCATACAGAATGAATGGATGGGTGGTCAGATATTGCTCAAACTTGATGGGAAGAGCATTGAGGATGTACAGCAAGTGAAAGATCAAGACGAGTAACATAAAAAAGACAGGGAACGAGAGAAGCGATTGAAAGAAGACAAGTGTAAAAGAAAGAGTAGGCAAAGATGGGAACAGATGTATCAGGAAGAACAGTTGAGAAAGGAAGAGAGAGCAAAAGAGCAAAGAAAATATGACAACAGGCAAAGAGCAATCGAAGAACGAGATAGGCTAGAAAATAAAAGAGAAGAGAAGGAACAGAAATAAAGAGCTAAAAGAATGCAAAGAAGCAGAGAAGAAGAGGTGCGTAGAGCAAATGAGAAGAGAGAAGCAGAAAAACAGGAAGAAGGAAGGGTTAGAGAGGAAGCAAAGATACAAAGAGAATTTGATGAGGAACTGGAACGAAATAGAAGACACAGGGCATGTGACATTGAGAACACATTGAGAAAGAGTTAATGGAACCAAGTCCAGTAGTATTATGGGAAGACATAGAGGAGTTTCTCTCATCACAAGAACTGATGCCAGGACCCTCTAGGATAAACCGGAGGAGAATTGTGAGATAGGAAGCATCAGAGACAGAATCAAGAAGGCTTATCAAGAGATGAGGACAAAAAGTGAAACAATAAAAAAAAGGGAAAGACGATTGAATTGAAATTGCCCAATCACGAGGCAAGGAGGGAAGCTTGTTTAGCCTCGAGCATAGAGCCTTGTCTTTGGACAGGCTGACTCTAACCAGGGATGAGAAGGATGACAGCCATACTAGTTTGGGACAAGATATGTCAGACGAAGACAGAGAAACCTTCTGTGGGGAGGAGGGTGCTGGTGCATGTGACCCCGAGCAGTGTTTTCAGACTGATAAAGAAGTGAGGTGGTCGGATTTATACCAGCCTAAAGAAAGGAATCCAGAGCCTATGGTGTACCCAGAGAGATCTAAAAGGTGATCTCATAGTGAGAGCAGGGAGTCACCACCATATTTGAGCAGACTGAGGTCATTACTGGGAAGAAGGAGGCCAGGCACCATTGTCCCTACTGTGGATAGGCAGACGAAGGAAGCTGATTGCGATTTTGGGATTTTGCAATTTCCTTTTGCTAGGAAAAGGAGGGGCCAGACCACAGTATATCCCATGGCCCCCAATGGATAAGGATAAGTTAAGATGCAAATTTCCCAGTTTAACATCAGGGAGGGGAAATAGATCTATGAACTGGAAAACATGACAAGAGGAAACACGTTAACCATAGGGGACATTAGGGGTCTTCTAGCAGCTATCCTGGGGGAGACATTTGGACGAGAGCATGATACTCAAGTATCACATCCCAGAACACAGTGCACGACGGATCGCTGTTTAATAATTGTAGAGCACAGTCTGGAAGGCGCTTAGGGTGCAATATCATGACCCGTCAGATATTGGTGCAATTATGGCAGATAAAATGCAAGAAGGCGAGGATTCACTTGCTTATATTCAAACTTTTCAGGAACAGTGGTCTTTGGAAACTCAAGAGCCTTGGGGGAAATTGATAGCTGTATACTATCATATTTTATGTCATGGACTGACAGAACTGGTACAGAGACAGCTTAAGAAGCTGGTGGGTATGGAAGCAAAGCCATGGCCAGAAATGCTGCTGACCCTTACGCACCATTGCCGGCTCTTGCAAGAGAAAAATCGAAAGAGGGTAGATGCTAGGAAGATCGAGGAAGCTAAACTAGTGCAGAAAAAACTGTACAAATATTCTATAGAAGGGGCGATGTTGACTATCGGAGAAGGGCCAGGATTGCACCAAGCAGCGAGTATGCCGTAGGTGAATAACCAGCTTCAGTTTGACCAAGGAGGGAACGGGAAGGGAAGCTTTCAGAATAGTCAAGGAAACTTCCAAAATAACCAAGGCGGTTTTCAGAATGTGCAGAATGATAATCAGGGCATGCAGAGAGGGCAGATGAGGAGACTCCCTCCTGAGTGTTGAATATATGGAATGACAGGACACATTGCGCGAATATGTAAGGGAGCCAAGGGTATATACAAAATGGGCGATTCTTGAGAGAGGGACAGCTTATCCTCCAGCATATAGCCCACACAGTAGGGATGGGTTTGCCCAAGATCAGACAGTGTATCAGGTACAAGTACCACAAGCACAACAGGCTTTGCAATCACAGCAAGAACCATTGAATCCGCCGCAATGACAGTCACAGCACGCACCCATGCAGGTACAGCAGAGTGCAAACACAGGACTATCACGGGTGGGAATACTTTCACAGGTACGGGAAAAAGTATGTACCCACAATAGGACAGCTCACAGGGTGACTTGATGTGTTCAGTACTATCGGTGACACCACATCCTCAAGAGGAACCAAGGGATGATGTTACCATAGGAGGCAAATCCATTTCTTTTTTTAGTAAATACTGGGGCAACTCGCTCATGTATATGAGAGGGAACATTTTTGTTATCAGGAAATGCCATGAATGCTCAAGGGTCACTGGAGCTACAAGTAGAGTTACTTTTACTGAGAAATTGCTAGTCTCTACAGCAGAGTGTAATATGTCTGTCCCATGTTGTATTCAAGGAAGACACCAGTTAATATACTGGGCTGAGACTTAAAGACAAAATAAAATATGACGATTTCCTTCACTGATGAGGGTATAGTGTTTTCAACGCCAGGAATACCGTATTTAAATGTAGGTGAATTTATCATGGCATTTACCAAACAAATAGCTCTGCAAGGAACACTGTTAGAGCTAGTAGTCTTTCACTATGGGGTACGCATTTTGTTAACGTGGTTACCCGGTTTAGTGGGCAAGATTATGAGAACAACTGATGAATTCCTGTGCAGGCCACAGATACCTATGGACTAAGAAGGGGGACAGGTTTTTTCCTTGGAATTACAGGCAGCCATAGTGCAAGGGGAATTGGTCATGCTCATAGGATTTGATGACGAAGTTAGGCCATGGAGAACAGTCATTGCCATTGGGAAGGGTACAGATTGTCTGATGTCACTCACAAGTATATGTTTAAGGATGATTCATCAGATGATGAAGTAGTGCTCAAAATGAGTATTACAAATTGGATCTGGATAGAGAGAAAAGAAATCCCACAGCGAATGATGATAGTGCAGCAACACCCATGCGAACATGGAGAAAGTGCCAATTTCTTTCTGGACTATGGGCCTGCATGACATAGACCTGTTAAAAGGGGTGGGAGAAGTTATGATTAAGTTGAAGCCAGGAGCAATTTTACCTCAAGCAAGGGAGTATCCCATGTCTCGAGAGGCAGACAAGGGTATTTTTACAACTATATCGGCTATGATGGAACAAGGCATCTTACTAACGTTATAGTCACCATGTAATAAAGCAGTGTATCTGATAAAAAAAATCAATGCGTGGTTCATGGCATTTAATTCAGGACATGAGACCGATAAACCAGATTGTAGAGGCAGAGTTTCCTTTAGTCCAAAATCCAGTAGTCCCCTTGAAGCACGATATTTTACCGTGATTGACTTGAAAAATGCATTTTTCTCAATCCTGTTGCATAAAGATTCTCAAGATCTTATGTCTTGTACATTTCATCAGACTAAACTGAAAAACACACGTTTACCCCATGAGTACTGTGAGTCTCAGTCGATCTGTAATAGGGTCCTGCAGATGGACCTAAACAATTTGTATTTGCCAAGTGTTCTGCTGCAATACGTAGATAATATTTTAGTCTGTAGTACAACAGAGGAAAAGTGCAGATGAGACTTGATTCAGCTAATGATTATTTTGGCAGACAAAGTATACAAAGTGGATACGGATTTTGCAGTACTGTCAGGACTGGTTCCTACCGAACCTGTTAGAACACGTTGCTTTTTATATAGTAAATTGTATCGTATGTCAAACATTTACTGCTGGGTAAATGCTGCAAAAAGTGAGAGGAGTAATTCCTCGACCAAATGGTCATTTTCAACATTTACATATTGACAATGTTGGTATGCTGCAGGTTTGTAATGGATATATGTATATGATAGTGGCAGTGTGCCGTTTTCAAGATGGATTGAAGCTGGTCCATGCACACATCCTGATGTCACTTGCACTGCCACTTAATTCAAGAAGAATTTCGTAGATGGGGAGTGTGTGAGGTGAGGTGTTGAGATCAGATAATGGACCCCATTTTGTGAATGAGGTGCTTGAACACATTCGCTTCTTGCTAAGCATTAAACACACATTTTCTTCTGCTGAGCACCCACAAGCGAGCAGTATACGTGAGAGACTCAACAGTATTATCAAGGAAAGGATAGCAAAACTGAAATTGACACTGAAAAAGGGGTGGCCGCATTGCGGCGTGCCCCTTGCATCTTATGCATTGAGACATCAGTCCGGCTCTGACCACCACCTCACACCCCACAAACTAGATAAAGGGAGGTGAGTGAGAACGCATCTGACTCCTCCATCGAGGACTAGGAGTGATGCCCAGACAACTGCAGAATTGTTAGGAAGTGAGTTACGTGAGTACTTAAGATGTATGATCGCTAGTATCTCTGTCATTTCAGATCAAATCAAACGGACAGGGTATCAGTCGCAGAACACAAATGAAGAAAACACAGCAACCGGACTTCAGAAACTATGTGTACCTAAATTATTTGCTGGAGATAAGGTTCTAAGAAGGAACTTCATGAGAAGGTGGCACAAGCCCAGATTTAGTGGCCCATTTGTTATGGAAGATATTACTTCAGCAGTTAAAGTCTTAGGGTGGCGATCTTGGATACACCTAGGAGATGTGAAAGTCTACGCTGGAGAGACCGACACACCCCCAACACATTCAGAAGCAAGTCAAGAAGAAGAAGTTCAGCATGTGCAGACTTGATCGATGATGAGGAAGAAGGAAGCAACGACTATCCAGTAGATACATGAAAGTGTCCATTTTTACTGTGGACTCCACTGAAACAATTCTTGTAAATAATACAGCAAGGAGTGAGAGAGTTATTGTTCTTGAGCCACAGGAGCTTCTTGACATGGTACTTTGGAGTGCAACAGTAAATTGAAAAATGGCCGATATACACTTTTTGTTTGACGACTGGAAGAGGGAGCAGTTCTCACTGAGTTTCTCTTTGGAAGTGCCCATGGTGCTGTCAGATGTTTACACACAAACACTACTTCTTGCTGTCTTAATTTTTATAATCCGAGATGACCCTGCTCTTGTTGGATGTTGCAATGATGTGTGCACTTTTGTCCAAGATCCTAAAAATGGCCGAGCGATTAGATATTTATTGTCAGCAATTATAGAGCAAATCAAACAATTACCTGAGCATTTCTTTGAATGCACTAATGGTCCTATCTAACGACGATGCCCACAAACTTCTTGTCATGATCTTTTACTATTTGCTTCAAGTTCATCCTTATCTTGTTTGGCACAACACCAACACTTATGTGTTCATACAAGATCCTATAAATCGTCCTGAAATTACCCGGTTACTTTTGGAGATTATTGAGCAAATCAGGAAACTTCCTGAACACCTGATACATTTTCCTGAATAAAGGGTGTTTCATTTGTTAAAAGTAATTACAGGCAAAAATGTGGTCTATTGAGCATATTGCAGTTCCGGAGAGTGAGCAGTGCCAACGATGTGTAGAGAGACACCAATGGTGGAGCTTCATGTATTGGTGCATAATCTATGCCTGTTCAGCATCCCTTATATTTTTCTGTTTCTATTGATCCACACTGTTTACTTTAATGGTTCCAGAAGGGAAGGAGTTCTGTTGGTCCTTCCCACTCTAGTTACCTTTGCAGAACTAGATACTGTAAGGAGGCCAAGGCCTTATGTGATTGTCCATACACCAGTAGCCCATGTTAAAGTACCGATTTCTTTGACAAGTGTCCCTATGAATCCTCCAGTAGGAAGATTGTATACTGATGTATTCCATGTTTTGCTTACACAAGCTCATCTGGCCAGAAAGAGACCTAAGAGAAATGTAAGGGAGGATGATTATTAATCAAATGATTGTTTAGACAATACAGCGCATTTGGTGAACAACATGTGGTATCAGCATATCAAAGAAGTGGGAAAACAAATTCTAAGGAGGATTGCTATGCATTTGCACTCCTGCCTGTTGCTATTGGTATGTCTAGGATATTCATATCTATTGGAATAGATGTTCAAACAGCTCATTGCCTAACTCACCTTGCACTCTGTCATACAGGAGGTCAGTTCCAGAGTCGAACTGTTAGTCCACATATTTCTATGGTAGTTATCATCTGAGTAATTCATCTATTACATCATCCATTGACCATGTATTCATTTATGCATTCCACTAGAAATAGGCCATATTTACACAATGGGTTTGCTTAAACCATTATGATTCCATGCGTGTTGGTAGCCATGCATTTATATGCAATTGTAAATTTGTCATTGTATAGCAATATATAGCGTGCAAGCTTTTAGGAGCTAAAATCTGCTCTGTCTCTCTCCCATTCTTAATCAGTGTCGCTGTGCACGGAGGATTGTTGTTACACAGTGTGAGTTGTTTTGAAAACATTATTCTTGGCAGACAATCAGCTATTTTCTGAGACAACCTTGGCTGGCAGAGAGAGCTGCGAGGACAGAGGATGTGTTTTGCGGTTTGAAATAGAATGTCTTAACTGAAGGAGAAAAACAGTTTTGGGCTTCACAAATGAGCTGTCTCCATTTTAGAGCAAAAGACATGATATGCTTTTTCCGTCCTTATAATGTAGAGATGTCACAGGGAACTAATGTTCGTGCATGTAGATAGACATGCCATCTCCTATGAAAACACTTACTGTGCAGTGAGTGCGTCATTGCAATGTATAACAGTGGGGGTCCCTGTTGAGTTGATTCTGTCTGTCTGGCTGTCTGTAGGGTGAGCAAGATACCGCAGGGAAACTCCGGAAGCATACTGCATGAAGGGAAACTCGCAGGGGTCTGAGGCCCTCTGAATCTTGCAGGCTGACAATGGGAGGTGGTAGAAGGAGATCGCCATTCATGAGATTAGAGGGGAGTAGAGTCTGATGTGTGTGGTTAGAGAGCTGTCTCATTAGGCGCACAGCGAGCTGGCTGTGTGGGGACAGAGAAATGCTATTTAGGGGGTTTGCTATTTGCTAATGCTAGGGAGAGCATTGCCAGAAGATGCAGTAGGTTAGGCTCAGCTGGTCTGAGAGCTTTGTGCAAGGAGACAGGCCGGAAGGGCTGGGAAATTTGCAGTAGCTTGCGCTTATGCTTAAGAAGTGCTGATTTGCTTGCTTATGTAGTAATTTGCTGTGATTAGTGTCATGGAATGCAAGGCATGAAAAAAGTGACTTATGTTATGAATTGAACCGATTGCTGTGTTTCTTTGTAGTTATCTTTGTTTCATTTTATGTCTTATTTTGTTTCTCTTTTCATGGTTTGTTTGTCCGATAGCATAGCAATTGTGATGTAGTTTCTCAGATGCATCTCAGTAATATAGTGCGCCATTGTTTTCTAGTTTCACAGAACGGCATCATTGGTATGGGTGAGATAATGGTCATCCCCAGATGAAGATGATTATGTTCAAGATTTGAAGACAAGAGAAAGAGCTCATACCAGAATTCATGTGATAAGAAATGAACAACCTGGCATGAAGGGATACAGAATCAGATTTGACATATAAGGAAATTCAACTGCCAAGGAAAGATTGATGAAGAAGGGGGTAGCTGTAAGGAAAGAGGTCAGATGCGAATCTGGGGAACATTACTTTCTCCAGATGGCTGGGAATAAGGTATAGTTGTATGCAGAGCTGTGGCAGTAACTGGTCATCTCAAGCCAGTTATTGAACAAGTGTAAACTGAATTCAAACCTCTATGGCCAAGGCTAGCAAAGCTTCTGAAGTGGGCCGAAGACAAAGGAGGCCCATTGCAGATAGTGCCTTTGGCTAGTGCAGAGCTGTGCATCAGAAACAATGACATGAGAAAAGTTGGAGAGAATCAACAATGTGACGAATCTTTGATGTGCCAGGACTGAAAGATGGGACGGTGGTGATAATGGATCAGTACTGGGCCTGTGGATCCAGAGCATACATGAAGGAAGCTGCCCAGAGACTGGAGAGGACTATGTTCTATAGTGATTGTTCATGTTCCAGTGTTGGTGATTCCAAAGAGTGATCAGAACATTGGCAAGTTCCCAAAAGCAGATGCTCACCTGAGAAAGAGGAGATCTGTTGAATTTCTTGATCGAATGAAGAGAGAACATTATTTCTCAGCCAAGTCAATAGAGGCCTTTGATGCTATTCCATATGAACACAGACTGTTCAGCAAGACTGCTTCAGTTTGAACTGTTATCTGTATGCCTGGGATCCAGACAATGGCAAATACTAAGTGGTTACAGATAACCAGAAAGGAGCTTCTGCAGATGATCAACACCACCATAAAGGGATTCAATGCTGTCAAGAAAGAGCTAAGAGCCGTACGCCTGATGACTCTTCAGAATAGATATGTCCTGGATATAATTACAGTTATGGATGGAGGTTTTTGTGCCAAAATCAGAGAATCATGTTGCACATGCATACCTTCTCATGATGACAAGAATGGCACCTTGACAGAGGCCACAACGATGCTGATGAACCTCCACATCAAGATGGAAGACGAAGTGGAAGACATTGCTGATGATAGCTGGTCTGCATCGATCTTTTCATGGGTTCCACAATGGATGTGAACATTTTCAAGTTCTTGGGAGCTATGTTGGTGATGATCATGTTTGGATTCTGTGTGATCAGGATGATAATCACACAATGCAAGAGGACTACAAAGAAAGCAGTAGAAATGAAGATTGTGATTGATTTCGAATCAGGAGTCACACCTAAAAAGCTGACAGATGAAGAAATCAGAGACTACATAAAGGCCAGTATCCATGCACCTGAGGGAACAAAGTTCCTGTATACGAAGAACCACAAGAAGTATGAGATGTATCTACTACAGTCCCACTGGACAATGCGGTCTAATGGCCAGGAGTGCTGAAGGGAGTCATAAAGTTATGGACTCGTAGAAGCACTTCTTTAGACGAGGATGTCTAGATGTGAAGATTGATGAGAGAGTGCTCGATGAATCGCCCAGATGGGGGAGTGTAGAGAAAGAGCTAAATACTGCTACTAAAGCTCTGCCCAAATGTTGCCTATCTGTGGGGAACCGGAAATTGTGACACGTGCAGTACCAGTGAGGATGCCTGCACATGCAAAGTCATTTTACACTTGTACAGTTGCTGTAAAGCAAGTAGACGAAATAATCTTGCGGATGGCTATGTATTGAATAGATTGCGGCGGATGTGCCAATGTATGTACATAGGAATATATAGAATCTGGATGTTCCACAATGCACTTTAGCAAGCTTAAAACCCTGTGAATGAAAAGTGCTTGAGTGTGGCGCAGTTGGAAAATAGCTATTGGCGAAGGAGACATTAAGAAAGTCTGGCTGGCCTAGCACCAAGAGTCGAGGCCGCCGTGAGCCTGGTTGTCGGTCAAAGAAGCAAAGAAGCAACATGAACGTGAGAAAGAAACAAACTTCTGTTTTAGGTGGAATGAAAAAACATTGAAGGAGTCAAGAGTTCATCATTTAATAGTATTGTATGCAACAAAGAGCTTGAAAACGTGGTCTACAGTCACATGGTCAGATTGAAATAGACTTTGAGTTGAGCTACATCGAAACCAGAAGATAAGACTATGCATACTCCCTTTTATTCTCAGGCATAGAAAGCTTCTGCAAGGCCAAGTTCAAAGCATTCATTGAATGGCAGACCACAAGAGTGATGATAGATATTGGGCTAATTGGGTAGGGAGGCATGACCAGGCTGACCCTCTGAGCACATGGGGGTAAGCTTACGTGCTGCTAGCAACTGGAATATTCTAGAAGGGTACAAGCTTGTCAACCAATTGTAGAGAGCTACGTAGCAGAGACCCCTATAGTTCATGTAACCAATCAATCGTTGTTTATTTTGTGACGATGAAGACGACATGCACTAGAGGAGGGCTTAGTTATCCACCTTATATTAGAGTCCCAATCACAACCTCTGTCAGTATCGAACATATACTTAGATGTTCTCTGTAAGCCTATTACATCCCCAAGTAGGTTTTTGTAGTTTGCCACGTAGGATGACGTCAATGATGACACATGTTTGCTATAAAATTAATTTTTTTTGATGTGATGCGTTGATATCGTGCTTTGTGACTTCCGATGATGTCCATTGTAACTCCCTGTTTTAGTTCATTGCAAATAAAGCAGTAACACGTTTTTCCAACTTCCTGAGTCGGTTTGATTGTTGATGTATGAGTAAGTTCTGCATCCCCATCCATCCCTAAGTATTTCTACCTCGTCCTAAAGGACCTCAGGTCTAAGGGTTCACTGGCGAGCCAGGCTCCAGTAAATTTTACAAGTCGGGTGGCAACCCACCAGTAGCACTGGCAGGGTTACCGCCAGACTTGTATTGAGGCCGTTCTTGTAATGAGGCCCAGTGAGCCTAATTGCCGGTCTGGAAACCACGATTCCAGTATGCCTACGGGCACCGTTGTTTCTGGACTGGAACAGTATGGGTTTGCCTGCCGGAGCTGGTGTGCCCGACAGGGCAGACCCTGCCAGACACAGCGGCCATGGTAAGCAAGCCGCAACGGAAGCACAAGCACTGTTATTAACTGTGCCAGTGCTTCCATGTTCCCCTTCCCAATGAGTCCTATTGGACTCAATGGGAATGGGGAATTACAATTTACCGGCGTCTGACTTTCCGGAATGTCGGGTTTGTAATCCCCCGGTGTTACCAGTAATCCAGGTGCTGGTAAATCTTAAAAGTCCAGCGGCAACCCACCGGTAGCAACGGCAGGGTTACAGCTGGACTTGTAATGTAGCCATTGTCTTTTTGTGTTGTCTTTTTTTTTATTATTTTACATATTTCTCCCTGGTTGGACATTCCAACATGTCAGAACACGAGAGTAGCAGCAGTGATGATGACATTGGGCCTCATTACACGTTGTGCGTTAAGGGAATAAAGGTACCGGTAAGGGATTACTGGTACCGCTAAATTCCCTAGCCAATTACGACCCTGACTTGCCGCTATTAGCGGTCCCGGTAAGTACAGTGCCACTAATAGCGGCAAGTCCGTGGGCGCGCGACCCCCAGGTCGGAAAAAGCGGCATGGCGCTAATAGCACACCATTACAAGCCATGCGGACATGGAAATAGTGGCATGGTAAAGACCCAAAAACCCCTTACCGGCATGGCGCTAATACCGGCATCGCGAACCACCCGTTAAGAGACCTGAGCAGTGTTTCCACCTGCCACAGGTGGACACAATCAGCACAGAGACTGGTAGCACAAAAGAGCACACCACACCCCTTCCCACACCCCTTCCCACACCAAGATGGTCCCAATACTAGCAGCATTACATGGGCTTGAGGACATGATTGCAGCGCAGCACAAACAACAACAGGCAGCACAGAGGAGACGCAGGAGGTGGAGTAGGAGAAGAAGGAGGAGGAGGAGGAGGAGGGCAAGACTGGGGCAGCAAGCACCACCAGTGCACCCAGAAATACCACAGAGGCAGCCAACAATCCACAGGATCCAAGCCAGTCCATTTTATCTAACACCTGAGCAGATACCTACCCTGTACCGTCTGGACCGGGATACCATTACCAGCATCGTGGATAAGATACATGACGACATTGTGAGCCACATAGACATCAGAACTGCAATCCCCCCTCTACAGAAGGTGGTGACTGTGCTCCACTTCCTGGCCACAGGCTCCTAGCAGCATACTGTGGGGCAGATGCGTGGCATCTCACAACCAGTATTCTCACGCAGCCTGAACCAGGTACACGATGCCCTCCTGAAGCATGCACGTGAACACATATTCCTGCCACGGACTGGCCAGGAGATCGCAAACACCAAAGTTGCCTTCTATTCACTGGCAGGCATCCCAAGTACCATGGGGGCCATAGACTGAACCCATGTGGAATTGGTGGTCCCACATCAGAATGAAGTAGTCTACCGAAACAGAAAACAATTCCACTCCATCAATGTCAAAATGGCATGTGACGCAAACAAGATACTCACACATTGTTGTGCCAGATATCCGGGATCAACACATAATTCTATGGTCCTGCAGAACTCAACCATACCACGCAACATGGAGCGACAAGCCGGACAACAATCGTGGCAACTTGGTGAGTAGCAGGGCATGCACATGGTCATGTGATTGGGGGGGGAGGTGATACATACTCCAACTGGGTGTTGAATGTCGTGCGTAGGACAAATGGACATACAGATGTACGCCAAAGTCCATCAGGGAAGGCCACAATGTACTTGAGAAGACCCCACATGCAAATTGAAGCTGCACAACATTGAAAACAATCCATGTTTCAAAATATCAAACATCCATCCACACCCACATTGCACTTCATACCACACCACATAATACACAAATCAGCAAAATGCCGTCAAGACAGTCATACAGAATTAGGGCAGCGAACATCAATACAGCAATGTGCCCTTGAATGCATGCAAAGAGAGCACCCCTAGCCATAGCATCGAACCACACACCTATAGCACCACTGAAGTGATGCTTCACAGCATGGCAACATCGATGTCGGAATGGCAGTACACTAGCAGTGTGGTACTATATTGGCCTTGGTCCAGGGACACCTGAGACCTCGGCTCACCCAGGACATTTCTATTACTTTTCGGAGGCATGATTCGGGCATGTCCACTTGTATGGTCGAGCTCAGCTTTGCACATTGCAGTCACGCAGATCGTCTGCATGCATGCTGGTAGTCGTGATTTGCCATCACAATGCAAAGACGATTTGTGTGATATGCACAGGCTGCACCAGAGGTGACCGGTAACAGGTACCCATTCTTCACCCCATACAGCCAACGCCAGCTATCCCCTGAAGAGATGCCTCCTAACCCCTGCATGGAACCCACAGAACCAGCAGGAAGAGTTCTACAATATAGCACATACCCGTACCCGCGTCGTGATAGAGCTGGAATTTGGCCTTCCGAAGACAGAGCTCTGGTGCCTAAGCGGGCTGGGTGAGGCTCTCCTGTATGGCCATGACAAAGTGGCGAGGAAAACCATGGCATGTGTAATGCTGCACAAAATGTGCGTCTGACGGAATGTGTCTATGCCACCTGACATTAACATGCAACCACCAGATGAGGATGATGTTAATGGGGATGAGGATGGGTGACATGCTCCCCCAGCACATGCAAGAGGCGATGTGCAGGAGGGACACGATGTGCGTCAGCATCTGATGTATCAAGTTATATGAGATACAAAGGAGAACTATTATGGATGAAGATGGATATTGTTGCCCTGATGCATGTGGTGAGGCCCACCTATTCCTTGCTGGCCCTAAGCCTCAGGGCCTCCTCCACCATTGGGTGGTTGGGATGTGGTGCGGCTCAGGTTGCGCTGAGAGCGGCGCAGGGGGCTTGTTTGCCGGGAACTACCAGAGGAGGTGCCCGGTTGATCCTGTGTTGGGGGTGGGTATTGCCGCTCCATGGCGTCCGCAATACGTATCATGGCCTGGCAGAGTTGGGCCATTTCCTGGCAAATCCTGTTCGTGCAGGCCTCCATGCCCTCCCTTGTCTGGCTTGCATATATGCTGAGGTCATCCCTCAGACGGGCTGCCTCGACCACATGCTGGCCAACCAGCGCAGTGATTTTCACCTGCCTCTGGCTGATGGTAGCAAGGTCATGTTGCGTGCTACGACCTGTTGGGTGGCTGCTGCGCCCTGCTCCATGCCTCTGGCATCAGGTGAGGACACGTGAGGGCTCCATGCCCCTTCAAGTGTGTGGGTGGTAGATCCTCCAAGGCTTCCTGATCCTGATGATGGCCTTGGGCTTGCCTCAATGGACCGTGTTGGGCTGGGGGGTATGGCTTTGAGCCAGAACGTCAATTGCGTCCTCCTCGTCAGAAAGCGGTGCGGTGGCTGCTGCCTCACCAGTTGAACTGGTGGCAGCAGAGTGCGTGCCCTCCATGCTGATTTCACAGGTAATGGGGCACCCTGCCGTGGGTGCAACAATAGCAGCAGCCATGGCCTCAGGCTGCGTGGAACTGGTGCCCTTGCTGCCTTTGGCCCTCTGCTGCTGGACACTCCTCCCGGTTCCCCTTGAGATAGTGGCGTTGTCCCCTGTCTCATCTCTCCTGGGCTTTTTCGCTGCTGGGGGAGCAGGTGTCACAGTGCATGGGTCTTCAGTGTCTGCCGGTGATCCTGTAGGGGAAAAAAAAAGAGAATATCATTGTTTATGGTTCTACGTGCCTTATGCAGAATGTTTATGTCATGCTGCTCTATGCATTGGGGCCTCTTTATTTTTTATTCTGGTAATGGGGATGTCGGGTGGGTCATGCATGAATGGGTCTGTGTTGCACGTGTATGTGGTGATGCATGCATGTATGTTTGTGGCTGGATCAATGGCCTGGTTATGGACACATATTTGGGGGGCCCATCAGCCTTCACTGTGCATTGTTTGATGCATACACTCACCTCCATCGGATGAAATGGCCACACCATGCTCCATATCTCCAACACCTTCTATGGATTCAACTCCAATTGTGGAGGCACAGGTCTCCTCCCACTCCTGGAGCTTCAAAGGGGAATCAGCGCCACCTCCTGTGCCCATTGCCAGCTTGCGATTGACTGACAGTATGTTTCTGACACGAACCCGGAGGTCGTCCCACCTCTTACGACAGTCCTTGACAGTGCGGGTGGTGGTGCCCACCGCACTGACTTTGAGAGCAACCTCGGCCCAGATGGCCTTTTTCTTAAGGAGGGGCTCCCGCCGCATGTCATTGCTGAAGACTACATCGGCATTTGCCGCAAGTGTCTCAGTTAGCATTATCAGCCCCTCATTGCTGATTTTTTCTTTCCCCTGGCAATCAGCAGCTTTTTTGAGGACCTTGGGCATCTTCGGGCTATCTGGGATGAATTTGTGTTCGAGGTCTCGGGAAACAGGTCCTGGATGCAGAGGATGGCAATGGATTGTGTTTTTAAAGCTGGCTGCCGTGCTCTTTCCCGTTCTTGTGCGTTGACGCTATTTCCGATTCCGCAATTTAACGGTGACCGCTAATAGCAGTGACCGCTATTTGCATGTAGCCTGAGGGCGGAGGTGCTATCAGCACTTTAGTCGGAAAGGGACTTTTTGGGGACTTTTGCGGCATGGCGGTAGGGTCATTACCGGCATGGCGCTATGCTCGTGTCCGCGTACTCGTAATGGGACGCTATTAGCGGCCTCTTGCGAGGGCGGACACGCTAATAGCGCCATGCCGGTAAATGACGTTTTTTACCGCACAACGTGTAATGAGGCCCATTTTCATTTGGATTCTTAATCCATCACCACCGAGGAAGATGGCAACTGGAATGAAATCCGCTGCATACAGTTGGTGCTTTTTTCAGGTCAAAAAACACTGTTCCCGAAAAGAGGCAGAGGTGGCACTTTGCACAATTTGCAACCAAACTATACGCCATGGGTCTCCCAATGTTCCCTCTTAAAGCCTGCAAACCTCTATTATGATTAATCTTCTATTGCTAGTCCACTGGGATGATGTAGATGATGACTATAAAAAAGCACACGAACAATGCATTGGTCCCATTCCTTTTGTCGAAGGACATCAGCAGCACCTGCAGCATCTTCATCCACCAGTGCAACAACATCACCAACTGGAAATGAAGCTTAAACTTCAACAGCAGTGTCAACTGCACAGATTTTTGTTTTACGGACTCCTGATCTCTCCATGATGCACTTCATGTATAAACAATACCTCGAATGGGTTGTCAAGGGAGATGCCACAATTGTGTAATGCCAGAAGTTAAATGATGAAAATCAGATTACCTGTCATGCTTAGTTTTTTTGTGGCAATTTTACCCCCATGTTTCTTAAAATATAGAAATATAAAAAAACAAAAAGACACATGCTGCTTTTAATTCCATTTATTGTATTTTTCATCCTTATGTATTTTTCACCCCTATTCCACCCCCTCTTTCCATCCCCCAAAATTGTACTTTTAAGGGGCACATTTTACATTTTAAATATAGATAAAATGTAACACAAACTGAAACAATATATCACAATATTTATTGTAATTTATTTTATGCAGTTTCAGTAATGAAAATCCTCCAATTGTTTATTTATTGCTGTGGTTATACTATTAATAAGGAATTTTTACCAGTGGACTGAGTCCTTATCCGTGTTCAGGAGGAAACTAAAAACGTATCGTTTTGTACACTGTGTCTTTTTCAGTTAGCATAAGGTTGAGTGACAGCTTTGTGGTGCCAATGATTGGTGTTTAATTAACATCTGTGCCTAGATGCAATTTTGCTTGGACCTTTGCGTGTGCGCATTATAAATGTAAAGATCAAATAAAATCAGTTGTTGCTTGCCTTAGCCGTGCAAGAAAAATCCTGCAAGTCATTGGCTGATGCTGTAGTTTTCGGCTACAAATACAAATATTTTAAAACATATACAACTATGTGTCTGTACATATATCATATTAATCAAATGATTTACCAAATACCTTGGGACATGTTCTCTTTTTTTTCTTCCGTATTATCAACTCTGAAACAAAATAAAATGTAGTTCATATCAAAATAAAAACAAAATTATTATTTTTTGATATGGTACTAAGTGAATATTGATTGTATTCCTAGTACACAGCTATTGGGTTGTATTAATTAATCATACTATAGAGGAAAAAAACTTCTTGTTGGAGAGAAAAAAAACTCTATTAATTTATTTCAACTATTTAACAATAATTATATGTACATATACTAATGATACACAATCTCACTTTCTACAATTATATGTATATAATAATATGTAAAATAAAAAGGTAAACCATGTTATAAAATATTGTATAAACAAACCCACAAAATAACACTTTTAAAAACTAAAATCTGCTACACGCAGTATAGGAAAAAATGCAGTATATCACTTAAACTATACATTTTAGGTAAGTAAGTAAGAACTTGCTTTTGCATCAGCACATTCTAAACAAATTTGCCCACAAGATCAGTGGTTTGTACACCAATAAAGTAATTACAATGAAAATATGTTAAAATACTGTACACACATTATTTCATATTAAATTGTGGCAAATTCACAGATTAATTCATGCAAAGTTAACTGGGAAACCAATCCATATAACCTAACTATGTCTTCAGTTTTACAAATAAATGAATGAAGACATGCCAACAGTGTAACAATATTTGGAGTATTAATCTTTTTAAAGTATAGTCATACCTATATTTCAGATAATGATAGACAATAACAACTTTTGTGTCTAAATATATTAACACTTAGCAACAACTTTGCTGATAAACTAACAAATATCATTTCCATACTTCCTATGGTTTGCCCTTTGTTTGCTCTCCTATGCACATAAGAAGTAGTTAATGACATTTTATACTGCACACATTATATTCCATTGTTTTAAATACTAAGGATTGTTATTTAAACTTCATTGGCACTGATAGTTGTGTTCAGTAATAACAATAATAATTTAGCATTTAAATAGCGCTACAAACCCTCAGGCTTCTGAGCGCTGCTTATTATTACCCACGTTGTGTGGTGCTCATTTATCAACCTCGGAAGAATGAAAAGTTTGGCGCTGCCAGGATTCAAACCTGTGTCAGCAGGCTATGCATAGATGTCAAATCCAGATTTCTACTCGCTGTGCTATCGGACAGGTTTTTGTGCAATACATTTTTTACTATATGAATATACAGTCTAAATAAAAACATGTTATCTATATTGTAATTTGATACATCTTTCAGAAAAAAACATGCACAGTTAATGACTGAACAGATTGAACAACTGTTACGAAAACTTCACACTGCATACAGAAGATATTTATACATTTAACAAGCTAATCCTTGGACTAACGTATTTTCATTTATTATTGCAATTAGAATTTTTTTTAAACACTCTATGCCTACTTTTTTTAACCACCTATAAACATAATACATAAACACATTATATCTAAATTGTTCCCTAAAACTCTTATTAGTAGTTACATCTTATTTATTTTTCAAACATTGTACTATACAGTTTTTGAATCTACAACCTATTGTTCACTTGTTTCATATGCAAACATTCATACTTTTCTACACTCCCTCACACTCAAAATAATGTACATGAAACCATTTATGTAACCTAGCACTTATAGGGAACACTTGTACATATTAAAATATACAGGCCCTCATTACGACCCTGGCGGAAAGTAACTGACATGACCACCACAGCGTAAATAGCGTTTCCGCCATAGCACGATGGAGCAAAGTGCGGCTAATTCCGACCCATCGGGCACGAGCATAACGCCATGGCGGAAGTGCAAAGTCCGCGATGGCGGAAATGGCCCCAAAATGCCCCTTACCGCCGTCGTACGCCGCCCTAGGTGCAACTCCGCCGCCCATCTTAGCGGTCACCGTAATGAGCGGTCAGCGCAAATTACGGTCACCGTAAATATACGGAAACGGAAGTAAAAACATGGTGCCGGAACGGGAAACAGCACGCCGTACACCTATAAAATCAGAATCCCAACACAACCATCAAAAATCCGACCCTGAGACACATCCCAACCCGTTAGCCACCCCAGTTAAAACAATAAATATGGGAAAAGTTGCTAAAAAAGCGTGCGATCGCAAGCGGCAGGTCCACTTCTCCCATGAGGAACTCACCGTGCTCACAGAGACCCTCCAGGAGAATGCTGCCGTCGTCTTCTCGACGCAAATGACCAGGACGGCACTTGCGAACAAGAAGGCCATATGGGCCCTGGTGGCACAGTGGGTAAGTGCGGTGGGGACCGCACCCCGCAACCCACAGCAATGCAGAAAGCGATGGGACGACTTGCGGATACGCGTCCGGAGCATACTTTCGGCCAACCGAAACATTGCCACAGCCACCGGGGGAGGATCGGATTCACCCATCAAGTTGACCCCCTGGGAAGAAATCTGTGCCTCCACCATTGGAATGGAGAGCATAGAGGGAGTCGGGGGGATGGAGAAAGGAGTGCAGACATCCGAAGAATCAGGTAGGTGGCCCAAATAAAACAATGCTAAATCCACAATGTCCAATCATGTGAAGTACCATGTGTCCCCATAGTGCAATAGAAACACATGTCCAGGAGAACGTCCACATACATTGCCATGATAGCGCCCTTTAAAAGTCAGATCAAATACATAAATAAGTAAAAATCCTAAAAACACCCTCTACATGTGCAGCATGCACACCCCAACTGCAGGCTGCAAAATAACTGCATCCTCAATCCACACAAAAATGAGACCACCTCCAAGGCCCTGACCCAAATCACCCTCAGGTACCACCCCAATGCATGTGATACATTGCCATTCCAATTTCCACAGACCCATAAATAACGCTCGCCCTCCTTTACTCCACCACAGGGTCTGAATCAAACGACGAGCTACAGGACACCCCTACCAGCACACCTGCAAAGAGGGCCAAGACCAACGGCCAAAGACCCTCCACCTCAGCTGCACGGAACAAGACACGGCAGCAGCACAAATCAAGTGGCAGCACACTGGAGGGGACTTCAACAGGCACCCCAGCAGCCAGCATGTCCACAACAGCAGCACCACAGGTCCCCCCAATGGATGCCACAGAAGGCACTGCTTCTGGTGGCAGCAGCACCATAGGTGACACTGCTTTCATGCCAGCATGCTCCGACACAGAAAACGGTGCTGTAGATGTAGGATCCATCCATGACCTGTCTCAATCCCCCTGTTTGTTTCATCCCGTACACCATGAGGAAACCACGCAGGGGCACCCACAAGACGACGACTGGCCAACCCCCACAAGGCCTGTGGCAAGGCAACATGAGGTGATCAGCCCCTCTGTGACACCACCGCAAATGGGCATGGCCCAGCAGAGGCAACAGTCCCTCGAGCAGATGATTGTGCAACAGCAGCAACTGGCCACGCTCCTCAAGGAGCATGCTGCTGAATGTGGGGGTTCTAAGGCAGCCATTGAAACATCTACTGAGACACTTAGGGCAGAAATGGAGCGAAGTACAGAGACACTAAGGGCACAAATGGAGAGAAGCACCGAGAGCCTGAGGGGGGAACTGCATGCGACGTCCAAAGACGTATGTGGTGAACTTGCCGCTGTGCGCCGTGTGCTCACTGAGCTCTCACAAACCCTTAGGGACATGCATGGACGTGAGCAGGCAGAGACATCATCCGTTGCAAGTTCCGTCCAGGGCAGCCCCCAACGTAGATCTGGGAGGAACCTGCGCTCCACAGGCAGGGGTGCCCCTGAGACCCGGAGAGGGGGCTTGCAATAGCGACTGCCCACTGACACTGAGCATCTTTGGACACTGGTGTTCGGGGGGGAGGTAGGAGGGTGGAGGGGGTGTGTTGTGCTTCTTTGGGTGGCGGGTCGATTGGGTGTGTAACACCATTTCACATTTGCAATACATTTCTTCATATTCATCCAATGAGATGTGTGTACATTGATCTTTGTGTACGAGGCCTTTCTTGGCGTACAGTCCACATTGTGCATGTTCCAGACACACACAGTGCCACAAGTCCCGTGTCCATGTAACAGCCACCAGGCGTGAGTGCTAGAAGCATGCATCTATGAGATTCTGACGAATTTCACGGGCCTCCTGTGCCTCGCGGACTCCTTGAGGTGCTGCCACATCCCCACCCTCATCATGACCATCTTCAGGTGCTTGCAGTTCTGCGTCAGGGGGCATGGCCACATTTCTACGTACGCACATGTTGTGTAGCATGACACATGCCATGACCATCTTTGCCACCTTCTCATGGCAGTACAGGAGTGCCCCGCCAGACCTGCTGAGGCAGCGGAAACGAGCCTTCAGTAGGCCGAATGCCTGTTCTATGACTACACGGGTACGTGAGTGGGCATGGTTGTAGTCCTCCTCATGCTGGTTCTGTGGGTTCCGGATTGGTGTAAGGAGCCATCTCTTCAGTGGATACCCGGCATCACCTGTATGTGGACAAAGAAGGATGTTTGTGGAATAACATTGCTACGTACGCATCCCCCCCCTTCCTGCCACGTCATTGACGCATCACCTACCCCACATTCACATGCATTAAATGAGACTCACCGAGTAGCCAGGATCGGTGCCCTGCGTGTCGCTCCATGTAGCGTGGTATTGTAGAGTTCCTCAAGACCATAGAATCATGGGTTGATCCTGGAAATCGGGCACAACAATGTGTAAAGATCCTGTTGGAGTCACACACCATTTGTACATTGATAGAATGATATTGTTTCCTGTTGCGGTACTGGACCTCCATGGCATGTGGGACAACCAATTCCACATGGGTGCAGTCGATGGCACCAATGCAACCCGGTATGCCGCCAAGTGCATGGAATCCCACTTTTGTGTTTGTAAGCTCCTGCTCCGAGCGTGGTAAAGAGATGTAGTCGTCTGTGTGCTTCAGGAGGGCATCAAGCACTTGGAATAGTGTCCGTGACAATAGTGGCTGTAAAATGCCATGCAACTGTCCGACTGTGTGCTGGTAGGTGCCTGTGGCCAGGAAGTGGAGTACAGACACCACCTTCAGTAGGGGTGGGATGGCGGTGGGGCTATCTATCATGCTGACAAGGTCAGCGTGTGTCATGTTGACAATGGCCGTTATGGTTTCCCGGTCCAAACGGTAGAGGGTGTGGATCTGCTCACTAGTGAGGTTGAACGGATTAGCTCGGAGGCGTGGGATTGCGGGCTGCCTGCGTGGTGGTAGTGGCTGTGCTGGTGGGCCTTGCTGCCCGTGCCTTGCCCTCCTCCTCCTCCTCCTTCGTCTCCTCTGTGCGGCCGGTTGTTGTAGTAGTTTGTGTTCGTCTTCTTCTTGAAGTTGGAGTACTTGCAGTGCTATCAGGTCCCCCAGGCCCAACATCGCTAGTCCTGTCGGTAGCATTTTGGAGTGGGTGTGGTTGTGGGAGGGGTTTGGGTGTGCAATTTATGTGTTTTCAGGCTGTATAGCCTCCACCTGTGGTGATTCATTCCACCTGTGCCAGCTGCAGTAACTATTCAAGCGAGCACGTCCCGCACACAACGCTGCAATTTGACGCATGGCAATCACAATCATGTATTTAATCCCGATGCTGTGAAATATTGGTTTATATGTTAATTTTGCTATTGTTCCATTTTTTAACATACTATATTTGCAGTCGCGAACAAACTTGTGAAGGGTCAGTGGAATGTAGTACTCGATGAACGGTGGACCCTAATGCAGCACTGTACCGACGTTCACCGACGGGCGGGGAGTCCCATTAGTGATTGGAGCCAGTTACCATTTTCACACACAGCCGCACTACATAGATGTATTTGTGAATTCTAGCATTCACAGATGCCTTTTCGACGTGATGTTGCAAATGAGGAATTCGAAGGACAGCGCTTTTGGTTTTCAACTAGCGGCGAGGAGACGCCCACAGGTCTGACAGGGAATATAACGTTCTATTGTTGAATGTCCTTGGGACAGGGCCCATGACGAGAATGCAATGATTGATATGAATTGAATGGGATGCGCAATAGCGTAGTGGACGATAAGGCAGGACGTTCCCAATTACATGTTATTTCACTACACTAGAAATCCGGCCAGGAGCACAGTGGATTTTGCAGACTGCATTACGCACAGACTCAATGGAAATTTCAAATGTTATGTCAGTAAATATTCAGGCGTTTTTATACCGGGATGAGGGAATGATGAATGGATGCATGGACAGATGATTTAATTGAGGGTTTGCCATGTACATGGCTTTTTGGAATCTATCCCCTTCTCCTGCGCTATGTGATGCAATGCTGCCATAGTGGGACCATCGTCTATCTGCCCTTGTTGAACCCTCCCTGTCTCGACGCGCCTTCAAACACTTGTGTCTATGCACGTTACCACTCCCATCAAATGGATTATGTTTTAACAGACGCATGCACACAAACACTCGTTTGTGATAGTGTATTCACCTCGATTTATATCGTTATGATTCCCAAGTTATTTTTGGGTGAAATCAATCCTTTTGAGTGGGCTAGCATGCATATGGTTGTAGATGTAGTGTGTTGAATGAAGTGAGTAATACTTATGAAGTTCGGATTCCCATACTATTTTTATTTTTATTCATTTGGGTGACAGGTATCTCCTCCCCTTTTGCCGCTGCCATCTGTACGCCACTCCTGCAGATGGCTTCTACAGTCGACACCTGCAGCTTCGAGTTAATCAGTGGAGCACCATTACGATCTTATGGGACGATCGCCAATGGGCCACATGCCCTTACGCAGTACAAGTGGCTAGGGGCAACATCTCATACTTTCAGCTGGACTAGTGCCTACTTCATGGGACGGCCCTGCGGTTCTAGGCGCTTCCATGTTGCCTTTTTGAACGTAAATGTAGCCCCTGTGTACCATGAAGGAACAGGGCGTCACACAAGAAGTAGCTGGTCATTTATTGCGGATGCAGCCCACAGTAATGAAAATATGTAAATTATTTGGGAGTTTATGAGTAAATAGCTGTATGGGCTTGGTGATTTTGATGTGCATTAAATTTATATTCAGTTATTTACCGTGTACCGTTATTCTTTGCTAGTAATGTAGCATATTCCCATTGGTGCCGCGATGTATTGTGAGATGATATGCATTGGGTTCCGGCTTCTGAGTAGAGTTGTGTGGTACTGTACTGGCCGCGTTTGCCTACGAAGCCCAGTTAGGTCAGGGATAGGGGCTGCCATTATGACTGTATTTATGATGTCATGCTCAGGGGCGGGGGATTAGCTTTTGTGCAACAGATGCCGGTCAGCCAGGTGAATTGGTGGAATGATGGGATTATCAGAAAATGGTTGGTCACAGGTGCCTGTGTTTGCGTGCGTTTCTTGGAGGGAGACTGAGGTCAGGTCCATTGGAATTGCTGCTGTATTCGTGCCATCTGTGCCCTACAGCTCCCAATGGCCCCTCCTGAGATGTGCCTGGCTGCTCAGTCCCTCTGCCAACTTGTGTGGTACATGCTTATGCTGATGGTTGGTTTGTCTACTGGCAGGAGTACAGGGCTGGTGCAGTCTCCCTCAGGATACTGCTTTGGATGTTGATTTTAACTGGTGGCAAGCGATGGGGGACTATTGTTGTTTTGTCTCATGGAATATTTCAGTTCATTTTGGTGTACTTGTACCTTCACATGCCTGTGCTGCATCAGTACGGCAATGGTGACATGCCAAATATGGATGGCCACTCACAGGCCACTTGGAGCCCCTGCAGGCATTTGATCGTTGGCATGCATGGGTGACTTGTACATTTCACTGGTTGCATAGTGTGACTACATTGCGCCTACGGGGAGTTGTGCAATGTGGGCAGGGAGTGGAGTACAGGCACTCAGTAGGGCCATTTACGGTTGGTTCGCGATGCCGTAATTCTCGCCATGGCGGAATGGTACTTTCCGCCATGCTTGATGGCGTTGAGTACATGTCCGCTAGGGTCAGAATTCGCGTACCGTTGCGCCATGGCGGAAATTACGGTTTCGCAAGCCGCGCATGCGCGTACTTGGTGCAGTTAGCGTTGGCGTTCACTACGGTGTCGCTAATGGCATCGTACTTTACGGTGACGGGTCATGATCGCAACGAGCGGTATTCGATGGCGGTATTACATTTCCGCCATCGTTTTTCGATTTCCGCCAGGGTCGTAATGAGGGCCACAGTGTTTTACACAATAAAACAGAAGTATATTTTTGCAGAATGCCATTTTTTCTTCTTATTTATATACTCTCTAGAATATTACCTCTTCATTTATTTCATACTGTTTTAAAGCAAATCCTAGTAACAACCCATCTCCTACTTTATTTAAAACACATATTACCCTATTCTTCCATTTTATACTTTTAGTTTACATGTTTATATTCACAAACAATATTATACAAATATTATACAACTTTGCTTCTAATAAGATTTAGTAAGCATTCATTAATCCCTTTTGCATTCTAGCTTGGTTGGTGACTATAGGGTCATTACAAACAAGCCAATCCAGTCCCGGAAGGATAGCTCAGCGGCAACATGCTCAGCTTGGAAACAAGACTACATGAACCAACAAAGGTTCAATCCTCGGGTCTGCGCTTAGAAACTCTTGGTATTTAAGCATGTTATAAATATGCAACTAAGACAAACAACTACGCAACTAAAAAAAAAAAATGAAATCCTGTAACAGCACTTCGATGCCCTTGGGCTGTGTGAGTGCTTTAAAAATGTAAATAAAATAAATAAATCCACTTCTGTGTGCATGCATGTCATGAGGTGTCCACATTCAATGGATGCCCCTTCATCAAAAATAATTGTACATGTTTTAACAGTTGTCTTACTAACAGAAACTTGACCAAATTTAAAATGCCATATTGACGTGTTAATGTTCCTACCTTCTACACTGTATCTTTGAAACATAACCAAAATGTATTTAGGAAAAAAAATGATTTTGCAGTGTTGATTTTAAATTACCACCACGGTCACTGCATTGCAAGTCATGGAATCCTTTAGTTCCAAGATCAAAAAATGTTATACTTTTCTGATCAGACAAAGACACATAAACAAATCTTTCACACAGATCTGGAGTAGAATAACATTTCTTACATTGTGGACACATATGATATGACTCGTAACTAATTCCTTCATACCTATCTACATTAGCAGTTTCCTCTACTAATAAATTGAACACACTCATTAAAAATTCTTGTCTATCTTCCTGTGTTTTTAGAGGAAATGTTGATTTCCACTCGGAACAGCTACTACATTTTGGATTGACATTGCCGAATATAAACTGTATGATCAAATATTTTAATAAAAAATGAAAGTTCCACACATAACTGCTAATCTGCTGTGGAAGATATTTCTTGCATCAATGGAGTCATTTGAAACAACATACACAAAGCTGCATTACAATAGCATTCAGTTCCAGTTTCATTACTAAATCTGCAATGACAGTATGTTATCGTCGAACAACTCTCCAACTTTGTTAAATTCTGTTGTTTTTTTGCCTTACAAGGACTGATTTCATTGAGTCAGCTTTCACTGACTACTTATGTTTCCTGGATGAGTGCTTTGCAGGTACAGGTTCATGTGAGGACCATACAGTACACACAATCTATTACATTCTTCATTGCAAGAAAGGTCAGCTGTCACTTTTCTTTCATCAAAGATTCTTAAAAATAAACATTCGATATTGTTCACACATGACAAAGTTACATATGACAATCCTTCTTTAAACACTGTATGACCAATGTGAATAAGTGCTGCTTCTAAAGTCAACCCTTGTGATTTATGAATAGTTAGTTTGCATAAGCACAGCACAATGGAAACTGTGCTCTTTTCACAAAGGTATCTTTAAAAAGCACAGGTCCTCAAAATCAAATGAGTTCCCTCTACACGATCAAACTTAGGGCCAATTCATGGAACAAACGTGCGCCAAAAATCCCAGCACAAGCAGGCGCAAGGTGGCGCAAGCGTTAGAAAGCAAGCGCACGCGTGCGATTCAAGGAAGACACTGCGCTTGTTTCCCACTGGTTGTGCGCCAAATCCGTGCATGGCGCACGCGGGCATCCACGTCATCAAATGGCGTGCGCTACGAGCAGTGGGCGTAACACGCAGAATGGGGAATAACGCATGAAAAAGAAGGCGTAACTGGGGAAGGACTGCAGGGAACTACATGGAACGCCCACACGCACGTGAACAACCCATATTCATGGATTCAAATATGGGAAACCCGCGCACATCAAAAGACACACACAGGCGTCATCGCGTCCGCCACACGAAGGCAGGCGGAAGAGTCCCTGCGCACAGTATAAAAGTGCGCACAAACAACAAACACGTATATACAGCTACGATGAATGTCCCATTTGTCGCAGCACTGATCGTGGGACACCGCAGGAGGAGAATAGCCAGGGCACGCATTTTTTCACCACAGACAAGCCTTTTTGGGATGCCTGACGACCAGGTTTATGGCAGGTATAGGTTTCCACCCTGTATCATCCTAGACCTGGTCAGGGAGTGGAAAGATGACCTTACATCCCCCACCCTCTGCTCCCAAGCATTGAGTCCCTTGGAGAAGGTGCTCAATGTCCTGCATTTTTTGGCCACTGGGTCTTTTCAGCGGACTACTGCCATAGTGGGGGGGGTCTCACAGGCCACGCAGTCATGCTGCCTACAACAGGTTTTGGCAATCATGACAGCGCGCCCCTCAGTCTGCAGGCACATATACATGCCCAGAACACCCACAGAAAGGCAGGCTGTTGACCAGGACTTTTACCGGGTGGCACACTTCCCCAAAGTGCTTGGTGCCATAGATTGCACCCATGTGGCCCTACGTCCACCTAGGGCCACTGAGCCATCTACCGAAACCGCAAGCACTGGCATTCCATCAAAGTACAGGTGGTATGCGATGCAAAGGGAATCATCACCTCTGTCTATGCAAACTACCCTGGCTCCACCCATGACAGTTTCATATACAGAATGTCCGCCCTGGGCCGGGCCCTGGAAGCTAGGCAGCATGGTGACACATGGCTCCTAGGTGAGTACAAATGCCCGTGCACATGCATGCATGTCACACACACACACAAATACACAAACCCCAATAATCACAACCATTGTCACCTCTCCAGGGGACAGTGCCTACCCTCTGAGCAACCACATGATAACGCCAATCCGGAACCCCACCACACCACACCAGGTAAGATACAACGCCACCCAAATTACAACCAGGGCCATAGTTGAGCGCACATTCGGAGTGCTCAAGTCACGCTTCCGCTCCCTTGACCGCTCTGGCGGGCAGCTACTCTATGCACCCCCAGGGGTGTGCAGGATCATTGTGGCAGCATGTGTCCTGCACAATGTTGCAACACGGCAGGACGAACCAGTGGACATGGTGGTGCCCCCACATCCCCAACCACAGGCACAGGCGCTGCACATGGGAGGGGATAGGGCACATGGCGAGGCAGCCCGGACCCAGCTTGTGGCCACATTTTTCACATAAACTCCCAACCCTGCGGAGTGCACACAGGCCTGGCGCATACCAGGTGACAATTGATGATGACAAAGAGACAGTCAACTGTCACAACCTTACCACCCTGAGACTGTTGCCATGGAATTGCCACATTGTGTGCATCCTTAGCTACTTAAACACAAGCAATCCTGTGTGACCAAAAGGCACACATGCAAGGTGTGAATCACACAGACCTGCAAAACAGGCCATGACTATCACTGGTATGTCACCCAATCCCTCCCAAACCACAACATGACATGGCAAGCAATAGCCATACACCAACACAGTCCAAATAAGGTACACATTACCATGTGAAAAATGTAAATTGGCATCAGACAATGATGCCTGACATGGAATCAGATGAAATGACTGACCAACAACCTCCCACCCAAAATAAGTAATTCCCAAATGCATTCCAAAAGATGTAGTTGTAACATAACAATGAATGCATGTCTACATGCACACTGTACATTGCAAAATCAACACTGCAGCTTCTGTGTGCCGTGTCCACCTCCTGCAACACACCGCTCAGTGCACAGCACAGTGAACAGTTATTGTGTGTGATGCACACCCTGAGCATCACATCTAAGCGACAAACTACATCAAAAAGCAACTTAGGCATGTACAGGATCCACAATTATTCATAGAACATGTGCTGCAGGGACACAGTGGGCACCAGAAGGCAACAGAGTGTACACATGGACATGGAAGGGTGGTTGTACATGTAGTGGATAATAGTGTGAGTGTGTGGGTCAGTAGGGACATGCACTCAACATATGCATGTGCAATCAAGTGACCATCAGTGTCCTCTACACATCACATGTGACCATTCACCATGTGTACACCACAGCATGTCAAACCACAACTATCCCCTCACACCTTCCCCTTTGTCACCATCTACCACCTTGTGTGTACAAAGTTGCCAGCACCCTCAGAGTCCACCTTGATTTGCAAAAGCACCAAATCCAAGAGAACTCAAAGCAGGCCAACACAGAAGCCAAGCAAATAGCCTGCAGGCAGGAAAACAAACCAAAACAACCTCCAGTAGATGACTTGAAGTAGCAGTATGCCACAAAGGCCAAGTACTACCACAATGATGTTAACAACCAAGGTAGCACAGTAAAACAATGTCACAACAGGATGTGTACCATGTGTGGTATATAACATAGAATGATGGACCACGAACAGATGTGTACTGTCACAGCTCCCGTGTACAGGTGCAGGAGTTGCACGAACCAACCACCCCCACCGTGGTCCGGGTGTCGGCAAGGTCAAACTCACACAGGCCTCTGAGAACCTGGTGGGGAAGGAGGGTCAGGCATATGCAGTCGGGACAGGCATTGGCATACTGGATAACCGGAATTAGGGGCAGGAGAGGGGAGTAGGATTGACACGGGAAATTAGGGAATGCACAAAAATGTAGTACTCACATTAACAAATGCACAATTAGACCAAACTTGTTCATCATGCACATAGCAGCAAATTACTCAAATGGAAGTCAAAGAGAAACGTATCTCTAGGGTGAGTGCTGGCCTCCTGCCTGCACACTCTCAGGGCCGGTAACAGGAGCAGTTCAATGCTGCAAAGAGAGCCACAGTTAATAATCTGTGCATGCCCAAAACACACAAACACACCACCAAATATGCCCCAAAGTGACAAACTACTCTGCAAACAGACAATCTTTTGTGGATGCTTCGTACCCATACGTAACATTACCCCTGTGATGGTTCATACACAGTCAATGCAGTAAGTCAGGCGCCGCTGGGTGCGTGGCAAATGGAACACCATGTGTCACGATTCACACAACATGCAATGTTCCCTGGGTAATCAGAGAGACGCATATAGCAAAGTATGACTTCAGAACAAGTCGTGTACCACCATGACCAATATAAAGTAGGCAGTTCATGTTGCAAATTCCACTCGGAAATGAAATGCACTGCATCCGAGTATGTCCCTTGCTGTCTGTCCCTGTGAGCTGCTTTTTTTCCATGTCTCGGAACGCTACATGGCTAATACAAGTGCCTCAATGGCCCATGGTGGACCGGAGGGTATTTGCCACTGCCCCTGCAGGTGCCCCAGACAACTTTCTCTATCAACTAGCCATCAGTCCACTAACACATCTGAGCTGTATTGTGCATTCCAACACCAATAATTGTCCAAGCTCACTGTCAGTGCTGCTACTAAACATGCATGTGCAGCTGGCCTGGTGGAAGGTTTGCTGTGTTGTGACCCCCCTGTGCTGCTCTCCTTGCCTGGAGTCCCTTGAAACACGTCAGCAGTTTTCAGATGTATGATCGCAATCCCTGTGCCTCTCCTTGCGCACACATGCACATATCGGCACCACCAAACGTGTCCAGATTCACTACGCCCAATGGACCATGTCTCCTGGCTAAGGTGGTCTGGAGGCTCATCACCCTGCAGAAAGGCCATGAAACACATGATTAATGCTTTCGATTCATCTGTGTGTGTCTCTTCAGGCATTTCATGACTGGACCATGTCAGAGACGTACATCAGAAATCACACCATCAGTCCGTCTTTCACAGCCAAAGTGTGGAACACACAATCTACGGCATGAATTGCAACAAGCACATGTACAGTAAAGATAAGAAACATACTACACAATGCATAGCAATGAATGTACACATGAAGCACCCCATCTAGCAAAAGAAGAACAGTGGTCAATTACACCCCAATCATCCCCACTAGGGGTGTCAACACAAGTTCCACAGCAGCAGACATGCCACATATATGACAGTCCAAAGCCCTTGTGTAATAGGCTTTTACACCGAACCATCCTTGCGAGCCCATGGATAAGGGAAGCAGGAGTGGCATATGTGAGTCAAGGACCCCAAGCAGCAAACACATACACAAGACAAGCTTGAAGGGCCCGGCTGGAACAGACAGTGGATGCTTTCAAAAGCCACAAAGCACCACACCGTCACATGAAAGCACAATAGACAAGCAATTTTAAACAATATTAACTATTTACACTAACTTTGAAAAACCTACATTACCTATTTAAACTAACTATCAAATAGAAACTTAACTAACTAAACTAAAATAAAAATCAAAAATGGCCACATACGACCGGGGGGGGGAGGCACCCAGGAGGGGGGAGGTACAGGGTACTGCTCAACACCTACATGCGATGATGCGGAGGAAAAAAAAAAACCTCCATGTCTTAACGCCTGCAAAGCCCAACCTATGTGGGAGATAGGGAGATAGATTGTCGTCCGAGTCTGGCTCTTCCTGGAAAGGAGGACGTGGCACAGGAGCATGACCACGTCTAGCCGCAGCTTGCCCCTCATCGGCAGCAAGTCTGCCGGATGGGTGAGCCTGGTTCTGTGTGGCGATGACACGTAGGTCTGCATGCAGAACCTCCCATGATACACGTGCTTCCTCTTGCAAGGTAGCACGTGTAACACGGAGTTCCTCCTGCAAGGCCTGGCTGGACAACTGCTGCACCTCCCGGCAAGCATGTAGCTCCACTCCACACTTGGGGGTTTTTGTGGTCTACCACCCCACGACCCCCACTTGTGCTGGGTTGATGTAGTGATATCAACCCTGTGCCTGGCATGACAATACCATCCTCCAGCTCCATTGTGTCATCACCTGAAAAATAGAGAGGAAAAAGGTCACTACACATGTTAGAAGCACACAACACACACACTGACACCAAACACATCAGGCAGACATGTAACACACAAAATAGAACCTGGCATGCATGCTGGGTAAACTTGAAATTGCTTCTGTGATTAGACCTGTGGAAAGGTGGCAGGTTGCACTGAAGTGGGTCTATGCAGTGCAGCAAATATGTATGTTACTCACTATCTACATGTACAAGGACTTCATATTGTGTGTCTCAGAAAATGCGAAGGCAGTGCAAGGTCAACTTCAGGCATCACGTGCAATGTGCATTCAATGGGTAGCATGTCTACAAGCAAACCACCCCTTCCCCCAAGTGCAAAAGCAGGGATGCCTAGCATGGTATCAAAAGGCTGACCTTAGACCTGTGTATTGACGGACAGTGTTGACTAGCATCAACAGCATCATGTGAGTCAAGTGACAACACAGCAAATGATGATGGGACAGTAAGCAGGACATATGATGAAACCTCTGGAGTACACCCACGTGTGAAGAAGACACTACACCAGTTGGACAGAGTCATTGACCATTAAACAGGCTGAGGCCTATGACCCACACAGATTGTCAGACCCTAAACATGTGTGCAACGCAGTACTGAGCCACAGTTGACATGGGAAGGCAGATGAAATGCCATGCAATGTAGGTCATCGAGGACTTGTATTACAGTGATCATCCAGTCGTGGACACATAGGGGCATGCGTGGGATGCACATGGAGCATGAATGGGCACTCATTTCCCTGCGGGGCATCTGACCTCTGCACAGTCCAAGTGAGACACCCTGTATCAAGCAGCACTAAGGATGTACCACACAGCATATGTCTGGCAGATTGGCTGCTGGATGTTAGCATGTACACAGGAGGCATGAACAGGGAAGTACCCAATGGCAATATTGTAGCAGACCAGTGATAAGGTGGAATTGGGGTGCAGAGCGGGGGGCTGAGGGGCAAGGGAGCATGCCTACATTGAGTACCCGCTTGCAGGCAGAGGACACATGCACGTCAGTCATGCTATGCATAGTCCCTGGGCTGAGAGGAAGGACACCCCACGCTACATGCAGAAGTGCCAGAGGGGCATACTGTTAACCAGCATTTGAGTAGGGTGCAATAGTGGTGATGAGGACAGTCCCCGTCTGCTCCACATGTCTACCATCCAACAGAGTAGACATGCATTAGGTAAACATTGAATTACTTTCACATCAGAACCATGTACATGTGACATGTAGTGGCAGTCATGCACAACACATCACACAAGTAAAACACACACGTCTTCAACAAACACGCATCAACACTCACTGGACTGGACATCAAAGTCTGGCATCTCTCCCACTCCTTCGACCGATTCAGATGGTATGAACTCTGCAACGAGTGAATCATGCAGAGTGAGGTCTTCCTCCTCTGGTGCAGGCCCACTGCCAGTCACCAGAGTCAAGTTGTAATTTGAGGCACGCTTAGCCTTAGCGGTGCGTTTGAGGTCATTCCAACGCTTTTTGCACTCTTGTGCCGTGCGCACCTCATGGCCGAATGCACTCACATGTTCCGCAACTTGCTTCCAGTGGGTATCACGATGGGCAGCCGTAGTCTGACAATTAGCACCCACTAGCATGTCACGGCTGTGGTCCCGCAAGTAGTCCACGAGGAAGTCCAGTTCCTGTTTGCAGAAAGGCTTCTTCCTCAACGTGCCGGAGGTCGTGGGTGTGTGTGGGGTCCCAGCCTGTGCTGCAGGTGCAACCTTACTCCTCTTGGATTGTGGCGCAGACCCTGGCTGGCTAATGCCGCCCTGATCAGTATGGCCAGTGGGTTCGGTGGATTGAGCCAAGGAAGTGGCAGGTGGAGGGGCGACCAAAGGCCTGACTTGTGTGTCAGTGGCAGCTGGGTGCCCTCTAATGGACCCTGCGCAGCAACATCTGCTGTGGGAGGGTCATTACCGCAAATGTCCTGGTTGGCACACTCACAACCGGGGTGTTGTTGGGTGCATCTTGTAAGCGATATTCAATCAACACTACAGCTAAGTCAATGCCTAGTCTGGGATGCTGAGGAAAACCCTTATTGATGTATTTTTATATCCAGTTCAGTACTCTGGATGACAACCCTTGAATAACACCCCCCTCTTAGAATTCCCCTGACCCCACTGAGCCAAGAAGTAGGTTTGTTTTGCAAATTAAAAGGTTTATTTGAAAAATTAAACAATATATATATATATATATATATATATATATATATATATATATATATATATATCACACTTTTATAATAAATTAATATCTGATAGTACACTTAGACATATGATGTTGATCAAGAATGGGTAATCTGGCACTAGCACACTTCTTTACAATCACTGAGGAGTTAGTATAGGATGGATAAAGTAGCAAAAATACTTTTATGGTTTCAAGGGAAAAGCAATGAGGAATAAAATGCAGTACAGAAATACTTGATATGATTCTAGCAAAAGATAAGATAATCACTTTTTCTCTGGCAATTCTCCCCCCTCCCCTATGCAATGTAAGAAATGGAAGGAGATGGAAAGAGGAGCACACAGTTCTCAGGAATGCAATCAAATACAATACGAAATTCAGTCCCCCCCCCCAGCAAGCATAGAGGAAACAGGTAGGAGTTTGAAACACAGGCCCAAAATGCTTTTAAATGTGATGGCAATGGATGGGAAAATGTGCCAACTGATTTTAATTCCCTCTAGAGATTCAGGGCGTGTTGGTATTAGTTCAGGCTCACTTTAGCAATGCTCTCTCTATGAGTTATTACCAAGTTGCAAACGGATTTTAACAAAAGAAAGAATGGCGCTGCTATTTGACAAGTGGAGAAATTGAGCCAAAATCGCAAATCGCGGTAAATTTCGCGAGTGCGTGAATTGCGATTGCAGTAAAGGTATAAGGAGGAAGGCTTAGTAGTTCTATAAGTTCTTATAATTTCTAGGCTTGTTGGAAAGCTCAGATTCTAAGCTTTCAGAGGAAAGTTAAATCTCGTTCCTAGCCGACACGGTTCCAGAGATATGGACGATTAAATAAAGGTAGTTTTTCGGATTTAAAGTAAACTCAAAATGACAGGTGACAGCTTGCAGCTGCAGAATTGACAGGTGACAGGATTTCTAGGCGGCAGTTCTACTTAGGTTAAAATAGTTTGGATTAGATTATTTTAACTAAGAGATTGGTTCTGCACAGTTCTGCTAGGTACTCACAATATAAATTTGAACTAGGCCTTGTCACGGATCTGGTCAACACGTCCGGCTGCGGTTCTGTCTGCTCGGCGGGTCAATCAGGCACCGGTTCTGCTCACAGCGACCTGGGTCAGCTCTGCTCTGCTGGTCTAGCCTCTCTGGATTCTGGTTGTAACACTGCTTTCTGGGTACTGCTACAAGTTCTTGCAAAAATTCTCGGCAAAATTTCAAACAGCTCGCCCGGCTTTGGAATAGTTTGGTTAGTTTTGAGGCCTGCTGAAGTTGATTCAGCTGGTGGATTCAGGCCTCTCTGCTACAAATTCTGGAGTTAATTTCTGCTACAGGTTCTGGAGATTGATGGATTTGAAGTCTGGATCTCTGGATGTGAAGTCGTCGGTCAGCATGCTCCGCAACAAATGGAATTGAATGTCTCTACCTGTCCCAGCAGTCTCTTTTTATGGGTTTTGGAAAGTGGGTGTGTGCGTTGGTAAACCTGCCCATCTCACTTATCATTGGCCAATTCCTCCTCTCTCCCTTGATTGGGGGAAGGACATGTGAGTCAGAGTGATGCTGTAGGTTTTATGATCAGAGGAACCTCCCCTTGTCAGATTGCACACAAATCTATTTCTGACCCAAATACATATTTATCTATGTACCATTTTTCTAATATTATAGGTCCAGTTAACATATTTTCTGTAGCACCAAACCATCCGATCCCTGTCTTTGTACGATGTCGTGTCCACTGATGACAGAATTCTCCCCTTTTCATCCAGATAACGACCTCTAAACCTTTCCATATTTTACACAAATGTGCACCAGGGATATGGGTTACAGATGATAAAGTGTCAGATTTTTAACATGCATACATTTGGAGTGAGACCCTATTTTCCGCTAGCAACCCCCCAGAATACACCACAGGGTCCTCACGCCTCTTAAAATGTTCACAGAAAAATCACAAAAATAATGATATTACTTATATAATTCTGACAAGTCCGCACTATGAGTTATCTATCTTTTTAAAATTATGCCTTGGTCAAACAGGGGTGTGGCTTCCCACATCACAGGGTGGAATAACTGGTTTATCCACTTCCCCCAAGCCAGCTTGTTCACAGAGGCACAGCTGCCCCCCAGTTTCTTTCAAGAGGAAGCTATTTTACGATGCCCCCAATATAACATTTGCCTGAGTCCAGGACAGGCCTTTGTTCAACTCCCTGTAGTCCCCAGCTGCTCCACCCCTAATCTAATCAGAGAGGTGTTAACTCCTTTTGGCCAGGGGCAGAGTGGCTGAGCATCCAGTTTCAACTCCTGTCGGGGGTAGTTGTCAGGCAGAATTCAGTTTCATTAAGCCAGTTTTCAGCTAAATGTCACTTTTTGTTCCCAGTTTTCTACATTCAAATCAAACTGACAATTTTTACCTATACATTAAATAATTACTTCCTTCAAGTCATTTCAGAATATAGTTTTACATTGTATCCACCTCTTAGCAAGTCTTTCCTTGGTCTGGTTTTGTTTCATTTGTTCAGTTTTACACAAAAGTCTGGTGGCTTTAAAATGCCGGCTTTCTGATAGTGGTGAGTACTGGTAAAGCAACCATTTTTGGGATTAAGAAAATGAATTCCCCACAGTTCTGAGTTGCTTTTTTGGCAATCAGCATTGCCATTCCCAATGGTTTCAGGCTACTGTGTGTGTAGCCCAATGGTGATTAGGCAGTGCCTTCCTGTGCTCACAACATAGGCAAAAATGGGTGGCAGCCCATTCTTCATGCTTTTCCAGTGCACTCTCTGGGGAATTCTGGCCATCATGATGTTCTCCATGCCAGTACTGCACAGTTTTATGGTAGGGCTTGTATGCATGGGTAAAAACATCCCACAATCTGCCCCTGCACTTGCTAACACCCGGCTGTTCGGTGCAGCAGATGACATAACTGCCTCACGGACACGTGTCTTGGTCAGGGCAGCCCTGCGTGCCCCTACGGTTTTCCTTCTGGCCTGTTGGAAATCTTCCAGTCACTCTTCAAGTGCCAACGCAGCCTGCGCTGGCAGACCCTGAGCCTGGGTCGTGGTGTCCACAGCTGCACCTGCAGCTACCATTACCCTTGGGCCTGTGGCAGTCAATGAAATGGACTGCCGGGTCACACGGGCGCCAGTGTCAGATGCAGAAGCTGCATCTCCCGGAACCACAGGGGATGGTGGCATAACTGCACCGACACAATGCACAACATCGTGCTCAAGTGGTGCACCCCGGCCTCTTCACCCTCTGTGGCCACCCTTGACACCCTGGAGTCCCCCTACTCCCTGGTCAACCCGGCCATGTCCCCGACCATGCCCGCCACGAGGAGGATGCCCAGCTGAGGCGCCCTCTCACCTTCGGTGGCCTCCCAACCATGGCACAGATGTAGTAGTGCCGGCACAGATGGAGTAGTGCCAATGGGAGGTGTACACCACAAATGACCTGGGCAATTGGGGTGAAGGGGGTGGGATGCAAGATGTTAACAGCCCCCCTGCACCTGCAAAGCTGTATGTGACCCCAGTGATGTAGTGACGGGTCACGCAACACTCAGGCACCCCAAAACTGCAGTAAAACCGTGCACACAACCCTGCAGCATACGTGCGTGGAATCAACCTCCCGCAGTACGCAGTGGCACCCAGTAACATGAAAAAAGCATACGCGTGGGACACGCAGGCTACTATGACCTTGAAAATGGGTGCGATACACAGGGGCACAAACAGTGGGAAAAACAGCATGCGCGACTCACCGTCTGACTAGCGCGATGCAGAAAAACACGCATAGCCAATACCCCTGCCAAAACAAGAGATACGTCCTTGATAGCTGTGAAGTTGCGATGGCGCGCGAAACAACATGAAGCAGCAACACACGTCGGTCTCCACAAAAGGCTCGTACAGCGAACTGCTGGCCCCGCTCACCTTTAACCCGTGCTGAGGGAAACGCCCGCGCGCATCACGTCACTTACGTGCGTAGGCCCTTTCCTCGGATTGCACACATTCACACGTGGACGTGCAGTTTTTTCACGCGCGCTGAACCACTATGCCCACGTCACGAGGGAAAAGCCTGCGCGAGTCACGTCACAGAAGCGCCTACGTGCTAAGGGCCTTTGGTCCAATGAAACCACGTACGTGTGCTTACGCGCTTACGCGCGAAGGTCCTTTCCTCGAATTACACGCTGACGTGCAAGATTTTCACGTGCCAAATCACTCCGTATCAAGCTGGCCACGCAACAACACATGGAAGACCACGCTCCTGCCCAGAAGGCCGAATTACTGCCCCCCAGAGCCCCGAGCATGCTCCCACCTGCCATCTGCTGCTGCCTGACTGCCTGCTGCCCACGTGCCCTGCTATTTGCTGCCTGCAGTCAATCAGGGGTGCAGTTGCTGTGACCACCGCTGCTGGAACTGAAGACTCCCGACTGGGATACCATCGCTCCACAGCCCAGCCCCAGGACCCAGTTGCACACCCACTCCTGCCTCTGGGGTTGCCATGTCGGGCACAAGACCATCTGGCACCACTGGCAACCCCCAGCCAGAGAGGCAGAGGGCCACCAGCTTCAGTGCCAGGGAAGTTGGTGTCCTGGTGGAGCAAGTCCTGGGGCAGTATGATGCCCTCTTTGGAAGTTTGCGCGCCGACAATGAAGGACGGACCAGGATCTGGATGGACATAGTGACTGCCATCAACGCGGAGGGGGTGGCAGTCCGCGACTTACACCATGTCAAGAAGCGCTGGGAGAACTTCAGGTCCAGGACCCTCAACAAGGCCCGGCACCTCTTGAAGGCAGCGGTTGCCAAGGGGCGCCAGGGCCACCTGTCGGACCACCAGATGAGGGTCCTGGAACACATATGCCCAGTGCTCCACGTCCAGGTCCTTGAGAGGCAGACCCGTCTGGAGTCGAGCGGTAAGTGTACATGCATACTGATTGGACGCTGAGCGTGTGGTGGTGTGCCAGTAGTGTGCAGGTTGCACATGTGTTTTCGTAGGGCCATGTAGGGATGTGTATGAACAGGGGCGTGAGGCTGCCTCATGTGAGTCCTCTTAGGTGTGAGACACGTCGATGGTGTATGTGTTGGTAAGCATGCTGTGCAAATGCAGGTGGGGTAGCACACATGTTTGAATTTCTGTGTATGTACATTGACATGGTTGTGGTGTCACACATGGATGGTGGTTCCTGCTGCATGTATCTGCACTGTGTACATGTGCATGTGTGTGTATTTGACAAGTGTGCAACTGTGATGCAACATGAATGCACATGACACTGATATGTAGAAGGCTGAATGCCAGATGTGACATGTATGGCGATCGCATCACTGCGACAGTTGGAGGAGATGTGGACATGCATGTAAGTGTGGTGGCATGTGTGCATGTCTAGTGCACTCCCTGTGTTTCATGTGATGTCAGGCTCACCTTCGGCTGCTCATGCTGTTGTATGTGTATGGATGTTGCTGCCTGGTGCAATTCTTCTGTGGAAATGCTCATGTGTGTGAGTTGAAATTACATGTGTGCCGTGGAGTATGATGCCATGTCTGAAGCTTGACACTGCCACTCAAGTGCAACTGTCATGTGTGTATCAGTCCATTGTACAGTGCCCTGATGTCTGTGTTTTATCTCTCCCTGTCTGCAGCGTCAACTGATGAAGAGGGTGGAGAGGGTGCTGTGGAGCACAGTGGCAGGGATCGCACCACCAGCCGGAGACGCAAGGCCCGGCTCTCCTCCCAGATTGTCATCTCGTCGGGGAGTGAGGAGTCTGGTGCCACATCCCAGGCCGCAGCTGCCGAGGGTAGGTCCAAGAGGCAGAGGTCGGAGGTGGACTCCTTGGCAGCAGAAGGGGCGGCTGAGACCCCACAGGGTCCAACGGAGGAATATGGCACGGAGTCATCCAGGTTGGTGGGCGGTTTGGTGGAGGAGGAGGCCGCGGAAGGGACACACACACGGTCTGGAGGTGGGGATTCCACTGGTTCTAGTGGTGCAGTGCAGGGGCAGGGACAGGAGGCAGCACAGGCAGCCGCGGAGGTGCCTGTGTGTAATCCTGTCCCTGTGTCAGGATTCGTAATTCAAGGAGGCAAATACGCGTTCTTTCTTTCCCGACTCACTTGGTTTCTTCACGTGAGGTTCCTTCGCTTTTGTCACGAAGACGTTATTTCAGGACACGGAAGTTTGCTCAGCCACTTCGTTCCGTGTTCTTTAGGGAGCATTGGTGGCCTCAGAACCAAGTGGCCCGGGATTGGGTGGCCTCAGAACCAAGTGAGGTAAAAGAACATAACATGGACATCATCAACTCCTTGCCTTATGTTCAAGGTCGCCTATATTTACCCGATTTGGCTACACGGCGCATGGCTATGCAATGGTGCCATGATTCCTTGCTGGCGGCCCATCCAGGGAGACGCAAGACCCAGGAATTGTTACGTCGCCGGTGTTGGTGGCCGTCGTTACAGCGAGACGTCTCTGTTTATGTCTCCGCTTGTTCTATTTGTGCTCAGTGCAAGGGATCCACCACGAAACCTATGGGACTTATGCAACCCTTACCTGTCCCCGAACGTCCGTGGTCAATGATATCGATGGATTTCATCGTCGAGCTTCCACCTGTTCAAGGTTTTGATACGGTTTGGGTCATAGTGGACTATTTCACCAAGCTAGCTCGTTTTGTTCCATGCCAGGGTTTGCCTACTGCCCCTGTTCTTGCGGATCTATTTCTGCGTCATGTTTTTCGTGATTTTGGCCTCCCTGATATTATTATATCTGATAGGGGGTCTCAATTCACCTCAAGATTCTGGAGGCACCTTACCAGTTCAATAGGTATAGACGACCGGTTTTCCAGTGCTTATCACCCACAAACTGACGGTCAGACCGAAAGACTCAATGCCACCCTCGAGCAATATCTGCGCTGTCTAACGTTGCAATTTCAAGAGTCTTGGTTTTCGGTGCTCATCCATGCCGAGTTCGCATATAACAACTCTATTCATACTTCTACTGGTACTACGCCATTCTTTGCTATGTATGGCCAACATCCCCGGACTCTTCCACTAGATCTTGTCACGGACATTGCTAATCCAGCAGTACAGGGTTGTCTACGAGACGTTACAACCGTTCATGAGGCTGTCCTTCGTCAGTTAAAAACAGCGAAAGACCATGCTAAGCAGTATGCTGACCGGCATAGAGAACCAGCCCCTCAGTATGCACGGGGGAGCAAAGTTTGGTTGTCCACCAAGAATCTCCGTATACCAGGTCGCAGATGTCTTTTGCCTCGTTTTGTGGGCCCCTTTCCTGTGCTTTCTTTGATTAACCCAGTTGCGGTGAAACTGGATCTTCCGTAATCCTGGAAAATCCATCCAGTTTTTCATGTCTCTTTGCTCAAACCATGCCTCTCACCGGCTCTTTCTCTTCCTCGTCCGCCACCCGTTATGGTCCAGGGTACGGAAGAATACGAGGTACAGGCTATTTTGGATGTCAAGACGGTCAGGGGCAAGCAGTTCTTTCTAGTGGACTGGAAAGGTTATGGTCCGGAAGATAGGACCTGGGAACCGGCTTCCAATATCCATGCTCCTGATCTCATGTTTCAATTTTTGGCCTCTCGTGGGGGTAATGCTTCATTGGGAGAGGATGCTGTCAGGATTCGTAAGTCAAGGTAGCAAATACGCGATCTTTCTTTCCCGACTCGCTTGGTTTCTTCACGTGAGGTTCCTTCGCTTTTGTCACAAAGACGTTATTTCAGGACACGGAAGTTTGCTCAGCCACTTCGTTCCGTGTTCTTTAGGAAGCATTGGTCTTTGCCATGGAAACGCTCTCACTCTGCGTACTTGAAGTCACGTGTCTTCACGCATGGTTAGAATATCACGTGACTTTTGGTTTTCGTCTTATGTCCCGCCTTCCCCGATACTCGCTGCTTCTGAAATTGTCATTTCTCTTGCCGCTAAGTTTCTAACCTTGCTTCTGCTGAGTTTAGTGTATTGCGACCCGGATTGCCTACTGGATTCCTGCTTTTGGTCCCTCTTGTCAGTACCTCGACCCTCGGAACTGCTTATTGGAACTGTTACGGATTACGGACGTCTGCTCGGATTTGGCCCGCTTGGTTTTCGACTATTGGAACTGCTCACGGATTTTTCTTGTCATCTACGTCCTTCATTCTACTGCTACTGGAACTTTTCTACGGACTTCCTTGTTTTCACTGGGAACTGGAAATTTAACTAGGCGTCCGCGTGCCGTCGGTGGGTAGGTGGATCACTCATTGCTTGCGGATTTTCTACTCTTCATTGAATTCTTCCATTTTGGACTTCCTTGGAAACTATCACCCGAATTCTGCCGTCATATTCCCATTGTGATTTGCCAGTCAGTCAACTAAATCTATTCTCAGGTACTTGCAGTTTGGTTGGTTGGTTGAGCATAGCTATTGTAGTTTTCTTGTGTCACTAATGCATTGTTCCTTTGCAGGTTGACTGGTTCCTGTGACGTCCTCTCACCTCAAAACCATCTTTTGGTTAATTGACTGGTCAGAGAGTTTTTTTTATTCCTCTCTGTTTGGTACATTGACAAAAAGAATTCGTCTTCTACACGACGAGTTCAAAATCTGGAAGTCAGGATTCTGGTTACTTGGTCTAGGAAATTCTCCTGACTTAACACCCTGCATCATCTGGCACCAGCGGGGATGCCTACGTCCAGACCCGTTTTCAGGGAGGGGATGAGCGCACAACAACTGTCTTTCCTCTCGCTGCGGACGTGGCTATCCGGGACCGTGTTGAGCCTGTCCTGAGTGGGATAGCGTTGCATCAACGGGGCATGCGAGATGACCTGCAGTCTTTTCGTGGAGAGACTGCATGTCGTCTTGCATGCCTCTTTGACCACGTTGACCTACTGGGACGGGTCACCGGTGCTGGATTCCTCTGTGTGCTGGACCTTCTTAAGACCCCCTCCTCACCTGAACGCCCTACGCACCAGTCGTCCTCCATGCCATCTTCCGACCCATGTGTCACCTGTGTACCCTGTGGAGCTGCCCCTGAGCCAGCAGCCAGGCTGTTGGAGGACACATCCCTGCCACAGTCGGGAGTCGGACGTCCAGCAGGGGTGGCCACCACAACAACTGCACCCCAGCCGGAGGAGGACATGCAGGCAGCAAGAGCCAGGGTGCAGGCACAGGCATAGCAGCAGCAACATGGTGGGAGCAATGATGGCTCAAGGCCTTCAACATCGGAGGGGCAGGAATCGGCCATAGGGCAGGAGGACCCCGAATTTCAAGTGTCTTCCATGTGGCAGCGGTTGGGCCACGCCATAGATGCGGAGCGGCAGCGGGCGGAAGAGGCACGGCTCGCAATGGTCAGGGCGGAGAACTCCATGCGGAGGGCACTGAGGCGGGCCGAGTGCCTCAAGGCAATTCGCAGGGAGTTGGAGGTGAACATGTCGTCGTCCCTGCGAACCTTCGGGGCCATGGAAGAGAACTACCTCCAGGACATTGAGTGGGAGTTCGATGATGCACTGGCCCAGGACATCAAAAAGTGAGCCGTCAGATTAGCCCGCTGCCATTGTAAATAGTTAGATAGTGTTAGGTTTCCTTTTTGTTTTTGTTTATTTTGGGCCTCTTGGACAATGCACCACATTTATGTATATAGTTCATTATTAGGTAGGGTTTTTTGTAGGTTTCATTTCATTTTTTGGGCTCATGGACCCTGGATTGGTGATTTGTATATATTTGAACAATGGATGTTTCTAGTTTTTATTTTAATTTCACCATGGCGCAATGGATTTCATATATTTTTTTTCCCTTGGATTTTCTTTGTTGGACTGAGACTTTGGACACATTTTCATTTGGATTTCTTCTGATTTCATATGTTTTATGTTTTTCCAGACATGCTGCATTTTATTTATTATTCCCATTATTGATTTTGTAATTTTCATTACATTCATCTTGTGTTCAATACATTTTTGTTTCATACTTCGATGTGTGGTATTCTCTCATTGGTTTCATGCATGTCATGATCTGGGTTTTCACATTCACTTGCACCCATTGTGTGTGTGTGACGGACATGTGTTCATGTACATACTTGCCATTCGGGTTGTATCATGCAATGGCGATTTCTCTGTGGGTGGATGAAATACTTGTTTGGGTATTTGGGCTGGGGTGGTGTGGGGTGTGGTGTGGGTGGCCATGAGGCCCATGATTGAGGATCGTCATGACGTGGGTGCTGGGGGACATGAGTGGGGGCCTGCTGGCAGATGCCCCTGACTGCTGGGGGGTAGAGGTGCTGGGGGATATGAGTGGGGGCCTGCTGGCAGGTGCCCCTGACTGCTGGGGGGTGGGGTGCTGGGGGACATGAGTGGGACATGAGTGGGGGCCTGCTGGCAGGTGCCCCTGACTGCTGGGGGGTGGGGGTGTTGGGGGACATGAGTGGGGGCCTGATGGCAGGTGCCCCTGACTGCTGGGGGGTGGGGGTGCTGGGGGACATGAGTGGGACATGAGTGGGGGCCTGCTGGCAGGTGCCCCTGACTGCTGGGGGGTGGGGGTTTTGGGAGACATGAGTGGGGGCCTGCTGGCAGGTGCCCCTGACTGCTGGGGGGTGGGGGTGCTGGGGGACATGAGTGGGGGCCTGCTGGCAGGTGCCCCTGACTGCTGGGGGTGGGGGTTTTGGGGAACATGAGTGGGGGCTTGCTGGGAGGTGACTCTGACTGCTGGGGGGTGGGGGTGCTGGGGGACATGAGTGGGGGCTTGCTGGGAGGTGACTCTGACTGCGGGGGGTGGGGGTGCTGGGGGACATGAGTGGGGGCCTGCTGGCAGGTGCCCCTGACTGCTGGGGGTGGGGGTTTTGGGGGACATGAGTGGGGGCCTGCTGGCAGGTGCCCATGACTGCTGGGGGGTGGGGGTGCTGGGGGACATGAGTGGGGGCCTGCTGGCAGGTGCCCCTGACTGCTGGGGGGTGGGGGTGCTGGGGGACATGAGTTGGTGATCACTAGTGCAAGGTGACATGTGGCTTGGCTGGGGGCATGCCCATGGTGGATGGGCTGCATGCAGGACATGACCAGGGGTGCAGGGTAGTCCCCTGTGGTGTGGGATGCCTGCAGGGGCTATGGAGAGTGTAGAGGGGACACCTGGGAGGACCCACACTGCCAATTCATGTGTAGGACTCCCCACGCACCCCCATAATTCACGTACCCCGCTCTAACAGCAAAATCGTGTGTGAAACGTCCCGCGTACCCCAGTTATTCACGTACCCCACTCCCACTGGGGATTTCGCGTGTGAAACTTCCCGCGCACCCCCAAAATACACTTTGCCCTCTCCAATCACGTGTGAAACTTCCTGCGCACCCCAGGAATACACGTACCCCACTCGCACAGGGCCTATCGCATGTGAAACTTCCCGCGTACCCCAGGAATACACGTACCCCACTCGCACAGGGCATTTCGCATGTGAAACTTCCCACGCACCCCAGGAATACACGTACCCCACTCGCACAGGGGATTCCGCATGTGAAACTTCCCGCGCACCCCAGAAATAAACATTCCCCTCTCCAATTGCGTGTGAAACTTCCCGCGCACCCCAGGAATACATGTACCCCACTCGCACAGGGCCCATCGCGTGTGAAACGTCCCGCCCAACCAAGAAAATACACATACCCCACTCGCACAGGGGATTTCGCGTGTGAAACTTCCAGCACACCCCCGAAATAAACTTTCCCCTCTCCAATCGCGTGTGAAACTTCCCGCGCACTCCAGGAATACACGTACCCCACTTGCACAGGGCCTATCGCGTGTGAAACTTCCCACGCACCCCAGGAATACACGTACCCCACTCGCACAGGGCATTTCGTGGGTGAAACTTCCCGCGCACCCCAGGAATACACATACCCCACTCACACAGGGGATTTTGCGTGTGAAACTTCCCGCTCACCCCAGGAATACACGTACCCCACTCGCACAGGACATTTCGTATGTGAAACTTCCCACGCACCCCAGGAATACACGTACCCCACTCGCACAGGGGATTCCGCATGTGAAACTTCCCGTGCACCCCCGAAATAAACGTTCCCCTCTCCAATTGCGTGTGAAACATCCCGCGCACCCCAGGAATACATGTACCCCACTCGCACAGGGCCTATCCCGTGTGAAACTTCCCGTGCACCCCAGGAATACATGTACCCCACTCGCACAGGGGATTTCGCGTGTGAAACTTCCCGCGCACCCCTGAAATACACGTTCCCCTCTTCAATCGTGTGTGAGACTTCCTGTGCACCCCAGGAATACACGTACCCACTCCCACAGGGCCTATCGCGTGTGTAACTTCATCGCACACCCCAGGAATACACGTACCCCACTCGCACAGGGGATTTTGCATGTGAAACTTCCTGCGAACCCCTGTTATACCCGTACCCAGCTCCAATCGCGTGTGACACTCCCCGTCAGCGGGGTACGTGTATTCGGAGGGGTGCGCGGGAGTTGTACAGGCGTTTTCTTGGTTGGGGGCCTGTGCGCCATGTACTGGATTTGTGCGCTGTGCATGGCACACGGGGAGGGGTTGGGGGCGTAAATGGCGCTGCTGCAGGGTCGCTGCTCCACTGTGCTCCACGGCTGGTTTTGGAAGCTAAAAGCCATGAATACGCTGTGCGCAGAAATGGATTTTAGCAAACGCGGCTGGTGCAGTAATTTGCACGCGCACACTGTGCGCCAGCCGCATGCGCCACTTGTGCGCTGAATTCTATGAATTACCCCCTTAATTTCAACATGTTCAATATTTGTACTTATTTGTACTGTGAGGAAAAGTGTGAAATGTACTCTTCCCGTCGCACTATTGACTAGGCCAATTTGCTACAATCAAGTTCCTCTTTAACATTACTCATGCATTGATGCACAGTTTTAAAACTCCTTCGAGACCTGCTGTTTTAGAAATTGAATTCTCTAGTTGACCTAATCAAGCTTGTGCTCTCTTATCCAACTGTAAAGGCATAACATGACCATCTAAATCATCACAGAATTGTATCTGCACAATATTTTCCTTCTCAGACAGGAGCATTGTAGAGTTAAACTTGTTAGACTCTGCAAGTGTGCATATCTAATCAACACAAGAAATGTGTCTTTCCTTAAGATTCAACATGACACCAGAAAGACTGTTATCTGCATGAAACATTTTAGAAATCAATCTTCCTTTTAAGACTGCTTTCACATTTTCCTCAAGAACACAAATCTTATAAAGCATTTTGAAAACTGGTTGACATTTTACAGGAGTTAATTGTAACAAGTCTCCAAAAAAAATTCATGTTTACCTTCAAACACAATGTTGTAGTCAGTCTTCAAATCCTCTTGCAAAAGTGAATGAGAGCTAGCATCAAGTTAGACATCATACACCATACTTACTTCATCAACAAAGTATTTAATTTTCTAAGAACTTTTCCTACTTCTTGTGCTGCACTTGATACAAGTTTTTGAACCTCTAGTTTGTTGTCATGCTCCACTGGTAACATCAAAGATGATGTAAAGTAATACCTCTTACATTAAATGCTGCTAAACCGGTTGGAGCAGTTACAATACATGACAAGGAGGAATCTGTTGCATGAATTAAAAAAGATGTTACCTGTTCCCGTTTGTTCACTAACATACAACCATACAGGTTTGTTTTGCAGACAAGAACATTCCCACTTGTCATTCAGTAAACCATAGAAAGTCATATTAACAAGTGCCGCACTGTGAGCAGTTTGATTTTTCTATGGCAGTAGGCACATGTTTCACTTGCAGTTACTTTTGACACCCATTAGCTATATCACATAACAACACGGAAAGAGCAATATATGTACACATATTGCAGTTGTAGAGGTTATAGATAGGGCAGACTATTATAGGCCCAGTGTTTAGAAGTAGTAAATGATGTTATGTCTTGCGTAAGTTGCAAGAAGAGAGTTGAGTAGCCATAGGGAGAGAAGATCGAGACAGAAATGTGATGTGGTGAAAGCGGGGTCAGCGGGTCAAGATGGCAGAGTGCCAGCATATTGGCTCTCTAGTCCCAGAATTAAATAAAACCTGGTGTGGAGCTGTAGCTCTGTTTAGCTTAGTCCAAAGACAAATTCCCTTTCAACCCACCCTGCCCCAAGAGAGAAGCGATATCAGATACACCCACGCTGTGCAAATAAACACCAATTGTATCGAGCTGCAGAGTTTTCAGGTGCTGGGAAAGGAATGTTAGCGGTGAGGAGGGAAGGTTACAATGCACCACTAAACAACAAATTCATGAGAACGGGGCATGAGGGGTTGTGATGCCAATAGGTCAGGCAAAGATTTAGAGCACTACTGCCCTCACCCAAAGAACGGACATCTTATTTGAACTACACATAGATGCACAAACAAAGCAAATACATTCATGAATTTCAAGCCCACAAGCGGTGCCGTGGTCATGTCATTACTGGGCACGTGGTGTTTAAAGGAGATAAGGGGGTGCCCTGTCTGTAAGGCACTACGATTTGAGATAGGAGGAGCAAAGTCAATGCCAATACATTTAGTACAGCGTTGAGGTGGCAGCTTGTTTGCACGGTGGTGTCTGGTATAATGAGACAGCATATTGTCTTATTAAAGCAGAAGTGGCTTTGCCAGTCTTACTTTGAATGTGTCTGGATTGAAGCGGTGCACATCATATGATGATCACGATTTATTAGTGTATCGATATACTCATTAGTCAATCCTGCACCTGGATTCAATAGTGACAATATAGTGAGCCATGTGGAAAGGGAAATGGGTATAGATAAGGTGTGACCAATTAATGCATTTTTTTATAGAGGAGTATTAGCATTTCATATAGGTGGAAGTCAATGGGGGTGGTGGCATTACATTGAAACCTATGTATGCTAATATGCGTTTTTCCACTATATAACCTGTAACCTCTTGGGGCATGACATGCTCTGTGCCAGTCTGGTTCTAAGGGACCGTCTGAGACTTTTGCATGTAATAAAACGTTTCCCTTGCAAAAAGGTGCAGTGGTTATTTGGCCTTTGGATTATTGTTATCATTTGGGTTTTGGGCCACCACCTTCTTTACAATTGTCCCTATTATCTTTTTTTTATCTTTTGCTTAAATAGTCTATTTTCTATTTCATTGTCCATGTAGTCTTTTCTCTACATATATTGTCCACATAGACTTGTTTCTATATCCATAGTATTACCTTTGTTTTACCATTTTTATTGTTCTTAGTCTTGTTCATGTATTCATTGACTACATAGTACTTTTCTACTTTCAATGTTCACATAATAGTTTTCTATATAATTTGGCTACATAGGGCCTCATTACACGGTAGGCGGTGAACCATGCGCAATTAGCGCCATGGTTCATGCCGGTAAAAAAACGGCACCGCCTTGGTGGAAAGGGGAAATACCGCCCCATTCCAAGATTGGAGGGGCGGTAATTTCCCATTCCACCATTGCCCTTTCCCATTCCCATTTTTGCCCCATAGGGCATAATGGGAATGGGGAAGGCGCTAATTATGGCACCGCAAATTGCGGTACCGTAATTAGCTCCCTGGGTCCCTTTGCGGGTTGGTTTTTAACGCCTGCAAAAAGCAGGCGTTAAAATCCCCAACCCGCAAAGGGACCTCGTAGTAAGGCGGTAAGGAACCCTTACCGCCTACCGTGTAATGAGGCCCATAGTCTTTTTCCATACCTATTGAAACTTGAATGGGACACCATATAAAATTGAGTCTGGGTTTGAGGCTAAAATGTTGTCATTTGTGAAGTCATCTTTGATTTCCTCTGTGTTTATCAGTGCATGGCGATGACGTGAGTAATGGTTGCATAGCTTACCATAACTGGCAAATTACTTGGGTTTTTCAATTTTACTTGTAACATAAGGTCCCTTTAACAATGTTTTTTCACAGAATTTGATAGGTTTTTATTAGAGAAACTTAACCATAACGTCCCTTTAACTAAGTTTTTTTCACTACATTTCATCGATTATTAATGGTGAAAATGTTTATGATGTTACATCACTGTATATAAGTTATTAATAATTCATCTTTTATTATATATGAAAGAACAAACATATTTATTGCAACACATACTGATGTGTGTTGTTATCAGCAGGGCATGCTGGGGACGCAAGTCATGGTTGAATTGCTGAGGGCATGAGAGTCAACCATGACCCCAGGCCCTCCAAATCACCCCATTATCCACTGTCCTACCCTGCACTCTGATTCAGTGTTTAGTATACCCTCAAAATGTGACCAATGGCCAGTGTGCATGGCTTGCAGCCATGGGTAGTCTTGACAATCTATGGGGCATGGGCTGCGGCCATGCTGCATGCCCCAATAAGCAAATCAGAGTAAACATTTATCCTTGCCGAGGGCCAGGTCCACTGTCCAGGCTCCAAAGTTATACCACTATTTTTGTGCTTACCTTTTGACACTTTGGATAAAATGAAACACAGGACATATTTGCAAAACCATGCTTTCAGGTCCCTGCTGATGCTGCTCGCGCAAGTTTACTGCAATTCTGTCCAGTACTTCGGAATGTAGCCACAAGCAGAATTTTTTTCTTTCCATTCAAACCATCCCGATTTTGAAAAACGTGACCCTATAGCTGGTCTCTAGTAGCCATGCCCAATTTAACCCCATTGTCTGTCCCTCCTGGACATGGCCAGTGGCCAGATTGTTCGGGCCGATGATCTAGCCACTGGTCATGGCCACAGGCCACACCTCAGTCACCAAAGGCATATCACTATTTTTGGATGTACATTATGACACTTGTCAAAACACTGACACATTTGCGAATCCATGCTTTCATTTTTTGCCAATGCTCCTCGCACAGGTTTTCCGAAAACCCATCCATGTTTTATTTTTTGAAGTGTCAAAATGTTTGTACAATGGATAGTCATATAACTTAGCTCCCACTAAACAAAATCCATTCGAACTTTGCACACACATTCAAGGTTGGGTCTATAATCTTTTTGCAAACGTCTGTGCAGATTTGTCAAATGGTACGAAATTTTTAAGCTGTTCAAAAATTTTGGGACCAGCCTCTAATTTTGCCCCCTTTGGGCAAAGCAGCACTAAACTATGCAGATGCAGTTAAGGTTGAGTCTAAAATGATATTGCAAATTGTCATCCAGTTTCATTGAATGGCGCCAAAGTTATAAGCCATCCATAAACTGCTTTTCACTGCCCCTATAATACAGAAACATGCATTGATGTCCTCAAACGTTTGTTAAGTTTGCGAACATCTGAGATGTTTGTGGACTTTGGAGAAGAAAAACAATGGATTTTTTGATTTTTAAGGCCATAACCCACCCCCATTACCTCTTACCTCCCAAGAGATTTTTTCATTAGTTTGAGAAGTGTAATGCTATGTGTTTTTTAATATGTTTTTACTGTGATGTTCGCGTACTATGGGCACAGTTTGCAAATCAAACATGGCGTCCATTTAAAAAGTTGTGATGCTCTTCACATTTTTTATTGACTAATCAGCTGGCTCGTACGATGTCCAAAAACGTCATGAGGCTCTATGATTGGCCTAGAGGCGTCTATGGACACCAAATCAGGAGGTGAGTCTACGGACCAGATGCAAATTTCACACATTTTTTTTTGTACATACTTTTTTCCCATTTTCAAAATATCTACTGGACTGATTTACACCAAATATGCAAAAGCACGCTTTCAGGACCAAGTTTCCACTCCTTGCGCAAGTTTGGAGAAAATCCATCCAGCGGTTTGGGCTGTAGGTGTGAGCAAATTCTTGTTTCTATGTCTATGAGGATTTCAAACGTTTTGGGACCCCTCTTTGACGTTGCCCCCCCCATGATGAAACTGCATCAAACTTTGCAAACTCATTTTGAGGTGGCCATATACTTTTTTTGTGCAAAGTTTGTTGAGGATTTGTCAAACGGTGCCAAAGTTATAAGCTCCCCAAAAACTGCTCTTCCTATGGGTTAAGCAACTTTACCATAACTACAGGGCTGCTACCGCAGGCCCTGTAATATATCACTTTGAATCAATACAATTAAGGCAATACTTGGCATAAAATGTCATTTTCTACTAATTGTTGCCCACACTTTTCACAGTATCATTCTACCTGATGATCTGTGGCTGTAAGTAGAACAACTATACCTGTACATTGAACCTGAAAACATCCATTTGGTTGACAAATTGGCATATGAAGCCTGTGCCCTGCCCCATTGTGTTTCCTCTAGGTGTCTGTCATGTTGAAGCAGCACATGTTGCACATTAGTACCCGACACGCGCGGCTGAACAGGAATACTGTGTGGTTTGCGAGCCATACCACACGGTATTCCCGTCCACGCCGTGCATGCCGGCTACTCTGTTCCCGGCTAGGGGAAGCCCCTCAGCCAATGAGGAGTCTCGAAATGGGGCAATCCCCGCTCCGAGCCTCCCCATGGCTGGAGGCTTCCTTCGTCCCCCGCTGGGGACTCAGGTAAGATTTTTTTTTTCCCAAGCCTTTCCTCCCTCCTCCCTCCTCCCTCCCCACCCCACTTACCTTCTATCCCGCGGTCTCCGGCGGGGGACGATGGAAAGCTCCAGCCATGTGGAGAGTCCACACGGCTGGAGGCTTCCATCGTCCCCCGCCGGAGACCGCGGTATGTTTTTTTTTTCTTCCTCCCCATCCCTTCCCTTCCACCCTCACGACCCCACTTACCTTCTTTTTTATTCTGGTCTTGGAAGTGAACGCGCTGGGAACACTTCTGTTCCCAGCGCATCCGCTCCCGATGGGCGCCATGGAAAGGGAAAACGGACTACGTTTTCCCTTTCCATGGCGGTGGCCATTTTTTGGCCGTTTTGTTTTTGTTTTTTTTTTGTTCCGAACCGTGTTTCGGAAGAGAAAAAAATGCCATTAGCACCCCGATCCAATGGGCTGGAGTACTAATGGCAATAAGACCCGGGTCAATACCGCCGCAGGTAATGCCCGGGGGCTTCATTAAGGCCCGAGCATACGGCCCCAGGCATTACCTGGGGCGGTATTAGCCCGCCGCCTCGGGTCTTATTGCCACAATGTTGTGACTCTACAATCAGTTACTACAATACCAGGTAATTTGGACTACCAATCATGCAATGCAAGTACCAAAGTGCATTTCTTGACCCAAAGTAGGCATGTGTGCTCAGAGTTATCATCAGCCTCATTTTGGGGCATACAGGTGCAGGGAAGGAATAGGACTTCCTGTCATGCCAGGCTGAGATTTGGGTATGGAGAGCGGGCATTGAGGAACATGCACTTATCAGGAAGGTCGAAATCAAAATATGAGGATGGCCAAAATCGTTTTTTGTAATGGAAATTCATATTTGCTGAGGTTGTGTGTCTAGTGCATAGTGTATTAGTGATATGTGCATAACCCAGCCTCACAACCATGAGCTCCCCACAAGGAATGGGATTTCAGAAGCACTATTGATTTTCCTTAGAATATCCATTATACATGGCAATCGCCATTTTTAAATGCACACGGAGTCTCTGCATCCAAAATCCCCCCATTGACAGTTCTGCAGGTCTAAAGTCAAATGTGTAATAGTTGTTCAAACAATCATTCCAAAGCTGTGTGGAAACATCCTGTATCACTTTTTCGGCAAACTCTGATACATTTTACCACATGTGGCAAAGATCTCATCTGTCCGAATGTCATACATGAGCAGACCATCCTGTACAACTGTTATTTCTACCATTTGGGGAATTGTAGTACTCCTTAACAACGACAAATTAAGTCATGTAGGTCACTACATGTAGGTAATTAAAGAACCTGATGTCCCATTCAGGGATGCTATGGGGAGACATCATCACCATGCATAGGGATTTAGTGAGGTCATGCTTGTCCCCCAGAACGTGCGATGGATAAAACCAATGCCAAAAGCCAGTTTTGTCCATAACTCCCTATGTGGGACAGGCATGGCCATCACACCCTCCTCTCCACTCACCAAGCCATGCTGGATACTTCATTTGCTTTTGGCTGATGACACCCGTGCAGAATCTAGTGAGCCCCAGACAGAAACTCTACAATAATGCCCACACCCACAGTGACTTTGAGCTGCATTTGAGCTACTCAAGTACCTGTTCAAGTGTTCCCACATGACTGCAGATCAAATGGTGTACTGAACAGAGAATGTCTACCTCATTGTGGCTCTGTGCTGCATGTTGCACACATCAGCCATATGCAGCAATGTTGCCATACCCAGTAATTCTGATGGTGAACCGGGGTCCAGCCATGGCGTTCATGTGCATGACAACTGTCCTTACGAAGATCATCAGCCACTTCAGTTTACTTTAGGTAAGTCCTTTATTCCAGTGACTCTTAGGTTATGGAAGAGGAACTCACTGACTCCCACTCCCCAGGCTACATAGCTCCAACTGCCTGCGTCTGGAATGCCAGAGTCCTAACCCTCTCCCACGCATACATCAACATTCCCTCCTTGTCAACGCTCCCTCTCACATCATGCGTTCCAGACAAGCTTGCATCCATCCATCCTGCACAGCAAGATACAACACACCTCCATTCCTTACCAGCCCCACAGAGTCATTCACCTTCATACACCCGCGTCCAGATACAACACACCCCCTCTCTTTCACACCACATTCTCACAACACCACAACATACCAAATCAGACACTCACACAACTATACAGTGTTACACTAAATGGCGATTTAAACTGTGTTCACACTTACACTATAAACATCTGCTAGATCTCCATTAGTTATTAACCAACTTAGTCCCCACTTCCATACATCTAGAGACCTTGTTATCGTCACCAAATCTATACGTAATTATACATAATGTATTTGTCTCATGCGATTTCCTATACATACTTTATCTCACAACATATCACCAAAACACTGTGGGCAAATACATCATGCACCAATCTATCGGTTGGCACGTGGCAATGCTCCATATCACCAACTCAATGCAGGCCTATACACATGGCCCATAATCTCTGCGGGCATACAGCAACATGCTCCTCCACATCCCCATCACCATATCACCATTTGACCTCTCTCTTGTTCAAACCAAACACACCAGTGTCCTTCCTTACAGCATACAACAATATTCTTCTTCTCAAAATATTTTTCTCACTCCTCCACTACCCACATACACATAGTTAGCATTAAAATGTCCTTTGCCAATGAAAACGTTCACATTCTTCCCTATCCTTTACTTATACTTATGGTCCCCACAGAAGTGGTTGTTACTCCCGGTCTGCAAATCATCAAAAGCACATCCGAAAATAACATCACATACAAATCTCATTTTGTGAGCTCACACTGTTAACATTGTTCCTAAAAGTCCTTAATGCTCTTGTACAGTCTTAACCCTGCATATTTCTCAAAACGTCTAGTCTAACGTAAATTCCTACTGCCACAAACGCTAATGCACACACTCCATGGCCAGAATCACTCACACAACTATTATTATTGACCAATCCAGAGGCAGCACCAACTTTTAGGATGAGTTAGTGCCTAAACTTCCACAGAAACTTAGAAAAGCTTGTAAAATGAGTCCTACGGACAGCAATTTACATGCTCCTCCAGAGAAATCTTACAACAATGCTAATACCTCTGAACAGGGGCGTTGCTAGAGTGGGGCTAAGGGGGCTATAGCCCCTGATCTTTTGGTTGTAGCCCCGGATAGAATCTCAAGAGCTACAGCCAAAAGACTAGCTAGCCCCCAGTCCCAACAGTTCTGACATCAGCTTAGCCCGGGTCTTTTCCAGACCTAGCAACTCCCCTACCTCTGAACGTTGTCATAAAAATGTATCAGTCCCCACCTTCCCTTCATATGGTGTTATAAACCCCACTCGAACCCAGACAGTCCCTATGCACACATTGTAACACATTCCAAAACTAATCTGGATAACCTTACGTGACCAGTATTTGAGTCCCAATAAAGTCATTCATAGTGCGCGTCTGTGCATTACTTCACAAACGTCTGTTGTCATGGCTCTTCACGCATGTGTTTCCCCTGGCTGTTCACCTCCTTTCATCAAATTCTTCAGCTTATTCCAGTGTTGAGGTGGCAACATTCCCAGCCATGTTCCAGATATCCATTGTCACGCGTCCCCAACATCTCAATGACTAGAGGAACTTTCCTCTAATCGTCACATATGACGGCTGAGACGTCATCATTGCTTCCATGCGGGCCAAGGTTTTCGATCTCTCCACTCAAACATAATCACCAGACACTACTCTATTCCCTTTGGCCCCTGCACACCCCTCACTGACCGTCAGGGTGCACGTACACCAACCCGGCTCTCCTGCTTCATGGCAGAGTTGTAGACAGCGTAGGGCCTAACCGGGCAAGGCCCACCCAAATTCTGTAAATGCCCACACAGCAGCATTGTGTGGCAATTTTCAGATGTTAATGTCAGTGCGCTGGGGCCTACTACATTAGCTTCAGGCCTGACGTGTTAAGACAATCCTGACTACGCCTATGCTTTATGGGTCTGTCGGCATTCTTCTCCCCTAAACATCGGGTCATTTTCTTCCCGGCGCCGTCACCATGGCTCCCGTGGCCGATTTCCAAGACAGCTTGCCATCTCCAGGCATTCGAGGAAAATGCCCGTCCACCACACACTGTCTTCCCAGCAAGGCATACCCTGGCTTCTGACTTAGCACTTTCCTTGCTTCCACAAGTGTGCGCTCTGCACGTCTTCCTTCTCTTCATGGGTGTTTCTCACAAGCCTTTCTTCCTGGCAAGCTCTGTCTGTCTCTGGCCTATTGCAGCTCTCCTTGCTGTCTAGACCTTGCCACTTCTCTCTTCACTTCCCAAGTGCCTCCAATAGCAACACAGCACCCTTTTCCGCCCTTCCACTTCAACCTAGGATCGTTACCTAACAGTGCAACCGGTTCTACACGGTTCCCTGGGTGATGGGATGCTACTCTTAGGGGCAGTGGGTCCTCGCTTCCGGCACCTCTCCCAGTAGATTCTTGGTGTCTCTTCTGCCAGTTCCAGATCCAGTACCCTGCACACCTGAGTCTGTTTCCTTAGCCTGCTCTAAGAGCAACTCATCACCAGTGTTATAATGAAAGATCACCGGTCACTTCAGGAAAGTAATAGGTAAGTCCATACTTATCTTAGGTTACGGAAGAGGAACCCACTGACTCCCACCACCAAGGCTACATATCTGCAACTGCCTGGTTATGCAACCCCAGAGTCCTAACACTCCCTCACTCGTACATCAACATTCTCTCTTTGTCAACACTCCCTATGACATCATGCATTGCAGACAAGCTCGCATCCATCCATCCATCCTGCACAGCAAGATATAACAACATCCTCTAGGGACTTCTTAGGAGTAGAACAGCATGTATGGACTTTAGCTGTGGCAAAACATATCTTCTAATATACGTGGGTGAATCACTACACGGGAAAACATACTCCCTCCCCCACAGGTTCACAATCCACAAAATGAAGGACCACACTGATTAAGCACCTATCTTCATTTATTTAAGAGAGAACGGTGGACAAATAGCTGCTACCCCATTGGGGATAAGGCCAAATGTACAGAAACAAAAATGTCTAGAGCATGCACCCAAAAAAATGAAATGCTTGGAGTGTGTTCATTGTAACTAGAATGCAGGCTTTCCCTGTGAAATGCCCATCGTAATGCAAAACAAGTCCAAGATGAAAGGGGATGCAAATCAATGCAGGTAACTGAACAATCAACAAGATCTTCCAAACCAGAATGGAGACGAGATGCCACAAGAGAGAGATGGTAGGTTGAGTTACTTCCCCCACCATGGATGAGTCACCGCTGGGCCGTAGTTAGTTGATATTCGTGTGAGGAGAAGCTGCTGAGAGCAGGATATGCAGGGGTGACTGGGATGGACAGGGAACTGCTTTGCTTATGTGTGGGCACGAGAGGGGATGCGGGAGGTAAAGGTTTGGTGTGGATGTCCTCCCTTAATAAGTATGCATGCGGTCAAGGGGCTGCTTCTGGTGGGTAAGGAGTCCAGTCAACGCAACCTGCAAATGCGCATGGTGCAGGCAGCCCTCCATCACCCAATTGTAATGGGCGCAAAAATTGGTTTATCCAATTAAGACAAGAGGTGAAAAAAGTGCCCTTGGTATGCTGTCAAGCCAATAGGGTGCCTTCTCGGCCACAGGAAAGGCCTCAGCAGCAGCAGTAGCCTGCTCTCATGCCAGCCTGGCACCTTCTCTAATCTAATCTTCGGTCTCTACAGTAGCAGAGGCCTGCTCGCTGGTTAATCAGGCATCCCCTCTGGTCACAGCTTTAGCTTCAACAGCATCAGAAGAGGCCTTATTCGGGCCAAAGTGACATCCTCCCTGGCACTAACAAATGCCTGCACAGCAGCACCAAAAGCAGCAGCCGTAGTGTCCTGCATTCGGGACAATTAGGCATCCTCCCTGGCCCCAGTGTAAACCTCTGCTGCTCTATCAGCAGGAGAGGCTTGTTTTGATTTAAATGGGCATCCTCCCTAACCTGAGCACATGCCTGCACTGCTGTCCCTTTTCTGATTCCTTGCAAGCCAATAGGCCTCTGAAGATGCAGAGGCATGTTCTCAGGCTCGAAGAGCCTCCTTGCTGGCTTCTTGCCATGGGATGGTTGTAGAGGCAGCAATCATTGTATGGTGTTTTCAAGGGTGGAGATCAGGACTGGGGATGTCTTCAGGGCTGATGGGGAGGAGGAGGTAGTAGTGAGACAACATGACTTCTGCGCTGCAGATGAATAGTGCCTAAACCACCTACTCAGCCCCTACACTTCTACAAATCAACAGTGTTTCCAGTCATAAAGGTAAAACAGGCACAGCTAAGATATATTCGCCCTTCCCCTTTTATGGTAGAGTGGGCCGAGGAAAGGCTGAACTCTCAGAAGGGGTTTGAATGAGATCCAGTAGCAAACCAAACAGCAAAACAACACCATTTCAAATCAAAGTTATATACAAATATAAATGTGTTTCAGAACAAATATACACATATCTATTAAAAACACTATAAAAAAAAGCTGCCCTGCAAAAGAAGACAAAGAATTTCAGAACAAGAAAGTAGATGCATTCTGAATAGTTTGTTTAGGGGAGAGAAGGCAACAAATGCAACAATGGTTCAAAGTGGGATATTTTGTTGAAGAAAAAGATGCACCAAAAGTGTCTTACTAGTTTATAGGGTCCCAACAGTGGACATGGGGCGCATGGTCTCTCAAAGGCACTTTAATTCAATTTGTGGCGGTCGATGGCATAGAACCAGGCTTCAAGCTGATCTGTGGTTCCGGTTGAACCAGGTTTGGATGCAGTGTGTAGTGCAGAGTGAAGCAGCGAGCTGGCATCTAGTTGGTTCAAAGCGGGAGCTTGGTGCGGATCGAGTAAAGCATACGGTTTGTGCGGTTCAGATGGCTCACCAGAGGCGGTATGATTGCCAATGTTCGAGACATGGGTAAACATGAAAAAGTCATGATCAGTTAAGCATTCTTTCTTCCAGTGCAAAGAGTCCTTCTATTTTATTTCTTGTATCAGCTGTGCCTGAAAACATTTTTGAAATCCCTGGAGCACAAACAAATATTTTAAACCTGGAACAACCCTTTTCTGCCAGATTCAATTACACTCTTGGAGACTCGAAAATGACCCCCATAGATTTGCACAGACTGCCGTGTTGTCCCTCACTATATAAGCAAACTTAAAATTGTGAACATAATGATTTAGCATTTATATAGCACTACGAACCCTCAGGCATCTGAGTGCTGCTTACTATTACCCAGGGTGGGTGGTGCTCATTTATCGACCTAGGGACGAGGAAAGGCTGATGTTGGCACTGCCGGGATTCGACCCTGCATCATCTGCACAGATGTTAAAGCCAGAGCTCCACTGGCTGTGCGATCGGACCGGCCAACATGGTCTGAAAACAGTGCTTAACGTGTACGCCATCCTCCTCTGTCTCACCGCCAATGATATAGGGCCTCATTACGACTCAGGCGGTAAGGGGTTTACGGCGGTGTAAACAGCGCCGACCCTTACCGCCTGATTCCGAGGTCCCTTAGCGCCATGGGGGTTTTAACACCTGCTTTTAGCAGGTGTTAAAATCCATGGCGCTAAGGGACCTTGATGTTAATTACGCCACCGTAATTTACGGTGGCGTAATTAACGCCTTCCCCACTCCCATTATGCCCTATGGGGCAAAAATGGGAATGGGGAAGGGTAAATGGTGATTGGGGACTTACCGCCCCGCCAACCTCGGAATGGGGCGGTAAGTCCGCCAACCACCATGGTGTAAACGTAGTTTACGCCATGGTGGTAAAGGTACGACCCAGGAGGTAATTTACCGCCTGGGTCGTAATGAGGCCCACAGTCACCCATTATTCATGTGTTCTTTTTTTTTAACTATTATAGTTTCATAAAGCTTCACAAAAATAAGCAATAAGAACAGAAAGCAACAGAAACCCCTACAGCAAGGCATGTAGCAGAGCAGCATTGGCAGCAAAGGACATGTACGCTCAGTTCCTGGCTACCGTACCTCGTAGCTATGTGTATACATTGGAAGCCTACATGGGGATACTGACAGAATACATTTCCATAGCAATCATTCTACTACCTATTTCCTTTTTCATGATCTTGAAATATATTGTTGCGTGCTATCATTTGTAAAGTAGCCTTCAGCAAAACCATGCTCTTCCAATTTAAATAAATGAATAGCTACCGTGAAAACATACAGTACATGATACCACTTAATACCAAGTCATCCATCATGTGGCAATTGTGATATATTATTACCCCTCCCCAGTCTGGTCCCATTAAATTCAGTAGCTCTGCAATATCTCTATACCTCGTGCGACCAGTTGGGTTACATGTTTAGGACGAGTGCTTTCATTTGATTAATGCAGGCAAGGCTCTCACTCTGCTGCGTCTTATCTGGAAAAATTTGAAGTTGAATTACATAAAATGCCACCTTGTAATTAATCAATGCAAGTGCTGCTGTCGGGTTGTCGCCCCATCTCTAGACCTGCGTTTCAGTCCTTGCAAAACCTAATGAATGTGCGACACGGGCGGGTTTGTCGAGCAGGCAAGCGCTCTACCTGCCGTGGTAGAATTGATGTGTCCTTTCACAGAACTGTTTTTTTTGTGAGGTTTTGATTCTGGGTTGAGCGACTCCATTTTAGGTGTTATTCAGGCATCGCCTCTTCCAACCCTTGCTATTTGACAAATCCAATCTAGTAAGCGAAATAGAGTATCTCAATCGCCGCATTGTCTGCCATTGGCACATTTGTGCTTTCACGCCAAACTCCTTTACGCGTTGTACACAGCAATGGCAGCAAAGGGCTTTGCAAATAAAGTGTGGGGCCACTTGTGCGCCCTGCATTTCACTAAAGTGATAGGGGCCTAAGTGACATGGTGTCAACTGACTTCAAATCCCACTGGTGGCATTACAGGAAGTAGCGCATGGCCGTTGATCACGATCACATTAAAAGAGGCCACCACACAGAGTTGGACACTGATGAAATAACAGGAAGCGGATTAAGAAAGCTGTTGTATCCTACCATAACATCTGCTATGTGTGCTGTGTGTCTATGTGAGTGAGCAGTGGAGCTTGGGATGTTGGTGCGAGGCCTGGAATGGGGTGAGTGTAAGGGTTCCAGGAAAGGACGGTTTGGGGACTGGCAGGGAGAGAGCCAAGGGAATCAGAAGCACATCACCTGATCTCCTGTCTCACTTTCCCACTCTAACTGGAACAATAAAGAAGACTTTACCTTTTTGATAAACCTGGCTCTGGTGTGGTTCCTGAGTATCCTGCCTGTCTCCTAACCACACCAAGATACATCATTTGGCGACGAGGATGGGATACGAACCTGAAGGACAGTGGGGAGCAGTTGAATATTGGAGAAGGAGATCCAGAGAGAAGGAGAAGTGAGGCCTCAGAGGTGATGTCGGACCAGGTGAAAAGCAGGGTCCATAGAAGTCTAGGGAGGACTTGGAGCGGTGTAAGTCCTGCAGGGCACAAGGAACTGGGGCAGAACATCCTTGCAGGCAGCCAGAAGAAGCAGTTGATGCTGGCATGTAAACGAGAAGATGGGCAGCACCAAATGCAGAGAGCGCGATGTGACGGTGAGAAAATGAATAAGAAAATGCAGGCGTTTGAAGTGGCCAGCCCATGCTGGTAAGGAGCAGCACATAAGGTACTATGGGGAGAGTTATGCGTGGCCGGACACATTTTGGGCCATGGAGAGGGTCCATCAGGGCTGTGGGTGGTGCGCGCGCCCAGCAGGCCCTCCCGTAGTTGGGTTCCAGCATGTCCGTTGGGCTGGAACGCAGGAAAAGGGGCCCGGCACCATTATTCTCCATCTCCGTGTTGGGAGAAAGTATTACAGGAAAGGCCATCGGATTGAGCACTTTACGGTGATGATGTTCAAGGATATGTCAAGCGTTGATTCGCAGCTATGGAACGTTGAAGATGTCCCCAGCCTGCGTAGCTGAATTTTGTTAGTGCTAAGGCCGGCAACCAGGTAGTGGAAATGAACGTTAAGCAAACAGGAGCGCCGGCTGCAATCAGGACCGGGGGATGTTTTGAACAACATTTTGAATTACAGTGCGCTTTGATGGCAACAGTGACTGCTTATAATTTGAACGACTATGTGACTGCACCCAGGTGTGAGGAGTTCAGTTCTGCGTATGGGAACTGTATTTGGAGTACGTCGCACCGTTTTTTTAATCAAAGCGTTCTGTCTATTTGGACACGGCAGCGCTGAGAAGGGGTACTTTGTTTTCATGCAGCCTGGATTTATTTGGAAATGTTCAATGCCGGTTTGAAGACGGCAGAATACACATGATTCTAATGGCAACGGCAAAGGCCAGTTGGTGTTTTGCCTACTAGATTTATGTTTGTGTTTTACATGCAAGTATGGTTTACATGTTTATGCAGCTAGTATTGGGAAATCAAAGGAGATATTGTAGAACTTTAATGATATGTATCTGAAGCAGTTTGTGTGTGAATGCTGTGAGTGAAGCAGTGCGTGCAATTAAGTGTGAAGCTGCAGTGAAGTGCTGATTAGCAATGGTATTGAAAAGAGTCAGTTTATTATTCAATCGATACATGCACAACGTTTGTTTGATCCTGTACGGCATGAATAGTGTCATGCGCAGGGTTTGAAATGCTTTGCAGATTTCTAAAATGAGGTTTTTAATGATGATACATGAGGCTTTAATGCTCAAATTTTCGTAAATGATGTTGGTGAAATGTCCACTGGAATGCAATTGCTGGGGAAATGTGTTTTTTTTTTTTTAAAATGTGATTACGCAAATGGGGGATTGTTTCAAAATGAATATTTTATGTCAAAGGTGACACACCTCCAGAATGGTGCCTTATCAAAACCATGTCTGTAAGTGTAATGTATTCCCTTTATAATGTGTTAGTGGGCATATATTTATGTGCATGTGTGATGTTTAATGCAATGTAGTGAATTTCCATGTTAGTTGAGGTTGCATTGATAGTATTGCATCTGGATGTGAGAGTGCATTGAGAGTATGCAATTGAGGTATGTTGTGACATACGTGTGTAAGAGTGTGAGAGGTAAGACGTTTGAAGTGAGTGAGATTGCATTGGGTGTATGCAATTATGAGTACGTACGTTAGGAGGAGAAAGCGTGTGAGAGGTAGCACGCATGTAGTAGAGGGTGAGGATCGCATGCTGGCCAGCTGTGATGCCTTGTGAAAACCCTAGAGTGACCGGTGATTGGAGGATGAACGCAACAGAGGAGTTGAGTTTTGGGGAGGATCTTAGGATAGAAAGATCCTACAGTAGAACACTGTGGTAGGAGACTAATGAGGCGTAAGGGTATGCGTGAGTTGTAGGAGTAGGCTCTACACGATTTTGGTAGTATGCGGTTAGTGTTTCTGCATTTGTCTCCAGTAGGAGGTTATAGTGTGGGTTTAGGAGTGATGAGTTAGACTCCTAAAGTCTGTGGTGCCAGGTAGTGCAATTATTGTAGGATATTGTTCCTTGGAATGCCTAGTTGGCTGTGGTTGCTTTGAGTTGGGCACACAGACAGTTTGCCAGCATTGGTTCTAGTGGATTTGAGTTGAGTTTTTGAGTGTCATTGGGGACACATGTATTGAACTGTTTATCTGGAACTGCTGATGGCATTGGTTGATGAGTTGTACATTTAGCATACAATGTTATCATCGGAGAAGCACTACATTTTCCATCTTGTGCTTGCACTGAGTTTTTTCTTTGTAGCGGAAACTTTCAGCAGGTGCCACATTTTTTACATATTGTTGGTGCTTGGGCAGAAGGTTTGTTTTGCACGGTAGTGGCTGTGCACTCTTTACACACAACGTCTCTTGTGGTTGTGTCATGTTTTTGTGATCTTTGTGTTGTGAGTGGCTATCCTAAAAAGTTCTTTTCTATTATATGTGAGGAGAGAGCTGGTGATGTTGATAGTGGCTAGGAAGGTTACAAGCAAGGTTAGTGACATTCAGACCTTAGTTAATCTACATGTTTTTTGTTTTTGATTAATTTCATAGGATGTTGGATGTAGTGAGTTTGCTTGTTTTACAGAGACGGTAGTGTCCTGTATTAGGGCGAGGTTGTGCCGGGACGTGGCGTGTCCAGGGTTTGGGCGTGGCAGGCCCTTGAAGAAGGAGAAGAGGTTTTGTACTGAAAGTTTAGGTGAGTTAGATGTTGTTTGCTCAGAGAGAGCAGGTTGTGCTTGGGGGTGGCAGCCCTCAGGTCCTGGGGGGCAGACAGGACAAAAGGTGTAATTGTTTCTTGAGGGTTAATTCCTTTTTATACACATGATGGTTATACTTGTCCTTTTCATCAAAGGAGGGGGATGTTGTTGTATGCTAGCATAACATCTGCTATGTGTGCTGTGTGTCTATGTGAGTGAGCAGTGGAGCTTGGGATGTTGGTGCGAGGCCTGGAATGGGGTGAGTGTAAGGGTTCCAGGAAAGGACGGTTTGGAGACTGGCAGGGAGAGAGCCAAGGGAATCAGAAGCACATCACCTGATCTCCTGTCTCACTTTCCCACTCTAACTGGAACAATAAAGAAGACTTTACTTTTTTGATAACCCTGGCTCTGGTGTGGTTCCTGAGTATCCTGCCTGTGTCCTAACCATGCCAAGCACATCAAAAGCCCTGCAATGGGTGTACAACTGGTGATATTTAACTTCGAAATAATAGAGAAGCTGCAATCAGCCCGAAGAGTATAAAAGTCCAAGGAGGTTCATAGCGCTCACCATTGCAACTCGTGTTGATCTGTAAGTGCCCCCCAACTCCCTCCATTGCTCTCGGTGCCTTTGAATAACGTGTTATTCAGCGCGTTGCTGCATCTAGTAGGTTTTGAGATGGGGACACACAATCTATAATTTTTCGGCCCCTCTGATATACCAGTGCCAGAGAACCGGGGATAGATCATTCCAGAATGGTTTGGTGTGTGACCCCTGCGACTGCTAAATAACTTGCATGCAAATTAGCCTACATTTAGTTTAATTTATTAAATGGTAAGAATTCAATGACATTCTGAAAGATGCATTAACATTTAATCAAATACCCAGTTCGCAGTGAAGATAAAACACCAAATGCTAAATGTCTTTAAGCCATTTCTTAATATCATTGGAGCAGAGCACACTTGAACTTGACTGGATTTTCAAAGATGCAGAGTCAAAAGGAAAAGTAGAATGAATAGAGTCGAAACACGGTGGTGTGGTAAGACCCAACAAGGCCAAAACATCTCTGGGGTTGCTTGTGTTTTCATGGCATAGCCTGCAAGATTAATTGCTTCCACTGGGTGGCAGTACCAACACTGATTTTCATGTCTGGCCCTCTTCTGCAATGACAAAGACGTTCTGAAAAACAATGATTTGGAAGGTTGCCCAAAGCAGTGTCAGAGGTTATGATCAATTATAAACCTTCCTCTCATCACGTTTTTTGACTATCCATCTAAGACATGGTATGCCCTGACATGGGTTCCTGGCTCACAGTGGCATAGGGCAAAGGGCCTAGGAAACCAAACTTCATCTCACCAAAGATGCTCGCCAAGGCGAAACAATGTCTGGGGTTGCTGTGTTTCCATGCTGCCACTGGTTGCAGTGCCACTACTAATTTGAAAATGGCTGGTCCCTTCCTGCAATGGTGCAGATGGGCAAAAATGGTGATATAAAAGGTGTCCCAGAACAAAACCATTACTTAAGTTTAATTCTAAAGCTTCCACCCATCAAATTTTCAGATTATAAGTGTGGTAATACATCTTTGTGAGCAGCCATAAAACAGTGGTTGGTAGAAAGTGGCAAATCTGTGGTGAAACATATGACAGTGCAAGTGATGGCTGTTCATCTCGAGTGTTCATCCCCTTCCTCTTTATGACCTGCGCTATCACTCCCCCTCCCAGGTGCATCCTGTTAATGCTCACGTCATTTCCACATCCCCCTCACATATAGTCTGATGCCTTGTCACGTTGCATGCTCATCTTTATTTGTGCATGTATTTTCTGTAATGTACTATTTTGCTTTCTGATTTGTAAATTTTGCCCCCAGCTCTGTTCTGGAGGATTTTCCAGGTCATGCATTCAGGCGCAAAGAACCATGAACCCAAACCTAGGCAAAAAAAAAATAATCCTTTAGATTTCCTTGATCATTAAAGCTCAATTCACCGGGGTGGAGACAGGAATAGCGGGCAGCAGGGTATAACTTTTATTAAAGGAATGCAATACAGACCATTTAGCAACATCGTATTTAAATGTCATTAATATAAATTGCGATTTTTGGTTAAAGTTACAAGAAAGCAAATATGGATCAGAAAGACTGCATCTGTATTCTTTACACTTTAAGTATGAGGTTAGTGTCGGACCAGTTCAGGTTACTTGATATAAACCCAAAGATCTCCATGCAGACCTGGGATAGGCTGCTAAGACTGCGCAACAAACTGCCGATTAGGTGGCCAACACTGGACTGGACCCAAAAGCAACCCTGGAAATGTTGACAAACTAGCACTATAGTGTTTGAAGTTAAAAGAGCACCAAACATGTCCGACCACCACAACTGAAGTTATTGTTTGGGGAGAAGCAGTTCTCATAGTTGAAGGGATTGTAGTACTTACAATCCCTTCAGTCTCCAAGCTCGTCAAATCAGTTGCCCCACTCCTCTTGCAGCCTGCAGAATAAATATTCATGTTCTAAAATAAAGCGGTTATATGATTTTAGACTACTTCTACTCCAGCCCCTTCAAATTAAGAATAGCCAAACCAGTCTCTTGCCTAGCAGCATACTTACCAGCAGGCCCAGCTCCAGGAATTTTCATCTGGGTGGGCCAGGTTTGTGATCAGGGTGGCCCAAATGCCATTTGGTGTGGGTCTTGGAGTACCCTAAAGAAAGTGCTGGAATTGATCCAGATTTCCCAGATTTGTGATCCAGCAAACAATGTCTTCCCAGATCTGTAAAAATGCATTTGCAACCCTTCAAGTAAAAAACAGTACAGACCAAAAGGAGAAGCAAGGAAACTAGTGTTGCAACATCACTCTACCTACCTTCACTTCCCATCTGCTCTCCCGTTTCTATTATATCCTATCCTCTGAGGAGTTTCTAGTGGGGAGGGGGGCTGAGGGAGCTATAGCCCCAGGTCTTTTGGTTGTAGCCCTGGATAGAAGCTCAGGGGCTACAACCAAAAGGCTAGCTAGCCTCAAGTCCTGGTAGTCCAGACATAAGCATAGCCCCATATCTTTTCTAGACCTAACAAAACCCCTACCTATCCTCCTTCACCTTTCACCCCCTAGTCACCTTCCTTCAGCTCCCCTAACCACCTGTTCCATTTACCTCCACTCCCACCTACTCTCACCAGCCCTCAGCATGCATTTCTTGGCCTGGCTGGGGAAAGTCAAGGGTGATGCTCCTACTCCTCTGTGAGGGCTGAGCAGTGAGGCCCCCAGTCTTTGTACCAAGGCAGGTGGTGGCTACTCCCAGCAGGATATTATTCTGAAAAGCTGGAAGTCCCCACACTATAGAACAGGTGATTACCACATCGTTACAAGCTGAAAGGAGATTCAGAGGGAATGGTGTTATGAATCCATATCAAAAATATTTATTAAGAATGGTACAACAATTATAAATGAAAATCAATCATGAATAAATCAAGGACAAGGAAAACAATTGGAGTGCAAGTAAAATCACATCTATAAAAGTGTGAATGACATCAATCATTCACACACAATAATCTCCATTCATTCATTCATTCATTCATTCAACAACCATACTTCTCCAATCATGCTTTAACACATTTCAAAGGTAATATTTACTGAAAACATCAATTAATTCAAAATCGCATGATCACATCATCAAAGCTGTGGTCCCTCACTTTTGTTGTGAAAGATATAACACCCTCCCCTACCAGAATACTGAAGCAAGGAATAAGAGATTTTGATTCTTTCAAAATTATATTTTAAACAGATAATTTGTTTTTGGTTCATTTTTGCAGCAGATTTTAAGTAAGGGGAGGATTTGAAGGAGTGCTAGCATTTAAGAGAGAATGCTAGGGATGGGAGAGCTGCATCAGGAGGCAGATGGTGCAGGTTAAGAGGTTTCTGACTTCTTGGTATCGCTCCTGGTGGGGCGTGGCAGGGAGGATAGGACCTTGCTTCCTTGCCATGCCCTTGTACATCATTGTCTGGTATATACTGGTTATAATATACAATTGTCAATAATTCGTTTTTGTTTGATGTGTTTACTTTGATTTACTATTGAATGACACAATTCTGTTCACGAAATGTGGCCTAATATGTTCAAAGAAAGAAGTGTGTGTATGTTCTTGGTGGAGGCTAATGCTTGTGCTGCACATCTATTAAACCATGAGTGAGGCTTTTTGAAAAAGCTCACGATGTGAATGGAATCACTTCTATCGGCACCTAATTGTAGCAGGTAAGGCATGGTGAAATTAAATGATTTGTCCAGGATCACACATTTTGGTCAAGCGGTAAAGCCAGAATTGGAGCCTAGCCTGAAATGTAAATGCTCGACCACATATCTTCCAAGCATAAGCTGGTAAAAAGATGTGTTGAAGTTTGTTTTTGAATACCTGAAATAATACTCAATTTTATACAGACTACTTAAGCACAAGTCACATGAAAAATCTACCCGACAACGTCTTTATCATTGTAGAAACGTGTTGATGAAAAGTAAGGAGGGAATTTTGTTTTTAATCCTAAATTGCAGAGTAGCGGACCCCACCTGTTTGCATTTTTTGCAAAAGGGGTTATTCATTAATTTTAATTGTTTCCACCAACTACTGGAAAGGTAAAGCATAAAACACAGGCGAATCTCGCCTTTGCTCTTCACTTTCCACTAAGTGTCTGGAAAAGTGTAAATCACAATGAACGATTGTGGGAGCCATCCACAATGGATTCCTTTGGAATCTGCCTGCTTTTACCTAGTGTAAAAGTCATGTAGATCCCATAGGAATCCATTGGTTTTCCACCAACATAAAAGTACATGCTGGTGGAAAATGAATCTGATTTGTCGGGGGGAACTCTGCTCTCCAAATTTGCATGCCAAATCATACAAAATCCTGAAGCTCATAAAAAGTGACGATAAATTCATTTACCACCACTTCTTCTGCTCCGCTTGTCTTGCAAAATGACCCCCTATTATTGGAGCTTTATTTTCCCCATCCTGAATGGACGCTTATAGGCTCCAGCATAGAAATTAATGAGAATTTACAAAAAATCTCATACAGGCACAAAGTCAAATGAAATTCATGACAATGTCGTCATTTTTTCACACATCTTGTTCTGTATCTCCTAACTTTCTAATCACCCAACAATCACACTTAAATAGTTTGTTAAAACCCTACACAATTTTAAGCAAAATGTGTCACAGCAATGGTTACTGCCTGTTACCTTTTCTCATCTCTAATCACTCTCTGGTAATCAATTCATGTTACAAATAATCTGCCTCTGCGACACGTTAAAAAGATAAGACCTCACTGGGAATGCCTGTGCAGCCCTGGCTGTTTGTTTTTGAGGGGAGAGAAGCAGAGCAGGGGGTCATGGGCATTGTCCCTTGTCCAAATGTCCTCTAATTGCACTCTTTGAGAAACATTTAAATCATGCTTTTTTGTTTTAAAAGATGTAAACTGTTTATATACATTATAGGTAACGCTCTGCTCTCTTGTTATTTTACAGAAGCTCATGTTTCATTTCTGGCACTAACTAGATTTAAATAATTCTTTCCAACCAAGACCCACTATGCTCATGATGTATTCTGTTTGAATGCAAATTCTGTTAGGTTGCACAAAGAGTTTGAGTTTATCCAGTCAGTACATAGTTTGAATCATGAAATGTTCTGGCAGAGTAGCCTAGGCTTCCACACAGACAAAGATACATTCAGTCTCATTATAAGTGAGCCGGTCTAGAAATAAAGGTGCCGGTAACAAGTTACCAGCACCTTTTCCGAACTGGCTCACTTCGAGACTGCCGGTAGGTGCACTGAACAACCAGCAGGCCTGACCTGCTGGTTGTTCACTGTTAACAACAGTGCCGGTGCTTCATGATTCATGGTTCCCATTCCCATGTAGCCCTATGGGACTCCATGGGAATGGCAATTTACCGTAACACTGCCTCCTGTGATATCCCGGTAGCACCTGGATGTCAGGTGGTGGTAACGGTAATACGAGGTTGCCGAAAAACCTGCTGGTTAGCACCGGTAGGTTACCGGCAACCTCGTAATGAGGCCCATTGTATTTAGGTTGGAGCCCCACTGGTTAGTATGCATGAGAAGGTCTGAAACTGATCCATATTTCCCGTCCTACCCTTATTTGCAGACAAGCATTGTAGGAGCAACTCAGTGAGGTGCAGCTTGATTTCCTAGGCGTAGTATGCAAGGCACTCACATCAGGGCATAAATATGTTCACTTAGGGAGACACACTGAGGCCAACATGCAATGGCAAAGCCAACAGCCTGGGCTTTTGATAAGGCATAGATAGGCATTTGCCAGACACTGACATAAGGGTACCACTTAGCCATAAAATGGGAACAGCTGGACAATGGTGCACGTACCTGGGCGTATGATGGCATTGTCTGGTAAATGTCTACTAGTTATAAGCATACCAAAACTCTTGGCTTTGTGACTGTTTGTTAAAACAGGACTTGAGTGAAAGGGACATAGGGATTGACAAAGAGACTGCTTATAAAATCAACTGGCTAAAGACCAGGAGCTCATTTACAATGGCAATTAATTAATTACCTAAACACTAACACAAATGCTTAGATATAACACTGGCAGGCCCTATACAGCAATACATTTGGTGTTATTTTATGATAGAGCTTTCTCAAACAGTTCCAGAAAGGTTGCGTTTTGGTGGCGAGGGGCAGGTAATTGGTGGTAATGACAAAAACATTAACATAGCCATGGCTAGTCATTGGGTGGGTAAATAACAATACACACTCATAGGATCAAAGGATGTGTGTTACTCCTCATATTGTATCTCCATCCTATCTGGTTCCACTGCATGAGATTTGGCTTGAACCTAGTAGGCACAAGTCTTGGAATCAACTTTAATCACTGGCATTGCTCTGGCCAGCCTTCCATACCATTGTTTGCAAATCAGCCTTGGCCCTGTCACTAATCTGAGAAGCCCTTTTCAAACTAAAAATGCATGCGGTTGCTCGTGTTCCAGTGCAGAGGGGTCATGTCCTTGCAATTGAGATTGAACTGCACCTTTTGGTGGCAGTACCGAGAGTTATTTGCTAATGGCTTGTCCCTTCTGTAATGGCATGGACATAATACAGAATTATGGCATGGAATGATGCGCAGAACAACGGTTGTGGTAATATTTAATTCAAAGCCTTGCATCTATCACTATTTGATTTTACTACACTCTCCCCTCCAGAATTACATTTGTATTACTACCAACCACATCGTTTCACTAATGATCGCTCAGTTAATGTAATAGAATATATACTTTGGACGTAATTTGTAAGGACCCCCAGTCAGAGGATGCACCTTCTGCAGAAACCTGTGTTCAAGCAACATCAACTGTCAATTATAGTTTGATATAGTTAACCATTTTATTAATCATGATGTGAAAAACCACTATATTTCCACAAATGATAAATGTTCTTTAAATTACAGAAAGTAAAATTGTGATTTTGGGTTCCAGAAAATAGTTGTAGGCAGCCTGCTTGAATAAGTGTGCTACCACACTTAGAGGTGTGAATGGCCCTCCTTGGTCATTCCATGGCTGTGGGGGATAAATCATTGTCTAGGGCAGGCAAACATATCCTGACCAGGCCTACTGCAGTTCAGCCTCTCAGAATGATGTTTCTGATGTTGCTAATGCATGTTTAGAGTGAAATCCACCCACAACGCCCCTACTCCCCTGGGCCCAATGGCCTCCTTTCTAGGGCACGGTATAGTGTGGCTTTGGAGGGGCATATCCACCTTGCCTGCCTGTTGGTGTTGGGCCTGCTTCCCTTTACACCTAAGAGAAACGAAACATGTGCAAAACATCCATTATGCCAAGAAGAAACAGAAAGCTCACTAGGGCAGAGTGGTAAGTGGGAGGAGGGAAGGGGGCCAAATAGCTGTATTGAGTGGTGAGGGTGGAGCGGAAAAGGGCAAGGGAGAATGTTCCTGGTTAAATGGGGGATCCAGAAAGTGGAAGAGTGGAGCTGAGGGGAAAGAAGAAAGGGTTGGTGAGGGGTCAGGTAGAGGACACAGCTTCCTATGCTGTTTCACAGATGTTGAGGAGTTGTCTGGTAGGTAGGCGAGGAAACCGGTTCCACAAGAGATCAATTTTGGAACTCTTATTGCTCAAAGAAGAAAGTGCAATGGGAGTTTTGAAAAGGATCAATTTCACACTTGTCACTTACATTCGGGTCAGGTGGACCATATGAAGACAGTGATAAAGGCACTGGACGAGAGAGAGAAACATGTCTGCTTCAATGCAAGGTTGTAGTGCAGAAAGCTCTCCATCATTGCAGACCTGGTTTGTCTGAATTACCCTGTAGTTTAACACCTGTAGTCCATCTACAGTCTCCTGCCTGATTATTCTCCCTTAGGATGTGCGTCCATGGTAGCCAAACATTCTTGGGGAGTGCAAAATGAGGCTGAAATCTCTAACGCAAATGGTGAGAGATAAAGTGTTTGATTCATAGAAGGATTTCCACTGTGCAAAGGCACTTTGTTCTAAAAAAGTGCACTTAGAGCCACGCAAATCTTAAGTTACTGATTCCTGGATCGGACTTTGCACTGGTTATTACCTACTCGTCCTTAACTACTTTGCACCGTGCTGAGCGCTTTGCGCAACACACAGAGAGAAGGACTAGTGCAAAGAAATATATAGGAGGTGGAACATGTATGTTTCTCATTTTTCACGCAAATTGAGGAAGAACGAGGAGTAACGTGCGTGTGTTGAGGGACGTGTCACATAAACATTTTTTTCAGTCAAGCGCACACATAACCCAGTTCATGGATTCCTAACCGCAACTTCCCAGCGTGAAAAGGCACACGCAAACCCTGTGATCTCACTGCAACGTGAAATGGGACGCAACAAACAAAGCACAAAGGCCATGTATAAAAGCATGCAATGAACACCATTACAACATAGGATTTCCCGCATGAATCCTGCTTTAGTGGCAGTGCAAGTTCATGGAAGAAGGAGGACTACGAGGTTGGTGAGTTATAAGATTTTCAATCCTTGCACTATGCTATTTGGGATGCCAGCTGAGGAGGTGTGTGCAAGGTACAGATTCCCTCCCTATGTCATCCTAGACCAGGTCAGGGAGTGGGAGGAAGATCTTGCATCACCCACCATCTGCACCCATGGACTCACACCCCTGGAGAAGCTTTTGAAAGCTGTACATTTTTTGGCTGCGTGCTCATTCAAGGACACCTCTGCCATTGTTGGGGGAATATCGCAGCCCCAGCAATCCCAGTGTCTACACCAGGTATTGCGCTATATTACATCACGTGTGCGTAAGCACACTGCAGACAAGGCAGAGAGTGTGCCAAGAGCTTTATGTCATTGCACTCTGCCCATGGGTACTGGGAGATCCCCCTCCTCCCAAGAAAGCGAGCATATTTACTGCAACCGAAAGCATTGGCATTCAATCAATAGACAGGTCATCTGTGATTTGAAGGGAGTTATGATGCATGTGAATGCCAATATCCCCGGATGCACATAGCTTCATTTATCACTGTTCACCACTATACCAGACTCTCGCATCAGGAACTTTTGGCACCACCTGGATCATCTGTCAGTTTCAATTATTATGCAAGCAGTCACATTACACACAGAATAACAGGTCATGACGATCAATGCTAACAACAACCATTCCCACCTTTGCGGGGACAGTGCCTACCCACTCTCAAAATACCTGCTCACTCCATTCAGAAATCCTACCACCCCAGGTGAGATATGGTATAGCACAGCACACTAGGGCCGTAGTGGAGCGCATGTTCGGGGGTGCTTAAGTAACACTTCTGCCCCCTTGACCAGCTCTCTGGCTAAGTATTGCAATATGCCACATGAGCAGTATGCAAGATCATGGCATGTTGTGTCATGCATATTGTTGACACATGACATGGCATACCAGTAGAGCTGCAGGTGGGACAACAACCTCAGCCACCAGCACCACCCATCACCTTGGCAGGGCATTGGGAAGGATTCACACAATCAGGTCATGCAAACCTTCTTCACCTCAATAGCAGCTCCTGTGCAGCACACACAGTGAAGCCACTTCCCTGATGTCCTTCAATGATAAATCAGTGCAAATCCACCTTGCCCATAACAACACCCTGAGAATGTGTGTCTTGGAGAGACAACCTGTGTGTGCCCATAGCCATCAAATCAAGTGTACAAACAACTGACACAGTCATAACAAATTCAAACAACAATATCCTTGTCACTGACATAAAAGCACACAACACAATCAATAAAACCTGTTACCACTTTGACATGCTCACCACCAATATTTGTGTACTCAGACTCCCAACAAGACACAGAAGAACAGAAATAGAAAGGCACAGCATATAATGTAAGCAGTAACAAATGCCTGGGAGGACTTGTCTGCCCACTATAGGCCTGGGTCACCTTAATATACAGGTGGAGTGGGTATTCCATTTTCTGCGGAGTTCGTGCGCAGAGTTCAGTCTGCAGCAGTAGTGTTTCTGAGAGGAGCTGCAGCTACTGTGCTACTGGCTATTGAACCTTGCTCTTCTGTGTCTTCTGTGCCTTTAAGGAAAACAAGCTCTATTGCCTTCAAATACTCCAAGCCAGCACGGAGCGCGCGCGGAGTTCGTGCACAGAGTTCAGATTGCAGCAGTGCTGTTGCTGAGAGGAGCTGCAGCTACTGGGCTACTGGCTATTGAACCTTGCTCTTCTGTGTCTTCTGTGCTTTTAAGGAAAACAAGCTCTATTGCCTTCCAATACTCCAGGCAAGCGCGGAGTGCGCACGGAGTTCGTGTGCAGAGTTTAGTCTGCAGCAGTGGTGTTGCTCAGAGGAGCTGCAGCTACTGGGCTACTGGCCATTGCACCTCGCTCTTCTGTGCATTCTGTGCCTTTAAGGAAAACAAGCTCTATTGCCTTGAAATACCCCAGGCAAGCGCGGAGAGCGCGCGGAGTTCGTGCGCAGAGTTCAGTCTGCAGCAGTAGTGTTGCTGAGAGGAGCTGCAGCTACTGGGCTACTGGCTATTGAACCTTGCTCTTCTGTGTCTTCTGTTCCTTTAATGAAAACAAGCTCTATTGCCTTCAAATACTCCAGGCAAGCAAGGAGCGCGTGCAGAGGTTGTGCACAGAGTTCGGTCTGCAGCAGTCCGTAGCTGAAAGCAGAGGTAAGCACCAACATATGGCCCAAGTTGAGCCTGCAAACACGTTCAAAGTTAAAGCAATCTTTGCAATTGCGGGACAGTGCATTGAATGAAAATATGTTACGCCCACAAGGCGATGAGCCAGAACTAACATGCGTTTTGGGGGGGTACGATTGGTCAAGGGAGCAGTGTGAGCAGCGCGAGGACTCGCTGCCTAGAAAACAATGCACCCAAAGTACTGGCCCTCGAAAAGCAACCATCCCTTCCCTTGCGCAAATCGCAACGGACAGTTTGCATGCCACAAACCAGCTAATGAGGCCAGCGAGTCACTTAAAGAAACATGAGGCAGCCGTTGCTGTTAATGTTGAGGACGTATTTGTTAACGCCGCGGCAAGCGTTCCATGTGCAGAGGCGGAGGTCTCTGTTCACGAGGCGGCTGAGGCCGGCGGTGAAACAAACCGCGGATATGAACGCGGTTGCAAGAGTGAAAGTGATTGAAGTCAGTGTTGCAGCCTTCCAAACTCCATTCAATGTAGCTGACATCGAGCTGTTGGAGATGGAAGTGCCCCCGACTCTCACAGACTTGAAACTATTTAAATTCACCTTCCCGGAGAGGGCAAATGTGTGCAGCACAAACATCGCCACCATAGAGCCACACTCGTCAGGAAATCTGTCTAAAATTGAGAATCAAAGTAAAATTAGAAAAATGTAAACCACGCTTCCTGATAGATGCGTGAAATCACCATCGGAGAAAAGCTATGCAGGTGCGTCAGGCGAGATTACTATTGATGTGCCACAGCCCATTAGAAAAATGATACCCGTCACTCCAAGAGAATCAATTACACATTTCAACGGCCTTGACCTTGCCGGGCGGGAAGCCAGATTAACGGAGCGCCTCAAAGCAGACTTCAAGAAAATGAAAGACTGATTGTCGGAGAGCTTCGCCAAATCCAGTAAAAAAAAATGACAGACAGTCAAGACTAAGCTTGGAGCCAGAAGAATTTCAGTCAGCTGAAGCAGGATATTTTTTGCAAACCCCACAAACAAACACTTCAGCACAAGTGCAACATGAAGATGTGACACTAAGCATGGAACCAGCGTCTGCTCGACAACTTTTACAAGGAGCAAAGGGAAAAGTACAGAACTAATATGCCCTCACAATGTTTCAGGAAAAAAGCGTACCGCCAAGGCATCTGTCACACTGTTCTACGCCGAAGAAGTGGACCGCAATGAATGAATCTGGTCAGCGGTCGCCGGGACTTGGATTCAAGACGGTCTTGAGCCGACAAGTAAGAATAGAGAAGAGGAACATACGTATGCTGAGCAAGAGTCTTCTTTAAAATCTAATCTGTCGGATGCCGTGGCCATTCAGATCCATAACAATGTGTTGGCCGGGACCTCGTTGCCGCTAATTCCCTTCACCAAGCTTTATGAAAATTTAAATGAAGCAATACATAATAATGGGGCAATACTGGGACAAATAAATGAGAAATTAACAAAAATGGAAATGTTAACTACAATGCTGCAAGGCCGATTGGACAACGAGGCAGCAACGTCTGCATTGTGGCAAAATAGACTGAATGATGTAACCATGAAGAATATCATTGAAAAAAAAACGTTGATGGATGCTATGCTTGGGTGCATGAAACAAATGGTCGACATCTCAAAGAATACGTCTAATATGGACTTGAAAAAGAGGTGCAGCGTTATGAACGCTGCAACACAGTCAATCATTCAAGGCAAGGTGCTTCCTATGACTCTTGATACAAATGCGCAGGAAAGTTGTGCTCAAGCTGCAAGTGTGACACGGGGAATAAAGAGCACAACCCCTGCAGCGAATACCACAGGGCCACCCAAAACACAGAGCAGCAAACAATCTGCTCAGAGCGCAAACTCAAAATCTCTTGGCGCTAGTAATGCCCACATAAATGAGAGTTCAACCAAAACTCTAATGTTTGACACGCCCGTTGAAAATCCAAACATGGAGAACTTTGATAAAGTTCCCATGCAAAAATCTCCTGTAGTTGCTCATTTCTCAACTTCAAAAATGTTTGGAATATTCAGTGGTGCAGCCAAAACTCTGAAAACGACCCAGGATAAGCAGAAAACTCAAGATGTGGGCCCTGGCCAAGCCAGAAAAAAAAGGAGAAAAGGAAAAATTGTGCGCTGAATAAAGTGACTAGCAATTCAAGAAAGTTTATAAGAAATCTATCAACACCTACTAAACCGAGTCTATTCGTGCCAGAAATAATTGTGGGGCCCACTAAGTCAGGACAAATGGATGGGTTGAGAAAAGCAGATGATGTAACGATGAAAGCCATCTCGTCAAATCCAATAAAACAACAGATATTAGATTCTGAGGAACAGTCAATCCAGTCAGTGACTTCATCTGAAGACCTATGTAATCTCTCGAGTTACTCCGAGGATTACGAGGAGGGTAGCAGCGCTGAGTGTCATGAGGTGAGTCCCTCTTGCCACATTAGAATGGACAGTCAGAACACGGTGGCCGAGAAGTCAACCTCAAATCCTTGGAAGGCAACAATTCAAAAAGGTGCAGTAATTGAAGGAGTGGCAGCACCGGGAGATATACAAGGAAGACCTGCAGCAAGACAAGTAAATGCATTTCCAGCAGTTTTACATGGAAGAGTTGAGGAAAGCCAAGGAATGGTTGCTCAAGAGCAGAAAAAAATATGCTAGTGAGATTGAATGTGAAATTAAAGGCAGCACAAAGACAGAAAGAAACAACCCAATCAGAACAACAAAAACCAGTGGACTCCAACCCACTGGCCTGGAAAACATGTGTTGTGAATGTATTTGAAGATGACAATGATGTTAATTTAAACAGAGGAAATGTAATTCGACTTCTGCATTCAGTACCGGCTCTGAGGACAGTGTCCACCCTAGACATTTGCATTGTTGAATATATATCAGAAGAACAAGCTGATAGAGTCTATTTGCACATAAAATCCCAGGCAGTACAAAAGACCATAATGGCCGCAAAAGAAGAATTACTGTTTCTGGGCTTTGAGATTTCGGAAGATATGTGTGACACAGAAATAAAACAAGTCAGTAATATTAACAAACTTCCGAATGGGGTTACTAATGAGCAGCACAGAGATGAATTAAGGCAACATCTGAATACTGTGCCAAACTCACAACAAACATCTGGCAAAAGCAAGATTATCGTGAGAAACCATTAGCTAAATCAGAGCAACCGGGAAACACTCTCTACACTGATATCCTGGAACACATGAGAATTCCAACACTTATATGATGATTTCCCAGTGGATTTTAGTAATAACTTCGCAACATGCCTCCAGGAAACGTGGCTGAGAAGTCCTCTGGTGAAGGAGGGTTATGTGACTCTGTTAAACCCAGCAGAAAAAAATTCCCAAGGCCGTCCATTTTCAGGGCTAATAACAATGATAAAAATTGGGACAAATTGGGAAGTGATCGAAACCGAAAATCCAAATAGCTTTGTTCAAAGTACTCTGATTCAACATTCTACTGGCAAAACCTCGAAATTGCAGCAGTTGCTGCTTATTAACGTGTACTGGAATCCAGTCCAGATATCCTCAGAAAAGTTTGTATCATCTGTAATGGCTATTATCGACAAACAACAAACAATTCAGCATGACCTATACATAATTGTATGTGGGGACATTAACATTACATGGTTTGAGGCAAACAGAGACCCTATAATTGAGATCTGGTAGGAAGTGCAAAATTATCAATCAAGAAGATCAATATGGGATGCCGAAATGGAGGCCCGAGATTGTGACATGGCCAATGGACAGGTAAATGGTGATATACCCCCGAACTATACCTGGCATAACATGGGCTACGACAAGATACTGGATTATATCTGGATTTCAAAACATTTCTGGAACAAAATCGAGAGCTTGAAAATAACATCGACCACAAACAGCGACAATGACGCAATGGTAATGTCCATGCAGTTACCTCGAAAATTGAAAATATCGACTTTAATCCAAGTAATGGAGGTAAATAATGGGCGAAATAGGCTCAGAGTAAATGAACAACAAATAAGACAATTGACCAATAACTTCCAAAAGCTGGATAAATTTGCCGGAGAATCAGTAAATTATATAGCACTTTTACCGTGTCAAAAGGCGAGTTCGTTACTAAAGATACAAACTTCCAAGATACATACTCATGAATGGAGTACGAGGGTAAATGAGGAAAAAAAGAAAGCGTACAAGATAATACGAAAATGAAAAGTGCAAGGGGGCGCTGGCGCTCAGATTGATTAAACAACGGAAGCAAAAAATATCAGAACTGGGTAAAAGCTTTCTCTTGTTTGCGCGACCAAGAACGAGGCAAGGTGATGCTGTCTTTAATAAAATCGAACAACTCTAGAGAGATTTGGCGCATCTTAAACAGAGGCACTGGAAATCAAGTTGACATGATGGCGGGTGGGGTGGCTGAAAGCGACTGGAAAAAACACTATAATAAAGTGTTTTCAAAGAACAAAGAAATAACCTCAACTGCATTGTAGGTAGGTGCTGTAAAATGGGACTCTAGCGAGACCACCAAAGACATAAGTGCAGTTATTGCCAAGTTAAAAAACTTGAGAGCTGCTGGGCCGGACGGCATAAATAATGTGATGCTTAAGGCACACAAGCATGAGTGGTCCATCTTTATCGCAAAACGGTTCTCCAGAATCGCAGATCTTTGAATAATACCCTCTTCCTGGACAACAGCGATAATCGTTCCGATTTTTAAGAAGGGCAATCGGGCTGATCCAGCCAACTATCGTCCGATTGCCCTCCTTGACACAATTGGCAAGATATTCGCAACTTTCCTGCAGCAAAAATTAATAGCCTGGGCAACCAAGAAAGGAATCACTGACTGCCGTCAGACTGGATTTACAAAGGGTGTTGGGACTTAAATCAACTTGACGTTGGTTAATCTGTTAAAATTAGAAACTTTAGAAAAAAGGTCAAACCTTTTTCTGGCATTCATTGATATGCATCAAGCATTTGAGACAATAAACCGCGAGATGCTGTGGCAGAAACAAAAAAAACTGGGACTGCCCGGAACATCTTTTACAGCCGATAAAAGCACTTCATACAAACACATCAATCCGAATTAGGATGAATGAAAAAGGAGAACAATCAGAGGCAATCAAGACTCATAAGGGGGTGAAACAGGGCTGCCCCATCGCTGCATGTCTATTCAAACTGTTCATTGCAGACCTGCCTGTGGTCCTGAGTGATGTAAAGTGCTTTCCTCCAAAGATCAATGGACATCACATCAGCTGTATAACCTATGCTGACGACTTAGTTTTGGTCGATTCCACCTAGATAGGGTTGCAACGATTGCTTGCGAAACTGCAGTCATACATGAATGACAATGATCTAAAAATAAATGTCAAAAAAACAAAAATCATGAAAATTGGTCCATCAAAGGGAACTAAAAACAAAAATTACCGTTGGAGGATCGATAATGAAGTGATCGAAGAAATTACTGAAATTCGATACTTAGGGGTAATGATTAATAAATCAATACGAGAATGGAGCTGGGTGCAGGATATCATCCGGCACATGAGAACTCTAGCTTTACAAGGCCCTAGAATCCACAGTTTATATGGAAAATTTACCATGACTCCGGTACGGACCGTCTACTTGCAAAAATTATTACCTGCTATCACCTTTGGCGCTGAAGCAAGGTGGAATTTAGACCATAGAATGTGGGTTCATCTAGAAGGGACCTTTTGGAAATGACTATGAAGGTTGCCAAAACATATATCAATGACCATCATTAGACATGAGCTGGCATTAAACGAACTATATGTAACTGTGATATGGAAATCTCTGGCACTCTTAAGAAAGATGATAATCTCAAATCCTGAACCAGCATATGAAATACTCGCATCAAGCGACACACGGCCGCATGCTGGCATACTCTTGATATGGTTCCAAGGGTTAAAGGTGATTTTGCAAGCAGCTGACATATCAATGGACATTCTGTTGGCACAACCGCAAATTGCAAAAGGAATGTTAAAACAGTGGTCGTGGATTCAAAATTTAGCCAAGTTTGAAAGATCAGCAACAGTCTAGAGCTTGGGCCTACAATTAATAAACTGAACAAAATTCCTACGTATTTACTACAATTTCCGTCGCAATATCATCACAATGGATTTCTTCAACTGCGACTGAATGCCATTAAATCCAAAGAAATGTTGTTGTTGAGACATGATCAGGACACAAAGGATGACAATTGTAGATACTGTTTGGTTAAAACAGAATCTATAAAACATTTTATAACAGAATGTCCCTTGCTTAATGATCAGAGAACACTGCATATTGGTAAATTTGCACCAATGAACATGGACGAATGGTGGCTTTGTATATTAAGTGGGAATTCGGTGCACTTAACATGTTCAGTCATAAACTTTCTGGATAAAATCCTGAGTTAAAAAAAAAATGGAAAGAATTGGTTGACTTTATGGACATAAAATATTCTTTGAACTAAAAAAATGGAAAGATCTAGCTAAGCTTAAGTAGCATCTCTGAAATGTGATATGTCTTGTTTTTAGAGTAAATTGGATAAATGAAAGTAACGATAGTGAAAAGTTGTAATAAAAGTTTGTAATAAACTATATGTTACAATAAAAAAAAAAATATCTGCCAACAATATAGCTCATAAAACACATCGCCATGTAAATAGTCATCCATACCTGGAAAAGTTCAATTTGATTCCAATAAAAATGTCCATCTCACATGGCAGCATTGTCCCTTCAGAATCTGTTCCAGTCATCTTTAGTCATGTACCAATGCACTTCACATACAGTGCCAAAACCAGCCTGCACTGCTTGAGGTGTGGCGGGCAGACATTTCACACCCCTGTGTCCTTGCATAGCAGCAACCGTCCCCCATTGCAGAATGCCTCAGAAGAAAATAAAACACAAGGTCAGAGCAGGTACCACTTTCCTGCACCCAATGACACTGTACCCTGTGCCCTCACTGCGTGCCATGCAACAACTGCAAGCAATGACTCACCTGTCTCCCATCTCCATGTCTCCCTCTGCACACCTGCTGTTGGAACTGATCCACCCAGGCCAATGCACAGAAAAACACCCCACACAGTGACAACATCCCTGCCCACAACAGCACCACTGTGTGCCCCCCTGAGTGCCATGCAACAACTGCAAGCAATGAATCACCACTCTCCCATCTCCATGCCTCCCTCTGCACACATGCTGCTGTACCTGCTCACCCCAGGCCAACGCACATGAATACACCCAACACAGTCACAAAATCCCTACCACCAATGTCACCATACCATGTACCCCCTTGAGTGCTATGAACCAGCTTCCTCAAACGACTCATCTGACTCCCATCTTCATCATTACTCCTTAAATCGTCTTCTCATCTTGCACAGACATGCTGTGCATGAAAAAAAAAGAAACAACTGGACAGACTTGAGTTGATACATTTGGAACAAGGAAACTTGACAGCTATGGTCTAGCCGGTTGCACCAAAGGGTGGGGTAGCACCCCAGGCCATCCAGGTCCCTGCCCCCGATACCTTTCAGCTTTGCCCTCCAGGGCGTGCTGGGCCCCCTCTGAGGAACTCTGCTAAGTAATATGGCTGTGCGCTGCATCAGATGCAGGTGCACAATGGCTGGGTTAGCAATCCTTGATGGCCACAGCACCGCTGGGGACACCGCTAAACCATGCCCTTTGGAGAGGCCTGGTCAGGGCTTGTCAAACCCCCTTACCTGCTCGCATAGGCATGCAGTGTGGAATAAACAAGGACTTTACGTGCCCAGGGTCTGCCCCTGGCCTTGGACATCTCTAATGAGTTTAGAAGTTGTCTGCCCTGCCAAGGGCCCTGCAGCCTGCCCCCCCCACCACAAACCCATCTGAGCATTCACTCCTGGTTCCATGCCAGGAGGACAGGGGATGTGCCTGCTTAGCAGGCTCATTGGAAGAGCAATATTGTGCCCTATCCTGAGCTCTGTGATAGCTGGTGGTGCTACCCCTCCCTTGAGTGCCTGCCATAAACGTTGGTTGATCGTTTAACTGGCCAGAAGTGGACATGGGGCACTCTGCCAGAGCACCAGTCCTGCCCCTCCTCACCTCATACCCTTGTGTACCTGTCTCACATATGGGTTTGCAGCACCCCCAGCCCATTGGTTCCTGCTGCCCCTTAGCCAGGGTGCCCATGGGCCTTCCTGCCCAGCACCATAGCAATGCATTGCACTGCCAGGGGGCTGGCCTTTACTGGAAGTCCGGATGGCCATCAATAAAAAAAATAAAAAAAATCCAGTTGTGTCTATAAGGAGGCTGTATGCTTTTGGCCAGAACTCCCCCACTGTCACCCAGGTTACACAGAATACAAAAAAGCTCAGTCATCTTCCTCTGGATTACTGTAGACACTGTGTATTAGTCCTGTCTGTGTCCCACTTGGTTTTCGTCCCACCTGGGCTTTGTGGTGAAACCACTGTGCCGATGGGCTTCATGTTTGAACCACTGCAACCCTCCAAACTGCCAAGAACAAGCCTATGGTTCTTTTCCAAGAGGCCAATTTTGTTCCAGCCTGCAAGGTGCCTGGCCAATGAAAGAACCTCAGCTGACTTGCATCTGGATGACAGGGTGGCCTGGCCATGTGCCTCACATATTCCATGGGACTGATTTGGTGCACTTTGTCCATTTAGGGTTGGACTGCTTGGCTGGCCTCACCTTTTGTTTCAAGCAATGACCTTCCACCTGCCTCAGGACCGTGTCAATGGCATGCACCCTCGGGTGGGCCTCGCAATGTGGGTGGCTCTCGGCTGCAAGCACAATGACTGTTTGAGCAGCCTCCGGGAAACCAAAGTCTTTGGGCAATGATGGGAAGTATGTTTGCAAAAGCAGAAACCAAAAGGAATAGATGGATACCGTTTGGTAACTCTGTCCCAATTACTATAATGAACGAGACTCCACCAAGGCAACTACTTTTGTGTCCCCCCAGTGGTTGGTGTTCCATGATCTAGACTTTGCCAGACAAGCGCAGCCTTCCACCGCACTCCTCTGGGCTTTCACTCCATTCTTACGGGGAAACTGACATGCCCTTAAGACAGTCAGTACCAGGAAACATTGTTTTCCGTAGTTCTTTTCTCATGTTGCAGCTTTCGCGCAACATGGCACAAGAGGGCACTGTAAACTAAGTAACTGCTCTCTTGGGTCTCTAGTCACTCTACAGGCCCTAGACACTATCTTTGGATTGTTAACGAATGGTGCAAGTGAATCACGGATGGGACTGGTGGCAGCGATCGTTTCTTTGTGTTTTGAGCTCCTTTTGGCTGTTTAAGCGCATTTCTCACGCTTAGCCCAAAATGGTGGCCTGGCTCCCAAAATGGCCAGACCACGAGGCTCTTCGTCCTGCCCGCTGACCGTCTTGCCCCTTCACCTTCCCCAGGTCGAGCCGACCCGGGGCCTTCCTTATTTGGGCATGTACTTTCCGGCGAAACACAGATGCTTTTGCGTGCTTCTACATGCCTTGTGTGTGCCTCCAGGATGTGGGCTGGGATGTCTGGTCCCAATACACATCCTGGGTGCCAGAGAGTCTAGTGTGTCTTGAATGCCTGGGACCACCGTGGTCCGTGATAGGTCCACGTATGGTGTGAGTGTTTTGTGAGCAGATCTCCCATTGGGTCCTCCCCGTTTTGGCGCGAAGGGAACTCTGGATAAGAGGAGGCTGGAAACACCACTACCATGTCGATCTCCTGAGTTCTCACAAACAACAGATAAAGGAGCCAAGTATCCTGCAACTAAGAGGCTGAACCGAGAAATCGCTAGTGACCGCTGAAGGACTGCTCCTCTGCACTGCTGTCGCCCTGTGAGAACATTCTGCCTCTGATCGAACGAGAAGGCCTGTACTGGTACTTTGACTCTTTGGAATAGTGGGAACAACTATTCTTGGCATCTTCATCATCTCCTGCACGTAAGCCTTCGGAAGCGTCTCTGGGCCATCCAGTGGACTGACCAGCCTACCCAGGAGCATTGCTCTGTCAGGTTGCTGCTGTATTCCGAGTCCTTAGCAGTCTCACATGATTCGTACACTTGGCATTCCCAGGTCTGAAGTGAGAAGTGTGCATTGGGCTGAAATACACACGGCCGCTGTGTTGCCCTGCTGTCGTAACTATCTGTGCGGGTTCACTGCGTTTGGGACATCCTCAACTCTAACTTCTGCTGCCGTGGAATCTACACGACGCTGAGACGTTCCCTGCTCGTATCTGAACCTGCCAGCACTGAAACTGACGCGCAGAAGCCTGGGTCAGCCTGCATCGGGGACCGGTGAGTAGCAACGCTAGGAAACGGTCGCCCTCCTGCAGTAGCCTGTAGCTTTTCCTCGCTGTGTTAAACAGCACGCCTTTTTTGCACTCGCGCTCTGCTTCTGCCCACAAGTGGAGGCCGCGCTTGAGTAGCGGAGATCTGTTCGTCCTCATTTTTTCACCGCTCTGAACTGCCTGATTTCCTTGAAGAGACTCTGCTTGGCCCGTTGGCACCAACGTGTGCAGGTACTTTTGAGCACAAGGCTCCACTCTTCATAGGGCTCGGACTCCCTTCTAGTTAGGTGGCCTCTGAAGGCGAACTGGGTCTAACGATTACTTGCACTGCCTGTTTTCCTCCCCATCTAGGTGGTCTGCATATCTCGTGCTTCTAACTCTTTAGACCCTTCGGTAATTGTATATATATTGTATTTGATTGTGATGTGTTGGTTTACTTTAGTTTTACCGTGATTCTTTACTATGGTCAATGTTACAGAGGCCTTGTAATAAATGTGTCTATATTTTTAATATAACACCTGCTTGGAGTGATTTGTAAGTGTCCTTGCTTTGTGTGCTCATTGCGGGCTTTTAGTCACCCTCACCCCTCTTCAGACCTAATCTTGACCGCCGCCATTACTACCCTGATTGGTCTGGCTTGTGCAGAGGTTACCCTGTTCCAAGAAACTAGGCTGGCCTTCTGAACCTCTGCCCCTCCAGGACAGAGTTCAGAAATCCATCTTAACACTCATGAGTAGCCACAGCATCAGCATTTGACCTCATTCATGAAGTCCTTGACTGCACGGTGAGAGTGTCCCACAAGGCGCCCATCTCTGCATGCAGAGTCTCTGTCAAGGTGTCCACCAACTGCCGCTTATGGTCCCTGATGGCCAAAGTCTGCAGCCCATGCAGTTGGCAAGGAGAAAATGTTGTCAGTCAGACAATGGAAGTTCGTGGCCAAATCATGCTAGATCTCGCTCTTTCTTGGTGGTTGCCCGCAGGATCTGCTGCTCCCACTCAGATAATCCAACATGACCACATCTGCCACGTGTGTGGGGCCAATGACGGCAGGATGCCATATGCAAGGGCTGCTGCAGTTGTTGCCCCCTCATTGGATGGCAGTCTGTAAGCTTCTTTTGGGACCAGCCCCCGCAGGCGATGCTGTCATGGGCAAAGGTGATATTACAGACATGTCAAACATTGAGGCATACCTTCCCGCTGGCAGGACAGGGGTCCCCTGGCTCACATCCTCCCACTCACCAGAATTAAACAATCCCCCATTGGGCTACCCTCCAGGCCACTCACCATGTCATCAACATACAGTTTGGAAGCATCATCTGAGGTGTCTGCAGTCCTGCTGGCAATCAACTGCAGCAGGAGTAGATTCTCATTGGGTTGCATGTCCCGGCCAGCACTGTTGGCCAGCTGTCCATTGTCCACCTTCTCCTCCTCCTCCCATCTGCACGAAGGCAAACAGCAACATTTAGAGGTATGAGTACCTGGCAATACAAGCATATGTGCAGAGCAGTGCATGCAGACACAAAATTGGCAGCCACACATACATCACACATTGTCAGTGGGCACATTGTGATCTGTGAGGAACAGATGAATGTCACGCAATGGCCTCTGCAGACATGTCAGGTCTAATTAGACCATTCAACATGAATGGGTCACAGGATCAGGAGTACAAACCTGAACATAGATATGATTGTGATTCTCACCAGTGGTTGGATGGAGTTCTGTGCATCATCAGAGAGCCTCAATCTACTCTGACCATGGCTCATTGCAACATGTAGGAGTCTGACCTAATTTGCCAATCTGCTGATCTGCTGAACCTGGTTGCATGCTGGCATATGTGTGGCCATGATCTTCCCAACCACTATTGCAAGATTGTTCCCCCCAGATACATGGTTGGCCAACATTACATGCATCTCATCCATGTGTAAGGAGCATGCAACATGGAAATGGCCAATCAACATGTGAATGACCACTGCTCCATTAGCACTCCAAATGTGCAATGTACTGCAATGTACTACAGTGAGACATCTGTTGGCCATCCACATCTAGTCCTACCTGGAAGACGGCCTATGCACCGACATTGTTGCTCATACAAGTCCACTGCCAGCCAGGGCCAGGACAGGGATGACACTGAAATCATGCACACATTGCTGTGATTCTCTGTGAGTCATGCTTAGCATTCCCAAATGACTATACGCATGCATGAATGTGTCCAAAGAGATGTGTCTTGCATACCATTGCCACACATAGGAGTATGGGCACAGCAGGGAAACCAGGCAGACAGTGATGTGTATTGTGACACCAATATTTGCCACACGCAGAAATCCATCTCCCTGAATGCAGGTCATGTCATAGAAGTGTACAGGGTAGCATTCATGCAGTGCCCATGGATGGCTGCCAACTGCAGCCAACTGTACTCCAACAGATATATGAGCATGTCATGTGAAATTAACAGCACCATAGACATGAAGGGCACTCACCAGATGGGTTGACATAGGCGTCCATGCCTCGCATGCCAAGCACCTGCTCATTCCTGATCAGTGCACTTGCAACCTCTTTGAAATGTGTCGGCTCCTCCTCCTCCGACGGCCCCCCTCCAGTGACCTGGTGTAGTAATCTATAACACATACGTTTTAACAAAGCTCAAACACCGAATTGGATTCACCCACCTGAGTTCTTCTATTGTGTGGTTTCCTTCTGAACAGGAAGAAAATGGGAAAATACCTAGAAACCCCTCCGCTAACCGGAAGTGAATGATCCGGTCCGCGGTGGGACCTCCAGTGAAAACCCCCCAAAAGGGGAAAAAACCCTGTGCAGGGAAGGGCTGCTTGAGTTCGCAGTGTCCAGAGAACCGCCTTCCTTGTCAGGTCTGAATGGTATTTCTTTCAAGGTGGTCAAGTCTGTTCACAAAGCTGATAGGTGCTAATGAGGATTGAAGAACAAATACAGAGGTAAAAATATACTTCATTACCAAAGGAGCTACCCTGAACTAGGAGGAAACCAAGAGAGAACTCCAATAGTAAAAATTTGGCTTACGCTGATTAAGGAATCAGAAATCTCCGAACATCGGAGGAAGTGGTCTTTGAAGCAGGAAGCTAAGGAGCAGTCACCATGGGACTGTAAAGAAGGAACAAGGAACAGAGGGGCTTTCAAGGCTTGATAATACCAAGTTACGATAGAGAAAATCTTACTGAGACTGAGACTGAATTCACGTTACCCTCAGAGAAGAAAGGCGAAGAATGGTGTGTTCTGGAAGTTGGAAGTACTTAGGATAGGAACGGGCGCATTCCCCATAGATCAAGTTAAACTTCTGACATCTAGAAAAATAGAGGGAATAATGGTGAAAAGGAAACGCTATTCGGATGCCTTGCGACCTGGGGGAAGAGTGGAAATACTAAACCGCTGATGAAACATACCCGCTAGCCGCTGCGTGCTGATTATCGGGAGCGGCGTCTCCGTCACGCAGTGAAAGTAAAAGTAAACACCGCCGTAAACGGTCCTTTGTTTGCCCAGCCCTGAGCTAAGAAACAAATAGAAACAAAGACAGATTACAACTACAGGGACCCCCTGATCTAATGCAAATGGGATAATACAGATTCCTTAGCAAGTCGAGAAAACAAACTCACGAAGCATGGCTGATCTCTCTGTAGAGTAGCAACGCACTGGAGTACCTTCCGTGTATCCTGATATGCTTTGTGTGCGTTGGGAGGCGGGGCTCCCAGCACGTCGTTGGCAGTCGGAATCACTAGGCTGTTGCCGGCAAACAGAAACTCCTCCATATTGTGAGGAGGAATCAAACTCTGTGTAGTAATCTCCTCCATTGTACTATCTCATGGATGGCATTCATCACACCTGGGCAGAGGCCATGTTGCCAATGAGCTTATCCTTTGTCCTTCAAATGAGGTCATCCATCCGCTTACAGACTTGTATAGTAGTACACCTCTATACACCACAAGCTTAAATGAGTTCTGTCACCTCCTGCCACATCCTCTGCTGCTGAGTGGGAGTACAGGTGCTGCCAGCCAAGGCGTAGAGGTGTACATGGTGTTCCTGGGCATACTCGCTGAGGATTTCTAGCACCCCATTGGAGAATCACTTTTTCCTCGGAATCCCCTTTTCCTTCACTTGTGCCTCATCATGGGGTGGTGCCTCTTTCTGCTCTGCAGGGTGTCCCCTCTGTGCCCTAGTGGCCCTTGGTGGTTCTGTGGCATTTGTGGGCTATGAGTAACCATGTCCTCTTCCTGGTGCTGGGGCCAATTGGGGCTCACCACGTCCCCGTCCTTTCGCTCTCGTTACCTTCCCACTCAAGGTGCAGGCAAGCGGAAAGGCACCCACCCAAAAGAATACAGGCTTTGTGATGGGCAATATAAATATTTGGTCTTGAAGGATTTGCAAGGCACCCCACAAAACAAAATGCGGTATGCAATGTGTAGAGGGCTCCACAAAGCACCCTACAAAATTAAATTGGCACACGATGCGTTAGAGGGCTCCGCAAGGCAACCCACAAAAGGAAATGCGGTACATGATGCGTAGAGGGCTCTGCAAGGCACCCCACAAAAGAAAATGCGGTATCCGATGCATAACGTGAAGGCAATGGCTCACGAAGCACCCCCAAATACGTGTCTGCTATAGTAAATCCTCGATGTCCGTGCCTTCTTACGCACAACTGGAAATGTGCGTTGCACCTCTTAGATCTCCCTGTCACTGCTGTGGGCCGCATTGGCATGCTGCATGCAGTCCTCTTACTCTGTTTGACACGCTGCCTCTGAATAGATGCGACACAGAACATCCTCCTGCCTCTGTGCCATTGTATTTGCCTCCTCCTTCCCAGTATTACCTCCAAACCTCTCCATCTGCTGCTACTTGGTAGTGTGTGAGCGCCTGCTGCCCACCAGCACTCTCTTGGAGTGCTTGCTGTTCCCCAGTGCAGGTTCTCCTATGTCTAACCTGTGAGGCCTTGGGACTTCCACCTCTCTGTTCCACCACCGTAGCACCACAGCATATTGTCCTGACTCAGCTAGTGCACACCTGCCTCAGGGGTTGCCATGTCTTCTCAATCCTTCTCTCCATCCTGAAGCACCCCCATGGCAGCGAGTCAGAGGGCTGCCAACTTCATCTACAATGAAGTCGGCATCCTGACAGATCGGGTCCTGACAAATTATGATTCCCTCTTCAACCCAGCAACGCAGCTCGGAAAAGAGGGACGTCTTCGGATCTGGGAACATATCACGGCTGCCATCAACAAAGAGGCGGTGGCAGTCTGTTCCGTGAAGACTGTGAGAAAGTGCTGGTAGGACTTAAAGCACCTGAGCCATGATAAGGGAAAGGCAGCCCCTGAGGCAGCTGCCACCATGGAGGTGCACCGTGTGGGCTGCCATCAAATAGCATCCCTTCTGCTTCGGGTCCTTGTGAGGTTCTACCCAATGCTCCACACACAGATCCTTGACTGGCAAGCACATCTGGAAGTGTCTGGAAGCTGTTGGTGAGTACCCACCGGGTGCACTGCTCTACAGTGTATGCGTGTCATGCATGGGTATGCATGATTGCAGGTAATCCCTTCCATACACAGCATGCGTGTTACACTGATCTACACCAGCATCAGTTTTATGCCGATGTTGGGTGTATGCAATGGGAGATATCTGTGAATTGGACAAACATAGGTATGTGCACTGTCAGTACTTGGTGAGTTGGTGCACACATGGGCATGCCATGCAAGTTGGTGATAACAAGTGCTCTGACATGTACAGATGGCAGATTCCGATGTTGGGGTCATGTGAGGGACATGCAAGCATGACACCTCTATGGGTTTGCACATTTACAAGTGAAGACTGCATCATCCACACTCAGCAGCTGAGAATGACACGTGTATTGATGTCTGGAAATGTCATGTTGGTCTATTGACCTCTCGGCAGAGACTGGAGTGTGATCTGTCAGCCCACTGCATAGGGAGCCATAGATGATGTGTGGTCATGCCATTTGTTTGGGCTGGAAGCAACAGCAAAAGGCATATACCTCAGCAATGTGTGCCTGCACGTGTTGCATGCTTACAGGGTCAAACTGTTAGGGGTGCATGTTTCTACATGAATTTGGGTGGACTTGTGGCCATGCTGTGCATAATACTGCATATAACAGAGTTGCTTGACAGCTATGGTGTTCTGAGCAGTGCACCATGCATGGCTGGGAGGGTGACCAGCTATGCTCCCATGCATTCAGTGTTTGCCCACCCTACCAGGGGACCCAGTGCCCACCCCTCTACCCTGTGTTGTGACTTCCAGGGCCAGGAGCATCTTTGTGATCCTGTGCATGTGCCCATCGTGATCCTTTGGACTGCCCAGTCATCTGATGGTGGTTTTTGGGAATGCAGGTTAGGTCCAGAAGGCTGACCAACTCCGGAGGTACGGATGGTCTATGATCTGAAATGTACTCCTGCTGTGTCCATGAGGAGGCATGACACTTTTGGCCAGTCCTTCTTCTCTGTCACCTAAAATACATAGTTTACAAGTAAGCAAAGTCACCTTCCTCAGGCCCACTGCTGACAGTGTGTAAGGGTCCTGTCTGCCCTCCAATTTGTACTTACTGACAAACCGAGGCTACGCACATCCCCAGGAGGGACAAGGGCCATGCACCATGCAATGTGCCACAGAGCTCTGTCTGCTGGGTGCACTCTTCTGAGTGTACAAGTGCGTATGCGGCCCAGCAGGGTGCCTGGTCATCAACAGACCCTCAATGACTTGCACCGCAACAGCAAGGCAGCCTGTCCGTCTGGCACACTGCATTCCACAGGTTAATTTTGCACACTTAGTTAATCTCTTAGTTCAGCTTCCATCTGTTCTCAAGGGCTGTGAGTCTACCACCCAGTTCAAGAAACAATTAAAAACACGCATTTTTGAGCTGGGTTAATACTGTTAATTTCTTCCTGTTATAGTCTCTCCCTTTCTGACACTGATTTCTGTTTTTGTCTTGTTTGTCTCGTGAGTGCACCAAGGCCTATGGTTGAATGACGCTATATAAGAATATAATAGATGGATAGATAGACCTCGGGTTGGACTGCTTGTCCGGCCATCGTCATTGAGAAAGGCATATACATGGTACCTGCGTTGGGCCAGTGTTGACTCAAGAGAATGCCCCCTCTGGTGGTGCCACCTTACATGGGTTTCGCACCCCTCCAAGCAGTGCAGAGGCAGAGCAGGCTGTCAGTTCCCCAGTGCTCATGTGAGAGTACAAGGAGGGTGGGCTGACCACAGGGCCTGGGCAAAAAACAGTGGGTATGGGCCCACATGAGCCATGCCCATGGACATCTCAACCAAGCTCGGTTTACAACTACAGTACAGGGAGATGACTGTTCCATGGGTGCCAGCCCACCCATCCACACACCAATGGTGTGTGCATCTGCAGCAGCCACCCCTTCTCGCAAGATTAGTGGCTGGGCCCAGGCTCTTCCTGCCACCCAGCCAACTGGGTCGTTGATGCCTGCATGACCAGCAGTGCCCATCACACTGCAGCATTGGGCCATCCACTTACACTGAGGTTACATGGACAGGCCAGAGGGTGTGTTGCTCATCCCTGGCCAGCCACCTAGGACCTGGCTACGTACTCATATCAGAGGTGGTGGACTGCTACATTACGGCACATTACTTGAGTGGCTCAGTCATGTTGAATGGTGTGGGAGGTCCGGAGTGCACAGTGCCATTTCGCCATCTGACAGCGGACATAGGGCATGTGGCATTAAGTGGTCATCTTCCAAGCACCGTTCAGGGATCACAAATAATTTTGATGGGGCTTGACCCACAGATGGTGTTATACCTCTAGCAGACCCCAGCACAGTGTTGGTGGCTGAAGGCCAGACCCTCGATGGTTGCCTTATGGCTAGCACTGCCTTACGGCAAGATGTCCACCAGTTACTTTGGCCAGTACTTTCAGCCAGGCCCAGTTTCACATTTGTCTGCAGCCATGCTCTATGGACCTCACTTTGTGCATGCATTGTAGTCTGTGGTTGTTGTCTCCCTGTGTGAAGGACATGGGACATGGGAGCTTCAGCGGATCCCCCGTGCTAGTACTGGGGCATCAGAGCAGGTGTGTGACTACAATCCTGGATGCTGTGTGAGAAGCTGAGCAAAGCCAGCACTTGAAGGTCCAGGCTGGACCCGAGCCCCAGTAGGTGTCCCGAAGAAGTCCCAGTGGGCTTTCAAGGCAGTTGGGGGTCCCCGGGACGTTTCAGAGGGTACTGCAGTAATGTGTCAATGACATGGCCCCTGTTGTGCACATTGTGGTCACACACTTGTGTGCCACTGTGTAGGCCATAGCTGTCAAGTGTCCCTGTTTCCATGTGTGACTCCTTGTGGCCGTCCTGTTGGTAGCCTTTGCTACGCTGCATGTCTATGCAAGCAGACTAGGTGATTAATTGAGACAAGCAATGGTGTTAGTGAGACATGTGCCCAGGTGCATTTCCAATGGCACTGGTAGCATGTTACACTTGGGTCACTCTGGCATTGGTATTGTTTGATGTCATACTTTCTTGCTATTTGATTGTAGCCACACGTCAATGTGCTGGCTTGACATGTTTTTGTGCCATGACTGTAACTAATTGATGTCCCTGCACTCGTGTGTAAGTATTCATGCTGATTGCATGGGTGTGTGTGTGGTATTTGCTGGTTGATCTATGCTGACTTCCTGCTACAGTTTAGGTCGTGTATGCGACACATGCATTGTCACGGTTGACTGATGTCAATGTTCTTTGTCCACTTTTCCACAGTTGTAGCTGGTGAAGAGGGAGACAGCAGTGCTGTGCAGCAGAGAATCAGGGACAGGGCCACCAGACCCAGGCAAAGACACTAGCCACTCACTGTTGACACGTCCTCAATAGAGTGAAGTGGGTGGGGGAGCGCCTGTACCATCAGTCAAGGCTCCTGGGGGTAAGTCTTAGGTGGGTATTGTGGTGGTGGACACCCCAGCAGCCGTGGGACAGGGTGCTGCTACCCATGGGCCATCAAGGACAGAGGACTCTCGTGAGTCATCTGGGTTGATGGAGGTGGAGGGGGAGGTCATTGCAGCCCAATCCACGGGATCAGGTGGGGGCATCGAGGAGGGTGTACAACCTTCTGCTCCTAGTCCATCTGCTGTGACAGTGACCACCTTTCTGGATGCCTCCACCTAGACCGATGCCCTGATTGAGGACGAGGTGGCCGTCTGAGATGTGGTGCAGCCCCTGCTGGCTGGTATCGCATGATGGACCTCATCTATTCGTTATGCTGTTAAAGCTTCTCGGAAGGAGCTTGTATAGCATCACAATCAGATGAGCTGCTTCTTGGCCCAGCTGGAAACTGCGCTTGGGTGGTCTCTGTGGGATGCCCAATGCAGTTGCCCCTTCCACCGCTTCCTCGTCTGTGCCCCGGTCATCCTCCGATGAGCCTTCCATGCCATGTACCAACATGGACCGCTGTGCAACAGTCCCACCACCACCGCCCAGTATGGTTGTGCCTGCATCCGTGTCTGAGGTGGAAGTCCCAACAACACCACAGGAGGTCGTCACTGTGCCTGCCCGGGCACCAACAGAGGAACAGGCAGTGGAGGGACAGCTGGCATTTCAGGGCAATGCAGGTGTCATGCGCCCACAACGAATGTCATCTGGTCAGAGGGCATACCTGATGATTTTGCACACTGCCCAGCAGCAGCAGCAGATGTTGACCGTTAGGAGGCAGTTCTTTACAAACCATTCCACTTGGAGGAGGCAATTAGCAAATGTGAGGGAGCAGGAATACAGGGGAGCCCTACAAGCTTTGGGCTCTGTGTTTGGGTAATACAGAGGCAGTTTGTGGAAGAGAGGCAGCGGGCAAGGGAGGCAGCAGTGATGGTGTCCAGGGCTGAGTTGGAAAATAGATGGGCGAGCAGGCAGGCTGCCATCCTGGAGGATGCTTGCAGGTCAGTGGAAGAGTCTAAGAAGCAGATGTTGGCCACCCTGCAAGCTCTCCAGACAGGAATGGGTGACCACCTATAGGCATACTATGCATACTATGTTGAATGTGATTCAGCTCTGGTCGAGGCGTTGTCAGACATTAGCCATGTGTATCCCACTGTCATTGTATATAGTTACATAGCATTAGGTTTCATTTTGGACTTTTCTTTGTGTTTCTCCCAGGATATGTTTACCCTTCAAATCACTTTATTGTAAATAGTTAATTTTTAAAACAAGTTTTCATTCAGTTAAATGCACGCTTACTGCAGTCTCTTTGTCTGTATGCACATTTACTTTTTTCATGTTCTCCCTATGAATATGTTCTGTGCCAGTGATGTTGAATGGGGCCTCATTGTGTGTGTCATGTTGTTACTGTGGTGTTTTCTGGGGGACATGTGCGCGTGTGTTTGACATGTAGTAGTGGGGCCATCAGACAGCTGGAAGGAGCACTGGCTGATTATCAGATTCCGTGTGAGCCTTTTTTTCCACTCTTACATGTGTTTTGCTGTGTGTGTTTAACATTTTTTTGTGTTCATAGACTCTGGAGCCTCACCTACTCCATAGTCATCATCTTTTTACTGTGTGTTACACAGCACCTTCACTGCAGTGACAAAGGGTTGTCTTTTTGGCTTTCCGACTCCATTTCCTGGGGCTGACTACTGTCTCCCAGAACATGTAAAGTTGCCATTGACTTTATTAGTCTCTTTTAAAACTCACAGATCCCGTACAAACTATCTTAAATAGAATTCTGGAAAGAGTTAATACTTATCCCTTTTTGTCTGTTTCTCTAGGAGCATTGTTTTGCTCCCTTTTCATTAAGACTTGGCTGATGGCAGTGGTAACTACCATATTGTTCCTACTGTGGTTATCTTAAATAGCCCTGGTATTGTTTTAGGCTATCTTGGTAGCCTCGAACTTAAACCCGCTAGACCATATATGTTTTTATACGGTTCCGGCTGGGTTTAGTAGCTATTTCTTTTTGTAAAGGTTTTTCTCGTGTTTTTCTCTGTGTGCCAAACCAGGTTTGGTTCATTTGTTCACCGTCCTTTCGCAGGGCTTCTACACAGAAGCCCTCCTTAGGCACCTTTATGTCTGGGGGGGACAGGATGTGAGGGAGGGATTTAGGACTCCCTGCACAGGATCTGCTTGGAGACCCATGTCATACTCTGATCTGATTGGTTGTGGTGACTGTCCCGGCGGGACAGCCACCCTTCTGTGTGATTGACAGCCAGGCTGTGTGAATGGGGGAAAACTGCATAAAATGCAGGTCTCTGGGGCTGGAAAGGCAGAGTTACTACTGGAACGAATGAACAGAAGAGGAGCTGACAGAAGAGGACCCCTACAATGACTGCACCGCCCGTTGAAGCCTTGCTGCAGGTCGGAATCTTCACACTCCAACGACAGGGAAGATCTTCAAGGAATCTTCTCCCCTTGAGCTGGTGGGACCACAACCAGTTTACCAAACTGCTCGCCACGTCTCCCTTCTCTGGTCGAACTTGCTGTACAGAGCTACAGTGAACCGGATAGTCAGGAGAAATGGACCCTGCTTGCATTTTAAGGAACACACCTTTTATTTGTTTCTTTGGTCTGCTGCTGGTTTCCTCCCTGTGCAATGCAGGACCCTCCGGTCTTCCTACTTTGTGTTAGTCCGACCTTCGCTTCAGGAACCGTGAGCCTGCAGGACCTGCCAGGAACGTCCGCCTCAGCTACAGCCTTCTTCTCCATTTAAGGTACTGTTCAAATCCGGTTGTCTGTTTCATTCAGCCGCGGTGAAAGTGTGTGAAACCTTTTGCCAATCCGAGGGCTTGTCCTTCTCGATTCTCTAAACTAAGTTTCCTGCCAACCAACTTCGTCTTGAACTCTTGGCAAAGACTTAACCGTGAACTACCCTGAACTTTGTGATCTTGAGCAAAGACATTGGTCCATTGACTTTTGGCCAGGCCCCTTGAATTTGATTTCCTCACTGTAGTTCCTTTTTCTAGATTGCCCTGCTTATTTACTTGTTGCTGTTGTTCAATTCTTGCCTAACTTTGTCTTTCCGTCCGTTTTAAATTGCTGAAGTGCCATTTTGCTCACACTTCATTTTGAGCCTAACTTGTCCAGAATCTATTCGGTGTGGTGTAGTGTATTAAGAGTATCATTTTTCAACTGCTTTACTTTAGTGAAATGTTTTACAACTGATGTGTAAATAAATGTATATTATTTTACTCAGAAATCTTGAGTCAGTGTTTGTTTGAATCATGGTAATTACTGTCCTTTGTGTAACTATTGAGACTGCTCACTTGCTCTTGAGATAGGTCTGGTTGCTCAGCCTTCGCTAGAGCACTTTACTGTGTAGTACAGGCTTATACCAAAGGTGAATGTACTGTCACTTGCAGTCTTAATTGTGTGTGGTGTTCCCAAAGGGTACTGCATATAATTCTGCCTAACAATGGTCCACATGGTTTTGCTGTGTGTTGTGTCGGATGTCAGCTCATTCGCCTCTGGACATTCGTTATTGGAAGTGGAGCTTATTGTACGTTGAGCACTTTTATGGTCCATTGATGTTTAGGTGTTCCTCTGGCACTTGCTGTCCATGTGTATGTGCCCACACTTCATTCACTGTTGTGGGTGTTTGGCATTGTGGGTGTTGTGGTAGGATTTGGTCTCATTGTGAATGAGTGGGCTACACTCATCAGTTGTGCACTTAATGGTAGATTTCTGTGCCCCTCCAAAGATACAGCCACCCAACTTCACACATCTGCAATCAGCCACTACCTCATCTCATATCATCCATCACCTCTGCCACCGAAATGCAGCTACGTTCCATGATTTATTCTTCAGTCTAGCTGAACACATTATCAGTCTCCTTGACTCAAACTCTCTGAGAATCTTCACATCCCCCAGCAACAAGCCTGAACTACTTGGGTCGGTAGCAGGGACTTTGCAACCCCTACTTATCTACCTTTGTACAGGATAAAATGCACACACACACCATAAGTCAGTTGGACAAATCTATGATTCCTCATACTTTGATCCTCCAAGGGCATTTGACTGCAGCACTTTGAGACCATTGCAACGGTACAAAGACACTATACAAATACCACATTTCATTGGTATCTCACATGTCCATGGAGTTACCAAAATGTATCTTGTGTAACGGTATGGTGTCCAGCTGCATGTTTTCTTCCAACGAGTCATGGTGGTACTACAGTCCTGGATTAAACAGCAGTGCTCCCAGTTCTTCATGGTGGTGGATGAAATGTCGCAGGTGTACTTCATGGTGGATCCAGGCCAGTGGAGTCAAGGTAGGTGGACTAGTAAGGGTGAAGACTAGCAGGGCTGTCGGGGCAGTGGGCGGAGGTGAGGGGAGGTGAGAGGTGTGAGGACATGAGGGGGCTGCCTGTGGGAGTGGACAGAGAAGGGGACGGGGATGGGAGGGGTGAGGACTTGAGGGGGCAGCCGGAGGGCTTGTGTGGTGGTGAGTGGTGGTGTTTGGAGGTGTGAGGACTGGAGGGGGATGCCTGTGGTAATAGGCAGAGGCAAGTGGGTGAGGGATGTGAGGACTTGAGGGGGCTGCCTAAGGGAATGGGCAGAGGGTGGGGTGGGCTGTGTGAGAACTTGAGGGGCCTGCCTGGGGTAATGGATAGAGGTCAGTGAGGGTGGTAGCAGGAGCTGCCTGGGGGAGTGGGCAGAGGCGAGAGGAGGGGTGTTAAGTGTGGGGACTTGAGCAGGTTGTCTGGGGGAGTGGGTGGAGGTGAGTGGGGGTGGGAGGTGTGAGGACTTGAGGGGGCTGCCTGTAGGAGTGGACAGAGAAGGGGACGGGGATGGGAGGGGTGAGGACTTGAGGGGGCAGCCTGAGGGCTTGTGTGGTGGTGAGTGGTGGTGTTTGGAGGTGTGAGGACTGGAGGGGGATGCCTGTGGTAATAGGCAGAGGCAAGTGGGTGAGGGATGTGAGGACTTGAGGGGGCTGCCTAAGGGAATGGGCAGAGGGTGGGGTGGGCTGTGTGAGAACTTGAGGGGCCTGCCTGGGGTAATGGATAGAGGTCAGTGAGGGTGGTGGAATGTGGGCAAACTAGCATGGGCAGACTGGGGTAGTGGGCAGAGGGGCAGAGGTGAGTGGGGAATTTGGGGGTGTAAGGGCTAGAGGGGGCTGCCTGGGATTGTGGGCAGAGGTCAGTGAGGATGGCGGGAGGAGGGAAAACTAGCAGGGGCTACCTAGGTGAGTGGGATTAGGTGTGTGGGGTGGTGGGAGGTGGTGGGGGGACTTGAGGGAGCTGCCTGGGGTAGTGGGCAGAGTTGAGTGGGGTGGGTGGGAGTTCTGAGTAATTGAGGGGGCTGACTGGGTAGTGGGTGGAGGTCAGTGGGGTGGCAGGAGAAGGATTCACATGCATGGGCTGCCTGGGGTAGTAGGCAGAAGTGGGTGGGGGGTGGGAGGTGTTGCGGGAATTGATGGGGCTGCATGGGCTAGTAGGCAGAGGTCAGTGGGGTGGGTGAGCATTGTAAGGACTGCTTGGAGGAGTGGGCAGAGGTGAGTAGGGGTGGCAGGAGGAGTGAGGACTTGAGGGTGCTGCTATGACTTAGAGGTGAAGGCCTGTAGTTTGTGTGCTGCTTGAACTTAGTGGTGCTGACTTGAGTTACAGGGACGTTTCACAGTTTTGGAGGGTGAAGGGGACGTTTTGCAGTTTTGTGGGGTGCTGATTTGCATTGCTGGCGACGGTCCATACTTTCGCTTGGGTGCTGCTTTCAGCTACGGTACTGGGTCGTAGTTTTTCCAGCGTGCTAACTTCAGTTACAGCGGATGGTCGGCAGTTTCGCCGGGGTGCTGCCTGTGTTACCCGTGACAGTCAGCAGTTTCACCGGCGTGCTGCTTTCACTTAAGCAGGACGGGCCAGGCGCTGACTTCAGTTATGAGGGATGGTCCTCAGTTTCGCTGAGGTTCTGCTTTCTATCATGGTGGAAGGGCTACAGTTTTGCCAGGGTGCTGGATGGTGGTGCAAAGGCAGGCACAAAGGTTGTTTGTTGGTACTCGTTTTTGTTTGCAGTGGGTTTGTGTTGTGGACGTTCCAGGCGCAGCTTGTTGTTTGCGCAGCAGGTTACTTTGCGTTTTAGAATCCATGAATCACTGAACAGCACTACATTTTATGCACTTGCTAGTAGGCGCAATGTTCTTTATAGCGCAAAGTGGTTTGTGCAGATTTAGCACATTTTCTATGAATCAGGCCCAGAGTGTTCATAGTCAGTTGCACATTGAATGTGCATCTCTCAGAAAGGACAGCTGGCAGACTCTGCCATTCTCAGCTATTGTCAGTTTGTCATTTTGTGTCCCAGGAAATGTGCTCACTGTACACGTTCTCAAAATAAAATATCTAACATTAATGACTATGATAATAGGAGAAAGACCTTTTTTTTGTTATCCCTTTCCATTGAGATAGTCATGGCACATCTCATTGGAACAAAAACAGTTGTAAAAAAAATACAGCACTTGCAACAACTCCGTATAACTGTTCTGTGGATCAAAGGGAAACTTTCATTTCTAGTTGTGTCTATATAATCCCACAGACAAAAAAAAAACAACATCAGCAATTTCCAAACAAAAAAGCAATTTGCTGTGAAGTTAAGGCCTTTGACGAGACAGATGGCACATGAAGGTCCCTGCAGCAGACTCCGATAAACCTAAAATCGCTTCTCAGCATTCTAGGAGGTTTAACAAAATGATTATCCACGCCCTGATAACTTCAAGAGCAGACCGGCAGAGAAAGTGTCGGAAAACGTATCCCCATTGGTAGCTGTGAAATTGCAATGAGGATACAAAATTGCATGTCTTTGCATCTGCTTGGATGATAATTTGTAGGTAGAACAGGACACAGGTACACTTTGAAGCGATTTCTAATTATATCGTTGAACCCTGTAATCTGGTGGTCCAGCCATCCTTTTATGTCCTGATGTGGAGGCGTCCTGTTCTTGCAACAGACTCTGTGACAAAAATAACGACAATGCACCTGTCTGTGCCATCATTTTGAGAACCTTTCTGTAGACACTGACAGACTCCGTATTTTCTATCGCGTGTGTGTTTCCAAATACCCTTGACCTTTATGTTCATAGATGTTTTCGCGTTTTAAAGGGTGACTCGATACCTAAGAGCATCTCGTGCCCTCCAAAAACGCCATGTGCCTTCTAATTCTGGGACGTAGCTGAACTTAACAATTCTCTCCTATCTCTCTCTCTCTTTCTCGCGCCTTTTCTCTCCCCCTAACCTGCATGTGTTGCTTGTTGGGAACTTGTGTACTAACTACCCTTTAACGTTTCATCAGATGTCATTTCTCCTGCGTTCATGCATTATTTCGCACTTTGGATAATTTTCAGACTGCTTTAAGAGCCCATCCGTTATTATATGTTTTTTCATCTAAACATATTCTTCCCCCCAAATCATTCCCAGGCCACTCTCTTTGTTCCAAACATGACGGGGCTGACGTACCCCCTCGGAAACCCTACTTCTTAAAATGCACTCCTACTGTAGCGTTCCTACCAGAGGGGTGGGTGAGGAGATTGTCCCCCACACGACTGCACAGTTGAGACAATTTGGCCATTTTGGAGAATTCTGGATCTGTTTTCCCCAACGGCAGCATCATTAGAATGGGCCATGTATCATACTGCCACTCTGTGGGGCACCATTGTCACACGTGTATTGGTTCTTAGCCAAGTACTGCTAATGGGCTGCTCTTTAATTAATGGTTGATGCCACGCACCCACCCAAGAATTTCTGGGCTGCTGCTAAACTGACCTACTCACTTTCAGCATTGTCATCAGCATGGAAAAATATTCTTAACATCATGCATACAAGTGATGTAGGCTTAGGCCAAGCAATCTCTATACTTAGGTGACCATATTTCACATATTAATAATTAAGTGTGCCGTTTATGGTGCTGAAAATAAGATGGTGTAAAACAGAACATTGGTAGGTTTCCATAATGTTGAATTCTGGAACTTGGAGCTTTTCATTCAAGATGAGGAAATACATCCACCATGATTTACACGTTCCTCTAAGGATTTGCATATTTACATATTGTCAAGATGATTTGCTATGAGGTGTGCGTATTTTGAATGTAAATTTCATGAAACAGTATTATTGCAGGATCAAGTGAAGCGTAGAAAATACCAGGTCAAGTGCCAGACTGGGTGAAAACCCCAGCGTCTGTCCATAAACAAAGTGTGTGATCCTGGGCAACTATTTTACAGCAAATATTGGAGTCCCTAGAAGTGGTTATGTTCATACTATTAAACATGATTCCCTTAAAATGGAGTCGTCTCTTAGGATTTTATTTTCTAAATGCTTTTCCCACATGATCCTTATAGCGATTGATTTGAAAGACAGATGTATAATCTCAACAGCCACTGAGTGCACAAGAGATTGTAGTATAGGAGCAGGGCAAGGCTGCTTTTTTGTACTGTTGTTGAGCCCAGATCTGAAAACATAGGACTCTATTAAGTGTGTACTTTTTAGAAAAGGGGTGAGATCCCGGGAGACCAGAGCAAGTCACTTCATATCAGTAAATATCCCTTTTAGGCTTAAGTACTCAAAGATCGTGATCCTGCCCTGTGCCAGGCCCTCCTGCACCTTCTTGAAGCTCCTGAAGCGGCCCTGTTCAAACAATTGGCCCACTCTCTCAAGCCCCTCATCCAAACATTGTTGTGCAAACTTCATCCCTCTCCTCGCCAGATTGGCTGGGGGACCCCAAACCAATGCCTAGGTAGAGGGCCAGGACGAAAACGCTCTATTAGCTACAATATTGCTCCAAAGGTTCCACAGAGTTCCCAACATAGAGTGTTGCCTCAACTGGAATGCACCCAAAGGGGCCCAAAGGTAGTGGATGTACCACTAAGTCTCCCAGGTAGGTCCAATACTTTTGCAGCTCCTCCCTGGAGTGCTCCAGCAAAACCCTTAACTGAGCGACCTTATAGTATAGGTAGGGCTCTGGAAAGCCAAAACCCCAAATGTCATGTGGGAGCATGAGGGTGGCTCATTTCACTCTCATCCTCTTGTTCTGCCATACGAATTTAGAGCATGCACCTTTCAAGTCACTGAAGAATGCAGCTAGGAGCCTCATTGAAAGGGTGTAAAACAGATAAAGCAAGGAGAGAGGATGTTCATTTTTATGGAAGTTATTCTCTGATACCAAGAAAGGGTGAGGGGCGCCCAAATTCTAAGGTCCTCTTTGATCTTTGCCATAATTGGGTAGAAATTGGCCTTGACTATCCCTGTAAGATCTCTCGGCAAGATCACACCTAAATACTTTGTCTACATCTGATCGACTCTCATCCCCTAGTATCGAGAATGGGTGGTCAGGCCGAAGCCCCTTGGGCTCATTGGCATAATGCTGGATTTGCCCATGTATATTTTCAGGCCTGAAAGGCGTCCGTAGCTCTTGATTTTCTCCAAGAGCTTGGGGAGAAAGGAGCCCACCTCTGTAAGATATCCCAGAATGTCATCCGTGAAGAGGGACCGTTTAAACTCCACCTCACCGCTCCGTATAACCTTGATCTCCTGGTTTGCCCTCACCATAATAGCAAGTGGCTTCATCATTACAGTGTACAACAGCGGTGAAAGTGGGCACCCGTCTTGTGTCACTCATCAGGCAGAAGGAGTCAGACAGGATGTTACTGACCTGTACTCTTGCAATGGGCCGCACATACAGGGCATCTACCCGTCTCAAAAAACCCTGACCCAGGCCCATCCTCCCCAGCACCATCTTCATAAAAGGCCATTCCACCCTTTCAAAGACCTTTTCGAGTCAATTGAGATCAGGCAGGCATTGTTCCATTTGGTATAAACCTGGTAGAATAAGGTTGATGGTCTTTCAGATATTGCCTGAACCCTTTCTCCCTCATGTAAAACCCACCTGATCCCCATGAACCAAGGACGATAGCAGGGTTTCCAGTCTGGAGCCCAATATTCTGGCCAGGATTTTTTACATCATTATTTAGCAGAGCGATTGGGCGATAAGAGGCACATCTCATCAGGTCCCTGCCCTCTTTGTGTATTGTGACTATTGTGTCCTCCAGCATTGAGTTTGGCAGAGGGCCCCCTGATAAGACCTTGTTGAAGACTCTGGCCAAGTATGGGGCTTGCATGGATCTGAACCTTTTGTAAAAAAGAAAAGAGAACCCATGACTCCCAGGCATGGTTCCTGGCTTCATCCCCTTAATTGTTTGCCCAATCTCCTCCTCAGAGATGGGTGCCCCCAGCCATTCTGACTCTCCCCCTTGGTGTGCCTAGAAGGGACAGGGGGTCCAGCAATGCGGCTACCTGTTCATCCTTGCCAATAAATTCAGATTAGTAGAGATTTTCATCGCCTTTCTTTTCCTTTCCTCCGGTATCTTCCAAGCCAGGATTTTGCCTGCCTTTTCCCCCGCTAATGGTATTTCTGTTTTAGGTATAGCAGCTTCTTTTCTGTGTCCTGAACTAGAATGGCCTTGAGTTTCGCCCTCTAAATCCACAATTTAGCCACCCTACATGCTGTGGGTGCAGACTTTGGCTAAAAGCGCCTTTCTTTAACAGCTGTTACTAGGTGGACCCACCTCTATAACCAAAAAGGTAACAAGCCCATTTGCATGTTCGCATTAAGATGCAAATATATCCTGTCCTGTATATTTACAGCCTTTCCTTATTTGCTACATTTTCCATCTAGCAATTTTTTCAACTACGCGAATCGTGAGACGCATGGCTTTCCGGATGTGCCATCATTCAATAATGAGCATTATGGCCATTTCTTAAAAATAGAAATTACTACAGCATCAAATATAGGTGAGTGCACCTAGGATTTCGAGCTGTTGCCATATTCAGTATTTTAGGTAGACACCACATTTACCAGTGTGAAAATAGATAAAAACTAACTACAAGCCCACTTGATTTACAGATCTGTTTTGGCTTATGGAGATAAAAGCGTAATTCCTCCTTGGCCAATTCCTTCACTTCATCTAGCACATAGCTGAGTGTATCATACTGTTTTTCAAAACTTAAAAAACATTGATAAAATCATTTTCTTGAGACACATATGGTCTCTTCTTCAGTCATATGTCTCCTTTTGGGACACCTTGCTCCAAATTGTTAGCTGGAGGGCGCTTGAAATAATTTGCCTCTCTCCTCTATGTATGAAAAAGTAATATCACATGCATATCTCTCGGCCACTATCAGTGTTGATAATGTTGATGTGCACCGTTATGGACGGCTCCGCTCCTGCAACATGCTTAATGTTTTTTTAACTGTATTTTTCCAACCACTTCTTATTCATTTATGTATGTATTTACGTTTGTTTATTTTACAGTGGGTTTTTTGTCAAACAAGCACGGTTATTAAGAAGGACTCAACACCACCAAGTTGTTCTATTGCTCCATTTTTGTGTGTCCTGAAGACGGCTACACCTGCATGAACAGACAACTGTTCTGTGCATTGCCTGATTTTTTAAAGATGCTTTTAGCCGAAACATATGTCGACCTCCACAAATAGAATCCTAGGAAATCTAATAGGTTTTCTATCTGATAGAGCCGGCTAAACCGAACAGTGCTCTACTTCTAAATGTTTGCTGTTGCACTTTCATTGCTCATATAGTACTATTTTGCACTTACTAACCTCACTAAGCTTTTAGCTTTGAAAACAACTTAATAGTTGCTGTAAATGCGTTTATTTGTACAGTGTATAATGTCCTCCACTCCTTTGAGTGGATCTTTTAGATTAACCCCATCATAAAGATAAATAAAATCAGTTTTATTATTAGCCAGTGGTTGCTTTTTGAGGTGCTCTTGTTATTTGTTTCTCCATCTGCACCTCCTTGTTTCTAACCCATCGAGCGTCATTATGACACTCATAAATTTTAAATAAGTGTTGCAGCGGCTTTGCCTTCCAACAATAGGCACATTACCTACCTGAGAGTGGCTGGAAGGGAAAGGGTTACCACCCCTTTTGTTTGCTTCTCTCATTAGTACTCACTGATGTGACATGTTACACCATTCTAGTTTGCAAGCTCCCGGATTCGCCCTCACCCTATTCTCCTCAAATGAATAGCTTAGCCAGAAGGTGCTTCCTGGCATCAGAGACTTCTATGGTGGTCATTTTAAAATGTCTTTTTGCAATTTTTGTAAAACTTCCTTTGTGGAGGGCCAAAAATCACCCTGTTCCTGCTTGATTTCTACACACAATGCCGAATCAAAATTCTTACTCAATCTCTGTTTTGCCTTAGCACTCTACACAGACTTATTTTTCTACACCTATACACCTCAATGGAACTCAGGGGTTAAGTGTTACAGTGGCCTTTTAACAATGCACAGCAATCTTATATCTACCTCAATGCAGTTACAACAAAATGAATATCCTGTCATCAATGCATTTGTCATGAGTCAACAATAAAAGACTAGATCCCCAATGTGTTGCGTTATATTGAGACCACCCTTAACCTGGGAAGTTCCTTCCGACCCCCAATCAAGGAGCCCTGCAATACTTGCTTAAGTTTATTTTTAGCACAGCCCTTACTGAAGACTAATGTAGACTACCACAGTGAGCCAAGAACCAGGCTGGCATATAGGAAATATATTTGTATTGATTTGGAAGATAGATAAAAGAGATCACACTAAAATGACACATGGCACCTTCTTTGTGGCTCACAAACTTCGTGTTACATAAATAAATCACTCAAGTTAGATGGGAAAAATACGAATCACAATACTTGATACAGATTTCACTTCAAGAAATGAGCACAAGCAATCTACATATGTAGTGCTGTGTAATTTCGATTTTCCTGCACACTTAAAAGGCTTGCAGTTGGGTTTAGAGATTGGTATAAATGCCCATGGAAATTATGATTTCACCCACACTTTTGGTTTAAAATAAACACAGGGTGATTTAGCGGTTTGTTTTCAGATCCCATCACTGAAAGGATTGTGTTGGGGAAATTGGACAGTACAAATGGGGATTATTTGAGAATTTTGATTTCAGACCCCTTCCACTTAAAGGCCTGTGTTGGGGAAGCTGGCAGTTTAGGGATTCTTTTTTTTAAGTTTAAGTACAAAGACACCCTTCTTGCTAAAGAGGTTGGGGTCAACAGGACAAATAAAATCACCCAATTAAATTACAGTCTATAGTTTTCAGCGCACTTGGGAATGAGCTTTGTTCATTTCAAATGTTAACAAAAATCACCCTGTGGTGTTCCACCAAGGGGAAATAATAAAATTAATATTTGTAGTTAATTAGGCTAAGGATCTACAGAGTGTTGCTCACCGCCCACTATATAGGCAAAGGATTTAAGGCAAGTAGACTCCCCTACCTTTTAGTTTCCCAGGGCTCTGTTGTACTTACATAGAAAGCCTCTGTTTAAAATTCAGGAAAGCCAGCTGAATTTCAGGACCCTCTTGGAGGATAGGGCTGGGGTCTGGTCACTCGACTCTCAAGGATGGTCACCAGCATTCCACCATAGGATCCAGATAGCTTTTAGGCCTTCCTAGAAATAGACAGCACCACCCAGACCAATCTCAGCAATCTCCTTTGGTGATTCCTTGTGGCTGTCAGATGTTACGTTTCAGCAGCTCTCCCCCTTCCTCATAGTGCACTCCACTTTATATAGCGGCAATGACACCATCAAGTTTACAATCTTCGGGAGTAAACTGCAAAAGGTCTCGCAAATATGACTGGACAGTTACCCTCGTCTCTCCTTCCAACTCCAGCCCATCTCTAAGGATTGGTTTAGCAGTCTGGAGCAGGCATATGGCGATTCCCATTTGTAATCGCCATTTGTTCTCATGTCAGATTATTGGGAAAAACTTAGTTATGTATCAAAAACTTTATGATTCACAATGTTATAATTCAGCTAATCAGGGGGAATTAAATAAAACAACAGCCAGGTCTGCACATTTTTTTAAAAAAAACATTTTTTTTATTTGATTTAGTTGAAAATCAACTTTACAAATATATAAAAGAAAAGATCATCATTGTTACAGTGCAATCAGTCTTTTCACATCCTTTACATTTAAAAAGAAAAGTAAAAAAAAAACACATGATAAGCAAGCTTATAAGTAAGAAGAAGAAAAGGGGAAATATTATCTTGCAAAATTGTCAGATACCAGCCACAACATTACATTTTTCATTTCCACTTGACAGTTGTATTGTTTTTTTGTTCATACGGAAATGCAGCATCAAGTATGCTAATGTTTGCAATTCTTACTGAATTATTTTTTGTACTGAAGATTTCAGCCCAAATTTCATTGACAGATCTTGTATTGAGCTTATATTGCATGCATTTGGCCAATTTTACTCGGTTTACCACAAAGGCCTCACATTGTGTAACAATATGGCAAAGAGTTTCTGTATGAAATACATTCTTGCAAAATCGACAATATATTAGATCTTTTTTCACTATGCCTCTTCTGAACAAAATCTCATTTACCGGCCGTAGATTAAGTTGGAATCTCAGAATTTTGTGTCTAAGGACAGAGGAAGGGCATTTCACAAGATAATCAGCCATCGTACGGAATCTCTTGTGACCAAAGAGGTTCCTATCAAAATCTTTCAACTTCATGCATTTCTCTTGAGTAAATATCCAATCAAACTGATACAGTTTGATCTTAGCTCTGGATGGATTTGTCAGCAATAACTCAATGGAGATTTCTGCGTTGGCAAGCGCGTTCAACACATGATTTCGCCATTCAGATGGAAATATCTGGTTTGAGGTCAATAGGTGATTCGCTAAGATGGCTAAGCTATTTTGGTTAGATATACCCAACAGACATTTTCTCAACAACGTACACATTTTCCAAGTAACTTGCGAGTGTATAGACAAAAGCCCTAATTCAAACCTTAATAACATGGTAGGAGTGCTTTTTGGTAAATTGAGTAAGGACTTCCAAAATGTTGCCTCTATTTGATTCCAGAATAACTGGGTTCTGGGCAGCACAGATTCCATTCCATAAGTGATCACAGGTATAACCTTTTGTTGATAGTAGGTGATGATCGGGATGCATGTAAACGTACAAAATTTAGCCAAGATTATTTTTGCTTTGGATGTTAACATAGTAAGTTTTGTTGATATTGTTATTTCAACCGACTTATTCTATTTCAGATTGTTAAACATCATCCCTAAATATTTGTAGTCTGAGACTACCTGTAGCTTATGACCAGCAATTGACCACTGATGCTTGTTTGAGAAGGAAGATTTCGGTTTATTCAATATCATTATTTGGGTTTTTTCTTTATTCACTGTTAGATTATTGAAGCATACATAATGATCACGTGTATCAAGGAGAGTTTGTAGATCCGCTGGGGTTTGTGAAATTACAACCAAATCATCCGCGTATAGCAGCCAAGATATGGTTTGGTTTTCTATCTTGGGTGAGTCTGAAGCGGCTAAGGCCAGGTCATCTGCAACGTCCAAAAGAAAGAGATTGAACAGTGTCGAAGCAAGAATACAGCCTTGCTTCAAGCCTCTGGCGGTGGAGATGATATTAGATAAGAGGCCTTCCATGTTCAACTTTATTTGTATGGACGTATTTGTGTGCAGAAGGTTCACCATTTTTATCAGTGAATCTGGGCATTCATACTTCATCAGTTTTTTTACGAGAAGATTTCTGTCAACTGAATCAAATGCCATGCGGAAATCCACAAAGGCCATATATATGGGTTGTTTCCGTGTGATGCATAATGATTTGATGGTGTTAAGTAGTGTTAGGTTAATTGATGTTGCCCAAGCCTGAAACAAAACCCGTTTGAAAAGGATCTCTACGATGATATGCCATAGACCAAGCATTCAAATCAAGGAGAACCAATCTACAAAAAAAATGTCCTGGCACATCTAAAGTGCAATGGGCCGATAGCTCAAAGGGTTTTGTCGATCTCCTTTTTTGTAGTTCGGCACAATGATTGAGTGGGTACTGGATTTAGGCAGTTCTTGGTTACGTATGATCAGTTTAAATAGAGTATACAAGATTGAGACCCATAAATCAACATTATTTTTCAATATTACGTTCGAAAGCCCATCGGGACCAGGGGCTCTAGACATGCTAGCCTTGTTAATATAATGACGAATATCATCTTCATCAAATTTTAGATTGAAAATGGTTGGCTTAAGGCTTAGAGCATTCTGTTGCAGAGGCGCAGCATAGATGGCATAGAAATGGTTTATCCAATTGTTTTCCTTTACATCATTTAGTTGTGATGTTAATGGTGGAGCCTTATTGGTGGTGTTGAGCAACTGCCAAATCTGAGCGGTGTTCTTATTTTGAATGTGCATTAATATGCTCTCACCCTCTTTTTGTTGTATGAATCGTCTATATTCAATCATCCAATTTCTGTAGGCTGCTTTAATAGATTTCAAAGCTGCATCTCTAGGAACCAATGGTACAGTACGAGCTTGACGTTTCTGCTTCTTGAATAATGCTTTTCTGAGGCAAACAGTGTTATCAGTAACGGGATGGATTTTTGGTTTAGAATTCTGACATGTAGCATACAGCTGGATTAAGTCATAGGGTGCTACATTGTCTACAATTGTGGGGCTCGTACCTGCTTGATCAAATCTTTTAGATGATTTCTATATTTAACAAGTGATTTTTCTGACCATTTTAATCGATTCAAGGAGTTATTTGTTTTCACCGCACCTTGCAGCCATTGTCTTTGTGGACAGGGGGAGGATGACATGGTCAGTTTGAAGGTTAGCGATGTATGATTGCTATATTCAGATAATATCACTGCAAATTCTGATGTGTGATCAAATAGATTTCTAGTGTCAAAATTGTAGTCAATGATCGTGCTTTGGTTACGTCTGGACCAGGTTGGATTGGGAGGAGAGCCAGCCACGCTAGTTCCATTCAACATCACCAGATTCCATGCTTTGACAAAGGTGTTCCACGATTTAGCTCGGTCCTGCTTTCTAGATAGGTTCTTATTTACAAGATGAACGTTCAAATCACCTGCAGTAATGACATAATTAATGCTATTTTCCAGGATGATATGCTCCATGGAGGATGTCAAATTTTTAAAAAAACAGGTGAGTTGAGGTGCCCCCAGGGTTCCAATATATGTTAATACGTGCTATTTTGATGGAGTTAACAGAGAAATAGGAACATTGTATGAAAGGATTGACAGCAGGCAGAGTATGCAAATGCATGTTAGTTGTGAAGTTGGTGGCAGTTAGCAATCCTGACATTGGTCTACCCTTAGTTGCTCGTATGGCAGGTTCCAGATGAATATCATAGTTGTTGTATAGTGGGGGGGCTGGACAGCCAGGTTTCTTGGAGAAGAATGAGATCGTAATCTCCCAAGATGGACCGAGGGTTATTAATGAGATGGCTAAAACCTCGGGTATTCCAACTGATTACTGTTAAAGTCACTTTGCCATTTTCAGGTTCTAGTAACACTCTAGTGATGTGACTATATTCTTTATGTTCAGAAGTATTTTGTCTAGCAGTCTAAGAGATAGGATTCTGAGTAGTCTTAAGACAAGATTTTAAAGGACTTTTTCTATCAGGATTGGCTGAAATCAAGAATCCCAAGTTGAACAGGGCATCCTTTGCGGCACAGATGATGTTATGTATTATTAAGGAGCGAGTCCATATTAGAGCTGAACCCAGATTATTTTGGTTGGGAAATTCAATCTGGTCTAAAACAGCAGATCGGTTTTCTTGCAGCTCAAAAGTGTCAGAGAAAATGTTTCGGATACTCTGACGATTCATGATGTACACAGGAGTAATTTCAGGTCGACATGAGAGCAGCATGGAATATCTCGTTTCTAGCTTGGGGCTTGTCTTTTTACTAGAAAGTGATGGTCACTTTTGAGAGGTCCCAGGCATAGTGACAGAGTCCTGTCGATACATAATTTGAGGGCTTTGTGTTTTGCTTTCTATTGGTGTACCTGCTTGGAAGTTAGAACTTGTCTCGCATTCATCTGCCATAAGCGAGCAATTGAGTCTCTTATTTCTTGAAGATCACATTGGGAATGATTGTCATGATTAGAATTCTTAGACGAGGCACACTCTGTCGACAGGTGCTCCAATTCTACAAATGATACTCTTTTGGATGAAGACTCTTTTTCTCATTAGAGATCACTAATGGTGCAGCTGGAATTGGGAGTACAGAAGTACATTTAGCAGGCCCATTTGTTATAATGGGCATGGAGGGGGGTCCAAATTTGCGCTGTTCTAAGTACAAATCAATTTCGCGCCTTAGTGCTGTTCTAGCATCTACGGGGTTCTTAAGAGGCTGAATTTGTTCTTTGGAGATGCTGCCAGCATGAACTGTTTGGGGGGGTAAAGAGTGATTCTCAGAGAGATTTGATTGGGGTGTCTGCTGACTTCCTACTAATTTGATCAATTCATCTAGTGGAGGGTGATCAACAATTATTCTGGGGGATTCACTAGACTCAATGAACTTGATGATTCCTGCCGCCCCGGATACTCCCCTGCAATCCAATAAAATAGCTTCAAACTTGACCACGTGCTTTGTCGTCTTCCCTGCTGCACAACGTGTGCTTTACAGCTACGTTACCGGTTGATGCATCTTTGTTTCAAATGTCAAACAAAAGACAGATTCGCGGTGACCAAGTAACTGAATAACCAGGAGGCCCAATTTAGAATGTCGTGCCAGTTGCGCTTTTCCACAAAACAAAATAAAGCCTGTGTCCCCACACGAGCTGGGAAGATTCCTCGATGCTCTGGGCGGAAAGAAGTCCTTATGCACGAGGGCCCGGGGCACTGCGCGGTAAGGAGAGCGCACGCGTACATCTGTACATTGGGAACCAATGATCTCATTTCACGCTAACTGGCACGGCAGGATGTACGAGTCGGCAAACCTGATCAGCCGTGAAATATCACAGTCTGCAAGCCCAACCAGGCATGAAATGGAAGCCCGTAGGAATGCGATTTCCCGCCCTTTAAGTGCGGAGTTGCAGTCCTGAGATGCGCGCAAGTGAGCAGGAATGTAAACGACCCAGATTGAGTACCGACTTCCCAGAGCTCACCTTCCCGCCCGTGCAGTGTATGAGATGACTTAATTCCATTGCTTCGCAACACGGTGTGTTTTCAGTGCTGCTGTTTATCAGCTGTAAGAACTTTTTAGACTAAGACTAAGTACTAATTAACAATATGTTTCGTTTGCATAGACCAATTAGTGTAGAACATTAAAAATAGGATCTGAAAACAATGATGAGAGAAGGATATGTGTGCAGAAGTGGTCGAGTGTGGATAACACGGCCTGTCCGAGGCAAATGTCGACGTCATCCCGTTGGCAAATGCAGGTTCGGACTGGGGCACCAACGAAAAATTGGCCCACAGTTGCAAATGGAAATGCTTTCCTTTTGTGACAATAGTATCCAAGGGGGAGGTTTTTGATAAAATGTGATGCAAATTGTACATTTAAAAGAATATGTATTCATCAACACTGGTCAGAACTACCAGGGCATAGTGAAGTAACTAATCAAACTGGCCCACATTGGCCCAACAAGTCGCCCACTTTGACCCAAAAAACTCATTTTGCATTTTTGTTTCGGCCATGGGCCTATTGCCCAATAGGCCAGTCCGAGCCTGGGCACATGAACTGCATTGGTTCTTTCAGATTGAAATGCATTGGTGCGTGTGGTCAATTGGACATGCACAAATAGGAGGGTTCAAAAATCCATCATCAGAGTGAAATATGCAAGTCATGCTAAAAAAAAACTCGGAATGAATGTCAATGTGCGTGTTTCCTCTGGATTCTGGGTGGCTCTGAACAATATGTCACTCTGCAGCATTCACTTGACTCTATCCCTGGTGCTGATAATAGCCCATCCAATATTTTCAGTTGCATGGTACCTGTTTCTATGTTGCCCGTTCTTCTTTGCATTCATTTTACGTCATTAGGAGTTTGGAAGTATTTACTTTAGAAACACTGCACAAATCACAACTCGTTACCACAATCGTTACACGTGCAGTAACAGGAAATGCCCACCTGTTGTAGACTCTTTTAGACCCTTCCCGTGTGCCCCTCCCACAGGACTCCATGGGAATCGACAATTACCACAGGCAATTATTACCACATTCCTATTGCGGGCAAGATTTTGTTTTAAGGTCATTTCCTCCGGACAACACCAGGTATATTTTGCGAGTTTCACTTTGAAATTCTAAATTTGGTGATGGGGTACACGTGTCGGTATTTCCACTACTGCCACTTTGTGACTGCGTTCTTAATGAGACCGATAATGCCCTTCTCCCTTTGCATATCACCAGGCATGAAAAGTCAAATGAAAATGTCCTTATTATAATAACGGAGGTAACAGTAAAACATGTGCATTTTAAATACCATCATGCTACCTAATTATTGGTTGTGATCACATGAGATATTCGGCAAATGTGGTACTGAATTAGGTAAATACTATTTATCTACAGATATTTAAAAGAATAAACGATTGTTTAAAAAAAAAATGTATACCACCCATTGATGAGTTGGATGCCCCATGCAGTTCTTTTTTTGTGCCCTAGGCGGTGACTACCCTGCGTGATCCCAACGCATCAATACACAGTATTTCAAAAAGAGACGGCAGCTGAAACACCACATGTTTTTGCTGTTCACACCACTCAAAACAAGGCCCTATAGAGATTGTTCAGTAGGGAGTAAGCAGGATAAGGAAAGCATATTCAAATACATAATGACTTATCAAATCAAGACAATTGTAATTTTAATAAAGGGCAACGCGAATGTCACTTTCCTGGGAACAGCCTTTCTATCGTTAGGTACATTCTAGCCAGGTGTTTGTTCTCTAAAGGGCTATGAAGTGGGTGAATGGTGACAGGTTGGTGACTTTTTTTTAGCACATGGAAAGAAATGACTAAATCTGTATTTCTATAAATTGTCTATGCCCTCCTACTCTCACAAACCCCATCAATATTTGTTTTCCCTCATGCCACTTCATTGCACTCTCCCCGTTCCAAATTGCTAGTACCTTGATTTCCCCTCAGGGGGGGCGGGAGTGGGGGGGCTGCACCTACTCTCTGCAACTCTAATAACTCTAATTGTACTTCCTCATATCTCAGATGTATACATTTCACACTTGTATTCATATTGAAACGTGTTCTCTTTTCAGAATGTATTGCCCCCCCACCCCCTGTTGATAGGACCACACTGTCCTCAGTGATGAAACATTGTATGTTATTAGAATCTACAGTATGGTGTGCAGGACACCTGTGAAGTAATCCTGCCCCATTTACAGAAGAAATGTAATACATTGACAATGTATACCTTGCATGTTGGTGTAAAGACTGGATGGGGGTTATCTGTACTCCTGCCCTCTATATGGCAGAGTAGAAGCACAGAGCACCCCTGCCAAGATTCTTGATTGTGGGTAGCAATGGACGAGCTCTCTGGAGGTGATGCAGGCTGGTTTTTAAGTACAGTGTAGTCCCCAAGCCCCCACAAATGAATGTACACACACTATGTTAGTGAAAACACAGTTCTTTATACAAATAAGGTTCAAGTTATACACACACACAATAACACACTTTATGCTCAGGAAATACTATAAAGATAAATATATACAGTCTCTATGTGATACCACAAATACTCTTGATTCCATTAAAAGGCACCAACTGCTGACAGTTTCAAATGGCATACAAATCAATAGCAAAATGCATCAACAATAGACTTGGGAGAAAAACAAGTTGGTTAAACAATTGGCAGAATACTGCGCCCCTACCGCTAGGCACAGTTCTTTGTGAGGATCCCCCTACCTGGGCAACCTGTAAAATAAAATATATTGAAAAGCCCAGTCCGTCCATTGTTTAGCAGAGACTTATTTCCTTCTACAAATGTTCTACTATCCCAATGTACCTGGTTTAGCAGAGTTTGACTACGGGTCGTTGATGGATCCTTTCTTGAGTGAACTTCCTTTAAGGCAGGTGCCACAGATTGTTGAGATTCCTGTAAGAAAGGGGTGAACAATGTTGTCGAGGGAGCAGCTTCGGTCCTTGTGGTGCTCGTCGACAATCGTTCATGGACGTCCTGCGAAGATGAGGCGTGTGGTACACCTTGACGGCAATACTTTGTTGCTGCAAAACAGATAAATGAAGAACATAGGCCCAGCAAGGGCATTGTGTCGTCAGTGGTTGGCGTCGGCGATCAGGCCTCAACCATGGCTGGCTTTCGGATCTTTGTCAGCATCTTTGTGGCCTTCGGGTGGTGGGAAACCCACCGGTGGATTCTCCCTGGTTTGTCGGCGACCTTGACTTTCTCCGGTGGGAAAAAGCAGTCGTCGGTGATGAGCAAGGGAGTCCTTGCTTCAAATGTCTTAGGCAATGGAGCGTTGCTGCTTTGGTCGATGAGGTTACAGCGGTCCTCCGAACCTCGGTCGACGGTGGTGGTCGTCGATGGCCTCGACGTCCTGTCGCTTTACTTCAGATTCCTCAGTGGTCCTGTCTCCAGTCGGCAGCCTTTCAATGACTGACTTCCAGGGAGCTGTGGTGAAGGTTAGCTGGTGCATGATGTTCCCTCGTAGCTCGGGAAGAGGTCTCCTAGCCAGGTCCTCTCTTGGATCAGTCCTCGAAGGCACGACAGCTTTTAGACTGTGTTGAAGGAAAGCAGCAGCAATTCTTCTTCTTCCGTCTCGGCTTTGAGAGTAAGCATCAAGTTTAGACTTCAGCTTCTGAACTATTCCAGTAAGTGAGAGGTCCCCAGATATACTGTTCTGTCTCTCATTCACACTGGTGGGTCAAGCTCAGCAGCAAATCATTCAGTGAGGCATTTATGCAGACAGCCAGCCAATCAGGCTCACAGTGCATACAGACCATTCTTCTCCATCCAGACACTTACAACAAGGAATGTGGATTGGGACAAGCACCCAGCCATTCAGCACTCCACATTGCATTCATACAATTTTCGGGCAGGGCTGTCTCAGTCTTTGTGTCACACACCAGAACGCAGACACCCATAACATGAAATATATATTGGTCACACACTTCATTCACCCAGGTCCCACCCCAAGGGTGAACCCACAACATGCAGTCATTGGGAAGGCTCCAGCCAGTCTGGCCTGGACTTCCCCACAATACCATACAGCCAATCAGGGGAAGGGACAGAGTCAGGGCTTCCCTTGGGAAAAAAGGTAACAGGCAATAGAAAGCAAGAGACCACAGGGGCCATCTTGTCTCCTATCAGAAATCAACTGATTCCAATGTCAGGGCCTGGGTATCCCAAAATGGTGGATACTCAGAGCACCTGTCAAATTCAGCATGAAGCTGCCACCAGCCCATACCCTGCTCTGTGGGCCACACACAGGTGCCCATAAACATACACTAAGGGTACAGGGTTGTACCCCCACCAATGGGTGCCATAAGGGTATCCCAAGGGTCTGTTCACCACAACCAAAAAGAGGAAGAGCTGCACTGAAAAGAGTCCCACATGGACTCCTGTGCTGAAAATAACATAGAACAAACATAATAAGAGGAGTACAGGACAAGGACATGGATGCCATGTCCCCCCAATGCATTTACAGCATGGCAACAGGGCTCCCTCACACCATCATCTGCTAGTAGGCAGCCTCACTGATGGGGCATCCTGATTGGCTGCTTACACTTCCTTAAACCTATTGGATTCACCGGCAGGCGAACACTGGTCCTCGCTAAGGCACTTGACAAGGTAGGCCACTGACTGAGCTGACCAAGCGTGCCGTGCTGCAATCTGCTCCCGGTCCCTAGGCTCATCCTGCGTGTACCTGTCTGCACCTACATTAGCTCAGAACTTCCATTGCCTCCACCAACTTTCGCACGGTGAGACCGTCATGCTCCTGTGTTTATGTTCACATGTACCCCCTCATGTATCCTGCCTGAACCATTCTCCTACCCGACTTTGCATTTGAGGTCATGCTCCACGCCCATGTGCCCATTTGCCGTGCCTGCCTAGGAGCACGCATTGAGTCAATCGTATGTTATTTTATATTCAGCTGAGGCTGCACCAGATTCCGTTACTGTACACCTATGTGCTCTCTCTGCCGTACACATTTAACCTAATGTATGCACCGCTTACTAAACTGATGCCGCACTGAGACCTGTTTTGTACTCTCATGTGTCCACGCTGCCGCGTCTGCCTAGCAGCACACATTTAGTCAAACGCATGTTTTGTTTATTAGGCTGATGCTGTATTGAGTCCTGTTTCCTTAATCCCTTATGCACATTCTGCCCTGCCTGCTTCACAGTACACACCTAGTCAAATGTATGTTCTCTTTTCCTACTCAGCCGAGGCTGCACCCTGAACTCTGCTACCGCACGCTCATGTGCCCTTCCTGCCGCACGCATTTAATCTAACGCATGCCGTGCTTATTAAGCTGATGCTGCACTCAGTCCCATTATTGTACTTTCATGTGCCCACTTTGCCGCACCTGCCTAGTCATACATGGGTTTTGTTCATTATGCTGATGCTGCATTGAGTCCCATTACCATATGCCCATGTACTCACCTTGGCACGCCTGCCTCGCAGCACGCATTTAGTTAAATGTACATTAGCCCATCTTAGCTGATACTGCATTTGAGGCTCGCCACTAATTCCCACTAACCTACCTTGCTGGGACTGCCTAGTATTAATCATTCCAGCTAAACTGGCTCCTTTGCCTACTTTTATTGTATTGTGTACTACACCACAGCATTTACGCCCTTGTGCAATCTGCCATTATCCCCTGGCCTCTTTTAGTCAATCACTCCTTCAAACCGCTCCTCCCTAAGCTACCTGCCCTAGCTTTGGTAACTACACTCTACCTCATCCTCCACACAGCCTCCTTGCACAACCTTAGTACTGCACCGGTACCCAACCATCGCTATCACAATACCACAACCATGGTCACTACCCCTCCCCACACTAACCCATACTGTAATAACCCCGCTCTATGGCTCCAACACTTTGCCACCAGACCTACTTCGAACCAACCTTGCCCACTTTCAATGAGAAACGTTAGACTGGGCTCAAGACTCTCCCATGCCTCTCACCACCACATGACACCCATTTGCCAGAACAAACACCCTCAGCTTGTCGCTAGGACTGCCTCCACTCCACACACATCAACCCCCCAAGTCGACAATGTTGCTAACAATTCTATTAAAGGAGCATTAATCATTGTTAGATCCCTTAGAGCCCACGAATTAGATGTAGCTGATCTTATACTAACTGATAACCTTGATTTCTTGGCCGTCACCGAATCCTGGCTTCATGCTGCCTCAGGGCCTCTATTCTCTCTTGGCATTCCCACAGATTATAATATCATTAGACACGACCGTAATACCAATCAGTTCTAAAGGCGGTGGTATTGCCATCATCCACAAAAAATCCCTAAACCTCCGTCTTTCCGTGGTGCACCAATTCTCCTCCATGGAAGTGCTAACAGCCAAACTTTCCCTCACCCCTAACCGCACTATCACATTCCACCTACTTTACAGGCCCCCAGAACCCCTATTCACCTTTTCCGAAGACCTATCCAATATTCTGCTAGACAACACCAAAATTGGCTCCCACATTATCGTGCTAGGCGACTTCAACTTGGGCTTCGCTGACCCTAATGACTCGGCTGCCATGTCGATTGACAATGTGCTCACAAACGCTGGCTTTACTCAGCACATTAACAAACCCACACACTCCAAGGGGAGAACTCTTGATTGGATAGACAACCTCAATTGTGAAATTAACATTGAACCTAACCAACATTGTGTGTGGACTGATCACCATTTAATCACCTTTAACCTTCTAGCCAAAACAATCAGCTCCACCCTAGATGTTGCACCTGCTATCCTCACTAGAAATAAGCGAGACATAACCTGTGATAAACTTCTCCCGCTCATCCTTCCAGCCCTTAATGAACAGGCCTTCTCATGTACTGATCCAACTGTCTTGGTTGACATCTTCAACCATACTATGTTAAAAGCCCTCGACCATATCGCCCCATCTAAACCGAGAAAACCCAAACCTTGTGCCCACCTTAACTCCTGGTTTACACCCCAGCTCAGAATCTTTCGCAAAGAAAAACAAACTGCCAAATCACATTGGAAAAGTAACCCATACAGAAGCCAATAAAGCTAGTATTATTCTAGCTATGCTAAATTATAATGAAGTCATACTCCAGGCATAAAAAGACACTTACAACAAATCTAACACAAAATAACTTTTTAGAATTTTAAAAGAATCAGAAACCCCTGTCTCTGCACCTGACACCTGTACTAAAGATAGCACTTGGTGCACTAACATTCAAAACGCAATTCCTTGTCAAGGTAGCTTCCCTCCAAGCCAAAATTAATGATAAACAAACAAGTCTTCAACTTAACCCGCAACCTAACATTCAACCTAAAATAAACAACCCCGCCCTCAAATCATTGACGCCCTTCAGCTTCTCAATTTCTGAAGTGGAAAATATTATCAACAGCCTCAAACCCTCCAATTGCAAAGGTGACTTGTGCCCCACACCTATAATTAAGGAGGCCGCCCATGAGCTAGCTCCCTTCATTACCTCATTCATTAACTCATACTTCAGCACCGGGACCGTACCAGACAATTTGAAGGATGCCTGGGTTAGCCCGTTCCTAAAAAAAAACACTCTCGACTCCAATATTGCAAATAATTACAGGCCCATCACCACAGTGCCGTTTTTACTAAAAATCCTTGACCGAGCTGCCTATCTACAGATTCAAGAATACCTCGAATCCAATAAACTTCTGGGACTAAGGCAATCTGGGTTCCGACCACGTCAAGGCACAGAAACGGGCTTTATTGATCTTAAGACTCAGATGGAAGACCTAAGAGATAAGGGTAAACTTTCACTATTACTCCTTCTTGATCATTCTGTGGCTTTTGATCTCGTAAATCACCAAATACTGTGTCGACACCATATAAAGCTGCACATTTTTCGGATAAAGCTACAGCCTGGATTAGCTAATTCCTGGACAATAGATAAATGTGTGCCTTCTCCCCCTCAGCTGCAGCCTCACCCTCACCTGTCACCTGCGGGCTACCACAAGGATCCTGTGTCTACCCTACCTTGTACAACGTGTTTACAAAACCACTATTTGATATATTCGATTATCTGTGCGTCACTTACACCAACGATGCCGACGAGAGCCAGATACTTATCCCCATCTCAGGAGACCACTCATCCGACTCCCTCTCTATAAATGCCATATACCAAGTCATCCAAGCTTGGATGGCGCAGCACAAACTTTGTCTAAATGACGAAAAGACAGAGCTCCTCATCATCGGCTTTCCCCAAAAATTAACTAAACTAGACTCTGCGTTTAAATCCTTCACTATTGATGGTAATACCATTAAGGTTTCTACAGACACAAAAACTTTAGGGATCTACATCGATTCCACCCTATCCTTGGTTAGAAAAACCAATGCGGTCGCATCTGCAGCTGCTTACACTTGTAAGCTTATCAGAGCCAGCCACCCCTTCATATCACCAGCTAATTGCATTACACTTGACAGGACTCTTGTGTTGTGTAAAATGGATTGTTGCAATGCCCTCTACTTGGGCACTAACCGGGGCAACCTAAGTAAGTTACAAATTATCCAAAACAATGCTATCAAAGCAGCTCTCAACATCCCTAGGAACCAACACATCTCAGATACCAGACGTAACTTACGCTGGCTCTCAGTCTCACAACAAATCTCTCTGAAAACCCTCGCTCTCACCCACAAATGCCTCGCCAACCAAGCACCCCGCTACCTAGCTAACAGATTCACCCCACACAACACTAACAGACCCCACATAACTGCCCAGACCAACTGCATCTCCATACCACGCTTCAACCTTCAAAGATCAGGCGGCTCAGTTTCCCAGTATTGGTTGCTAAACTTTGGAACTCGCTCCCCAACTTGCTAAGAGCGGAACGTTCCTTCCATAGATTCAAATACATGACCAAAGTCTGGCTATCTGCCCAAGACCTTCTCCTTTCCACTGACCAAGCACCACCCAGGCAATAGCCGCCAGCCTCTCTTCTGTATATAGCCTCGTGCTTTTTTCTGCTTATTCTGAAATGTGCCTTATGTATATAACTGTAATTTATACTGTAATTGTGTTGTCCTGTTCACATTTTTTCCATGCTGTAACTAAGTTATGTGCCCGGATGCCTTTGGGCCTGGTGCGCTTTACAAATAAAACAAATACAAATGCATCACAGTTGGTACGATCATTAAGTATTTTTTCAATCATTCATCAGGGAGATTTGTTATTTTGAATTGTGTGGATTGACCAGTGATGTGCATAACTATGCGACTGATTATAATTGAATATCCACCAGGGCCCATGAAAAGATATGTTCTCACTTCATATTAAGCCATTTTGTTGAGCACCTCCACTTCACCACTTCACATGTATGGAGAAACTTTGCCTGCTTTTCAGAGCAATCAGTAGCCTTATTGCTGGAGGGGATTTCACATTAAGTAAGTTTTGTCATATCCTAGAACCAGCTATGCCCACATTGTGTTAAAAAACGTGGAGAAATGTCTTGGAGCTGTGGCTTGCAAGACACAGCACCCAAAGTTCAATATTGCTTTTCTTGGTGGGTTGTGAAGTTCAATCAATTTACAGTAATACTTAGACCATGGTGGCACAAGTGAGGCAACAGCCTTAAGCCAGGGCTGCAGCACAGTTGTCATCCAATATAGATTGCAGCATTGGGTATCTTTTGTGTTTAGCAATCACATCCTTGTTTTTGCTTGAAAAACTCCTTATATTGTACTGAGTGTGGTTTGCCGTGTATTTTTGCAATCTTTGCTTGCTGGCATTCAAAATTGGAGGCGGTCATTCATCACAGCCTTGCCTGCTTCTGCTTCAAAAACAGCCAATGGTGCGATAGTGCGGCACAGAGTGCGGCGATCGAGTGTGGTTTGCCGTGTGTTTTGGCAATCTTTCCTAGCTGGCAATTTGAAATTGGAGGCAGACCTTCACCACAGCCTTAGCTGCTTCTGCTTCAAAAACAGCCACTGGCACGATAGCGCAAAAAGTTGGTTCGCCACAGGAGCTATTCTATTCTATTCTATTCATTATTAAGGCCTCCAGTGTTGGAAGATTCTGAGCGATGATTTTGATTGGCTGGGCCCTTGAGTGGCTCAGTGGGGGCTCAGTGGGTGCTAAAATTGCCTTTTGTTTGTTTAGGCAAAAAACAGTACCTGCAGGCTTGTACTAGCCTTTGAGCTGCTAGGGGGGAATACTTATTGGAATAACAGCTACTAGTTGCTGCAACATACAGAAACAGTGAGTGCTGGCTTGTGGACGCCTTTGAGCTGGTCAATTGGACACAGTCAGTTAACTGATTTGTGGCCCCCTGAGTCTTTTGGCCCTCAAGTCATTTGTTTGTTTATGTAACCTTGGGAAACAAACTGTTTATCTCCTTCAAGCTATTCCCAGGATGACCTGCATATACAATCTGAGAAGCGGGGCGCTAGGAGATGACCTAAGGGAACCTGAATCGGAAGAAACTAGATGGCCAGGAAAAAACATATTAAATCTCACAAAATCTATTTTCAAACCTGAGCCTACAGACTGTTATAGGTTTAATCCATCTGAGAGTCAATTTGTGGTTGATTAGCAAGTTCCTGCAGGATCTGGAATGAAGAAAACAACAGCAAATGGCATCGCAGTTATAACTGTTTCCACACCAAATTATCTATCCCTGATGGATCCCTATGCAATAAACCTTGAATATACCCTCACTGCCACTACTTTAAAAAACACCATATCTGCAGAAGTAGCTTAGGAGCTAAATGTCTCGCAAAAAGTCTCGCAAAAAATCCTCAACTTCACGGACTGCGTAACCAGATCTTAAAATATGATCTTGATCTCTGGTTGTGTTTATTGGCCTCTCTCTTTGGAAAGATAATAAGCAGTAAACAAATCCGTGAGTCATGGAGAAGTGCTATTTTTATACCAATCTATAAAAAGGGTGATCGCTCGGTTGCATCAAATTACAATACAATCTCACTTTAAGATGCGGATGGAAAGACATTTGCAGGCCTGGTCTTAAAGGACTTGGAGAAGTGGGCAGAATTGAAAGGTATCCTATCGAAACATCAGATAGGTTTCCGTAGAGGTCTCTCGACCTCACTTAATGGTCTAGTATTGAGCACAGGCTGTAGTGGATCATTCCGAAAAGGTGGGCTCCCATTGTATGGGGCTTGGATTGACCTATCACAAGCATTTGACACTATCAATAGAGAACATCTTTGGGGTAATCTAAGGAGATGGGGTTTACCTGAAAACTTACTGGCTATACTAGTGGAATTGCTTGGGAATTCCAAATTACAAATAAGACTGGGCAATATAGGGAAAATGTCCACCAGAGCCGTTAGGAGAAAGAGGGGGGCGAGACAGGGATGTTTTGTTGCCCCTTTTCTCTTTAATCTCTACTTATCAGATCTAGTAAAGTGGTTGAAAGATTCAGCGTTGGCTAGTCCAAAGATTGGAATAGATAAATAAATTGGAAAGCCTACGCAGACAATATCATCCTGCTCGATTGCACCCAGATTGGTCTCCAACAAATGTTGCATGCGCTCGAAGAATATGCGAGGTTAAACGATATAAGGATTAACCCTCTTAAGACAACAATTCTTGTTTCCAATCGACCACTTAAAACTACCAAGCATTCTTCTTGGCACATGGATGATCAAATAATCCTGATCATTAATGAAGTTACATACATGAGCTCTGTAGTTAGATCTTGTCCATGTAACAGCAATCCTAGAAGGGAACATTCTTAAATCAGGTTCACATATGAAGAAAATAATTAACAAGTTGTGTTTTCTCTTGCCCCAGTTATCAGATATTACATTGGCAAGGTAATACCATCATTATTATTTAGCTTAGATGCAAATCCACAGTCGTATTTATTAGACTGGGAGAGACGGGAGGGTACATTATGGAAGCGTGTACTTCATCTTCCAAATTGTGTACCCATAGCCAGCCTAAGGTATGAATTGGGCCTACAATCTATGAAAGCATGGATGGAATGGTGATGGGTATATCTTTACAGATCAATTTTGGTTCCCCTTAAATTGTCATGGTATGAGGATGTTTCCTTTGCTTTGAAGGAATGTTTGAATCAGTATTTACATAATTTGAAGTCTATGTGTTTAAACATTTTAACCGAATGTGACTGTGTGCAACTGAACTTAACTCAAATTCCTATGAAAATGAAGGAAAACATAAAAAGAGCTGATTGGATTAGAACACTAGCGGTAATGCGCTCATCTACAATGTTCCCATCACTGATTTGTAAAGATGAACCATGATCATGGCTGCCTATGTACTTGAAGAGATTTTTGTACCCGAGTTCTAGGTCTGAGTTTCTGAGATTTCATCTCAATCTTCTGCCTACTAGTGAAATTCTATACGTTAGACAAAAAGAGGAAGTTGGGAACAATATTTCCACTTTATGTGAGGGCTCTTGCCACAGTCTCTGATGCATTTGCTGAGTAGTTGTGCGGGGACTTTAGAAAAGAGGCTGGTTAGGCTGTCACGTTTTGTAAATAAGGACTGGTGGCTAGAAACGGAATGTTTCTGGGAGTGGTTAGCCTCAGGCAATGACAATCTACAAATAATGGAAATTGTGAGATTGTTGAAAGATCTGAATTTGGCTGGTCTCTATTCATGATTAAGTTTATGAAATTTGATTTCACTGTATTCATGAGCTAGCCAATGAGCGAACATTTAACTAGTTTCTTTTTTTCTTTTCTCATACATTTGAAGTGTTCTTGTTATTTATTTATTTATTTTTATTTCCTATGGCTTTTATCCATGAATGAGCTTATGAAATTGATTTCATTGTAATTGAGATGAATGATGAGATAATGAGTCAACATGCATTAACCTGCTTTGTTAGATTTGAAGAGTAATTTTTATTTTTCTGCCCTTTTTTCTATGTTGATAGATATTGTTTTTATTGTATTGATTGTACTGTATTGTTTTGAACATCGTGTTTTGTGAAAAGTCAAATATTTTGACTAATACACAATTTAAAAAAATGAAATAAATAAAATTAAAGTATTGTATTGTACTGGTCATTTTTATAGCACCCTTTTCCCATTAATATAGTCTCAATGTGCTGTCTTGAATGTTTTCTGTCGCGGTCCATGTTGGGTGTTTTGTAGCAGATTGTTCGCTGGGTACTGCGCATGGTGGTGGTTTTACTCTGTAATTGGCTATTGGTTTGTGGGCATGGGGTTGTGTGGGTCTCCCTCTGCCCCCAGGCTGGAGATGGCTAGGGATTGGGGGTTTTGGTTGTCCCCTGGGTTTTTTGTGCATGACCCCCACCCACTGAGGACCGTGTGCACTAAGGCCTGGTATTGGTTAATGCACCCCCACCTACAGCCGGGGTCCCTGACTCTGTGGTAGTGACTAGCGAGGGGTGATTAAGGGGTGGTTCTTCTTGGGCTCTCTCCTTGGCTTGTTCCTTCCATGTATGCTTTTAAGGTGTGCTCTTTTTTCAGTGCAGTCTTTTTTTCCCCTAGTCGTTCCCTTCAGAGTAGTTTTCTGAATTTTAGGTGATCCTTTGTATTGCATATGTCTTTAGGGCAGCGGTTCCAAGTTTTTGCTGCCAGGTGGGAGAAAGACGACCTCTGAAGTTTTCATTTTTTGTATGGTTTCAGTTCTAGGCGAATGTTGTTTCTTGATCTGCGTGGTCTTGCCGGTAGGTAGATGATTATTTTCTTTTGTAGGAATTCTGCTCCTTGGCTGTGGATAGCTCTGTGCATTATGCACGTTGTTTTGAACTTTAATCATTGTTTGATGTGTAGCCAATATAGCATTTTAGCACCAGAGAGATGTAGTCCCTTTGTGGTAGTCTGAGCAGGGGTCTGGCCACTGCGTTTTGGATGCATTGCAGTTTCTTAAGTAGGTGTTCTGGCATTCCCAGGTATAGGCTGTTGGCATAGTCTATTCTGGACATTATGAGGGAGATGATGCTGAGTGTTTTATGGGTAAAGGAGAGGAAAAGTAGGATCCTTTGAAAGATTAAAAATATCAAGGCTTACTACCACATAATAGAAATATGCCAGTCACTAGGTTAAAGTTACAATTATATTTAGTAGCAAATGGCCACTTGGTTCTCAACACCCCACAATGTGTGCAAGCAGACAACGTGAGATAAGAGACTACTGAACATTCCAAAAGTACACATATTTATACAAATTCTTCACAGCTTTGGACACGTCGTCCAGCCCCTTTTAACACAATACATAACCTAGGGTTTGTGACCTAACTACTTAACTAATTCATATTTAAACAGCATTGCATAGTTTGCTGTTTTACATAAAACAATTCACATGTTTTCCAAATACAAGACACAAGGTAACATTCCTCATTTTATTTGCTTATATTTGTCTACCATTTGTTCTTTTAGCTTAAAGTCAGTTAATTCCAAGGAGAGAAAACAAGGATTTCTGTAGAAGAGCACCTTCAGCTATTCATTATTATACTTTACTGTCTGAACAGAGAAGGCACTGTTGGGACAGATGGCATCTAAATTACTGATTAGTACAGCTTTTGTTTAGCTTCAGGGTTCTTCAGTGCAGGATAAGCAATCCACCCAAGCAGCTTCAACATTCTTATTAAGTTAACATCATAAAGCAGTACAAAGTTCATCTTGCTCTGTTGAAGCCAAATATACAAGTTCTGAACATGGAACAGAAAGCATGTGGAGATCAAAATAGTGGACAACTCAAAATGGTGGCGTAGTCAGCCTGCTTCAGGTTCCTTCATGCGATATTACAGTGCGATGTGAATGTGCTTAGGCCAATATTTACTATCAGGCGTTATTATAGAAAATACATTTTCACACCTTTTTACTGTGTGCAGGAGGAAGAAACATTTCTTGATTATTGTGTTTACTTGTGAATCTAGTGTTCGTTTGTTGTCCATCAGGACTCCAAGGGTTTTGACTGTTGTCAACGGTGTCGGTGCAGTTTATAGTTTTGTGGGCCATGGGATTTTGTGGTTTGTTTCCCGGTTTTTGGCTATAACCATTGTTTCTGTTTTGCCAAGGTTAAGTTTGAGGCTGTTTGTGTTCATCCATTCATAGAGTTCTTGTACAGCCTTCCATTGTTGTATTTTCTTTATGTGCGTCTTCTATCTTGTAGATGATTTGAGTGTTGTCTGCAGAGTTGCAGCATGTAAAGCTGTGTCTTTTTTAATGATCTTGATTAGTGGAGTCAGGTAGATATTGAAGAGCAGTGGCGATTGGGACAATCCTTGATCCTTGTGGTACTCCAAAGTTGGTGTCTCTTGGAATGTATTTGAAAGGTTTAATCCAGACAATTTCCATTCTATTAGTTAGGAATTAATTAATTCATAGTAGGGCTAAATCAATGATTGCTATCTCTTCTAGTCTCTTGATGAGGATATCATGGCAGACTGTGTCAAACGCTGCAGAGAGGTCCAGAAGTATAAGAGCTGAACTTGTGTCAGAGTCTGCATTTGTCTTTAGATCATCCCAGATTGAGAGGAGTGCCGTCTCAGTTCCTCTCTTGGGTCTAAAGCCGACTTGTGCCTGGTCCAGTAGTTGGTGTTTTTCTATATGTTCCCATGTTAGTCCATATTCATAGGTTTCAAGTGGTTTTGATGAGTAGGGGATGTTCAAGATAGCCCTGCAGTTGGAGAGGTCTTCTACGTTGCCTGCTGTGTCCTTGAGGAGTGGTTTGATGTACACCAATTTAAATGATTGCAGTAATTTCCTTGTTGCGAGTGGTAAGTTGAAGACGTTTCTGTAACATTCCAAGGGTGTACCCTATGTTAGTATTGATTTGTATATGTCGGTAGGGTAGAGCTCCATGGGAGAGTCTGCTTTTTTGCTATTTCGTACCAGATTGACAGAAGCCTCTGCTGATATTTGGGGGAAGCTTTAGAGTTTGTTCTGATGATCCACGGTTGGGGGGTTGTGTAATTTGGTTGACTGGTGTGCTTTGTAAGATTTGATGGATGACGCTGATTTTGTTTTTCAGGTGGTCTGAAAGGTCATTGCATGGCTGCACTGAGGGTACCGTAATGTTGTTGCATCCAAGTGGGTTCTTCATTTCATTTATGATGTTGAACAGTTCTTTTTCGGTGTTTGCGGCTTTGGCGATTCAGTTATCTTTGTATTTCTTTTTTTCGGCTGTTTGGATTACCTTTGTATATGAGCAGATTTGTCATTGAAATTTTGATTTCTTTGCCTGGTCATATGTTTTTCTCCATTCTAGTTCCAGCTTCTATCTATGGTGTCAAACATAAGGCATATAGTACATATCCGGACCCTGAAGTCCCTTCCTTAGCCCATTGCCATGAGCCGTGCACATTGAAAAATAATGTGCTCTGACTAGTGGAGCTAAGCAAAGGCACTTCTGCTGCTGTGGCTTCACAGGAAAGAGACTGTCACAAGTAGCTAATGCTCTCACGATCGTTTGAGGTAAACAATGCAGCAAAAATGTAACCAAGTAAATACATAGAAATGCACACTACATGAAACAGCTACTTTATTTTAAGCAAAATCCGAGTGGGCTTTGTTTCTGCAGCAACTCAGCAAGGAAAGTGCAACTTTACCAAAAGAGTCAAGGCTATTCATTATTCTGAACAAAAAACACAAAAATAAAACATTTAAACATCCCCTCAGTGCCTGGGAAATACTGATTGAAGAATGCCATGTATGAAGCCTGTTTATTCTCTGAAACAATAATGACTCAGCAACCATTATTAACTGGTCAGCCCATGTTCCTTTGGCAGTCTTGCACAATATTGCTGGTGCTGAAGCGTTTGCACCCTTTCTTCTTACAAAGTGCTAAGCAAGGTTACCTTTCAAGAAAAACTCAAATTGTAATCGTATACCACAAAATTCAAATAAAGGTACAGTTACAGAAATAAATCTTCCAAACCCTTTAATATTTTTTAGGCAGTGTCATTTCTAGTGACGTGTACCCCAGCGTAGTAGATGCAACTGTATCAGGCAGTCCTTGAGGTATAAGGCACAAATACAAAGGTGCCCATTATTCATATAGAGCGCCAGGGGACCACTCCGGTGGTGATAGTACGTGGTACAAATATCCTTTAACATTAACATTAACATATAGGCAACACAATGTCCTGCTTTGTGTCTTATGCTTTGCTGCAGTGAAATACATTTTATAATCTGGCATGTGAAATATTGCAATATTTTCTTTTTCCGAAATCTCCTGACATTTGTGTTCAAAATGCACCGTTCTGGGTGGTTGTTTTATAAAACAAATTCAGAAAATCCTCTCTGAAACACCTAGAGTGGTTACAGGCTTGCTCGCTTCATTTGCGCTCATTAGCAGCTGTCGCTGTTTGTTATTATGATTTAAACTTTCCAAGACCAAGAGACCACTAGAGGGCCACATGGTCACGCAACTCTGGTTTCAGAAGGCTACAAAATTAATTATTATCCCTCCAACAGCCTCATTTTGGCCCCCTGAAGAAACAACCGAGTGGCGGAAAGCACTTTGTTCACCTGAGGTAGGGGATCAGGCAGCCTCTCGAGAATAGTGCCCCCTGCTGCAGGTGTTGTGCTGCTCTGGCAACCACTTTGGGAAGGTTTTCCCATACAGCGGATCGGAGCGGGGTGAGATCGGGTGCTGGTGGAGGTGGGGGCTGCGCCGATTTGCAATTGGGGAGAGTACGATGGTGGAGTAGAAGCAGCGGCACCTGATTGTGGGAGGCGAGACGAGAGAAGAGCCTGCCGGCCCATATGAGGCACAACAAGAAAGAGGGACTGGCTCCCGGATCATTGCTGTGATACTTGGTGTGACCCCTGGCCAAGGCATGCTTGTAAGGCAGAAGCGACAGCTAATGTGCAGGGAAGAGGAGTGGACTTGCTCTCTTGGTCCCCCGCCAGCCTCAAGGTGAAGGAGGGGGGCTAGCAGACCTCTCAGCTGGTAAGAGAGCGGGTGAGCTCACACGAGGGCCCCCTGTGAGAGCACAGGCAGTGGGCAGAGACCTGGCTGGAGGGTGGAGAATAGGGCTGGATTGGCCATTTTATAATGTTACAGGGTGAGACCAGGGACCTGCCACAACATCAAGCACCAAACTAACACCTGAAAGCCCAAAACCTGGCCTCATAGAGCCCCCGTGTGTTGCTAATGTTGGGAAGAAAAGAGCATCAGGCTATGTGCACAACTAATAGATGGGGAGAGGGACCCGCTGTCCCATTACCAATTTCAGCATAAATGTAACGTGCACCTGTCTTACTAAGAGAGGCACAGTGGGAGGCTGATTACTGAGACTTCTCATGTATGGGCACTGTGTGGCATTGAGCTAGCAGGGAGAAAGTGCTGGAACCAAGGTGACACGCACACAGTTGGGCCTGCTGTAGGTTCAGACCATCTTGTTGGAACTTAAAGCATTCCAGACTGAGTTGCAGGTGGAGGAGAGGGTGGAAGCTTTGGAACATACGCAGCTCTCAGCGGATATTAATGATGCAGGTCTGGAGGTATGCATTTAAGAGCTTGAAAACAGGGAAAGAGAAACAAGCAAACTTGATGATGCCAAATATAGAAAGAGGAGAAATAATTTAAGAATATTGGGGCTCCCGAGTTCAATGAGTTCAATGAGGAATTCAAGGCTCTTAAGTTTTAGTCAGCGATATGGGCTATAACTTTGGCGTGTGGGGATGGGCAGGGTCATGCTTTGGCCAGTGTGAGATAGCATGGACAACAGATGCCAGAAGAGCACATTGCTCTCTAACATATTTTCAACACTGTTAGAACAATGAATAGGTGTTGTGGCGGTTGAGGGTGTGGGCTGTCCTCATGGAAGCTCGGGCATGGCTGGAGATTTCCCTTGTCTTGCAATTTGGGTTTAGTGCATATATTGCTGCATTTGCCACGCAGGCCTTCCCTTCTACCTATGGTTACTAATATCTACGCAAAATAGCAATGCTGCTCGCACCCTATACTATACTATGTTATATTGGTTATATTGGAGTGCGGTCCTTCTGTACTGGGAGGTGGCCCTCTCACCGTCTTCCCTCCCCCTTGGCCCATCATAGTGCTTCAAATGCATCTTGCCTCACTCTAAAGCGCATAGGGGGGTGGGGAGGGGCTGTCCACGTCCCAACATTGGCTATCTTGGCAGAAGGGCACTCACCCTAGCCACGGTATATGCCCCAAATGTAGGTCAGATTACATTTTTTCATAGGGTGCTGAATGTGCTAGAAGAATGGGAGAGGGATGCACCTTGCTAGGGGAGGGTTTCACCATGATACCAGAACCTGCACTGGATTGGTCATTGACAAAGGGAGGTGTGGCCAAGAAGGAGGGGCAGGAAAACAGGGAATTTGAGTGCCTCCTTGCAGAGCACTATTGGTCGGATGTGTAGAGGTTATGCTTCCCTCAGGTGGGGGATACACTTTTATTTCTTCTTCACACTACACATAAACCAGGATTGACCTCCTGTTGATACCTCAGGAGCAAGATAACAACATCACATCGCCTAAGGTGGAGGCGATCAGATGGTCTTATCACAAGACGGTTATGCCAATGTGGTGTGTGGAGTTGGGGAGCAGAGGTAGCCCCATGTTGGAGATGCAGCAATGGTCTTCTTAGAGACCCTGTTTTCAAAGAGTTTTTGGGGAAGGAGATCCATGACAGGTACAAAAGACACAGGGTGGCTTACCTAAAGAACATATGGGAGGCAGCAAAGGCAATAGTGAGGGGTCTTCTCATTGCAGCGGTACTCAGAAAAAGAGGGAAAGGGGTCTGGTTGAGAAAAAAGCATGGGAGGAAATAAAGTCAGCTACAATTGGATGTGACTGGGAGGGTATACTGAATGAGATGAGAGAGAAGAGACAAGCACTGCACTTGCTCCTGATAGGTGAAGTAGTCAAAAGGATGAGATACACGAAGCAAAGATTTTATTAAAAGGGGGACAGACTGGGAACCATGTTAGCTAATAGAGTTAGAGAGAACAGGGTTGTGAGAAGAGTAGAGCACATTAAAAGGGCGGATGGGACATGGACAGGCACCCACAGAGGCATTCCAGACTCATTTGCCGAATATTATGAGCAAATCCATGCACAGTCCAACGGGATAGGGGACTTGGATATTCAGGTATATTTGGACAACCTTCCCATCCTGAGGATGACAGTGGGATTGAGAACAATGCTGGAAGTGGAAATTACTGCAGAGGAGGTGGCTCAAGCTATAGGGAAATTAAACACGGGAAAAGCGCCAGGGGAAGATGTGTTTAAATCAGATTTCTATAAACAATTCCATAATATACTGGCAGCACCTCTCGCGAAAGACTTTAACACGATTAAGAACACAGAAGATATCCCGCTCACATTCTTAGTGGCCATGGTAACAGTCATTCTCAAGTCAGGCAGGGACACTGGGAAGTGCTTGGCATATCGGCCCATCTCACTACTGAATGTCAATGAAAAGGTATTCTTCAGGATACTAGCATTTCGGTTAGAAATGCACCTTCCGAGAGTAATCCATCTTTATCAGACAGGATTTATTTTCAACATGCAGGGTGTAGAAAATGTAAGCAAGTCCCTTCATGTGTTATGCTCGCCAGCAGTGAGGAAGGGAGGCACGTTGATACTATCAATTGATGCCGAAAAGGATTTTGACTGGGTTATTTGCTTCTCTCTGAGAGTGGTTCTAAATTCAATTGGAATGGGGCTGAAATGGATTATCTGGATCTCAGTTCTCTAAGCGGGTGAAGGTGGTGATAAATGGCATAGAATTATAGGGTTTTCCGCAGACAAGGGGCACCAGGCAGGGTTGCCTCTACCTCCCCTGCACTATGCGTTGGTTATGCGGCCATGAGTGATTGAGCTAAGAGGTGATACAGGTAACACACGGGTGGAGCTGGGAGGGATAGATTATAAACTGAGTCCCTTTGCAGATGATGCTCTCCTTTACATCACTAACCCCAGAGCTACAGTCTCACGCTTGTTTTCAGGGGCTGTTTCGGTATGAGGCCCTATCAGAGTTGAAAATCAACCTGGAAACGTCAGTGGCATTCCCGGCAGGTAAATGGGATCATGCAGACAATAGATATGTCGACAGCATGGACTTATGGTGCAGTTGGAGGTCTTTAGATACTTGAGGTAGCAATCGCTCAAGACCTTAGTGAGTTATTCAGGCAGCACTTCCCCGCGCTATGGGGACGAGTGAAGCTCAATTTGCAGCTATGGGGGAGGTTGGGTCTCTAATAGATGGCACATTTAAACTGCATTAAAATAATGGTACTTCCTAAGTTCCCTTTCCTTGTCTAAATGCTCCCAACAGTGTTCGCCGACACTTTCATCTGCATATTAAACACAGCACTCTTAATGTACTTATGGGCAGGCACGGAACCCAGAATAGACTATAAAACTTTGATACAACCACAAGCAGGGGGTGGGGCAGGATTCCCAGATATGGCTTCATATTATAGGGCTGCACAACATGTGATTATAGTAGACCATTTCGAAACTGTCCACAAAAAAACATTGGTGCATATGGATAACACAGTGCTAGCGCTGGTCACTTTGGGGGAATTGATGTTGGTCCCTCAACATTTGATTCCTAATAGAGTGGTGAAGCACCCTATACTGGAAATGTTCTGTTCTGACTGGAGGGAGAAGAACATATGGTTGTCGCCTCTAAGCTCCATATAGGTCCCACCTTTAAGGGATCTTATTGCAGACCCATTTCATTTTCAATCCTGGTACAAGGCAGGCCTGAGCAGAGCTGGACAAATGTGGCAGTACATGTCCCTACAATGGTTAGAAGAATGCCTGCTCATAGGAAAACCTTCAGGGCTTCACTATGATCAGCCAAAAAACATCTAACTAGAGCCCCAATGGGGGGATAATTAAAGAAGAGACTTGACCCACTTTGAAACATTGCTGTTGCAGTAATCAACCTCGAAGGGACTAATAGCGAGACTGTATGGGGAGCAGCTGCGAGCCAAGCCTCTCAACATTTTGCCCACCAGGGACAAATGGGCAAAGGATTTTAGCAGTGAAATATCAGACATGATTTGGTCTAGAATGTGTCGGGGGGATTTTGCACTCCACGGTATCCTTATAGTACATAATGCAGGCCTTTAAAGTCCTACATCATTGCAATACCAACCGGCCAGACCTGCTAAAATGTACTCAGCGGATTCTCACTTTTGGAGATGTCGACAGCCGCATGCAGATTACCAACCACATGTGGAGGGGATGCTTCCATATGCAGAGATGCTGGGTTGAGGTTCTTTTATGGCTGAAGGACCTCAAAGGGATATGGCACCCGTTGTCGCCAGTGCTTCTCCTATTTGGGATGCTTGGGAAGGGGGACGATGTGATAGAGGAGGGCCACATGGTCTATTGTTGCGGCTATTAGCTGTATCTTCCAATTTTGGAAGAGGGGAAAAACCCCAACAAAAAAGAATGGGTTCAGAAAGTGAGCGACATATATGAAATGGAATACTTAACCCTCCTGCTGGATGAGTCCAGGACGAATATAGAGGGAGCCTGGCTTCCTTATTTCACTAAAAATGGACAAAACCCAGCCCCAGAGGGGAAACCACAATGGACTGTATTATGAAGAAAGTATTGATGATGTATGATGCTTCACAGGCATTGCATGAGGGGGTGGGAGGTGGAAGGGGGCTTTTGGGTGGGGCTGAATGATTTCAGGGTGTATCTGGATAAAAATTGAGAAAATGGCAATAAACTTGATAAATATTTTTTTTTTAAAAAAAAACTTTCATAGACCAAATCGTGTGGCCTGCAAGAGATGCTTTTGAACCCAAACTGGCCCTCTGCCCTAGACTGAGTTTGGCACAAATGGTCTGTATAGTGTGCTGCCTTTCTGGGGTGCATTCCTTGATGGCTATTACACATATATATGACAATGTGATATGACCCCAATACCAGAATCAATTTCACCAAAATCTAAGATGAAAGCCAACTGAATCGTTGGATCCACACATATACAGGAAGAGATCATCTGACACTTTGGTTCTAGAAAGTGTCAAGAGAGGCCATGGTTTATTTTATTTTTATTTTAGCATTTATTACAGCACACAAAGCCCTCAGGCGCTAGTTATAGAGAGTGCTTACATGTTACAAAGGATATGAAGTTGTGCAGGCTGAGAAAGCTACACTCATGTTACGGGGAGCTATATCATTTTGCATACAGGTCAACATAGGTACAAGTATACATAATGGTAAAGCTACTCCTCATGCTATGGGGAGCTACATCAGATTGCATACAGGTCAATATAGGTGAACTATACATACTGGTAAAGCTACTCCTCATGCTATGGGGAGCTACATCAGCTTGCATACAGGCCAAGATAGGTGAACTATACATACTGGGAAAGCTACTCATGCTATGGGGAGCTACATCAGCTTGCATACAGAACAAGATAGGTGAACTATACATACTGGGAAAGCTACTCCTCATGCTACAGGGAGCTGCTTGCATACACTGTTGGGATAGCTAGAACTATGGACAGACATCTATTCCACACGTTGCAGGGAGCTACTGCAGCTTGCATACAATGTCATGAGAGGTACAACTATACAAGGTTACAGGAAGTGCTAGTTGCATATTAGGGTTACAAGATGCAATGGAGAGCCTCGCTACATGGTACAGGGGGCTATTTCAGGCCCAACATTAGAACAATCACAAAGGAGTACATTCTGGGAAAGCCGCCTCATAGATCACGGGGCTACTTCAACGGTGCATGACGACAGAAGAGGTACATGATAACAAGCGTAGCAGCGGGAAATAAGGTACCTGTGTCAGCTGCTGAAGACGGCTAAGCTCAGGCTACATGCAGGCATAGGCGAGCAGTGTGAGTCCATAAAAGACTCATCTAGATGTGCAATGGGATACAAGTTACACCTATCATATAACAGACATTGTGTGATGTAGGCTTAGTTCAAATGATTCAGCAGGTGGTGTGTGAGACGGTGACAAGTATATAGGTAAAGCAGAGAGTGAAGTAGCGTGACGTGGTCCCAACCACATACAAAGGTCCACATGATGTCCAGTACTCAGTGATTCACAACGGCAGTCTGTTTGGAGGCATAATAGGTGGAGCAGCGGAGAGAGCAGTAAGGGGCGGGATAGATCGGATCAAGGGTGCCTGGGGCAGCCTTCGGTGAGGTGAGGCTAAAATCAGCTTTCATCAACGGTATGCACGGCACAGAGATATGAGTGGAAAGTAGCACAATGGGCTACAATGGGCCCCGCAATTGGTAAGGGGGGAAGCATTGCAGTAGATGGGGACTTGAGGGAGGAACGCATGTTGGCGCTCTTACCTTTGGATGTAGCGTGATGTTAAGTATAAGTCGGAGCAAAGCTGCACATCAGGCCTGGCCGCGGGACAGTAGGGAAGGCATTGGACATGCGGACCGGATCGGACTTGATGTCTTCACCTTGCTCAGCCTCAGTTTATGCAGTAGATTAGGCTTCCTACAGAGTCAGTCACAAAACCTCTGCACAAAACCTCTGAGGAAAGGCACAGGAATCTTTAAACCCACTTATATCACTTTGTACTGGCAAAGGAGCTACAGTGTTCACATTTTCTGAATATCTGTCTACCTCCTTTGCAGTGATCACGTGTGCCAAGTCTTCCTGTTGCCATAGATCAGACAGCGTTCTGTTTGTTCTAAATCCACATTGCAGCTTTTTGCCTAATAATTTCTTCATTGCTTTTCAAAGCTAATACATGGAATTATTATATAATTGCAGTACTCCAGTCAGACCACCTTTGAAGTTCGTTGAGTACTGAGTACATCTTTCAAGTGCTAAATATTGCACGGTGCGTAAGTATTCTGGAATGGATGACAAATAAGTCTTTAGAGAATTGAATAGTATTTTTCCCAAGTGGGCCTGTCTACTAGCATTGGTCATCTCCAATACACCTTCGTCTTCTACCATGAGTACAACATATATCATTATTCATATACAAATTATTTGAATAGTGGTTATCAACGCAGTTTCTAAAAAACATCCTTATTTTCATATGCTGACAGTATTAAATCAGAAGCTTTCAGAAAGTCGATTTGCGAGCACTAATTTCAAACCCGAGCTTAGAATCAAAGCATTAGCATTGACTGTTTCCATGGTAATATGCAAAACTAAGCACCTTTCAATAGGTGGAAGCCTTGGAAAATCTAAAAGCGAACTTTACATTGACAAGTACTAACCAGACAGGTCACTAATATGCACAGTGCATGTTGTATTTTATTGCAATCATGGTACACTCTTTCTTCGCCTTCTGAATACAAGGCAATAGAAGAGTCACACTCCCCATCCCACACTTCCAGAAGGAAGTGAAGACCAATTGCTGATTCACTTAACCCTAATTCTTCGGCGCTGGAGCACGAACCCTTCCTGCTCCCTATAGCTATCCCAGCTTCTGTGTTATCCATACTTCCTTACTTATAACCTGCTTAGAGCATCCCCCATCCTAAATAGACTGGCACTGTATTAATCCCAAACATACATATGTCTGTGTGTATGTATGTATCTATGTATCTATGTATGTATGTATACAAGTACGTACATTTGTAGCTATGTATAATACATTTATGATGTATTTACAGAGCACTCTGATCGTCATCACAATAATATACCTGAACTTTGATGGCTTATTTACACACAAAAAAGTAGTCCTGCCTGTGACATCTGACTAAGAAACTGTGCACACATGATTTTGATTATTTCTTACGCGCACCAGACAGGCTTAACTGCAATCGGGCACAGACGATAACTATCCATCAGGAATAGAGTGTGTAAGAACTACACATGATCTGTAGCTGATTAGCTCATTTGAATAGGAAGGTTTTTAACTTCTTTCTGAATAATTTTAAGGTCTGGCATGCCTGGATTTCCACTGGTAACTGGTTCCACAATTTGTGACCAAACACGGAAAACCTCCTGTCGCCCTTGGAAACCGATTTGGCCCAGGGTACGCACATCAACAATTTATCTCTCGAAAAGAGATCTCTTGTGGGCTGATAGCGACCCACCCTGACAGTCAGACATTTCGGTGCAAGACCATTGAAACATCTGCACATCAAACAGGCCGCCTTCATATTTAATTCTGTCTTCCACCCTTAACCAATGTAAGGATCTACGTAGGGCCGAGACATGGCCCCTCTTTCCAAGATGACCGATCAACCTGATCGCTGCATTCTGGGCCCTCTGTAGTCTAACAATCTGGTCCGCTGGAATCCCTGCCATTAGACTATTACCATAGTCGAGACGTGAGTTAGTCATGGCCCCTATCCCCACTGCATGGTCTTCCACTGGAACAAAAGGGAGCGCATTCCTGAATATGCGCCGTGAATAGCGCACTGCCTTCACCTTGGCGCCTATCTGGGGTTCACTCTCCAGGTTTTCCTGCTAAATGCACCAACGGTTTTTGGATTTCCTTGAAAACTGAAGTTCCTCACCTAAAATCAAGGGAGGTGGCCTTTGTCTTTCCACCATCATTTTACTTTCTGGCTGTAAGTGATTTCAACCTGGCACTCCACCTAAGTCAATGCCTAGCATGTGATGCACAGCTGGAACCCTTAATTATGTATTTATGTCTATAAGTTCTTTTATTTCTGAATGATGTACCCTTATATCATGCCCCTCTCTTTGAGTTCCCCCCAGTCACCCTGAATGAGGAAGCAGGCTGTTTTGCAAAATTAAAAATATTTATTTTATGGATTTGCACAATATATATATCACATTACTTTAATGGTTATACAATGATCACCAATGGGCTGATGTTACAATAAATCTCTTTAATCACACAGAGTAATGATAGGAAACATAATGCAACATAGAAATAATACTTTTGTGTGGGTTCAATCAAAATGCCATGTGATCACTCTTTCCCCCTGCACACTACTCAATCCCCCAATATGCAATACAAAGAGATGGAAGGAGAGAAAACAGGTTTCAGGAATGCAGAATTCAACAAAATAGTATCAATCCCAATTTCCCCCCAGTAAACACAGAGAAAAACAGGAATTATTGCAAACCTGTCAAAAATGGTTTAACGTTGGCTTTGCATAAATGGTGAAAACACTGAAAATGGATTTAACTCACTAAAAGGGTTTCAATACTAGTGGGAGCCGCTTGGTATGGTTTCAAACAAACACTAGCAATGATTATTTAGTAACTAGCAAGTTGAGAACTTAATTCTGAGGTCGGATGCAATGAACAGCTATTTCACACGTGATAGTTTGAGCCAAACAAAAAATCCATGTCAAACTTTTCCCCGCGCGTTAAGCGCGATTGCGGAATAACTATAAGGAGTTGGGATGCGGTTTTGGGTGCATAGAAACCTGAGGATGTTAGCTTCAAGTAGACACTTTCGTTTCTAGCATACACGGTGACGAAGTTATGAAGGTTTTTGTGGAGGACGTTTTTTCAGAAAGAGTCAAAATTTGCAAAACAAAGATGCGCTTTTTAAAATCACAAAGAAGATTTCTTTACACTAGGGGTAGACTATGAGGCCGCAAACTGCACGACAGCGCAGCCACCAGCCCAGGATATCACTGGTTGATTTGGCCTGCCGAGACGCTCGCCTTTCTTCAGAAAATATATTAGCGCAAAGATGATTTCTAACACTACTATTACAAAGGACTATACGGGAAATGAAAGAGCTCAGGAAAAAAAAACATTTTCCACAATGCAATTTAGAAAATAAGAGAATGGGTTTGGATAGGATGACTTATGGATAATACATATGCTAGTGACAATCCTATGCTATGGATACTCACTACCAAGGTTTGGAATGGACCAGTCAGAGATCTGGCTAGGGATTTCTGGACTGGAATTCTGCTAACACACCGGACTGGACTCAAGGCGCTCTGGTTCTGTAATCAGCAAGGCACTCTGGACACTGCACGGCAGGACTGGACTGGATCTCACGGGTTCTGGGTCTTGTTCGCAGCTATCTGGTCACAGCAAGCTTTACTGGTTTGGATCCTGGGATTCTGACAATAATTCTGAGCAAGAAAGCAGCACAGCACATCCAGGCTGTTCTTTTTGTTCCCCTTAGAGGTCTGTGGTAAAATCTGGTTTCTGGATTTTTTTAAAGGCCAAGCTGAGAAGGGTTCAGCTTTGGAAATGGGCCTTTAGCTTTCAAAGTTCTGGAGTCTGGCATATGGATTTCTCTTGCAAAGTGTTCCACCCGCAATCGGATGGTAGGTGAATGTGTGTCTGTCTCTAGGTCCTAAGCTATCTCTAATTATGTATTTTCTAAAGGGGTGGGTATGCTGAATTCTACTAGGCACACCCCCTGGTATTCTGTTGGTTAGGGTATTTCCTCTCCCCTGATTTGAGAATAAAACAGGGTGTCATTATGACGGTGTGATTTATGGTCCAGGGAAAAATCTCCCCTTTGTTTCTGCACAGGAAATCTATTTTTCATATAAGAAATATATACAATTTTACAAACTTGCTAGCAATAGCATATTTATATCCCATATTTAGTGGAGCAAATATCCATCCAAGCCTTATCGCAGTGAGATCTTGGGTCTAGATTTGGCAATGTTTTGCACTTTTGGTCGGGTACGCAATGTCGGATTTATCCCCAATTTTACACACATGCACACATGATATCTGGGCATAATCATGTAAAGTTTCACGTTTCTGGCATTACCACAATTGCTACTGTCGGGGGGGAAATTCTGCCGGGGTCGGCCTGGCCGTCCGTAGACCTCCGGGCAGGGAGGCCCCAACTCCTCCCGTATATCCCAAAAGAGATAGAGTATGAGACACACGCAAAAAGCAAGGTGACTCTGCTGTTTATTAGACAAAACGGCAGGGATGGGTCAAGGATCGTACGCGTCCGTCCTGACACACACACAATCGTGGGGCTCGCAGGCCCTTTTTACCTTAGTATGACGAGCTACTTGCGTCACCTTAGAAAGTTTAGCAAAAAACCTATTTCCACTCTGGATTGGTTACTCGAGTGGTAGGGTTAGTATAGCATACATATAGAGAACGGTGTTAGTGGTTGAGGGTTAGTCAGGTGGTATACTTGGGCTGTCCCTTCAATTTGATACATGAAAATTGTTACATGAAGACCTCTGAGGATTGGTCAATGTTAATGGCGTCAGTGATAAGAGCCCCATGTTCTGATTGGTCCGCTCGCGAGCCTCCCAGTCTGAGACTATCGCTGTTCCCAGCTTGCGGTGCACCTGTCATTTGCAACAATGTTTTACTATGGGTAGGTGTAAACAATGTGAGGATTTATTCATATGTTGGGAGGTTGACTACTCCCACTGCTGCAGATGTCCAATGAGTCTTTTAATTGTATCTGCCTGTGTCTTGAAACGTGGGATTCAGGCGTCTCCTTCCTCCTGGGCTTGGCATCCTGTCAGGTTTGGCTTTGTCACATGAGGTGGGACCGTGTTTGAGGCAACATTCAGCACAATTAATATTGTTTTTCCCACTGTGTGCCTGGTTTATCTTGCAGGTGCGACCTTGGCGTCGGCTTGCGGCGTGCGAGATTGCAACATCGTGCCCTTTGCGGTGTGCTTTCGCCGGGCTCATTTTGCAGGGTCAGCAACCGAGCTCTTGCTCATTCAATGTTCATGGAAGCTTTTGCTTGCGGCCTACTTGGGCCTGGTGCATAGGTGGAACCGTTTGATGCAGAGCGCTTTAGGTTACGGTATCATATTGCTCTATCCTCAGTATCGTGTCTCCGTTATATTCTTCATTATGGTACATGGTTCTTAGAAGAAGCGTGAGCAAGCCTTTTTAGATAAGTTCATTATGCGTCTTGCGTTTCTGCATTTTGAGAGCCTATGTGGAAAATAATAAAGATGCACGTCCGTGGGTATGTCTGTCACCTACGTCATAGCACTGAGTATGTTCTTCGTGTGGATTGGTGTGGGAGTGTCCGGTGTGCATGTTTGCACAGGTGTGCTGACCGTTGGCTAGGTCGTCATGGCATCTCTAACAACGTGTAGGTTTAGTCGCGTTGATCCATGCCGCAGGTGTCGGCATGGACAGGGCGGGCTGCTGGGCAGATAGATGGGCACATCCGTATGTTCCTGTACCAGGGTATTTGGTCGTCTGGTAGATAGGCAAACTCCTCTCGTGGCGGGTGTCTAGGCCGTGATCCTCTAGGCCAAGCGCGAGAGGGGAAGGGCGGGAGCCTGTTCTTCCATTCTCCCACTTCAGTCCCCCCTCTGGTCGACTTGTCGACCACAAACATATCCTTTTCTTTATCTCCTCTTACTCTCCATATTTTAGTTATTCCTCCCAAATGTCCATAATGGTTAACATGGTCTTCAAATGACCAATACATATATGCACAGGTTCCTCCAGGAGTGCAGTATACCCATTTTCCTATGTAGCTCCTTGGGTTTCTTGGGTTTTCGAGCTTCACAGATGGTGGGTCCAGGTGGTTGGTGATGATCTGGTTGCGCAACTTCTCTCTCTCTTTTATGATTGTGCCTGTGTGTTTGCCGTCATCTGTTGGCATCAAGAGGTGCATACCAACCATTTCGATCATCTCGTCTGTGGTGCGTGCCTTCCGGGCCTTCCAAAATCTTATTATGATCAGTGTAGCTCCAGCCAAAATAGTACATCCAACTATAATCTTCAGTCCATCTGACAGCCAAGATGGCATCCATGACCATAATATTGAAAACCAGCTCTCATCCTTTTTCACACCTTTACTTTCATCCACCATTTTTGAGTGCATCTGGGCCAATTGTAAAACTGCTTCTGTCAGTGTACCATTGTCAGCATCGTTGGCAGGGATGAATGTGCAGCATGATTGTCCTATCTTAGCGCAAACTCCTCGTTCCATTGCTGTGAGGAGGTCCAGTACATATCTGTTCTGAAGTGCTACCATCCTCACAGCTCGCAGTTCCTCTTTTATTGCGTTGAATCCATTTACCGTAGAATTAATAGTCATCATTAGTTCCCATCGAGTTATCTGGAGCCATTTTGCTTTTGCATAAGCCTGTAGTCCTGAATGTATTATCGAGGAGAAGAACATTGCTGCTCTGCTGAATAGTCTGTGGTCTGGTGGAATTGAAGTGAGTTCCCCATAGGTAATTTCCTGTCAGAGGTTCTCCTTGTCTTTTCTTTCTATTCAGGACAGTATTATTGCCGTCGGTTTTGCTCTCTGGCCCCTTCTGAGGTTGTACAGATCTCTTCTTCCTTTTGTTCCCTTCATCCATTTTGGGGAAGTTCGCCATATTGACATGTTTCTAGGGTACCACTAGTGATGGTACATTAACGTGCACCATTGTGCATATACCATTCCACAGAGGGGGCAGTGTGTGGTATGCCTTTTTTCCACAGGCCCAGTAATGGTCCATTACTACTGCTGTTCCTGCTCCCCCCTCAGGTAACTCCATCACGCTTTCACAGTTGGTGTTGTATCCTACGTCCACCTCCCCTTTATGTTGGTAGCATACCTTAGGCGCAGTTAGCGGCAGTATTGTTATTGGGTCTTCATCCTTCTCCATCCACGTGACCATGGGTACGTACTTGACCCAAGTCATCCAACATCTATGGTTGTGTCCATCAATAGTTGAAATATTTTCTCTTGTTACCATGTTGCTGCCAACCACTCCTATGTCCCATTTGTTGTTCATGTACACCTTCCCTGTTATTATCACCAGTGGTCTTTCCCAACATCCGTTTTTACCAGGGACTTCAGTGGCGTACCAATCACATGGTAGGTACTGTAGTGTTACTTTCTTTGTTTCTCCTTTTTCAGGACCACTTGTTATGTATCTGAATCCTTCAGCATGTAAACCGCTCTTGTGGTAACTCAAATAAGTCTTGAGGAAGTTGTTTTCATATGGATATGTATCTCGTGTTTTCCACACCAGTTGCACCACTGTCCCTTGAAATCTTCCTTTCGTCTGGAACAGTGCCAGGTATATTATACATCATGCTATTTTTTCATCTATCTCCGTGGCAACAAATGTTCGAGAAGCGCTCATGGCGTATGGGATTAATGAGCAAACGTAGCAGCTGTCTTCTGTTGTCTGCTTACCTATGTGGGTCATGTGTTGGTACCATATGTTGTTTGAGATGTGTGCTGAATCTTGTATGTAGTTGTCAATACCTTTATTATCTGAGTGTGTGCTGCGTTTAACTCTATTTTCCTTGTGTGGGATTTTACTAGTACCACCTGACTTAACACCTGTTGCAGCTGGGGGTGGGGGTGTATTAGGTTTGGGTACAGCAATAATATTGATAGCTGTCATGATCTCTGCTTCCAAAAGGTCAGGGTTTTCCCAACTCCCTTGGAAGCAGATCCATAACCCAGGTTCCGAGTGCCAACCAGTCCCAATTGGGACCTTTTGGACCCAGTCCTGGCGCCAGTGGCACCAGGCTCATAAATATGCCCAGTCCCAGCGCTGGAAGCGCCGGGCTCATAATGCTTGGGTGGACTTACCTGCAGCAGACCATGCTGCTTACTTGCCTGCCAGTTGAGCCTCTGATCCTCTTCTGTTTGGAACTACTTTTCCTGTTGGGTGGGGCAGGAGCCACTCCCTAGATTCAGAACACTGGAACTCTTCTGGAAAGCAGGAACTCTTTTCTTACCTAGGCGTGGCTGTGGAAGGAGACACCTAAGCACTACAGGAGGCTATTTAAACCACACCCGATGGATGAATCTTGCTTTGCGTTATTCTGCATCCTCTGCAGCAGAACGCTCATCGTGTCTTCTGCATCTGATCCTGGGCCTAAGGAAAAAGGCTTACCATCCTGAATCCAGTCTTCAGCAACACCTATAAAGACAAGAAAGAACAGGTTAGCATTACGGTCTTCAGTGACAGCTCTTCACTTACCTGGTCCATCGGCTGTCACCAACGCCTCGCGCTGCATTCCGGCATCTGAAAGACAAAGGCTTACCTACTCTTTGTGCGCTCCGGAGGTCTTCACACTGCATTCCGGCATCTGAAAGACAAAAGCTTACCAACTCTTCGCACGCTCCGGAGGACTTCGGCGCTGCATCCCGCATCTGAAAGACAAAACAAGGTGTGTTTAAAGACATTGGGGAACTTTAATACTCACGTGCCATTACTCCTTTCCACATCTAACCCAGTGGGTATTCCGGCACCCTGCAGCCGCTCCGAACTTGTACCTGCAAAATAAAAAGACAGTTAGAGCGCATCGTGAAGCAGGCAACAAGCGCTTACTTACGTGCTTCCAGGCGCTTCTATTCATCACACGGGCTCCATCTTCAACTCACTTCAGCCCGTCATCCGCCATCGCCGGAACCCTGCAAAACAAGAAACATCATTACTAAAGACTTTAAAGACATTAGAATTACTCGAAACTTACCGTTCGTGCAGTAAACGACGGACAGCAGTCCTCTGAAGTCAAGAGGCCTGCTCCCCTTATCCGGTGAAGAAACTGGTTACAGCACCCTGCCCCGAGGCAGATGGAGAGCACGGCGTTCACTTACCTAAGGTGAGAGCGTTAACCTTTGGGGTTCTACAGGAGAAGAGAAAGGGAAGAAGAGAGAGACATTCAATAACCCAGTTCCTTAATCCCATATTTTCTATCTGCAGACATCTTACCCTTCAAGTCAGACATACAGTGCACAGAGGTCCAGCCCAAAGAGCCAGCCGTGTGTTACACATCACCTTTGAAGATACGGTATACGCCCAGTCAAGACCGGCGCCTCTACGGGAATCAGGTGAGCGTTACAGAACGCAAAGCCTACCACAAAACTCCCGTCCAGGCGCTATGGAAACCTCGGATACCGACCAGCTAACCCAGTTACTTGGGGAACTAAGGGCAGAAGTGCATGCAGCCCGTCAGGAAACGAACGCTCTAAGAAGGGAACTGATTATTTCCAAGGAGCGAACAGATGATCTTGCTAGACAATTGCTACAGTCACAAGCCGGACAGACCCCGTTACCCGCATCTGGGGGAAATCTTCCTTCTACATCCTCTATGAATCCAGTGCAGATCAACCTACCTGGGAATGTACCTCTGGCTCCGCCCGAACGATTTTCTGGTGACCCAAAGAGGTTTGCAGTATTTATCAATCAGTGCCGGTTGCATTTCTTATGCCGGCCAGCAGCCTTTCCAACTGATCAAGCTAAAGTAGCTTTCGTGCTTTCGTACCTTAGTGGCAATGCGGCAGACTGGTCGATCCCTCTAGTAAATCAAGATGATCCGGTCCTCCATGATTTTCAAGCTTTTCAGCTCAGTATGGAAAAACTGTTCGCAAGACATTCACAGGGGCAGGCCTTGGACAATGAGCTTCTTTCGTTGCGGCAAGGTAATCAAGACCTTTTGGCTTATATTGCGTCTTTCAACAGACTGATAGTGGAAACTCAATGGCCTGAGGACAAAAGGATTACGCTGTTTTATAGAGGTCTATGTGGAGAGCTCAAAGATGTGTTAGCCCAAGTAGTGAATCCCCCACAAGATTGTTCGGACTATATAGACTTAGTCGTTCAAATAGATCACAGACTGCAGAACAGGAAGGCCGATCGTTCCAAGTTTGATGCTCGAGTATTTTCCAAACCGCCAACTCTTCCAAAGGAGTAGACTCCGGGGAACCCATGCAAATAGGGGGTCTGAAAGGTCCTCTAACACAAAAGGAGCGGGAAAGGAGAAAACAGTTGCAATTATGCCTCTATTGCGGAAACTCAGGGCACTTTCTTCGAGACTGTCCGGTGAAACCTGCCAAGAAGGCAGTAGGAGCTGCAGTTACCAAAGTTACAAACTCTGAGCAGGGAAACAACCTCGCCCGACAAGAATAGAGGTCCTCTTGCCGAGCGTGAAAACCAGTTCCGTGACCTCGCATTTCGTGATACCTATGGTCCTCATTAGCCCTGATAATCCGGATCGATTACATGCAATTGAAGCTTACGTCGACAGCGGTGCCATCGGCAATTATGTGGATCATGAAATGGTTTTGAGGATGAATCTAACTCTTTGTCCCAAGGCTGTAAAGGATGTCATTACTATGGTGGATGGTACGGAGATAGCCTCCGGGCCAGTAACGCATACCACTCAAGAGGTGACGCTAGTAAGTCAAGATGGACACCATGAGAAGATCGTGTTCGATGTGATCAAGGCCCCTCAGTTTCAGATTATTCTAGGAATACCTTGGTTAGAGAAACACAATCCTCTGATCGATTGGCGAGCAAGAACGGTCCAGTTTCCAGAATGTGTCTCTACTTATCACCCTCCACCTGGTGTTGCACTGGCAGCAATTTTTTCAGAGACTCCCCAGTTACCTCCCGAATACCTAGAATACCAAGATGTTTTCCGGAAGCATCAGGCTAACTCTCTACCTCCTCATAGGTCTTATGACTGCCAGATAGACCTGATACCTGGATCTACTCCTCCTTGTAGTAGAATTTATGCCCTCACCGAGCCTGAGAACCTTCACCTTCGACAATACCTGGATCAATACCTGCCAAATGGGTTTATTCGTCCTTCCAAGTCCCCTGCTTCTTCAGCTTTGTTCTTCGTTCCAAAAAAGGAAGGAGACCTTAGAACTTGTATAGATTATCGCTCCCTGAACCAGATCACCGTTAAGAATAGATATCCGTTACCTTTGATCCCTGAACTCCTGGACCAAGTCAGAAAAGCATGCATATATACAAAGCTGGATCTTAGAGGAGCTTACCACTTGGTACGAGTAAAAGAGGGCGATGAATGGAAGACGGCCTTCTGCACCAAGTATGGGCTATTTGAATATCAGGTCATGCCCTTCGGACTTTGCAATGCCCCGGCCGCCTTTCAATATTTTATGAACGATGTCCTCAGAGAGCTCATAGATGTGTGTGTTGTTGTTTACATTGACGACATCCTCGTTTATTCTTCATCGGAATCTGAACATCGGAAACACGTGAAAATGGTCCTCGAAAGATTGCGTCAACACAAACTTTTCGCTAAGTTGGAAAAATGTGTTTTCAACGTGACTGAAGTTGAATTCTTGGGATTCATATTATCACCTGGCGGAGTGCGTATGGATTCAAAGAAGGTCGATGCAGTTCTCAAATGGCCATCAGCATCCTTCGTAAAAGGTGTGCAAAGCATGTTAGGCTTCGCTAACTTTTACCGCAGGTTTATCCCCGAATTCTCTCGAATAGTCCAGCCCATCACTGCCTTGTTAAAGAAAAACAAACGTTTTGAATGGTCTACCGAGGCGGAACAAGCTTTCCAGGATTTGAAGACTAAATTTATCTCTGCACCAATCTTAAAACACCCTCGCCCCGAACTCCCCTACATCGTGGAAACTGATGCTTCAAGCCTTGCCATGGGGGCAGTTCTATCACAAAAGGACCCGGTAACCAATCAGTTGCATCCCGTGGCATTTTGGTCCCGCAAATTCTCGCCTCCTGAAATCAATTACACGATTACTGACAAGGAACTTCTGGCTATCAAGTCTGCCTTTAAGGCTTGGCGGCATTATCTGCTGGGGGCCCGACACACCGTTACTGTGATTACGGATCACCGAAACCTGCAATATTTGAAAACCGCAAAAGCCCAATCCTCTAGACAACTCCGTTGGGCATTATTCTTTGCCGAGTTTGACTTCATAATTACCTATCGACCTGGTACAAAGAACGGTAAAGCTGATGCCCTTTCTCGGATGGGAGTGGAAGAACACTTGATCAACCCCAAACCTGTACCAATCATTCCCGAACAAAGAATTCTGGGTGTAATCGCCACAGAATCCATAGAGGAAGTTAAGGATAAAGCCAGGCAACTTGTAACTCCAGCAGACATACAGAATTGGCATCTGCAGGGAAAGGACTTTGCAGTAAAGGACAACTTATTGTATTTCCAAGAACGATTATACCTACCCAGCACAGATTTACAGAAAAAAGTAATCTCTTGTTATCACGATTCTTTAATGGAAGGACATCCTGGTATGGCCAAGACCTCAGAAAAGATCAAGCGCTACTTCTGGTGGCCGTCTTGGTAAAAAGATATCAGAGACTTTATAATGTCCTGTGGAGTATGCGCCCAAAACAAGAGTCAAAAGGAAAGACCAGCAGGCCTCTTACGCCCTATTGACATCCCACCTCGCCCTTGGCATACGCTTTCTATGGACTTCATCACCGATCTACCTCCATGCTCCGGATACAATACGATTCTAGTAATCGTGGACTTATTCTCCAAGATGGCGCATTTCATTCCGCTCAAAGGCTTGCCAACAGCAGCAACTCTGGCCCGAGAATTTCTCGAAAACATCGTCCGACTGCACGGTTTTCCTTCGGTTCTAATTTCGGATCGAGGTAGTCAATTTATTTCTCATTTTTGGCGAAGTTGCTGTCGGTCGGCTCAAATTGATGTGAGACTATCGACCAGTCACCACCCTCAGACCGATGGACAAACCGAGAGGACCAATCAAACTCTGGAACAGTATTTACGGTGCATGCTGCAACAAACTGAAAAAACTTGGAAAGACATCCTTTGGATAGCCGAATATGCCTACAATAACTCTGTCCATTCGGGAACTGGGAAAACCCCGTTTTTTCTTTTGTACGGCAGTCACCCTCGAACCTCGGAGTTGGATCCCCTCCAAGATCTTGAAACACCAGCAGTAGACTACCTGCATTCTACAATCACCCAAGCCTTTAAGGAAGCTGTTTCTCACCTTCAAAGGGCTAAAGAACAATACAAGAAAGGAGCAGATCAACATCGGAAGGAAGCCCCTCAATATCAAGTAGGGGATCAAGTCTGGTTATCCACCAAATATCTACCTCTAAAAGGGCCACGCACATTCAACCCAAGATACCTTGGTCCCTATTCCATCACTACCATAGTAAACCCAGTAGCGGTCAAGTTGGACTTGCCCCCGCACATGAAGATACATCCGGCCTTCCACGTCTCTCTATTAAAACCCGTGCAACCTCAAACCCGACTAACTAAATCTCCAAAACCTATCCTAGTTGATGGAGAACTCGAGTTTGAAGTCAAAAGCATTCTGGACTCCAAGATCTCCAAATCTAAACTATTTTACCTAATTGACTGGAAAGGCTACGGCCCCCAAGAGAGATCCTGGGAACCTGCTGAATATGTCCACGCTCCTCGCCTAATCAAAAGATTTCACCGAACATTTCCTGACAAGCCAAAACCCCCGGAGAAGCCCGGTTTGGGAGGGGCCTTGAGGGGGGGTACTGTCATGATCTCTGCTTCCAAAAGGTCAGGGTTTTCCCAACTCCCTTGGAAGCAGATCCATAACCCAGGTTCCGAGTGCCAACCAGTCCCAATTGGGACCTTTTGGACCCAGTCCTGGCGCCAGTGGCACCAGGCTCATAAATATGCCCAGTCCCAGCGCTGGAAGCGCCGGGCTCATAATGCTTGGGTGGACTTACCTGCAGCAGACCATGCTGCTTACTTGCCTGCCAGTTGAGCCTCTGATCCTCTTCTGTTTGGAACTACTTTTCCTGTTGGGTGGGGCAGGAGCCACTCCCTAGATTCAGAACACTGGAACTCTTCTGGAAAGCAGGAACTCTTTTCTTACCTAGGCGTGGCTGTGGAAGGAGACACCTAAGCACTACAGGAGGCTATTTAAACCACACCCGATGGATGAATCTTGCTTTGCGTTATTCTGCATCCTCTGCAGCAGAACGCTCATCGTGTCTTCTGCATCTGATCCGGGGCCTAAGGAAAAAGGCTTACCATCCTGAATCCAGTCTTCAGCAACACCTATAAAGACAAGAAAGAACAGGTTAGCATTACGGTCTTCAGTGACAGCTCTTCACTTACCTGGTCCATCGGCTGTCACCAACGCCTCGCGCTGCATTCCGGCATCTGAAAGACAAAGGCTTACCTACTCTTTGTGCGCTCCGGAGGTCTTCACACTGCATTCCGGCATCTGAAAGACAAAAGCTTACCAACTCTTTGCACGCTCCGGAGGCCTTCGGCGCTGCATCCCGCATCTGAAAGACAAAACAAGGTGTGTTTAAAGACATTGGGGAACTTTAATACTCACGTGCCATTACTCCTTTCCACATCTAACCCAGTGGGTATTCCGGCACCCTGCAGCCGCTCCGAACTTGTACCTGCAAAATAAAAAGACAGTTAGAGCGCATCGTGAAGCAGGCAACAAGCGCTTACTTACGTGCTTCCAGGCGCTTCTATTCATCACACGGGCTCCATCTTCAACTCACTTCAGCCCGTCATCCGCCATCGCCGGAACCCTGCAAAACAAGAAACATCATTACTAAAGACTTTAAAGACATTAGAATTACTCGAAACTTACCGTTCGTGCAGTAAACGACGGACAGCAGACCTCTGAAGTCAAGAGGCCTGCTCCCCTTATCCGGTGAAGAAACTGGTTACAGCACCCTGCCCCGAGGCAGATGGAGAGCACGGCTTTCACTTACCTAAGGTGAGAGCGTTAACCTTTGGGGTTCTACAGGAGAAGAGAAAGGGAAGAAGAGAGAGACATTCAATAACCCAGTTCCTTAATCCCATATTTTCTATCTGCAGACATCTTACCCTTCGAGTCAGACATACAGTGCACAGAGGTCCAGCCCAAAGAGCCAGCCGTGTGTTACACATCACCTTTGAAGATACGGTATACGCCCAGTCAAGACCGGCGCCTCTACGGGAATCAGGTGAGCGTTACAATAGTATAGCTGTACTGCCATACAGAGGCAGCCAAGAACCCGGTGATCATTAAAATCCCTAACAATTTTATTACAGATGCTAATTTCACCGGCATTTTGCTCTTACCTTGCTGCAGTCCGGCAGCTTATTCTTGCGACGTTACAGTTGCCCGCCTGAAAATTCTTAATATGCTTGTTATTAGTGTTAGTTGTCGTTTTTAAGCTCTCCCTATCAAGTAGTCATTCAGTGCCCAGGCGAAGAGCTGTTCCCACGCCAATCTAAGCGATCTATCTCTTAGGGCAGGCAAGTATGGTTGGAGGTGGGGCATTGAATGTTCTATGGCCAAGAGGAATGCTGTGTAGTAGACACGTACCCTCCTTCTTTTCAGGTACGTTGGCCTTTTTATTTCATATACAAAATGGTGTGACAATTCTTCCAGGTAATTATCGTCTGAGGGTACCATCTACTCCTGGGCAGTGAATTGATTAGTTATCTACTTTCTTAGTAGTACAATAATACGCTGTACCTGCATGTGCGAGAGAAAAGAAAGAGAACATTCAGGTGTTTACATGTGTATATGTGCAAGACAATGTCCTTCAGTTCAGTTATTACTACAGTGGGTAGGGGGTCAATGGGCAGAGGGTTTGGGGCTCAACTGGCGGAAGTCTCTTTACTCTTTAATCGTGTAACCATGGGGTGGGCAGTATGGGGATCACCCCTTTCTTTTCTAGTAGTTGTCTCTGGGGAATCTGAGGGGTGGCAGGGTATGGGGACACTTAGGCCGTTAGTTGTGGTAGAAGTCTCTTCCTCCGTTGGTGACGCTGTTGTTGTTCTTCCAGTGGCCCTGTCGGTGGCGCTGGGGCGGGTCTGGAGTTTGTAGATCTTTACGTCGTGTAGGTGGTTCCAGGCACGTTTGTCCTGTAGCTTTACTGCTCTCGTTGATACCTCCTCTACCAGATGGGGGCCAGTGAAGCGTGGGCTGTTCCACTTTCTGTTGAAATTGCGAAGTAGTACGTGGTCACCTTTAGCAACTTTGCACAGTCTTTCCTTTTCCAATTCTTTATCCGCGTCTTCTTGTTGATCACTGTTAGACCCGCCCCGCGTGCGCTCGAGCTGTTGAGACACAAACACTACACTAGTAATCAAAGAAGACACATATTGGTACATTTCATCACCAAGGACATTTGCAGTACTCTCGTGGTCGGTAAATGCTCTTGATGTTGGCGTTAGGGGAAGGCGCATTTGACGTCCGGTAACCACCTCGTGAGGGGTGAGGTGATGGTCGGAACCTGTTCTATTCCTTAGCTCAAATAGGGCTAGTGGAAGGCAATACAACCAACTCTTCTTTGTTGTTTTGCTGTATTTTTGCAATTGCCTCCTTTAATAGGCCATTCAGGCGTTCACATATACCGTTGGCCTGTGGGTGGTATGCACATGCAAATTTATGCTTGATGTTCAGTAAGGATGTGATGTGCTGGAACATTTCGTTTGCGAAATGTGGGCCATTATCTGACCGCAGTACCTCGCACACTCCCCACCTGGGGAAGACCTCCCTCACTAGGAATTTAGCTGCTCTGAATGCATCTGGGTGTGAACAGGGCCCTGCTTCAATCCACCTCGAGAATGGGCATACTACTACAATCATATACCTATTTCCTTGACATACGTTGATCATATCAACATAGTCAATATGGAGATGTCGGAAGGGTCCCTCTGGCCGGGGTATAGTACCTCTTATCACCTTCAGAGTGTGACCGGCCGTAAACTGTTGACATGTGAGACAATTGCTGATAAAATTTGACACATGAGAATTTAACTCGGGGTAGAACCAGTCTTCCCTAATTTGTGCTGCAATTACTTCCTTGCCTGTGTGGGCTGGGTGGTGTAGTTGGCTCAGGGCGGTGTTCAATAGTGCCAGTGGTATTACAATCTTTCCAGTGTCACCCTGGCGCCATAGTGCGTCAGTTGGTGACATTGTGCATCCTCTTTTTACCCATATTTCTTTTTCTGCCATTGGTGCAGCCGCTTGTAGCTCCATTATCTGTGTGGCTGGGAGATGGGTGTACCCTTCTCTTATCAACATCTCCTTAGCCATTCCCCTCCCTCTCCCTCTCTTTGACTCTGGGGGGTTCCATATCTCACCAAAATATGCAGCATACTTCGCATGTGCGTCTGCTGCTGCATTCCCTTTTGAAATGTGGTCTTCACCATTGGTGTGTGCGGTGCATTTGACCAAAGCTAATTCTTGGGGGTCATTTATTGCTTCAATTAGTTCAGCCAATAGGAGGGCATGTTGCACTGGAGTGCCATCAGCTCTCCTAAACCCTCTTCTTCTCCATTTCGACAGCCCTGAGTGGACAGTGGACGTAACATATGCGCTGTCGGAATATATGGTCACTCGTTTGTCAAAGCTTTCCTTCAATGCCAAGATTAGTGCAATTAATTCTGCTGCTTGAGCGGAATAATGCTGTGGTAGTTGTACACATTTCATTGCCACACACACCGGTACCTCCATCATTTTTACCACTGCTGCCCCAGTCCTCCTTATACCATCCCTTTGGTCGATAGTTGATGACCCATCAATGAACAGGAGCTCACCTCCCTCTAGTGCGTTCTCTTCAATCTTTCTAGTACATGAGTACATTTCAGTTATTTGCGTACAATCGTGGGCATAATCTCCTTCCTCAATTACTTCTGCTAGGAACCTTGCAGGGTTGACCGTGCTACATCTAACAATTGATAGTTCAGCTCTGGATAAGATGATCTCATAACCTGATGCCCTTTGCGCGGTTAGGGTGGACTTAGGTTTATTCAATATGGCAAATAGTGCATGTTCCACAAACAGTGTAGTTGGGCACCCCATGGTGATTGCTGATGCTTTCTCTACCGCAAAAGCAGCTGCGGCGAGACCTTGTTCGCAAGGGAAATGACCTAACATCACAGGATCTAAGTGGCCGCTGTAAAATGCTACTGGTTTGTAGCCCATGCTTGTTTTTTGAGCCAACACTGCTTTCATTACTGCTGAGTCGCAATGTGAATATATAAAGAATTGTCGCTCATAGTCTGGGGTTGCCAGTACCGGAGCAGTTGATATCGCATCTTTCAGTTCATCAAAAGCCTCTTTCATTTCCATTATCCACTCCAACTTTTTCTCCCCTTTATTAGCTTCCTTTAACGCCTCAAGCAGGGGTCCTATGTATGAGCTGTAATCAAATACCCATGCTCTACAGTAGTTGCACAGACCCAGGAACTGCTGCAGTTCCGTCACTGTTTGTGGCACTGGCGTTTTTGAAATGGCTTGTGCTCTTTGTGGTGCAATCTTTCTTCCATGTTGGGATATGAGCTGACCAATGTAAAGTACCTGTTCTTGACAGTACTGTAACTTTTCCATGTCTACCTTGTAACCTTTTTCAGCCAATATTGTCAGCATCTTTAATGAGTCCTCTCTGCATGTTCTTTCGTTTGTACTGCAAATTATTATGTCGTCGACATACTGCAACACTGTGCTTTCCACTTCAATGTTACCCAAATCCATCTGTATTACTCTGTTGAAGATTGAGGGTGATTCGCAGTACCCTTGTGGCAATCCGGTGTGTTTCCACTTTGTGTTTCTGTAAGTGAAGCTTGTCAGATCTTGTGAGTCTGGGTGCAATGGTATTGAGAAAAAAGCATTTTGAAGGTCGATCACTGTAAATCGTGATGCTTCTGCTGGAATGCCACACAATATTGTGGCCGGGTTTGCGGCTATGGGGTATTCTGCTTCTACTATGTTGTTCAAGGGCCTGAGATCCTGTATGAAGCGCCAAGACCCCCCTCTAGCCTTGCGCACTGGGTATACAGCCGTGTTACATGGTGATTCTGAGGGGACCAATATGCCATTATCTATAAGGGCCGTTATGGTTTCATATATGCCCTCATCTGCCTCTTTTGATAGTGGGTACTGTTTCACTCTGGGGAGTATTGCACCTTTTCTCAATTTTATCCTTACTCCCCCTATACTTTTTATGCACCCCACGTCATAGGGGCTAGTAGTCCATAATGATGTGGGTACTTTTGTCATATCCTCCTCAAAGAAGGGACCTGGGGTGGATGTGGGTGCCTCAAGTGCCATTGCAATTTTCTGTGCCACTTGTTTGTACGCCACTCTTAGCCATATTTCCACACTCATCATAAACACAATTTCACCTTCCTCCTTTTCTTCTGGGAACAGCTCCTCATCTGACACTGGGGTGAGTCTACATCCTTCTGCTAGTGCTATCACTGCCCTCCATGCTCTTCCTTCTCTGTCTTGGGCATGTACAGCAATGTAATCAGCTGTTGCTATAATGCTCTCAATGTCCACTGGAACCACCTTTCCTTCTGGTTCATTGACTGGTGTTTCTGGTCTGAACAAATAGGCTGCTGGCCTCCTCCAGATCTTTCCCTCTATCCCTGGCATCCATGCAAATGCCATGTCTGTCCCGTACTGGAAGAGTTCGCCATCTACTGGCTCAGCCCTAATCGCTGTCTGTCTGCAGTATGCTTGCATAATCTGTCGTGCTGTGAGCATGTTAATTCCTGGAGTAGAGCAAATTATGCCGTCCTCCGAAAAAGGAGATCGTCATATTCAACCTGTACATGATGTCTCTCCCCAGTATATTTACTGGTGAGGCACTATAATATAAAAGTGGGACTGACATGTCATAATCTCCTATAGATAAGGGAATGTTATCAGTAAAAGGAACCAACCCTCTAGCCCCAGAGAATCCTTGGGTGTTCATGGCTTCGCCCGACATCTTAAATTTACCTTCCCTTATGCAAGACCGGGTCGCCCCGGTGTCAACAAGGAATGATAATTTTTTGTCACCTATCGTTACCTCTATGCGTGGTTCCTCCGCACTATTAGGTGTTACCGACAGGATGGGACACACCAAGGCCGTCTGTGGGCTGTCCTATTGAGGCTACAACGATTGACCATTTCCTGTGTAAGGGTTGTGTCCCAGGACCGTCACCCTACCCAGTTGTGTTTGCTGTGCTTGGGGTTGTTGTGTTATCGCTACCTGTTGTTGTGGCAGTGAATATGTCTGTGGCTGTTGTTGTGTTATTAGTTGTTGCTGTTCATTTCCCTGTTGCAACGTCTGCTGTTGCTGTATGCCCTGCTGTTCCTGTGTGGGCCTTGGTTGTCCCTGTTCGCTCCATGATGGTGTTCCTGGTCTTACTCTACACGTGCGTGACATGTGCCCTACTAATCCACAACTCCAACACACCGGTGGTTCCCTACTCTGCCATGGAAAGCTTCCTGTGTTGTCCTGGTATACTGGTTTCCCGGTGGGGTAGGAATTTCTAAGTCCTCCCACCTGCTGTTGTGTGTTATATCCGTATCCTCTCCCTCTCATAATTCCTCCTCTTCCCCTATTGTAATTATAATACCCAGCTCCTGGCATTGAGTATCCTCCTCCCATGTTGGTCGTGTATGGTTGGAGTGGCGGCACCTGTTGTGTTATAGTCTGTGAGGGTGGTATTTGGGAGGGATCTTGTGCAGCCACTACTTGTGTGGGGCTTTGGGTCATTGTTGTAGGTGTAGTTATTAGTGCCCCTTCCATTGTGTATTTAGTAAGTTTTTTCTGTACTAGTTTAGCCTCTTCCGTTTTCCTGTCCTCTTCCTTTTGTTTCATTTTTCCTTGCCATGTCCTGCAATGATGCACTATTGTCAGTTGTATTTCTGGCCATGCTTTTGCTTCCATTCCCACTACTTTCTTCAGTTGTTTCTGAACTCCTTCTGGGAGCCCTTGTACTAGAATATGATAAAATATTGCTGGCTTTTTGTCCCATTGTTCTCTAGTTTCCATGCGCCACTTCTCTTGGATTTCCTGGATATAATCAACAGGATCTTCGTTCTCACGCATCTTGCGTGAGGTAATTGCTCCTATGTCTGATGTGTCTGGGTACTGTACCCTCAGTGCCTGCCATAGTGCATGTCTGCAGTTTGCGAATGGTGCCCCATCGTGCGATGTGTTTGCTATTGTTACCCCAGGGAATCCCGCTCTCTTCCAAATGTCATCCGCTGCATCCCCTAATATCGATATTAGAAGGCCCTTTACATCTCCCACTGCCAGTTTCTGTCCTGCGGTGTGTTTTTCCATTTCATATATCCATTTACCCGCACCTCCACTTAATGATGGGAGCCTGCACTTTATATTTTCTTTGTCTGTATGCTTCCAAGGGACATGCTGTGGTCTAACCCCTCCCCTCTCCAGAAGTGGCATTAAGTTGTGTCTCGTTTTACCCCTTGGGTTCCATAAAATCGAGTCCTCACACCCCTCCTCTTCTTCCCTCATTCCTACATCGTCAATTTCGTCCGTATTTCCCCTGCTCGTAACTCTTTCTTCTCCATCTTTTCCCCTTCTTCCATCATTTCCTGTATTTAATGTGGGCGTGTGTATTCGTCCTTCCTGCCTGCGTCTAGGGAGGTCTCTAAGCCGACCTGCATAGGGTGTCAGTTCGTTTGTGAAGGGCGCAAGTTTGATTGTACGTAATGAGCGTGAGGTGGTTGAGCATGTAGGGTGGGATTGGAGAGGGTGTGTTGGTGACGGTGTGGCTTCATGTGTCTGTCTTTCCGCTATTCCTTTCTCTTCCTCCTCACTTCTCTCCAGTTCATCCTTTCTCCTACAGATCCATGGTGAGTCTGTATTGGTCCGGGTGGTGTATAGTTTATCTAGGCTTTCCCTTTCACTGTTTCTTCCTTCCTTCTCCATTCCTTCTTCTTCCTCACTACAAAAGTCATTCATAAACGGCAGCCCCCACTCTGTCTTTTTCCCCTTGATTGTTACTGTTTTTAAGTCTATTAGGTCCGGTTCTCCCTTTTCTCCTTTACCAACCGCTCCCCTTTGCGCTGATGTTGTTGCTACTTCTGTGTCTCTATATACATACCCCCTTACTTCACTCTCCCTTCTCCTATCTTCTCTTTCCCCTTCATTTCTCTCCTCCATCTCTCTACCAATTTCCTCCCTTTTCCTTTTTAATTCCTCCATTACTTCACTACTCACCTTTTCCAATATCCTTTCATCCTCTTTCTTCCTTTCCCATCTCACCCTCTCCCTTTCTAATATACTCTCTATCACCCTCCCTTCTTCGTATTTATTAGTCGTTTCTGATAGTAATCTCTTCTTCCACATTGCCATTTCTTTTTCTTTCTCTTCTTCTTCCCTTTTCCTCTCTCGTAGCACTGCTCTTGATACCCTTTCTGCTGCTGCTTTTACCCTTTCAGCTTCTCTCCTTTGCTCCTCAGTTCGTTCCCTTATTTTTTCCAATTCGTTCTTACCTTCTTTCCTTTCCCTCGCTCTCTCTCTTTCCTCCCTCTCGAGCTGTTTGATCAGTTCATTCTGCTCATCCCTTAACTCTGCTAGTCGTTCCTCCAAAATCTCTTCCTTTTGTCGTAACAGCTCTTCCCCTCTCATTCCACTCTCCCTGGTATTATCCTCGTCTATTTTCCTTACTACCTCCTTCTCTTCTCATGTTAATGAACCTCGTAATTTTAATAGTATCTGCACAGCTACCCACTCATCATGTCCTATTTCCACAGTTTGTTCTTCTCCAGTCCTCCCCTCCCCTGCTGGCATCTTCCTATGAGCCACATATGGTGGCGGGCTGTATGCCGGTTTCGAGTACCCCTCAGCCGCCCTTAACTGTCCTCTTTCTATTTCTCCTAATTCTCTTAAAGGGTACAACCCCCCTCCCTCTGTTTTCACTACCTTTGCTAGGGGTATATCGTTGCTCTGTTCCTTTTTTATTTCATTTTCTTTTGAGTTATTATTCTTTTCTCCTCCCTCTTGTCCGTTCCCCGTGTTCTTTGGGTCTTCACTCCCCTTTTTCCCATTCTCTCCTTCCTCCTTAATCTCTTTTTCTTCCGGTATTTCCCCCACAGTGAACATTCCATTTGGTCCTGGTCGGGACCCTTGGAACATCCTCCATAAGTTAAACACCTCCACGTGGTGTGTCAACTTCTTCCCTTTGTATGTATTATGCAGATGGTTTAATAGTGAATGTTGGGTATATGGATCGAAGCTACCATTAGGCGGCCATGGTGTTATCATTTTGTTGTCCGTCCCCTGTGTCCATTCTATGCTATACTTGATCAGTTTCTCCCTATGGGGTGACAGTGTTGTACATATGTGTTGTAGTGGGGTAGTGAGGGTGTTCCCCCCCTCCCGATCCTGTCCCGTATGACATAGCAGCGCTTCACTTGTTATCCTTCCCCTATTTGGTAGCTATTATCTTACTAACACTTACAATACACAGCCTTATACCTTTACCTGGCCCCGTAAGTTTGGGGACTTGCGATAGTCCGCTAAGGAAAATTATTAAAATATAGTATTTACATTTGTATATTTTCTTCTTTCTTTCTTCCTTTACACAACACCCTTAAGGCCCCCTGCGGCCGAGGCGCACGTAGCCCCCTGCGGCTGCGTACCCCTTGTGACGTTCTTATACAGTCGTCCTATTTTCATTTGCTCCTCCTCCTTCTTCTACACTTGCCGTGGCCGGTGTTCTCCGTGCGCAGCCACGTCCCCCGTTTCGCCTTTCCCCGATCAACTCATTACCGTTTATCTCCGTTTCCACTCCCTTACCACAGTTCTCTTCCCCACCACTCTCAGAAAGAAAGATGCCTTGTGCTCCGGATATCCTATAAAAGCCCTACTGGTGACGTCACCGATCTCTTCGAACTACTGGTAAGTTCTTCATATATTTTTTAAGTCCAAAATACACTTGCAATCTACCCCCGTTAACCTCACAGCTGTCTTCCTGTCACTCCTGGAACAAGGTAATCAATAATATAATCGGACTGCGCACGCTGCGTCGCCTCGCGTGTGATACGCCCCTCGACAGGAGGGCTTAACCAGCCAATTATCTTCCGTATTGGGCAACTAACTAGCTACCGCCTACAGGGAAACGTCATCTACCTATCGAGTTTCTTGCTCGAACAATAGGGATCCTCGTCTACTCATTGATCAATAAATGCCAAATCGTAGGAAACCACACACCCACACCCTTACACGTAGTCGCGACCTAGGCCAATCAGTGTCTACGAGCGGCCGCACGTGATGTTTTCGTGCTCCACCTCCCTCTCTCGCGTAACGTAGCCGACTGCTCTCGCACTGGCTCGGCTACCATTCATTTCATTGCCTACACTAAATTGTCAAACCTTCGCCGCGCACCTGTGCAACACCTCCCACCTCCCGTATTTAATTCCTCCCCCTCCCTCACAATTTCACATTGCTTGTTGTGCGTGGCATGCTCACCAAGTCCTCTTGATGCGGGGCCGCTCGACTGCGTGCACCACTCCAAGCGGCTCGCCACCTCCCCTCGTCTGGACCACGTCTGGACACTCGCCAACCGAAGGCGGGATACTTCTCAACCGGCTCCCGAAGGCCAATATCCGGATTGCGCTGTCCGGTCTTCTCGCAGTTCCGCGATGGTCCTATAGTCCTCAGAAGGGGGCAACGGCAGAGGGGTCCAAGCCGCCAGGCCTCCTCGCAACGGGAGTACCTGGAAAAATAAAAATAAAAAAGCAGATCTTAAACAGATCTCAGCAGTGCCTCCAACTTGTCGGGGGGAAATTCTGCCGGGGTCGGCCGGGCCGTCCGTAGACCTCCGGGCAGGGAGGCCCCAACTCCTCCTGTATATCCCAAAAGAGATAGAGTATGAGACACACGCAAGAAGCAAGGTGACTCTGCTGTTTATTAGACAAAACGGCAGGGATGGGTCAAGGATCGTAGGCGTCCGTCCTGACACACACACAATCGTGGGGCTCGCAGGCCCTTTTTACCTTAGTATGACTCGCTACTTGCGTCACCTTAGAAAGTTTAGCAAAAAACCTATTTCCACTCTGGATTGGTTACTCGAGTGGTAGGGTTAGTATAGCATACATATAGAGAACGGTGTTAGTGGTTGAGGGTTAGTCAGGTGGTATACTTGGGCTGTCCCTTCAATTTGATACATGAAAATTGTTACATGAAGACCTCTGAGGATTGGTCAATGTTAATGGCGTCAGTGATAAGAGCCCCATGTTCTGATTGGTCCGCTCGCGAGCCTCCCAGTGTGAGACTATCTCTGTTCCCAGCTCGCGGAGCACCTGTCATTTGCAACAATGTTTTACTATGGGTAGGTGTAAACAATGTGAGGATTTATTCATATGTTGGGAGGTCGACTACTCCCACTGCTGCAGATGTCCAATGAGTCTTTTAATTGTATCTGCCTGTGTCTTGAAACATGGGATTCAGGCGTCTCCTTCCTCCTGGGCTTGGCATCCTGTCAGGTTTGGCTTTGTCACGTGAGGAGGGACCGTGTTTGAGGCAAAATTCAGCACAATTAATATTGTTTTTCCCACTGTGTGCCTGGTTTATCTTGCAGGTGCGACCTTGGCGTCGGCTTGCGGCGTGCGAGATTGCAACATCGTGCCCTTGGCGGTGTGCTTTCGCCGGGCTCATTCTGCAGGGTCAGCAACCGAGCTCTTGCTCATTCAATGTTCATGGAAGCTTTTGCCTGCGGCCTTCTTGGGCCTGGTGCATAGGTGAAACCGTTTGATGCAGAGCGCTTTAGGTTACGGTATCATATTGCTCTATCCTCAGTATCGTGTCTCCGTTATATTCTTCATTATGGTACATGGTTCTTAGAAGAAGCGTGAGCAAGCCTTTTTAGATAATTTCATTATGCGTCTTGCGTTTCTGCATTTTGAGAGCCTATGTGGAAAATTATAAAGATGCACGTCCGTGGGTATGTCTGTCACCTACGTCATAGCACTGAGTATGTTCTTCGTGTGGATTGGTGTGGGAGTGTCCGGTGTGCATGTTTGCACAGGTGTGCTGACCGTTGGCTAGGTCGTCATGGCATCTCTAACGACGTGTAGGTTTAGTCGAGTTGATCCATGCCTCAGGTGTCGGCATGGACAGGGCGGGCTGCTGGGCAGGTAGATGGGCACATCCGTATGTTCCTGTACCAGGGTATTTGGTCGTCTGGTAGATAGGCAAACTCCTCTCGTGGCGGGTGTCTAGGCCGTGATCCTCTAGGCCAAGCGCGAGAGGGGAAGGGCGGGAGCCTGTTCTTCCATTCTCCCACTTCACTACAAAACCACAAATTCTGTAGTCATGTCTCTGAACATAGCACAGAGTTCTGAGTACTTTTAAAACGTGACCAGAAATTTCATATTAACAATACTGTATTTTTACAATGTTTACAATTTCGCACAGTTCTGTGTCAGTCCTTCTCCGTATATTTACTTTTCTGTGCTTTCAGAATATACAGCACTGTCTGTCCCGCCCCCAAAATTTTGGTGGCTCAAGAGCAATCCCTGCCTCTTTCCTCTGGCAGGGGTTTCTGTTGACACTTGCATCTGCATATTCTTTTCAGCCAAGGAAGCCCTTTGTCTCTTCCAGGAGCAGCAGAGCAAATCCCCTCCCCTCTTCATTAACACATGAATGGGAGTTCCTGGGCTTTGATGAGAAGCAGAAGAGATGCCTTTTGTTGGGGCAACTGTGGAATTTGCTTTGAAGTTCTTTGGCTTGCATCAGATTTACTTTAAAGTCAATTGTTACATTATTCTTAGTTGAAAAATAAACTTATATTTTTCAAAACAGGCAAACAGATCTCTAATTCCAGTCTTTTTAAACATAGAGATTAAATAGTTGCAACCTATATTGCTTTTGATTGCAAGTCACCAACAATTTCATTATAACTGCACAAGTTTAAGCTTCTAGTGTTATTAAGTGACAGCTGTCACACAGGCGGCCAATGGTACTGCGCCCATATTTTACAGATTTTCACAGACAAGCACACTTTTTTAAGTACCGGCATAAGTACCGCTTTCCCGCTTGTTACGCTGCTGCTGCTACGCTGTTGGAGTTCCTTTGGACCGTGAATTCTGCTACTAATTGAAGAAAGAGTTCTTTCAGTGTTACAACAGTGATTGACATTGAGACTTTCTGATCCCACCCTAGACTCGCAGGGATTGGCTCTCACTTCCAACCTATAGTTGCTTCTAATTACAAATTGCTCGCACATGCGCACAGCGTGCGTGCACACGGGCAAGTACCGGCATAAGTACCGCTTTCCCGCCTGTTACGCTGCTGCTGCTACGCTGTTGGAGTTCCTTTGGACCGTGAATTCTGCTACTAATTTAAGAAAGCGTTCTTTCGGCGTTACAACAGTGATTGACATTGAGACTTTCTGATCCCGCCCTAGGCTCGCAGGGATTGGCTCTCACTTCCAACCTATGGTTGCTTCTAATTACAAATTGCTTGCACACGCGCACAGCGTGCATGCACACGGGCAAGTGCCGGCATAAGTACCGCTTTCCTGCTTACCCGCGTTAACTGCGTTCTGTGGCAATAATCTCTGTCGGTTACTCGATTGCTTCATGAATGTTAGTATATGTTTTTATCCTGTGTGATTTCTCTTTTTTTTCTTCATTGCTTATTTTTTCTTTTTTCTTTTTCTGTTAGAGAGTAAGTTGGCTGTTACAATTCAAATTCCCTGGTAAGCCAACATAATCATTTTGTGACACTCTGGTTAATAATTGATGAATTGTGTTTTACACCTATAAACTTACTTCAAACATGCCTGATAATGCATGCTCTCTCCTCAATTTGGCTGCTTTTTGCCAGTTGGCAGTCCAATCTCCTAGATTTTTTTCTGCCATTGCGCTAACTCCTGTTTTAGTGCCATGCCCCTGTGGCCCAATATTGCCTTCCAAATTCCCTTTTCCATCTGTACCGAGCGAAGCCTGCCAAACACTACACTCAAATTACCTCTCAAGGGTACAAATCTCTGGACCCAATGTCCTTTCCTCTACCATTAATCAATCATCTTCTGGCTGTAAAACACCGCAGGCCTATACGAATACACACCCATTGTCCGATGTCACCGTGCTTAACTCGGTCAATCCTCACTCACTGGCCCCATGCAAAGCGTCCGCCCCATCTCCAATAAAATTCCCTTCTTTGCACCCTGATGCCTCTGATATTTCCATCCATGCGTCTTCGAGGGCCATTTCCTTGAAGTCTGATGAAGCCCTTGCAGGAGTTTCTATCCACTCCTCAGCCATTGGGACTTCGTCGTTCATTCATTCATTCGCTATGCCTACTCCAAGAGTGCCACAAGCAATGCCCCCAGCTGCTTTTTCCCAAAAACTTGCATTCTTTCAAGATGCTCTTACCTCTATCAATCTTGCAATCTCCACCATGAGAAAACTGTATGACACCATCGATCATAAACTTGCAAATCAGTCTACTCTTTTTGAAGAACTTGCCAAATGGCTACATGCACATGGCTCTCCTCCTACCGCCATACTGTGCACTAATCTTTCTGTGGCTCACTCACTAACACCGCCGCCAAACTGTTCAGACACTTTTGCTGCCAATGATCGAGAACTCAACAATCCTTCCTTAGATTGCTTCATTGTTCCTCTGAGCACTCACCTTCCTTCCATTCCAGGTGTCATCACACCCATCATGACCCATTCTCCTCCATTGTTTCCCTTCTTGCAGGGTGCCCCTGTTGTCACTGCTCCCCCACCTCAACCTTGCCCTGACAACATTCCCGAGCTTCTCCCTAGCTCACCGCATCTACCTGCTCCTGAACTGTCTTCACCTGTGCCTGCGACTGCTCCCTCTCTCCCTTGTGAGCCAGTCTCCATTCCTTACCCTGCCCCAATATCAGATGCTTCCCCCGACATCCCAATTTTGCCCTCATCCTCAAATTTGTCTCCTGAGGCCCGTATGGCTCCCAAATCCATTCCTATTGCTAAATTATCAAATCGAAGATCCTGCTCTGCAACTAAGAAAACTAAAAATTTGGCTGGCCTAAAACATTCCAAACACACTCTCACAGCCTTTTTCAAAGCGTTAGGGCAATCCTCCAAATCCTCCACGTCTTCCACGGCTCCAGTGGTGCCGTCTCAAACTCAAATTCCCTCGATTTCTAACAATGCAATGCCCCCTGTCTTATCCTCAAGGCCACAACCCCTTCCCTCTGATGCCATTCACCCAGTTTCTCTCTCCCCATTAAGTCAATTAGTTCACTCCCTTGAACATCACAAGCTCCCTCAAGAGTCGCTTGCTCACTCAGCTCTTTCTCACTCGCAATCCACACCTCTCCAAATTCCTTCCATTCCTCAACCTTCCCCACAAATCCCACCATCATCGATGCTCAATTTGACTATAAAGCAAGCATTGATGCTTATCTAGCCTCGTGTTTGTGTCATCTGCAAATGTCGACAGGTCCCTCAATCACATCGGCCTGTAGGCTGCTTGACCTAGTTCCTATCACTACAGTTGAAACACAACTCGTACAGATTGCTTCTTTACCAACAAAGCATGTTACTTTTCTACACCCTCCTGTACCGCCTCCATCTCAAACGCACATCTCTACTGGTTCTGCCCTATCAGATTTAAAAGCCAGTGTTGATGCTTATCTAGCTTCGCAATTGGGTCCTCCCAAGGACCATCATGTTGAATCTAGGCTCTCACCACATATTCCTTCAGCTCAGACAATACAAGATGAGGAGAATGCCTTGCGCTCATGTCTCAGAGCGACTTCTTCAAAAAGGGTTACTACAAGATCACTTGCTAAACCCTTTTCTAAATCTTCAGTGTCCACTTGCATCCTCTCTCACTCTTTTATTCTCAAGTGTCGAGAGGGGAACTTTCCTAAATATGATTTAAACCATGCAAGCGTTTTGAACATCTTTGGAGACATTGAGGATTTGCATGATATCACAACCCATGACATAGACCAGATCGAATTTGTATCTGACACTTGCTTCTCTGTGGTGAGACTTTGCATCCCTTCTGGCATAGTCTGGAACACAATTTGGCGTTACAAAATGCAACTTTTTGGACCAGGCTTCCTTCTGGCTCTAGATCCAGAATCTACCTCGCATCTGATACAACCCTCCAAGACTAAAGTTAACATCTATCAGGGCACCACTAACAAATCTACTAATGGCTCTACATCATCTTACTGCCTGTCCTAACCACCAAATGTCTCAACTTCCTTACCCTTGAAACTTGCAAGCTGGAATACTCGAGGCCATGCACATTTACATATCTCCATGCCTCACTTATCTCGCTCCTACCATATCGTTGCCCTTCAAGAAACCTGGCTACTAACTCCCCCAGTATGGGATGGTTTCGATCTTACTTTGCTTCCAGCTCTACCTAGCAAGGGCAGAGCCTCCTCGGGCCTGCTAGTTGCGGTTAATTCTCAGATGGGCCTCTATGTTTCACCATGGGCATCAGTGCAGGCCCACATTCAACTGGTGAAGATTATCCATTGCACCTTTACCATTGCACTGGTCAACATCTACTGCAACCCTCTTGGACAAACTGATGAATCTTTCTTCAATGGCCTGGCTTCTACACTTGACACAGTTCTAACAACTCCCCACATTTAACACACCATTGTACTGGGTGACATACATCTTGACTGTTGGAATCATGCTCGATTTAATCAATCAACATCTATGTGGTCTTCTTTTATGATGCAAAGTAATTTCCATATGGTCAACGGTGCGGTCCCAGGTGACGTCCCCCCTCAATGCACTTGGCATCGAGGATCTAGTTCGATCAACATTGACTACATTTATGTCGATGCTACACTATTCCAATACATAGACAGCTTTACCATCATTGATCAAACTCATAGTGATCACAAACTGCCTGCTATGCACATTCAGTGGTCTCATTTTCATGACAAAAATCACTACTTCTAGTCTGAACTTTCAATGAATTCAGCTAGATCACGAGTGCGCTGGAATCTTTCTACCTTGTCATCATTCAAGCATAGTATTGAATATAATGCCCAATCGCCTGATCCTGCTCACTACTCTGAGCGATTGGGCCCTTTTGTCAATACCCTTACTACTCTGAGACGGTTGAATTTTAGACATCAACATTCCTTTGATCCGGATATTCAGTCAACTAAAGCGGATTATCGGAGAGCGCGAAAAGCTATCCTACGACTAAACTCTTTCACATGTAATCGTGACCTTTCCAACATTAAGTGCAGATACAAGAATTGGAATAGAAGCAAAAAGGCTTCTCTTGTTCAACATGATAGTGAAGTGATGCTAAGGTCAATGAGGAACAAGAACTCAAGATCCATGTGGAAATTACTTCACGCTCAGACATCCAACTCACAGGGTGCTCTACAGATCAATGTGGTCTCAGATTTAGCTTGGTTGACCCATTTCTCGACTTTATACGCTGATCTAGAATTCTCCTATTACAAATCTCATCCACTTGCATTCCTTGGAAAGTTGACTTTACAATTCCTGCTATTCAAGACCAAATCATGAAAGCAAGCTCATCCCGAGCTGCCGGCCCAGATGGCCTCTCTAACATGATTTTTAAGGCCCATCCTCTTGAATGGGCTCATGTTTTACACATCATATATTGCAATATTCTAAAGCATCAGCTATTCCCCCCTCGTGGAAGACATCACTCATCATTCAGATCTTTAAAAAGGGTGATCGTAGCTTACCATCCAATTGTCGTCCCATTGCGCTTCTTGATGCGCCGGGTAAACTTTTCTGTAAATTTATCCTCCGTGATTTTAATACGTGGACCAAAAATTTTCATCTCTGTGATCCCCAGTAATCAGGCTTTGTTTCAGGCGTAGACACCACTATTAATCTAATTTGTCTTAACGCACTCAAAGCACAATTTCATGCCACCAAACAGCAAATCTTTTTCGCTTTTGTGGACCTTCATGCGGCGTTTGACTCTGTTAGCCGACCACTACTCTTTGCTAAACTAATTTGTGATCATTGTCCAGCCACCATCTTTGACATAATTTATCTGTTACACACTGACACTTCTATCCAGATCCGTCTCTCCTTAGACGGGCGACTATCTCCAAGTATTTCTACAGCCCGCAGATTAAAACAGGGCTGTCTGTTGGCCTCGGCCGTTTTCAATTATTTTATCCAAGACGTGAAACTTGCCTTCGAAAACATCAATTCAGATTCCCCCAAATTGAATTATCATCGTGTTAAAGCATTACTCTATGCCGATGATCTGGTCCTCATCTCTAAAACTCATTCTGGTTTACAGACTCTACTAAATGCATTTCATAATTATATTTTCTGCAATGAACTAAGAGTAAATACCACTAAAACTCAAATTGTATCATTCTGCCTGAGAAAACACAGACCACTAACACACTTGTGGCACATAAATCAGATCCCCTTAAATGTGGTCTCACAATATACCTATCTCGGGATGATCTTCAAGGGCAAGTCGCACGTTTCTGGCCATATCCTACATCTGAGCTCCAAATTAAAAACTGTTACCTCTCAGGCGTCCTTTATAATGTCTGAATATGGCAAATTCTCAGTGATTCCTGCATTACAATTTTGGAACCTCAAAGTTACTCCTACTCTACTCTATGGCCTTGAAACTATTAATGAAGATTTGTCATCGCTCCTTATCTCATGGGAAGCCACATTTTGGAGGCATGTATTACATCTACCACAATGTACACCCTGTGCATTGATCAAGTTTGAACTAGGTCTAGTCTCATTACAAGCACTGCATAATTGCCAAACCTGCACTCTCTTTAGAAAGTGTGTGATTTCAACTACTCATACTTCCATTTTACAACTGCTTTCTAATTATATGTTTTCTGTTAAACATGTTTTCATACATACTTGGCTGACAAGGGCATATAATTTCTTGACAAAATGCAGAAAGTTCAATTGATACCCTAGTAACAAACCCAGACAGAGCCAAATTCAAAATGTATCAGACTGATTGGCTCCCGACTAGAGATCTCTGCCTACAATACAATGACGGGGATGGCTTGAGATTCCCTCGTTTGAGGTTCAATCTTTGGATCACAAGGGACATTCAAGTCAAGTGCAAGCTTCTCCCATCATCGGATAATGTTTGTCGCTTTTGTATGTCACCTGACACTCACGAAACAATTATCACCTAATCACAGAATGTACACCTCTCCGTAATAAACGAGAAACACATTTCTCAAAGTATTGTAAATATTTAGGTCTTTTAGACCGTCAAGACTGCTGGGCAGCAATTCAAAATTCATCTTGGTTAGCCATACAAATAGGTACTGTTAATTTTTTGAATTGTCTGATGCTTGAACCGGCTGTTTGTTCATTTCTTTTCAGTCTAAACTTATTCTTTGATTTTTAGAATGATGCATTTGCTTTATATTGCTTTTTTTTCTTTCTTCGCTTTGTTGTTTTATGTTAAATTTTGCTGTTGTTTTTAATGACTGTTTTCTCGAATTGTGGTATATTGAATGCTTTATATTTGAAAGGTTAAGTTAAAAAAATAAACGTGGATATTCTTATGATGGATTCTGCTTCTCCTGACATTGGGCCTCATTACGACCCAGGCGGTAAGTTACCGCCTGGGCCGTGACTTTACCACCATGGCGTAAACTACGTTTTTGCCATGGTGGTTGGCGGATTTACCGCCCCATTCCGAGTTTGGCGGGGCGGTAAGTCCCCAATCCCCATTTACCCTTCCCCATTCCCATTTTTGCCCCATAGGGCATAATGGGAGTGAGGAAGGCGTTAATTACGCCACCGTAAATTACGGTGGCGTAATTAACTCCATGGTCCCTTAGCGCCATGGATTTTAACACCTGCTAAAAGCAGGTGTTAAATCCGCCATGGCGCTAAGGAACCTCGTACTCAGGCGGTAAGGGTCGGCGCTGTTTACGGCGCCGTAAACCCCTTACCGCCTGAGTTGTAATGAGGCCCATTGTGTGCTTATGTGGATTCCTTACATAACGCGATGGGTAACACCCAGCAAGGATGTTGGTAATTTTCTGATGTTTTTGAACAATTATTTTGCAATTTCAGCAGCCAAGGAAAAAGGGATTTCAGAGCACCTTTGGCTTTCCTTGCAATAAAGCACTGCCATTCATGAAGTTTCCATTTGCACTCTGTGGGCAGCCCAATGACAGGTTTCAGCAGTGTGGTCTCCTGTTCCACCACTGACACAGGCAAAGTAGATTGGCAGCCATCTTTTCCAGTTTCACAGCATAATGTTCCTAGGTTTAGCGCACATAGGGCTTTTTGCGGCTATTTTGCTGGTTCTTGTGCCCCAAGCACACAGTAATGTCGCAGGGCAGAGTTTAGTGGGTCAGTACATCCCACAAGCCCCTCCTCGCAATTTGGCTTTTGACCGCCCGTCAAGGGGAAGTCACGAGATTGGGATGATCACTTTCTTTTTTTTCTGGTTCAAATGGCAAAATTCATCAGCTTCTCCTAGCAGTGGTGGATCGACCGGTTCTCCTCGCCAATTCCTGATAAGAGTATGAAGCGATACCCCGGCCCCTTGGATCTTTACTTCCGGCCCCTGGGTGGTCCTCCTTGGTTTTAGTCTCCATGGTTTCCAATTCTAGGATGACAAAGCAAAATCATATTTATAGACATTTCCCCACCACTATTTATGTAGTGGGGCATATACATACATTTTGACAAATCCGGACAATCCTTTATATTTGCAATTTTTTGATTATATAGATGGAATAATTTTTTTTATAGCTGGAATTCTAGGGAGCTGGAGTGACCCCCTCTGGGGTTCCAGAAGAATCCTCTAGTTGCTGCATAGTGTGCCTAGGATGACAACACTTCAATTGGTTGATATGGACCCACTTATCTTCCCCCTATGCCAAACTGCCTTTGGGGATATGGATTTTGTAGGCGACTGGTGAGTTTTTGTCTACAATTTCAAAAGGACCCCTCCAGTTAGGCAATCATTTGTGCTATTTGCCCTGGTTCCTTTGGAAATTGTGTAAGTAGACCCAGTCTCCTACATGGTATTCTTTTCTAGTAGTCTCTAAGTCATAGAGGGTCTTCATGCTGTCTGCAGATCTTTCTAGATTTCACTGAGCATAGGCAAAAGCATGATGAAGGTGTTTTCTCAGATTTTCAACATACTCATGAGTTATGGAGGCATTGATCAATGTCTGCTCTTGGGTTCTGTAGAGCAGATGCTGGGGAAGCACCATCCTGCATCTAGTCATCAGCTCAAACAGTGACATTTTAGTTGCAGATGAAGGTTTTGATCTGATGGCCATCAGGACAAGAGCTAATTGAATATCTCAACTTGGCCCAGCATCTGCCACAAACGTTTTTAATGTGCTCACAATTGTCTTGTTGCATTTCTCTACTACACCACTAGAGGCTGCAGGTAAGCAATGCGTAGTTTCCTTTTGACCCCAAGTATCTCCCACATCTTTGTCATTACTTCGTTAGTGAAGTGGCTACCTCGGTCTTACTCGATCCTTTGGGGTAATCCAAAACACGAGAAGATGTGGTTGATCATCAGGGCAACTGCTGTTTCTGCCTTGCAATTTGGGCCGGGAGACATTCCACCCATTCAGTGAACAAGCATTTTACGTTCAACATGTACTTGTTCCTCCTAGAGGAGCAAATCACGGGCCCGATAAAATCGACTTGTAAATCTGACCAAGGTAGTGTAATCCCCTCTTTTGGAGAGGCGCACAGTGTGTGAGGGATGTTGGCTGAAATTGTGCACACACAAGACACCCCTTCAAGTATTGGTCGAGGTCCTGCCCCACGTGTGGCCAGTATGCAACCTCTCTTAAGATTTCAAGTGTTGTATGAAACCCCCGCTGACCGGCTGTGGCCGTATCATGGGCATTACTTAACATCAGGCTTCGGAATGAGGTAAGGACCACCGACTGATCATGGCCAGCTAGGGACCTCCTCACCAAAAAAACGTCTTGGAGGATTCGGAACGTTTTTGGACATTTCATCAACACTCTGAGGTCCTCTTTCCCTATGTAATCAGTATCCGTCAGGGGAAAGTTCTTGGCCATATCTGACCTCCACAGGAAAGCCTTGCATTGACAGAATCCAGGAAGTAATTCGGGAATTACTCACATTAGTGAGTTATTCAGGCAGAACTTTTCCCCGCTATGGGAATTAGTGAAGCTTAATGTGCAGCGATGGGGGAGGTTGGTTATCTCATAGATGGCACATTTAAACTGCATTAATATAATGGTACTTCCTTTATTCCCTTTCCTTGTCTAAATGCTCCCAACAGTGTTAAACACAGCACTCTTAAGGTACTTATGGGCAGACATGGAACCAAGAATAGACTATACGACTTTGATACAACCACAAGCAGAGGGTGGGGCAGGATTCCCAGATATGGTTTCATATTATAGGGCTGCACAACTTGTGATTATAGTAGACCATTTCGAAAATGTCCACAAAAAACAATTGGTGCATATGGATAACACAGTGCTAGCGCTGGTCACTTTGGGGGAGTTGATGTTGGTCCCTCAACATTTGATCCCTAATAGAGTGGTCAAGCACCCTATACTGGAAATGTTCTGTTCTGACTAGAGGGAGAAGAACATATGGTTGTCGCCTCTAAGCTCCATATGGGTCCCACCTTTTAGGGATCTTATGGTAGACCCATTGCATTTTCAATCCTGGTACAAGGCAGGCCTGAGTAGAGCTGGACAAATGTGGGAGCCGGGGCAGTACCTGTCCGTAGAATGGTTAGAAGAATGCCTGCACATAGGCAAACCTTCAGGGCTTCGCTATAATGAGCCAAAAGGCACCTAACTAGAGTCCCAATGGGGGGATAATTTAATAGGAGACTTGACCCCCTTTGAAACATTGTTGTTGCAGAAATCAACCTCGAAGGGACTGATAGCTAGATTGTATGGAGAGCTGCTGCGAGCCAAGCCTCTCAGCATTTTGCCCACCAGGGACAAATGGGCAAAAGATTTTGGCAGTGAAATATCAGACATGATGTGGTCCAGAATGTGTCAGGGGGATTTTGCACTCCACGGTATCCTTACAGTACATAATGCAGGCCTTTAAAGTCCTACATCATTGCAATACCAACCGCCAGACCTGCTAAAATGTACTCAGCGGGTTCTCACTTTTGGAGATGTCGACAGCCGCATGCAGAATACCAACCACGTGTGGTGGGGATGCTTCCATATACAGAGATACTGGGATGAGGTTCTTTTATGGCTGAAGGACCTCAAAGGGATATGGCACCAGTTGTCACCATTGCTTCTCCTATTTGTGATGCGTGGGAAGGAGGACGATGTGATGGAGGAGGGCCACATGGTCTATTGGTTGCGGCTATTAGCTGTATCGTCCAATTTTGGAAGAGGGGGAAAACCCCAACAAAAAAGAATGGTTTCAGAAAGTGAGTGACATATATGATATGGAATATTTAACCCTCCTGCTGGATGAGTCCAGGACGAATATAGACAGAGCCTGGCTTCCTTATTTCACTAAATATGGACAAAAGCCAGCCCCATAGGTGAAACCACAATAGACTGTATTATGAAGAAAGTATTGATGATGCATGATGCTTCACAGGCATTGCATGAGGTGGTGGGAGGGGGAAGGGAGGGCTTTTGGGTGGGGCTGAACGATTTCAGGGTGTATCTGGATAAACATTGAGAAAATGCCAATAAATTTGATAAAAAAAATAATAAATAAAAACTTTCATAGACCCAATCGTGTGGCCTGCAAGAGGTGCTTTTGAAACCAAACTGGTCCTCTGCCCTAGACTGAGTTTGGCAAAACTGGTCTGCATAGTGTGCTGCTATTCGGGGGTGCATTCCTTTATGGCTATTACACATATATGTGACAATATGATATGACCCCAATACCAGAATCAATTTAACCAAAATATAAGATGAGATCCAACTGAATCGTTGGATCCACACATATACAGGAAGAGATCATCTGACACTTTGGTTCTAGAAAGTGTCAAGAGAGGCCAAGGTTTATTTTGTTTTTATTTTAGCATTTATTACAGCGCACAAAGCCCTCCGGCATCTAGGCGCTAGTTTCAGAGAGTGCTTACATGGTACAAAGGATATGAAGTTATGCAGGCTGAGAAAGCTACTCCCATGTTACGGGGAGCTATATTAGTTTGCATACAGGTCAACATATGTACAAGTATACATACTTGGAAAGCTACTCCTCATGCTATGGGAAGCTACATCAGCTTGCATACAGGTCAACATAGGTACAAGTATACATACTGGTAAAGCTACTCCTCATGCTACGGGGAGCTACATCAGCTTGCATACAGGTCAATATAAGTGAACTATACATACTGGTAAAGCTACTCCTCATGCTATGGGGAGCTACATCAGCTTGCATACAGGTCAAAATAGGTGAACTATACATACTGGGAAAGCTAATCATGCTATGGGGAGCTACATCAGCTTGCATACAGGTCAAGATAAGTGAACTATACCTACTGGGAAAGCTACTCATGCTACGGGAAACTACATCAGCTTGCATACAGATCAAGGTAGGTGAACTATACATACTGGGAAAGCTACTCCTCATGCTACGGGGAGCTGCTTGCATACACTGTTGGGGTAGCTAGAACTATGGACAGACAGCTATTCCACACGTTGCAGGGAGCTACTTCAGCGCGCATACAATGTTATGAGAGGCACAACTATACAAGGTTACAGGAAGTGCTAGGTGCATATTAGGGTTACAAGATGCAATGGAAAGCCTTGCTACATGGTACAGGGGGCTATTTCAGGCCCAACATAAGAACAATCACGAAGGTGTACATTCTGGGAAAGCCTCCTCATAGATCACGGGGCTACTTCAACGGTGCATGACGACAGAAGAGGTGCATGATAACAAGCGTAGCAGCGGGAAATAAGGTAACTGTGTCAGCTGCTGAAGACGGCTAAGCCCAGGCTACATGCAGGCATAGGCGAGCAGTGTGAGTCCATAAAAGAGTCATCTAGATGTGCAACGGGATACAAGTCATACGTATCATGTAACAGGCATTGTGTGACGTAGGCTTAGTTCAAACGATTCAGCGGGTCGTGTGTGAGTCGGTGACAAGTAGATAGGTAAAGCAGAGAGTGAAGTAGCGTGACGTGGTCCAAACCACAAACAAAGGTCCACATGATGTCCAGTACGCAGTGATTCACAACGGCAGTCTGTTTGGGAGGGTTAATAGGTGGGGCAGCGGAGAGAGCAGTAAGGGGAGGGATGGATTGGATCAAGGGAGCCGGGGGCAGCCTTCGGTGAGGCGAGGATAAGATCAGCTTTCATCAATGGTATACACGGCACAGAGATATGAGTGGATAGTAGCACAATGGGCTACAATGGGCCCCACAATTGGTAAGGGGGGAAGCATTGCAGTAGATGGGGACTTGAGGGAGGAACGCATGTTGGCGCTCTTACCTTTGGATGCAGCGTGATGTTAAGTATAAGTCGGAGCAAAGCTGCACATCAGGCCTGGCCGCGGGACAGTAGGGAAGGCATTGGACATGCGGACCGGATCGGACTTGATGTCTTCACCTTGCTCAGCCTCAGTTTATGCAGTAGATTAGGCTTCTTACAGAGTCAGTCACAAAACCTCCGCACAAAACCTCTGAGGAAAGGCACAGGAATCTTTAAACCCACTTATATCACTTTGTACTGGCAAAGGAGCTACAGTGTTCACATTTTCTGAATATCTGTCTACCTCCTTTGCAGTGATCACGTGTCCCAAGTCTTCTTGTTGCCATAGATCAGCCAGCGTTCTGTTTGTTCTAAATCCACATTGCAGCTTTTTGCCTAATCATTTCTTCATTGCTTTTCAAAGCTAATACCTGGAATGATTATATAATTGCAGTTCTCCAGTCAGACCACCTTTGAAGTTCGTTGAGTACTGAGTACATCTTTCAAGTGCTAAATATTGCACGGTGCATAAGTATTCTGGAATGGATGACAAAAAAGTCTTTAGAGAACAGAATAGTATTTTTCCCAAGTGGGCATGTCTACTAGCATTGGTCATCTCCAATATACCTTCGTCTTCTACCATGAGTACAACATATATCATTGTTCATGTCCAAATTATTTGAATAGTGGTTACCAAAGCAGTTTCTAAAAACATCCTTATTTTCATATGCTGACAGTATTAAATCAGAAGATTTCAGAAAGTCGATTTGTGAGCACTAATTTCAAACCCCGAGCTTAGAATCAAAGCATTAGCATTGACTGTTTCTATGGTAATATGCAAAGCTAAGCACTATTCAATAGTCACACTCCCCATCCCACACTTCCAGAAGGAAGTGAAGACCAATCGCTGATTCACTGAACCCTAATTCTACGGTTCTGGAGCCTCAACCCTTCCTGCTCCCTATAGCTATCCCAGCTCCTGTGTTATCCATACATCCTAACTTATAACCTCCTTAGAGCATCCCCCATCCTAACTAGACTGGCAATGTATTAATCCCAAACATACATATGTCTGTGTGTATGTTTGTATCTATGTATCTATGTATGTATGCATGTACGTCCGTTTGTAGCTCTGTATAATGCATTTATGAAGTATTTACAGAGCACTCTGATCATCATCACAATAATATACCTGAACTTTGATGGCTTATTTACACACATAAAAGTTGTCCTGCCTGTGACATCAGACTAAGAAACTGTGCACACATGATTTTGATTATTTCTTACGCGCACCAGACAGGCTTAACTGCAATCGGGCACAGATGATAACTATCCATCAGGAATAGAGTGTGTAAGAACTACACATGATCTGTAGCTGAATAGCTCATTTCAATAGGAAGGTTTTTAACTTCTTTCTGAATAATTTATGGTCTGGCATGCCTGGATTTCCACTGGTAACTGGTTCCACAATTTGTGACCAAACACGGAAAACCTCCTGTCGCCCTTGGAAACCGATTTGGCCCGGGGTACGCACATCAACAATTTATCTCTCGAACAGAGATCTCTTGTGGGTTGATAGCGACCCACCCTGACAGTCAGACATTTCGGTGCAAGACATTGAAACATCTGTACATCAAACAGGCCACCTTCAATTTAATTCTGTCTTCCACCCTTAACCAATGTAAGGATCTACGTAGGGCCAAAACATGGCCCCTCTTTCCAAGATGACCGATCAACCTGATTGCTGCATTCTGGGCCCTCTGTAGTCTAACAATCTGGTCTGCTGGAATCCCTGCCATTAGACTATTACCATAGTCGAGACGTGAGTTAGTCATGGCCCCTATCCCCACTGCATGGTCTTCCACTGGAACAAAAGGGAGCGCATTCCTGAATATGCGACGTGAATAGCGCACTGCCTTCACCTTGGTGCCTATCTGGGGTTCACTCTCCAGGATTTCCTGCTAAATACACTCACAGTTTTTGGCTTTCCTTGAAAACTGAAGTTCCTCACGTAAAATCAAGAGAGGTGGCCTTTGTCTTTCCACCATCATTTTTCGTTCTGGCTGTAAGTGATTTCAACCCGGCACTCCACCTAAGTCAATGCCTAGTATGTGATGCACAGCTGGAACCCTTAATTATGTATTTATGTCTATAAGTTCTTTTATTTCTGAATGATGTACCCTTATATCACGCCCCTCTCTTTGAGTTCCCCCAGTCACCCTGAACGAGGAAGCAGGCTGTTTTGCAAAATTAAAAATATGTATTTTATGGATTTGCACAATATATATATCACATTACTTTAAAGGTTATACAAAGATCACCAATGGGGTGATGTTACAATACATCTCTTTAATCACACGGAGTAATGGTAGGAAACATAATGCAACATAGATATAATACTTATGTGTGGGTTCAATCAAAATGCCATGTGATCACTCTTTCCCCCTGCACACTACTTAATCCCCCCAATATGCAATACAAAGAGATGGAAGGAGAGAAAACAGGCTTCAGGAATGCAGAATTCAACAAAATAGTGTCAATCCCAATTTCCCCCCAGTAAACACAGAGAAAAACAGGAATGATTGCAAACTTGTCAAAAATTCTTGAACATTGGCTTTGCATGAATGGTGAAAACACTGAAAATGGATATAACTCACTATAAGGGTTTCAATACTAGTGGGAGCTGCTTGGTATGGTTTCAAACATACACTAGCAATGATTATTGAGTAACTAGCAAGTTGAGAACTTAATTCTGAGGTCGGATGCAATGAACAGCTATTTCACACGTGATAGTTTGAGCCAAACAAAAAATTCACGGCAAACTTTTCCGCGCGCATTAAGCGCGATTGCAGAATAACTATGAGGGGTTGTGATGCGGTTTTGGGTGCATAGAAAGCTGAGGATGTTAGCTTCAAGTAGACACTTTCGTTTCTAGCATACACAGTGACGAAGTTATGAAGGTTTTTGTGGAGGTCTTTTTTTCAGAAAGAGTCAAAATTTGAAAAAGAAAGATGCGCTTTTTAAAATGACAAACAAGATTTCTTTACACTAAGGGTAGACTATGAGGCCGCAAACTGCATGACAGCGCATCCACCAGCCCAGGATATCACTGGTTGATTTGGCCTGCCGAGACGCTCGCCTTTCTTCAGAAAATATATTAGCGCAAAGATGATTTCTAACACTACTATTACAAAGGACTATAGGGGAAATGAAAGAGCTCAGGAAAAAAAACATTTTCCACAATGCAATTCAGGAAATAAGTGAATGGGTTTGGATAGGATGACATATGGATAATAAATATGCTAGTGAGAGGTTTGGAATGGACCCGTCAGAGATCTGGCTAGGGATTTCTGGACTGGAATTCTGCTAACACACCGGACGGGACTCAAGGCGCTCTGGTTCTGCAATCAGCAAGGCACTTTGGACACTGCACGGCACGACTGGACTGGATCTCATGGGTTCTGGTTCTGGTTCGCAGCTATCTGGTCACAGCAAGCTTTACTGGTTTGGATCTTGGGATTCTGACAATCATTCTGAGCAGGAAAGCAGCACAGCACAGACAGGCTGTTCTTTTTGTTCCCCTTAGAGGTCTGCGGTAAAATCTGGTTTCTGGATTTTTTTAAAGGCCAAGCTGAGAAGGGTTCAGCTTTGGAAATGGGCCTTTTTGCTTTCAAAGTTCTGGAGTCTGGAGCCTGGCATATTGATTTCTCTTGCAAAGTGTTCCGCCCGCAATCGGATGGTAGGTGAATGTGTGTCTGTCTCTAGGTCCTAAGCTATCTCTATTTATGTATTTTCTAAAGGGGTGGGTATGCTGAATTCTACTAGGCACACCCCCTGGTTTTCTGTTGGTTAGGGTATTTCCTCTCCCCTGATTTGAGAAGAAAACAGGGTGTCATCATGACGGTGTGTTTTATGGTCCAGGGAAAAACCTCCCCTTTGTTTCTGCACAGGAAATCTATTTTTCATACAAGAAATATTTACAATTTTACAAACTTGCTAGCAATAGCATATTTATATCCCATATTTGGTGGAGCAAATATTCATCCAAGCCTCATCGCAGTGAGATCTTCTGTCTAGATTTGGCAATTTTTCACACTTTTGGTCGGGTACCCAATGTCAGATTTATCCCCAATTTTACACACATGTACACAAGATATCTGGGCATAATCATGTGAAGTTTCACGTTTCTGGCATCACCACAATTGCTACAAAACCACAAATTCTGTAGTCATGTCCCTGAACATAGCACAGAGATCTGAGTACTTTTAAAACGTGACCAGAAATTTCACATTAACAATACTGTATTTTTACAATTTTTACAATTTCGCACAGTTCTGTGTCAGTCCTTTTCCAAAATGTACTTTTCTGTGCTTTCAGAATATACAGCACAGTCTGTCCCGCCCCCAAAGTTTTGGTGGCTCAAGAGCAATCCCTGCCTCATTCCTCTGGCAGGGGTTTCTGTTGACACTTGCATCTGCATATTCTTTTCAGCCAAGGAAGCCCTTTGTCTCTTCCAGGAGCAGCAGAGCAAATCCCCTCCCCTCTTCATTAACACATGAATGGGAGTTCCTGGGCTTTGATGAGAAGCAGAAGAGATGCCTTTTGTAGGGGCAACTGTGGAATTTGCTTTGAGGTTCTTTGGCTTGCATCAGATTTACTTTAAAGTCAATTGTTACATTATTCTTAGTTGAAAAATAAACTTATATTTTTCAAAACAGGCAAACAGATCTCTAATTCCAGTCTTTTTAAACATAGAGATTAAATAGTTGCAACCTATATTGCTTTTGATGGCAAGTCACCAACAATTTGATTTTAACTGCACAAGTTTAAGCTTCCATTGTAATTAAATGACAGCTGTCACACAGGCGGCCGACGGTACTGCGCCCATATTTTACAGATTTTCACAGACAAGCACACTTTTTTAAGTACCGGCATAAGTACCGCTTTCCCGCTTGTTATGCTGCTGCTGCTACGCTGTTGGAGTTCCTTTGGACCGTGAATTCCGCTACTAATTGAAGAAAGCGTTCTTTCAGCGTTACAACAGTGATTGACATTGAGACTTTCTGATCCCGCCCTAGGCTCGCAGGGATTGGCTCTTACTTCCAAACTATGGTTGCTTCTAATTACAAATTGCTAGCACACGCGCACAGCGCGCACGCACATGTGCAAGTACCGGCATAAGTACCGCTTTCCCGCTTACCCGCGTTAACTGCGGTCTGTGGCAATAATCTCTGTCGGTTACTCGATTGCTTCATGAATGTTAGTATATGTTTTTATCCTGTGTGATTTCTCTTTTTTTTCTTCATTGCTTATTTTTTCTTTTTTCTTTTTCTGTTAGAGAGTAAGTTGGCTGTTCCAATTCAAATTCCCTGGTAAGCCAACATAATCATTTTGTGACACTCTGGTTAATAATTGATGAATGGTGTTTTACACCTATAAACTTTCTTCAAACATGCCTGATAATGCATGCTTTCTCCTCAATTTGGCCGCTTGTTGCCAGTTGGCAGTCCAATCTCCTAGATTTTTTTCTGCCATTGCGCTAACTCCTGTTTTAGTGCCACGCCCCCGTGGCCCAATATTGCCTTCCAAATTCCCTTTTCCATCTGTACCGAGCGAAGCCTGCCAAACACTACACTCAAATTACCTCTCAAGGGTACAAATCTCTGGACCCAATGTCCTTTCCTCTACCATTAATCAATCATCTTCTGGCTGCAAAACACCGCAGGCCTATACGAATACACACACATTGTCCGATGTCACCGTGCTTAACTCGGTCAATCCTCACTCACTGGCCCCATGCAAAGCGTCCGCCACATCTCCAATAAAATTCCCTTCTTTGCACCCTGACGCCTCTGATATTTCCATCCATGCGTCTTCGAGGGCCATTTCCTTGAAGTCTGACGAAGCCCTTGCAGGAGTTTCTATCCACTCCTCAGCCATTCGGACTTTGTCGTTCATTCATTCATTCGCTATGCCTACTCCAAGAGTGCCACAAGAAATGCCTCCAGCTGCTTTTTCCCAACAACTTGCATTCATTCAAGCTGCTCTTACCTCTATCAATCTTGCAATCTCCACCATGAGCAAACTGTATGACACCATTGATCATAAACTTGCAAATCAGTCTACTTTTTTTGAAGAACTTGCCAAATGGCTACATGCACATAGCTCTCCTCCTACCGCCATACCGTGCACTAATCTTTCTGTGGCTCACTCACTAACACCGCTGCCAAACTGTTCAGACGCTTTTGCTGCCAATGATCGAGAACTCAACAATCCTTCCTTAGATTGCTTCATTGTTCTTCTGACAAATCACCTTCCTTCCATTCCAGGTGTCATCAGACCCATCATGACCCATTCTCCTCCATTGTTTCCCGTCTTGCAGGGTGCCCCTGCTGTCACTGCTCCCCCACCTCAACCTTGCCCTGACAACATTCCAGAGTCTCTCCCTAGCTCACCGCATCTACCTGCTCCTGAACTGTCTTCACCTGTGCCTGCGACTGCTCCCTCTCTCCCTTCTGAGCCAGTCTCCTTTCCTTACCCTGCCCCAATATCAGATGCTTCCTCCCACATCCCAATTTTGCCCTCATCCTCAAATTTGTCTCCTGAGGCCCGTATGGGTCCCAAATCCATTCTTATTGCTAAATTATCAAATGGAAGATTTCGCCCTGCAACTAAGAAAACTAAAAATTTGGCCGGCCTAAAACATTCCAAACACACTCTCACAGCCTTTTTCAAAGCTTTAGGGCAATACTCCAAATCCACCATGTCTTCCACGGCTCCGGTGGTGCCGTCTCAAACTCAAATTCCCTCTATTTCTAACAACACAATGCCCCCTGTCTTATCCTCAAGGCCACAACCCCTTCCCTCTGTTGCCATTCACCCAGTTTCTCTCTCCCCATTAAGTCAATTAGTTCACTCCCTTGAACATCACGAGCTCCCTCATCAGTCGCTTGCTCACTCAGCTCTTTCTCACTCGCAATCCACACCTCTCCAAATTCCTTCCATTCCTCAACCTTCCCCACAAATCCCACCATCATCGATGCTCAATTTGACTATAAAGCAAGCATTGATGCTTAACTAGCCTCGTGTTTGTGTCATCTGCAAATGTCAACAGGTCCCTCAATCACATCGGCCTCTAGGCCGATTGACCTACTTCCTATCACTCCAGTTGAAACACAACTCGTACAGATTGCTTCTTTACCAATAAAGCATGTTACTTTTCTACAACCTCCTGTACCGCCTCCATCTCAAACGCAAACCTCTACTGGTTCTGCCCTATCAGACTTAAAAGCCAGTGTTGATGCTTATCTAGCTTCACAATTGGGTCCTCCCAAGGACCATCATGTTGAATCTGAGCTCTCACCACATATTCCTTCAGCTCAGACAATACAAGATGAGGAGAATGCCTTGCGCTCACGTCTCAAAAAGGGTTACTACAAGCTCACTTGCTAAACCCTTTTCTAAATCTTCAGTGTCCACTTGCATCCTCTCTCACTCTTTTATTCTCAAGTGTCGAGAGGGGAACTTTCCTAAAAATGTTTTAAACTGTTCAAGCGTTTTGAACATCTTTGGAGACATTGAGGATTTGCATGATATCACCACCCATGACATAGACCAGATCGAATTTGTATCTGACACTTGCTTCTCTGTGGTTAGACTTTGCATCCCTTCTGGTATAGTCTGGAACACAATTTGGCATTGCAAAATGCAACTTTTTGAACTAGGCTTCCTTTCAGTGCACCACTAACAAATCTACTAATGGATCTACATCATCTTCTTACTGCCCGTCCTAACCACCAAATGTCTCAACTTCCTTACCCTTGAAACTTGCAAGCTGGAATACTCGAGGCCATGCACATTTACATATCTCCATGTCTCACTTATCTCGCTCCTACTATATTGTTGCCTTTCAAGAAACCTGGCTACTAACTCCCCCAGTATGGGATAGTTTCGATCTTACTTTGCTTCCAGCTCTACCTAGCAAGGGCAGAGCCTCCTCGGGCCTGCTAGTTACGGTTAATTCTCAGATGGGCCTCTATGTCTCACCATGGCCCACATTCAACTGGTGAAGATTATCCATCGCACCTTTACCATTGCACTGGTCAACATCTACTCCAACCCTCTTGGACAAACTGATGAATCTTTCTTCAATGGCCTGGCTTCTATACTTGACACAGTTCTAACAACTCGCCATATTTAACACACAATTGTCCTGGGTGACATAAATCTTGACTGTTGGAATCAAGCTCGATTTAATCAATTAACATCTATGTGGCCTTCTTTTATGATGCAACGTAATTTCCATATGGTCAACGGTGCGGTCCCAGGTGACGTCCCCCCTCGATGCACTTGGCATTGAGGATCTAGTTCGATCTCCATTGAGATGCTACAATGTTGTAATACATAGACAGTTTTACTATCATTGATCAAACTCATAGTGATCACAAACTGCTTGCTATGCACATTCAGTGGTCTCATTTTCATGAAAAAAATCACTACTTCTCGTCTGAACTTTCAATCAATTCAGCTAGATCATGAGTGCGCTGGAATCTTTCTACCTTGTCATCATTCAAGCATAGTATTGAATATAATGCCCAATCGCCTCATCCTGCTCACTACTGTGAGCGATTGGGCCCTTTTGTGAATACCCTTTCTACTAAGAGACAGTTGAATGTTAGACATCAACACTCCTTTGATCCGGATATTCAGTCAACTAAAGCAGATTATCGGAGAGCGCGAAAAGCTATCCTACGACTAAACTCTTTCACATGTAATCTTGAACTTTCCAACCTTAAATGCAGATACAAGAATTGGAATAGAAGCAAAAAGGCTTCTATTTTTTAACATGATAGTGAAGTGATGCTAAGGTCAATGAGGAACAAGAACGCAAGATCCATGTGGCAATTACTTCACGCTCAGACATCCAACTCACAGGGTGCTCTACAGATCAATGTGGTCTCGGATTCAGCTTGGTTGACCCATTTCTCGACTTTATACGCTGATCTAGAATTCTCCTATTACAAATCTCATCCAAACACTTGCATTCCTTTGAAAGTTGACTTTACAATTCCTGCTATTCAAGACCAAATCATGAAAGCAAGATCGTCCCGAGCTGCCGGCCCAAATGGCCTCTCTAACATGATTTTTAAGGCCCATCCTTTTGAATGGGCTCATGTTTTACACATCATATTTTGCAATATTCTAAAGCATCAGCTAATTCCCCCCTCGTGGAAGACATCACTAATAATTCCGATCCTTAAAAAGGGCGATCGTAGTTTACCATCCAATTATCGTCCCATTGTGCTTCTTGATGCGCCGGGGAAACTTTTCTGTAAATGTATCCTCCGTGATTTTAATACGTGGATCAAAAATGTTCATCTCTCTGATCCCCAGTAATCAGGCTTTGTTTCAGCCCTAGGCACCACTATTAATCTAATTTGTCTTAATGCACTCAAAGCACAATGTCATGCCACCAAACAGCAAATCTTTTTTCGCTTTTGTGTCCCTTCATGCGGCGTTTGACTCTGTTAGCCGGCCACTACTCTTTGCTAAACTAATTCATGATCATTGTCCACCCACCCTCTTTGACATAATTTATGTGTTACACACTGACACTTCTATCCAGATCCGTCTCTCCTTAGACGGGCGTCCATCTCCAAGTATTCCTACAGCCCGCGGATTAAAACTGGGCTGTCTGTTGGCCTTGGCCATTTTCAATTATTTTATCCAAGACGTGAAACTTGCCTTCGAAAACATCAATTCAGATTCCCCCAAATGTAATAATCATCCAGTTAAAGCATTACTATACACCGATGATCTGGTCCCCATCTCTAAAACTCATTCTGGTTTACAGACTCTACAAAATGCATTTCATAATTATATTTTCTGCAATGAACTAAGAGTAAATACCACTAAAACTCAAATTGTATCATTCTGCCGGAGAAAACACAGACCACTAACACACTTGTGGCACATAAATCAGATCCCCTTAAATGTGGTCTCACAATATACCTATCTCGGGATGATCTTCGAGGGCAAGTTTCACGCTTCTGGCCATATCCTACATCTGAGCTCCAAATTAAAAACTGTTACCTCTCAGGCTTCCATTATAATGTCTAAATATGGCAAATTCTCAGTGATTCCTGCATTACAATTTTGGAACCTCAAAGTTACTCCTACTCTACTCTATGGCCTTGAAACTATTAATGAAGATTTGTCATAGCTCCTTATCTCATGGGAAGCCAAATTTTGGAGGCATGTGTTACACCTACCACAATGTACACCCTGTGCATGGATCAGGTTTGAACTAGGTCTGATCTCATTACAATCACTGCATAATTGGCAAACCTGCGCTCTCTTTAGAAAGTGCGTGATTTCAACTACTCATACTTCCATTTTACAATTGCTTTCTAATTATATGTTTTCTGTTAAACATGTTTTCATACATGCTTGGCTGACAAGGGCATATAATATCTTGACAAATGCAGAAGTTTCAATTGATACCCTAGTAACAAAGCCAGACAGAGCCAAATTCAAAATTTATCAGACTGATTGGCTCCCGACTAGAGATCTCTGCCTACAATGCAAAGACGGGGATGGCTTGAGATTCCCTCATTAAAAAAATCATACCTTAGCACCGTACTTGATGCTTTCACCAACCCCGCAATATCGTTTGGGTATTCTTCGTTTGAGGTTCAATCTTTGGATCACAAGGGACATTCAAGTCAAGCGCAAGCGTCTCCCGTCATCGGATAATGTTTGTCATTTTTGTATGTCACCTGACACTCACGAAACACTTATTCACCTAATCACAGAATGTGCACCTCTCCGTAATAAACGAGAAACACACTTCTCAAAGTATTGTAAATATTTAGGTCTTTTAGACCATCAAGACTGCTGGTCAGCAATTCTAAATTCATCTTGCTTAGCCATACAAATAGCTACTGTTAATTTTTTGAATTGTATGATGCTTGAACCGGCTGTTTGTTCATTTCTTTTGAGTCTAAACTTATTCTTTGGTTTTTAGAATGATGCATTTGCTTTATATTGCTTTTTTTTCTTTCTTCGCTTTGTTGTTTTATGTTAAATTTTGCTGTTGTTTTTAATTACTGTTTTCTCGAATTGTGGTATATTGAATGTTTTATATTTGAAAGGTTGATTAAGTTAAAAAAATAAACGTGGATATTCTTATGATGGATTCTGCTTCTCCTGACATTGTGTGCTTATGTGCCTTACATAAGGCGATGGGTAACACCCAGCAAGGATGTTGGTAATTTTCTGATGTTTTTGAACAATTATTTTGCAATTTCAGCAGCCAAGGAAAAAGGGATTTCAGAGCACCTTTGGCTTTCCTTGCAATAAAGCAGTGCCTTTCATGAAGTTTCCATTTGCACTCTGTGGGCAGCCCAATGACAGGTTTCAGCAGTGTGGTCTCCTGTTCCACCACTGACACAGGCAAAGTAGACTGGCAGCCATCTTTTCCAGTTTTACAGCGTAATTCTCCTAGGTTTAGCGCGCATTGGGCTTTTTGCGGCTATTTTGCTATTTCTGGTGCCCCAAGCACACAGTAATGTCGCAGGGCAGAGCTTAGTGGGTCAGTACATCCCACAAGCCCCTCCTCGCGATTTGGCTTTTGACCGCCCGTCAAGGGAAAGTCGCGAGATTGGGATGATCAGTTTCTTTTCTTTCTGGTTCAAATGCAAAATTCATCAGCTTCTCCTATCAGTGGTGGATCGACCGGTTCTCCTCGCCAATTCCTGATGAGAGTATGAAGTGATACCCCGGGCCCCTTGGATCTTTCCTTCCGGCCTCTGGGTGGTCCACCTTGGTTTTAGTCTCCATGGTTTCCAATTCCAGGATGACAAAGCAAAAGCATATTTATAGACATTTCCCCACCACTATTTATGTAGTGGGGCATATACATACATTTTGACAAATCCGGACAATCCTTTATATTTGCAATTTTTTGATTATATAGATGGAATCATTTTTTTTATAGCTGGAATTATAGGGAGCTGGAGTGACCCCCTCTGGGGTTCCAGAAGAATCCTCTAGTTGCTGCATAGTGTGCCTATGATGGCAACACTTCAATTGGTTGATATGGACCCACTTATCTTCCCCCTATGCCAAACTGCCTTTGGGGATATGGATTTTGTAGGCGACTGGTGAGTTTTTGTCTACAATTTCAAAAGGACCCCTCCAGTTAGGCAATCATTTGTGCTGGTGCTGTTTGCCCTGGTTCCTTTGGAAATTGTGTAAGTAGACCTGGTCTCCTACATGGTATTCTTTTCAAGTAGTCTCTAAGTCATAGTGGGTCTTCATGCTGTCTGCAGATCTATCTAGATTTCGCTGAGCATAGGCAAAAGCATGTTAAAGGTGTTTTCTCAGATTTTCAACATACTCATGAGTTATGGAGGCATTGATCAATGTCTGCTCTTGGGTTCTCTAGAGCAGATGCTGGGGAAGCACCATCCTGCTTCTAGTCATCAGCTCAAAAGGTGACATTTTAGTTGCAGATGAATGGGTAGATCTGATGGCCATCAGGACAAGAGCTAATTGAATATCTCAACTTGGCCCAGAATCTGCCACAAACGTTTTTAATGTGCTCACAATTGTCTTGTTGTATCTCTCTACTACACCACTAGAGGCTGCAGGTAAGAAATGCCTAGTTTCCTTTTGACCCCAAGTATCTCCCACAACTTTGTCATTACTTCGTTAGTGAAGTGGCTACCTTGGTCTTACTCGATCCTTTGGGGTAATCCAAAACACGAGAAGATGTGGTTGATCATCAGGGCAGCTGCTGTTTCTGCCTTGCAATTTGGGCCGGGAGAAATTCCACCCATTCAGTGAACAAGCATGTCATGGTCAACATGTACTTGTTCCTCCTAGAGGAGCAAATCACGGGCCCGATAAAATCGACTTGTAAATCTGACCAAGGCAGTTTCATCTCCTCTTTTGGAGAGCCGCACGGTGTGTGAGGAATGTTGGCTGAAATTGTGCACACACAAAACACCCCTTCAAGTATTGGTCGAGGTCCTGCCCCATGTGTGGCCAGTATGCAACCTCTCTTAAGATTTCAAGTGTTGTATGAAATGCCCGATGACCGGCTATGGCCGTATCATGGGCGTGACTTAACATCAGGCTTCGGAATGAGGTAGGGACCACCCACTGATCATGGCCAGCTAGGGATCTCCTCACCAAAAAAACGTCTTGAATTCAGAATGTTTTTGGACATTTCATCAACACTCTGAGGTCCTCTTTCCCTATTTAATCAGTATCCTTCAGGGGAAAGTTCTCAGGGTCCTCAATGTGTTGATAAAACTTACCAATTATTGGATCCCCTTTTTGAGCCGTAATCAAATCAGCATCTGAAGTCTCCTTACTCCATTGTGCAGTTGAGAGTTCATTGTGAGCATTTGTCTGGGACCTAGTGATAGCAGTGACCTGGATTTCCCCCAACAGGGGCTCGATCTCAAGTAGATCCGGTTTTGGCCAGCTGATCAGCTAGGTAATTTCCAGTTTTGTCTGGTCCCTCTACTTTGGAATGACCCTTGATCTTTTTCTAGTAGGTGGTCATCCCATTAGAGGTGACCAGATCATCAATATTTTGGATTAGTTTCCCATGTTTCAATGGTTTGTTATTAACACATAACATGCCTCTGGTTTTCCAGTTAACCAGGTGCTCCACGAACCGATTCCATACATAATCCGAATCAATGATTATGACCAGTTCATGGAGTTGGTGTGGCCAGCAGAGAGGATGGCTTGATGCACAGCCATCAACACTGCCACTTAACTACTTTGGGGACCAATTTTGTACCCAGCGGAGATGTTCTGGGGTCTCATTCACCCATGCATTCCTTATGCCAGCCACAAGTTATTTTTCCCCGTTGTTGTCAACATTGTAGGAGCATACATCCACATAGATAGTGGGTATTCCCTCACACTTGTTCTCTTCAAAGACTTTGTGTGGGGAATTAAGGTATGCCTCCATGTTGTCCTTGATTTTAAGACTTTCGTCTTGAGACAATTTTCTCTGGCACAATCATGCAAGTTAGCCAGATCTTGCGCGAGGGGACTCTTCTTGTTTTGGCCATATCTGACCTCCACAGGAAAGCCTTGCATTGACAGAATCCAGGAAGTAATTCGGGAATTACTCACATTAGTGAGTTATTCAGGCAGAACTTCCCTCCCGCTATGGGAATGAGTGAAGCTTAATGTGCAGCGATGGGGGAGGTTGGGTATCTCATAGATGGCACATTTAAACTGCATTAAAATAATGGTACTTCCTAAATTCCCTTTCCTTGTCTAAATGCTCCCAACAGTGTTGCCCGACACTTTCATCTTCATATTAAACACAGCACTCTTAAGATACTTATGGGCAGACACGGAACCAAGAATAGACTATACGACTTTGATACAACCACAAGCAGAGGGTGGGGCAGGATTCGCAGATATGGTTTCATAATATAGGGCTGCACAACTTGTGATTATAGTAGACCATTTCGAAAATGTCCACAAAAAACAATTGGTCCATATGGATAACACAGTGCTAGCGCTGGTCACTTTGGGGGAGTTGATGTTGGTCCCTCAACATTTGATCCCTAATAGAGTGGTCAAGCACCGTATACTGGAAATGTTCTGTTCTGACTGGAGGGAGAAGACCATATGGTTGTCACCTCTAAGATCCATATGGGTCCCACCTTTTAGGTATCTTATTGTATACCCATTGCATTTTCAATCCTGGTACAAGGCAGGCCTGAGCAGAGCTGGACAAATGTGGGAGCCGGGGCAGTACCTGTCCCTAGAATGGTTAGAAGAATGCCTGCACATAGGAAAACCTTCAGGGCTTCGCTATAATCAGCCAAAAGGCACCTAACTAGAGTCCCAATGGGGGGATAATTTAATAAGAGACTTGACCCCTTTGAAACATTGCTGTTGCAGAAATCAACCTCGAAGGGACTGACAGCTAGATTGTATGGAGAGCTGCTGCGAGCAAAGCCTCTCAACATTTTGCTCACCAGGGACAAATGGGCAAAAGCTTTTAGCAGTGAAATATCAGACATGATGTGGTCCAGAATGTGTCGGGGGGATTTTGCACTCCACGGTATCCTTACAGTACATAATGCAGGCCTTTAAAGTCCGACATCATTGCAATACCAACCGCCAGACCTGCTAAAATGTACTCAACAGATTCTCACTTTTGGAGAAATACCAACCACATGTGGTGGGGATGCTTCCATATATAGAGATACTGGGATGAGGTTCTTTTATGGCTGAAGGACCTCAAAGGCATATGGCACCAGTTGTCGCCATTGCTTCTCCTATTTGGGATGCGTGGGAAGGAGGACGATGTGATAGAGGAGGGCCACATGGTCTATTGGTTGCGGCTATTAGCTGTATCGTCCAATTTTGGAAGAGGGGGAAAACCCCAACAAAAAAGAAAGGTTTCAGAAAGTGAGTGACATATATGATATGGAATATTTAACCCTCCTGCTGGATGAGTCCAGGACGAATATAGACGGAGCCTGGCTTCCTTATTTCACTAAATATGGACAAAAGCCAGCCCCATAGGTGAAACCACAATAGACTGTATTATGAAGAAAGTATTGATGATGTATGATGCTCCACAGGCATTGCATGGGGGGGTGGGAGGGGGATGGGAGGGCTTTTGGGTGGGGCTGAACGATTTCAGGGTGTATCTGGATAAACTGAGAAAATGCCAATAAACTTGATAAAAAAAATAATAATAAAAACTTTCATAGACCCAATCGTGTGGCCTGCAAGAGGTGCTTTTGAACCCAAACTGGCCCTCTGCCCTAGACTGAGTTTGGCACCACTGGTCTGCATAGTGTGCTGCCTTTCTGGAGTGCATTCCTTTATGGCTATTACACATATATATGACAATATGATATGACCCCAATAACAGAATCAATTTAACCAAAATCTAAGATGAGAGCCAACTGAATCGTTGGATCCACACATATAGAGGAAGAGATCATCTGACACTTTGGTTCTAGAAAGTGACAAGAGAGGCGATGGTTTATTTTGTTTTTATTTTAGTATTTATTGCAGCGCACAATGCCCTCCGGCATCTAGGCGCTAGTTACAGAGAGTGCTTACATGGTACAAAGGATATGAAGTTATGCAGGCTGAGAAAGCTACTCCCATGTTACGGGGAGCTACATCAGCTTGCATACAGGTCAATATAGGTGAAATATACATACTGGTAAAGCTAATCCTCATGCTACGGGGAGCTACATCAGCTTGCATACAGGTCGAGATAGGTGAACTATACATACTGGTAAAGCTACTCCTCATGCTATGGGGAGCTACATCAGCTTGCATACAGGTCAAGATAGGTGAACTATACATACTGGGAAAGCTAATCATGCTATGGAGAGCTACATAGCTTGCATACAGGTCAAGATAGGTGAACTATACCTACTGGGAAAGCTACTCATGCTATGGGGAGCTACATCAGCTTGCATACAGATCAAGATAGGTGAACTATACATAGTGGGAAAGCTACTCCTCATGCTACAGAGAGCTGCTTGCATACACTGTCGGGGTAACTAGAACCATGGACAGACAGCTATTCCGCACGTTGCAGGGAGCTACTTCAGCGTGCATACAATGTTATGAGAGGTCCAACTATACAAGGTTACAGGAAGTGCTAGGTGCATATTAGGGTTACAAGATGCAATGGAGAGCCTTGCTACATGGTACAGGGGGTTATTTCAGGCCCAAAATAAGAACAATCACGAAGGTGTACATTCTGGGAAAGCCTCCTCATAGATCACAGGCTACTTCAACGGTGCATAACGACAGAAGAGGTGCATGATAACAAGTGTAGCAGCAGGAAATAAGGTAACTGCGTCAGCTGCTGAAGACGGCTAAGCCCAGGCTACATGCAGGCATAGGCGAGCATTGTGAGTCCATAAAAGAGGCATGTGCAATGGGATACAAGTTATACCTATCATATAACAGGCATTGTGTGACGTAGGCTTAGTTCAAACGATTCAGCGGGTCGTGTGTGAGTCGGTGACAAGTAGATACGTAAAGCAGAGAGTGAAGTAGCGTGACGTGGTCCCAACCACATACAAAGGTCCACATGATGTCCAGTACGCAGTGATTCACAACGGCAGTCTGTTTGGAGGGTTAATAGATGGGGCAGCAGATAGAGCAGTAAGGGGAGGGATGGATTGGATCAAGGGTGCCATGGGCAGCCTTCGGTGAGGTGAGGATAAGATCAGCTTTCATCAACGGTATGCACGGCACAGAGATATGAGTGGATAGTAGCACAATGGGCACCGCATTTGGTAAGGGGGAAGCATTGCAGTAGATGGGGACTTGAGGGAGGAACGCACGTTGGCGCTCTTACCTTTGGATGTAGCGTGATGTTAAGTATAAGTCGGAGCAAAGCTGCACATCAGGCCTGGCCGCGGGACAGTAGGGAAGGCATTGCACATGCGGACCGGATCGGACTTGATGTCTTCTCCTTGCTCAGCCTCAGTTTATGCAGTAGATTAGGGTTCTTACAGAGTCAGTCAGAAAACCTCTGCACAAAACCTCTGAGGAAAGGCACAGGAATCTTTAAACCCACTTATATTACTTTGTACTGGCAAAGGAGCTACAGTGTTCACATTTTCTGAATATCTGTCTACCACCTTTGCAGTGATCACATGTGCCAAGTCTTCCTGTTGCCATAGATCAGACAGCGTTCTGTTTGTTCTAAATCCACATTGCAGCTTTTTGCCTAATCATTTCTTCATTGCTTTTCAAAGCTAATACCTGGAATGATTATATAATTGCAGTACTCCAGTCAGACCACCTTTGAAGTTCGTTGAGTACTGAGTACATCTTTCAAATGCTAAATATTGCACAGTGCATAAGTATTCTGGAATGGATGACAAATAAGTCTTTAGAGAACAGAGTAGTATTTTTCCCAAGTGGGCCTGTCTACTAGCATTGGTCATCTCCAATACACCTTCGTCTTCTACCATGAGTACAACATATATCATTGTTCATGTCCAAATTATTTGAATAGTGGTTACCAATGCAGTTTCTAAAAAAATCCTCATTTTGATATGCTCACAGTATTAAATCAGAAGCTTTCAGAAAGTCGATTTGCGAGCACTAATTTCAAACCCGAGCTTAGAATCAAAGCGTTAGCATTGACTGTTTCCATGGTAATATGCAAAACTAAGCACTATTCAATAGGTGGAAGCCTTGGAAAATCTAAATGCAAACTTTACATTGACAAGTACTAACCAGACAGGTCACTAATATGCACAGTGCATGTTGTATTTTATTGCAATCATGGGACACTCTTTCTTTGCCTTCTGAATACAAGGCAATAGAAGAGTCACACTCCCCATCCCACACTTCCAGAAGGAAGTGAAGACCAATCGCTTATTCACTGAACCCTAATTCTACGGCTCTGGAGCACCAACCCTTCCTGCTCCCTATAGCTATCCCAGCTTCTGTGTTGTCCATACATCCTTACTTATAACCTCCTTAGAGCATCCCCCATCCTAACTAGACTGGCACTGTATTAATCCCAAACATACATATGTCTGTGTGTATGTATGTATTTATGTATCTATGTATGTATGCATGTATGTACGTTTGTAGCTATGTATAATGCATTTATGATGTATTTACAGAGCACTCTGATCGTCATCACAATAATATACCTGAACTTTGATGGCTTATTTACACACATAAAAGTTGTCCTGCCTGTGACATCTGACTAAGAAACTGTGCACACATGATTTTGATTATTTCTTACGCGCACCAGACAGGCTTAACTGCAATCGGGCACAGATGATAACTATCCATCAGGAATAGAGTGTCTAAGAACTACACATGATCTGTAGCTGATTAGCTCATTTGAATAGGAAGGTTTTTAACTTCATTCTGAATAATTTACGTTCTGGCATGCCTGGATTTCCACTGGTAACTGGTTCCACAATTTGTGACCAAACACGGAAAACCTCCTGTCGCCCTTGGAAACCGATTTGGCCCAGGGTACGCACATCAACAATTTATCTCTCGAACAGAGATCTCTTGTGGATTGATAGCGACCCACCCTGGCCGTCAGACATTTCGGTGCAAGACCATTGAAACATCTGTACATCGAACAGGCCTCTTTCAATTTAATTCTGTCTTCCACCCTTAACCGATGTAAGGATCTACGTTATGCCGAGACATGGTCCCTCTTTCCAAGATGACCGATCAACGTGATCGCCACATTTTGGGCCCTCTGTAGTCTAACAATCTGGTCTGCTGGAATCCCTGCCATTAGACTGTTACCATAGTCGAGATGTGAGTTAGTCATGGCCCCTATCACCACTGCATGGTCTTCCACGGGAACAAAACAGAGCACATTCCTGAGTATGCGCAGTGAATAGTGCGCTGCCTTCACCTTGGCACCTATCTTGGGTTCACTCTCCAGGTTTTCCTGCTAAATACACCCACAGGTTTTGGCTTTCCTTGAAAACTGAAGTTCCTCACCTAAAATCAAGGGATGTGGCCTTTGTCTTTCCACCATCATTCTACCTTCTGGCCCAAATAACCTCAATTTTCGCTGCATTCAGCTGTAACTGGATACATGCCATCCATCTCTTGATCTCTCCCATGCACTGATTGATCTTCTCAAATGCATCTGCAATATTCTCTGTCTCGATGTAAAGTTGGGTATCATCGGCAGAGGAATGGAATCTTAGCCCATCCCTCCTCAATATATTGAGCACCATGCGGATATACAGGTTGAAGATCAATGGCGAGAGTGCTGAGCTGTGTGGGACTCTTCACTTTAAACACAATAACTCAGAGAGAAAGCCCCCAGGGTCACCCATTAGGTCCTGTCCATCAGGAAGGAACTGAACCATTCCACCACAGATTTCGATGCCTTCCCAATTTGTTTTATGCGTTGGAGCATAATCCGATGGTCCACTGATAGGTCCATCATCAACAGTACTGTGGATCCCCCTCTATTCACTCCCTCCAACAGGTCATCCTGGACAGTCAGTAGTGCGTTCTATGTCCCATGATTGGGTTGAAACCAGTACTGGTGTTCATCCAGTAATCTCTTACAGTGCACAAAGGCCTGGAATTGGACACATACTACTTTTTCCAGAATGTTAGTGGGCCAGCACACTTTGGCCACCGGGTGGTAGTTTTTTAAGACTGTTGGGTATAAATTGGTCTTTTTTAACAAGGATTCACCAGTGTCCTCTTCAGAGCACTTGGGCCATGGCCCTCCATTAATGATTTCTTTACAAAGGCTGTTAAAAATGGAGTAATATGTGCTGCCAGGCACTTGGCCATACATGCCAGCATCGGGAAAGCCAAATCATTTGTTGGCTTTAATTGAAGTATCAGGGATTGGACAGATTCATCCTCCATACATTGGAAGTGAAAGCTCTCATTTACTTCCTCAAACTCTTCTATGTCCTTCACTTCTATGGGCTCATCCCTTTTTTCAAGGAACATCACTTTGGCAATACCTTCTCGGATATCCATTTTCTTTTCTTCAAAAATGTTTTTAAACTTGTTGGCTTGTGCCTGCGTAGGAACAATAGGCACTTCCATAAATAATGGGGTCCTGAACCTGGACACTATGTCAAATAGCGCCCTAGCTTGATTCCCTGCCTGTTTGATTTCTCTATGAAGGAATTCTTTTTTTGTTGCCAACAAGGCTATCTTGTACGCTTTTAATAGACATGTTCACCTTCAATGTGTCACTGTCCTGCTTGGAGGACCTCCACAGTTTAATTGCCTGTCGCACCTCTTTGCGCATTAAGGCCAACGCCGGTCCAAACCAAGGTTTGGATTGTTTGGAGGTGTTTAGTTTTAAGAGTGCATATTTATCACAAATCTCCTCTAAGATTTCTGATCCCATTTTTAAAAAGTCTTTGCACGACAGCAGGACATCTAGGTCTGCTAATCTTCCCTGAATCTCATCTCCTGGGATTTTAGCCAGGTCTTCTGCCTTACGTATCCACTCTGGCATGCTCTCTCGCCCTCCTCCTTTCTGTACCTTTTTTTCCAATAATCCAAATAGTTGTAGACAGTGGTCTGACCAGAGTAGTGGGATGGTTTCGCAAAATTGTGCAGCCCCTCCTCTTGCTGCTATCAAATCTAGGCAATGCCCCTTATTGTGTGAAATTGCCCTAGTAATGATCTCCCGGCTGTGACTGTCCAGAGGTTCCGCCAATGCGGCTGAATTTAGATGTATTTAATTATCCAGCCAAATATTGAAGTCACACAACAGAACTACCAATGATATTTCTGGTTCTAACTTCTAAACTAAATCTAAGTCCATAATTGCATCACCATTTACTGGCTAGTATATTCAAATAAACGGAGGGATTTAAACATTACATTAATCTGTTAATAGTAAATCATCCATTTTTGAAAATGTTATTTAATTCAGTATTATGGGGCAGGCTGGGATGGTAGGAAAGGGAGCATTTGCCTGCAAACCCCCCACATCCCCCCACCCCATGAGCAGGGTGGTTGGGCTGTTGCTCCAGAGCTTTAATATGTAGAAAAAAGAGACAAAACTTCAAGATCCCACCTGCCTCGAAGGAACGGAGTGCTGAAAGGCCTACATAGCCACTGTGTAGATGGGATAAGGCACTCATTGAGGCTCATGTTCCAATGGGGTGTAACATTAATGGAAGCTGTAAAAGCCTTGAGTAAAGCTTTAATGCAATATCCCTATGGGGTCCACCCTTTTTATGCACCAGCATTGTAAACGCTGCCTGTCATGTTGTGCATGGCAAGAAGCGTTCAAAATTCAAATGAAATGCAGGCCGACATAGTCGCATGTCGTGCAGCCTTTAAATATAATTGTGAACAAAGCTTACAATGAGTGTGTAGTAAGAAGCATTCACAATTACAAGTAAATTCTGCCTGGCATGCGAGTATGGCAGGCAGCGTTTACTCTGTACAGCGGAGTGTAAAAGTGCAGTGCAAAAGTCGGCGTACAAGTGTGCATGGCACCTTTTAACCTGTATATTTGCACTCAGCTATGCACATAATGAAAATTTGGCATCAGGGACCAGGCTGCACTTGAGTGCAAATGTACCAGTTCCCCACTGTCAAATTACGAATACTAGCAAAATGCTCTCCACAGTGTTTTCATCAGTTTTGCAGAAGTGCCTGGGTGACCGCCACAGTGAGAGAGAATGAGAAGATCCTAGATTGCAGTAGCATTTTCATATCACCAGTCAACAATGTATGATTATAAATGTTATAAATGTTGGCAGCACTTCGGCCTATGCAACCTTGTTCTGTTGAAATCCTCAGCAGCTTATCTCAACCCCTACATGCCAAGGAAGTAAGCGTTCATATTTTGTTAGACATTGGGCCTCATTACAACCTGCCAGGGCCGGACCGCGGTAAATCCGTGACGGCGGTAAAAACGTTTCCGTGTCCGCAAGGTTGCAGAAAGACCGTCCGATTACATGTTGTCGTTGATCGCGCGCACCACACGGACGCGGAAACGTTGTTACCGCCATCACGGAAAAAGTCACAGAAATTGACATAGCGCTGCCACAAGTAGTGCAAAACCTGTGTCCGCCTCCGTCGCCACGGACACGGAACCGGAAATACCATGATCGCCAAAACAGGAAACAGAGAGGCGGCCATCATATAAAAGCACAATCCATTGCCATCCAGAGTCAGCACAAGCACAATCCATACTGTGAGAAGGCAAAAGGAACCACCAGCATGTCTGCCAGGATTCCAGCTAAGAGGCAGTGCAAACAGCGCTTCAGTGAGGCGGAGCTAACTGTCCTGGTGGAGCACATTGTGGAGAATGCAGAGATGCTGTTCAGCGCCGATCAACAGCGTGCCACACAGCAGCGGAGGAAGGAAGTGTGGGCGGAAGCAGCACGCAAGTGCACCGCTGTGGGCGTGACATTGCGGAGCGTCAAGGACTGCCACAAGCGGTGGGACGACCTCAGGCTGAGGGTACGCAACATGATATCCACACACCGCCAACGCAGCAGTGGTACAGGCGGAGGACCTCCTTCCCCACTGAGGCTGCAAGCATGGGAGGAGCGTTGCAGCAGTGTCCTCCACCTTGAGGGCATCCATGGTATCGGGGAGGCTGAGGCAGGGGTGAGCCCACCTGCAGATGCTGGTAAGTGGTGAAACCTGAATGCCATTTGAGAATATGTAGATGGCAGTACTGGGCCATAGGACCCATCAACAACCCCCCCCCCCCAGCAGTGCATGACTGGCCCATAGGACCCATTAACAACCCCCCGCAGTGCATGACTGGCCCATAGGACCCATTAACAACCCCCCCTCCCAGCAGTGCATGACTGGCCCATAGGACCCATCAACAACCCCCCCACCCCAGCAGTGCATGACTGGCCCATAGGACCCATTAACAACCCTGCCCCCACAGTGCATGACTGGCACATAGGACCCATTAACAACCCCCCCCCAGCAGTGCATGACTGGCCCATAGGACCCATGAACAACCGCCCCCCCCCCGGCAGTGCATGACTGGCCCATAGGAACCATCAACAACCCCCCCCCCACAGCAGTGCATGACTGGCCCATAGGAACCATCAACAGCCCCCCCCCCAGGAGCCCCCCCCAGCAGTGCATGACTGGCCCATAGGACCCATCAACAACCACCCCCCCTCCCCCAGCAGTGCATGACTGGCCCATAGGACACATGATCCATATGGCAAGCAACATCAGAAAAATGCATACCCCCAGCAATCAGATGCATGTAACTAACACTATTCAATGTCCAACCTGTATGACGCATGTGATGCACCCATCAGCCACCACCACAATACTAATTGCATGTCCTTTGTGTCCCCACAGCCGTATAAAGTGACAGTGACACTGCACAACAGGCCAGGCAATCTGCACCGGCAAGTGCCCAAGCCACCGCCACCACACAAGAGGATGCTGCCGGCAGTTCGGCATCTCTGCCCACATTACCAACTGCAACTGATGTGCCGCCCACCACCACCGACATCCCCACCATCTCCACACTGCCTGAGGCAAGACAGGTACCACGGGAACCCATCATGGCCACCCAACCCAACACAGAAGGCTGCAGCACTGCAGAGGGGGCAGCCTGTAGTGATAACAGTGCCCCGCAAGAGCACTCTGATACTGGGCCACAGGGGGAGATGCCCACATTTGAGGACATGGGTTCCTTCCATCAGCTGGAGTTCAGCCCCACTTCACTCAGGAGTCCCATGAGGTCACCCACCCCATCTATGGCCGAGCTGAATACCCGCATGGAGCGGATGGAGGAGCAGCAGGCTACCCTCACCCAGCTGGTGGAGAGGCAGCTTGAGGAATCTAGGTTGCAGAGGGAGAGTTATAGCACCTCAGTGCGTCGCCTGTCAAGGTCTATTGGACGCTTTGGTAGCACAATAGTCACCCTTGCACGCCATGTGTGGACATTGATCATTTCATTGGCAGTGCAACTAATCATTTATTGTCGTCACCTGGTTCATGCATTGCTGTGAATGTGCTGTGTCTCAAAAGTAAATGCGAATCAGGCCATCCTGTGCTCTCTGGCCATCAAGTGGACCCCCAGGGGGAGGTGGTGCCATCCCATCCCCATCCCCATCTCCATCCCCATCCCCATCCCCATCCCCATCCCCATCTCCATCCCCATCCCCATCCCCATCCCCATCTTCCTCATCTGCGTCTGGTGGCATTGGGATGTTCCTGCGCAGGCATATATTGTGCAGCATGGCACATACAAACGTGATTTTACCCGTCTTCACTGGGCTGTACAGCAGTGATCCGCCAGATCTGCTCAGACAGTGGAAACGTGCCTTCAGCAGTCCGAATGTCCTCTCAATCATTCCACATGTGCGGACATGTGCCCTATTGTATGCCTCTTCATGCCTGTCCCTTGGTCTCCGTACAGGTGTCATCATCCATGGCGTGAGTGCATATCCGGCATCACCTACATGGGATATAGATGGGGGAACATGTCAGTGTTTGTGGCATCATGTACTCATCTGATGCTGTGCAATCTTGTATCATTGTTCATTCATGCATATGTGCCATGCAGTGTTTGGAGGTGTATTTTGGGCATCAGAATGTATGTCGGAAACTGGATATGGGCCAACACATTAACGTGCATGTCTACTGTGCCCTGCGGGTGACATTTGATTGTGAGCATGTCACAGTGCAGTGCTGTCCACAAATGGCAGAGTGACTCCACTGTACTGAAGTAGTAGATTCACGACGTCTCATTTACAAGCATTTCGTGCATTTTAAGGGCAGTGTTTCATTTCAGGGTGGGTGTCTGCAGTGGCACAAGGTTCATGGGACAGTGACGGGATGGGCTGTGGCAGGGTGTGCACGAGCACATTGTGGTGACCTGTCATGTCTTCCTTTGTGATGTTTGGTATCGGCTGTGTATTTGGCAGATGGAAGGGGTGGTGATGCATGTGCGGTCACAGCGGCACACTCACAATGCTCATTGGCCTGGACACACACACACCACATCGACAGGGTGGGTGCATTGTCAGCTGTACTCACCCAATAGCCATGTGCTTTGTCCGGCATAGCGTTCCATGTACCGTGGCAACGTGGAATTTCGCAGTACCATTGAGTCATGGGTTGAGCCTGGGAAATGTGCGCAGCAGTGTGTGATCAGTTGCATGGCATCACATGCCATCTGTACATTCAACGAGTGATACTGTTTCCTATTGCGGAACACCAGCTCAATTGCACGTGGTACTGTCAGCTCTACGTGGGTGCAGTCAACTGCGCCAATGCATTTTGGCATGCCTGCTATGGTATGGAAGGCCAACTTGGTGGCAATGACCTCAGGGAGGGTGCGGGGTAGGGCTATGGGTTCCAACACATGGTGCAACAGGGCATCCAGTACCTGTACCAGGATTTTTGAAAAACAGGGTTGTGATATGCCGTGCAGCTCACCAACCTTGTGTTGATAGGTGCCAGTGCCAAGGAAATGCAATACTGCCACAACCTTCAGGAGGGGGGGGTGGCGGTGGGGGTGTCAATTTGGCTGCTGATGTCATCCTCAATCATGGCGGTTATGTGCAGTATTGTTGCACGGTCCAGCCGGTATAGTGTGTGGATCTGTCCTGGGGTGAGGTTCCAGGGTGAGGCCCTGATGCGTGGTATTGATGGCTGGCTGCCGGATAGGGCCGGCTGGACAATGGGGTTTGCCATAGGTGCAGGGTTGGCTGGTTGCCGCCTGCGCCTCCTCCGACTCCTCCTCCTCTGCGCCATTACTGCCATCATGTGCAGTGCTGCCTGTTGGTTGAGTAGGCCCAGTCCCAGTACTACTAGAGCTGCTGCCTGCATGGTTCTGTGTTGTGTTGGGCTGGGTGTGGCCCTTTTGTAGGCTCCAAGTGGGCTGGTAGGTCCAGCTGGGCTGATTTGGTGCACCTGTGCCCTGATTCAGTTCAGCAGGCAGTGTTTAACGTCATGTTCGCGGTGGCGGCGGTGGCGGATGGGGGTGGTGCTATTTCCGGGGCCGCGGGTCATGATTGAGCGGACGTGGAAACGGTGCCGGTATGGTTTTATCGGCAGTGTTAATTCCGGACCGGAGTACTTGTAATGAGGCCCATTGTCTTGGTTTCGTTCTGTAAGGACTCCTCCCCTATGTCTGATACATGTCCTGATCACCAGTGAGTTCATAACAAAAAGAAACAAATAGCACCCTGACTAGCACCCATGGATATTCCTATATGACAATGGTTTGTGGTACTCACTTTGAGGCACAGTTGAAACACAAAGAGGGAAAGATGTAATATATAGGTATTAATTATTAGTAGACTACACACTGAGGGGTAATTTAAAGTTAGACTACATTTTTATGAAATACTGCTGGAGAAAGTTACCACATCTGCCGTTGGTATTTCTGAAAATGGACCAAATTCAGAGTTCACATCGGCACATGTGTTATTTCTGGAATACCTCCGTAGGTGTTTAAGATATACCCCCTCCACTGTTGGTAACATAATGAAGTATTTTTTTAAAACATTTTTTGTAGCCATTTAGACCTTCATTCCAGAGGTGGATATTGATTATTCACAGTAGATGCTCAAACCATGAATGTACATGTGTTTGTATGCACAAAAGTGTCTGCTCCTTTTATGTATAACCTAGATATGATGATGAGATGGGGGCACCAGAGCTGCCCACCGTTTCACCCACATACCTTGGCCGTTTGTAAAAATGTTTTAGAGCAACTATGCTTCCCATCTGTTCAGTAAAAAGGTTTTAAAAAATCAAGACAGATTTGGGTTTCTTACATTCACCTTTTAGGTGGAGGTAAAAATAGGCAGATGTTCACTGGAAAGTTAACTTATACTGCCACTGGTGTTCACATAGAAAACCACCGGTAGTATTTGATCAAACCATAAATTGGGCAGACAGTAAAAGCAGCAGTATTTTCCAATTTCCATCAAATGTATTGGTACCAGTCAACTCTGAATTACCGCCTGGTCTTGTCTCGACCACTCTTATGTGGCCAACTTTCGAAATACTTATAAATCAACAGCATGTTCATATATGTAAGCATTTCAGTACAGATATATCCTTGCACATATACTTTAAACAGTCACAAATACACTGAACCCATGAGCACAGTCGCGCAAACTGAAACAAAAGCACACACACACTCACAAACACACATAGCAACATACACACACTCTCTCTCCCTCCACCATCTTGAAAACACAATGGTCACGTGCAGTTCTCTGTTTCCATGAAGTAAAAGATGTAGCTGGCTTTCCGAGCAAGTGCAACTTGAGAGCACAGTAGAGCCAAGTCCCCTTTGCATATTTCACATGCCGCTGCACCCAGTTGAGGCATTGGCTTTACCCCTTTCATTTTTCTAATGAAGTGATTCAAACTTGCTTCATGAACCTACGTTTCAAGTGAAGATCTTCTTATATTTTGTCATGTTGCTTTATCATTTGACTTGGGGCGTTCACAGACAGTTTTATTGACCAGTGTACTAATTTAGCCCTAGAATGACAACTTCACAGAAACTGATTCGTTGATTCTAATATTGATGATGGAATAGGAGAAGATGAAGTCTGCTACACTGTCTAAATTTGAAAATGTGAAATGAGGAAACCAGGGCTCAAATTCCCTCTTTTAACACACATAAAACTATGTCTCATTTAACATTGCCCTCTGTAGGGAAAGAGTCACCCATTCACTGATATGGGTTTAAAGACTACGGTCCTACTCCATAAATAATTATAATATTAACAATGTATATAATGCATATTGATTTAGAGGGAGTATGCCAAGTCAGGGTCTTGTGGTGGGCCGTTGGGTAGACAAGGTGCCATTTAAAGGTATATCTGAATATCTGAAATGCATTGGATTACATCTGTGTATGTCATTAAGGACGTTTTTACCTACTGGAACAAAGTACACGTTTCAAAAATGTAGAAAAATAACAGTCATTTTGCATCAGATAATGTGCAAGGGTTCCCACCAGTTTATGAAAAGTCCTTTGACAGAACAGTTGGTGCTATCACTACACATTCCGAGTGCAGTAGAGTTCTGGGATACACCAGATAATAAATAATGAATTTAAGACGTTTTTACAGTGTTGGTATGGGTATCTTTCCATGCCAGCTCACTTTGGCTCTTAGAGCAAAGCCAGACCCTCTGGCACAGTTATTGCACCGCTCTCCCAATGAATAATATAGCTTCCAACCCTCTTTCCATTGTCCTAAAACAAAAGATGGGATGGGGGAGATATAGCCTGCTGTCAAAATGTAAAGTGGGAATGCGTGAAATCATTGTACTATATGTGGAATGTGGGAGAAGCTCCCTGTGGCCCAGTTCTCTGACACCACAAACATAACTGAACTATATGTTGCATAAAAATAAAGTAATGGCAATCATTTTGAATAAATACACTTGAGAATGTGTGGGAAGGGGAGAGGTTGGTATCGAGTTTATTTGTTCTGGGGACCGCTGCATTGTGGTCTTGGGCCACTGCACCATGGTGAGAAAATTATACTTGCCCCCCCTCCCTAAGCCAATAGTGTTCAGACCTCCCCTGCCAGTATCAAAACCAAGTATTGGTACAAGACAAAGGTTACATACATATCAATATTGTTATAATTCAATATAAATCACCCCTCACCCATGTACATATGTTGCTGTGGGTTGCTAGTAAGTGCATGCAATCTGAAAGCAGGCCATAATGAATTCATCTAATTCTGCTGGTTTTCATTCGAAAATCAGTGCCTTCAATGAAGATCACACAAATTGTGTGTTCACCAACACAGCATAGGATGTTTTTTTGCGTGGCTTCTATAATACAAAGATGAGTACCCATCCCACTTCACTTCGCAAATCTGGCCCGGCAGGTGCATAATCCATACACTACTGTGAAATGTCAAGAGAGAGGAAAACATTTTATTTACATCAGTATCATTTTCTGCAGGAATGCAAGTGACAAAATGAATCTGCCTTCATCGTAAAATGGCTCTTTTTAAATATCTATGGTTTTCACATGTCACATGTTATGTTATGTTTTGTCATTGAGCATTTGTATATTGCCTTTTCACCATTTTTATGATCTCAACACGCTGTGGGTTGAACGGGCTCTGGGACCATAGTCCAGTTCAGTGGAAACATTGGGCAGTAAGTAGTGCTTGTATGCACGCTGTATGGGTATAACTAGGGCACATTTTCATGGTGGGTAGCTGCATTCTAATCCTTGGAGTGGTGTGAAAGTTTTGTGAGACCAGTATTATGTGTGCAGCTAGGCCAAATTGTCTTGGGGGTAGCTGCATACTAGCGGATGTGGTGCATGTATGTGTGATTATGTGTGTCACTAGGCCGATTTATTATTGGAGATTGCCACATTCTAATTGTTTTATGGTGCAGAGGCAAGGATCAGCATATTGGTAGGTATGTGTGAGTATCCGTACAGTTGGAATAGATCTGCAGCTCCTGATTACCTTCCTGTACCTGCTGAATTAACTTTGATACCTATTGCAGAGGTTTGATGCTCGGTCTAGTGTGGACTCTATTTTATTTCTACAAGCATGGCCATACTTCTTTCTGGCGTAACACTATAATCAATGTTGATTTTGGCAGTTTCCCAGCTGCTGTACCAGGCTCTTAACTTTCCTATGCTTTGGAGAGTTTAGTGTTTAGGTCTAGGCCTGGCAGAGGCTGCAGAGGGTAGTGGCTATTCTAGTGGTAACAGTCCAGGTGCATTATTGGGCCAAGTGATATACTGTCCACCATCCATGTCTCTACCTGAGGGGGCAATTGCTCATTGGTTAACCCCTTCTCGATAAGCAATTACATCCAGTGAGAATTACAAGTACTTCCTAAGATACGTGCATTGGCTACTTTATAAACCCGAAGCGTCCAGCCTCAAAAGTCAGGCTGTGTTATTAGTGCTGTACCTGTCTTGCATTTTTAGGTGCAGAAGATGGCTGAAAATTCCAGGAGTAGTGTACGGTTTGACTTGTACGCAGCAGCTCATCGTTGTCACTTACAAGAGCTGGCCTGATCTAGGAGTGTGGTACATCGCTAGTGAAACTAAAAGCCAGCCCGGTCATAATGTTTGAACATAAGTGCTACTAGGTCCAGTGTTCTCGGTCCCATGTACAGTCCCTTGTATTCATTTACAGCGGTTGGCTGAGTCTTCCAGGTGAAGTTGATGGTTTCAGTTTGTGAGTGACCTTGTGTCATTGTCCCTTACAAGACTGAATTTGCCAGAGACATCAACTGATCTAAGAGCGTAGGGCATACCCAGTTGAAAGGAAAGAGCCAGCCCAGTCATAGTGTTAGAACGTAAGTGCTACTCGGCTTAGGGTTAAGAGTCCCTGGTTAAGAGTAGGGTTAAGAGTCCCGGGCTTTAATTACCAGATGAATTAAGGGCACACACAGTGATCACGTTACCACACAGGTGCTACTGCATATTTATTGACAAACATATAAGGAGCCAACACAATCATAACAATAAACACAATAAACACAAATGTTACTGGTAACTGGGTTCCAAGTCCCGGGCATTCTTACCTATCCATAGTAGTGGACTCAAGGCCATTTTTCAACTGCAAGCTGTTGGTCAGGAGTCCTGGTTTCATGGAGGGGCATAGGCCAGATCAGTCTTTTGCACTATTTAAGGGAAGAGCCAGGTTTTGATTTCTTTCCAGAATGCAATGTAATCTTGCATGTGTCGGATGGGCAGCGAGATCCAGATTGTTGGCACCAGGGTTGAGTAGGCAGACCCTCTGTTCCTGGTTGATTTGGAGGTGGGGGCCACTAGGAGGAGGGGCGTGCTTGACCTTATGGTGCGGTTGGGAGGTATGGCGTAATCACTTGTTGTAAGTATTTAGGTCTGGCTTTGTGCATAGCTCGGTGAGTAATGAAAAGGATTTTGAAGGTGGCTCATTGCCCAATTGGAAGCCAGTGCAAGATGCAGAGGGCCGTTGTGTGATGTCATTCCTTTGTCTGAGGGCAAGGAGGAGCCTGGATGTGGAGTTCTGTACTCATGGGAGTTTGTTTAGTTGATAGGCTGGTGCACCTAGGTATAGGGAGTTTGCAAGTCAAGTCCAAACATGACAATGGAAATAATTGTTGTCAGTCTATTTGGGTCGGTGAGGTAAGGGAAGATGTGTTTCAGAAGCCGAACATGGAAGTTGCAGGATTTGGATACATTCTTAGCATGGTATGACAAGTTAGGTCAGAGTCCATTGTGCAGCAAAGGTTTTTGATAGAGGTAGAGATGGGGTGAGGGTAAGCGAGAGTGGCCAAGCAGACGGTTGTGGGAATAGAGCTGTTTTAACGCACACCATGATCTCCGTTTTACCTGCCTTCAGAAGGAGATAGCTACTCACCCTTGAGAAATGTCTGTCACCCATTCTGCTAGGACAGGGTGAAGGTCGGTGGCCCATTTGGGAATCCTGAGGATGATTTGTGCGTCATAGGCATAATTATAGGTGCAGTTGTGAGAGTTGATGAGCCAGGGCAGATGGGTCAAGTAAAGGTTGAAGAGATGGGGTGAGATGCAGACACCTTGGTGTACTCGGTGCTCTCTGGGTGTGCGGTGGAGAATAAAGGGGGAAATAGGTGATTTGCTCTCTGTTGGGGATGAAGGCACATCCCTGAACATTCAAACCAGAGAGAATACAACCTGCTAGGCAAGAAAGGATAACAAGTTTTAATCTCACACAAAGATGAGAGCAACAGCAAAGAACTCTGTTGCTAAGAATGTTCTGCCGCAAAAAGGGTACAAGCAAAGGCTCAAGAGGATACACATTGTCATTGTGACACTATCATACAGTAAAAACCCACATGGATGGTTGGTGTGCACTTATACCGGGTCCACCTGCTCCATAAGGGATGCCAGGTCATTTGTTACAGCCCAGTACGTCTGTCTTCCATCACGTGGGTGCTGCAGAGATCATCTTTTTCTCATTGATGAAGGTCAAAGAACAAATTAACTACATTCCTAACACAATGCTAATTCATCATTATAGTGTGCACCTGGCAGGCTTTAAGACTGGCACAAAGGAGGTTCTGGGGCACTCTAACCTCCACACACACATTTCACTCACTCCCTTCAGTGCCATCCGATGTCAAGGTCTCCGCCCTCGGTTTGTACTTTAATGTATCCCTGCCAGCACCTCGCAATACAAATCATATGATTTTAGCTCAAAGATGTGCAATGTCTGTCCTCTTTGAACATTTCAGGACTTGCTACTTTGGGGTTGGTGGTCAAAGGGCACCTGGTGCCATGGAATTCAGCGATCTTGAGGTTTAGTCAGTTATGTGGGCTATAACTCGTGGTCGCCTGGGGATGGGCCGGGTCACGCTTTGGCCAGTGTGTGATAACATGCACACCAGGCTCCAGTCTATGATCGCAGCCTTTTAGGGCACATTTCTTAAAGATAGAAAAACATCTTTGGAACACTGTTAGAACAATGAATGAGCGTTATGGTGGATGGGGGTCTGGGTATTCCTCACGGGAGCTCGGGCATGGCTGGAGATTTCCCTTGTCTCGTAATTAGACCTAGTATATGAAATTCTGCATTCACTGCACAGGCCTTGTCTCCAAACGTAGGTTACTAACATCTGCCCAGAATGCACTAACATCTATACAAAATTGCAGTCTTGCTGGTGCCTTGTACTACACTATGTGGGTTCATTATATTGGGGTGGGGTCCTACCACTGTCCCCCTGCCCCTGGCCCATCATAGTGCTTTCAATGTTGCTCGTCTTATTCAAAAGCGCTTAGGGGTGTATGATGGGGTTGCCCCCTTCCAAACACACTCCAAACCCCAGAAATGTGCACACAATACGTAGATGCTCCCCCAAAACAAGAAATGCAGTACATGATTTGTAGAGGAACCACAAACCCCAAAAATGTGGCATGCAATGAGTAGCGGCACCCTAAAACAAAAACTACAGAATGGGGTGAGTCTTTTCACCATTTCCATTACCAAGGATGAGCTGCAGCGACTGAGCCAGCAAGAATTACCTAAAATCCCCAGTCAGGCGCACAGCGTGCATGGGGTGAAGTGGAGTGAAAGTGGTCCTTCGTGGTCCCACTGTGTTATTTTTCTTTTGGGTGAGTATTTTCACCATTCCCATTACCAAGGAGAAGCTGCTGCAACTGAGCTGGCAAGAATTAGATACAATCCCCAGTCATGAGCGGAGCGCATGCGGTGTGAAGTGGAGTGAAAGTGGTCCTTCGTGGTCATTCCGGGGCAGGCGGGCTGGTGAGGGTAACCTGCAATCAATATCCTAGCTGGTGAAGCGACAACCCAGGAGTGTCTCCAGTGTTTTCAGCAGAGCTACGTTGGGAGTGAAATCAGTTACTCTTGTACCAAATTGAAATGACACGCTTGTACTAACTGTGTACAAGAGAAACAAATAACGTGTTTTCTCTTTCCTTGGCCCTCTACTCATATTGACTACTGCCTTTGGTGAGGCCTGTTGGGGAACGCTCTGACTCTGTTTTTGACTTGTGCTCCACTGCAATCCAGCTCCAAGCTAAGGGTACGGGCAGCAGTGTAAAATAAGGCAGTGAGCTGTGTGGGGGGAGTTTGCTGACTTATCTCTTCATAGCCCACTGCACCTCTACTTAACCTTATATTGCTGCCCCCCCTTGTAATGCCGGAAAAGGCGGCGAGCGCTGCAAAGCAGTGGCAACCCGGGGAAAGAAACCCTATGGACTATGTTCATCTAAACAGCCCAATGACATTGGCCTAGAGCCACAGAAGGCTGGTAAAGAGGGGAAAAAAGGGTCAAAAATGCAAGAGGAGCTGGGCCAAAAAAAGGCCTGTTGGCTGACTTTTTTCCTGCTAAATCACCAGCTCATGCTACACCACTACGCGTATTTGATATAATCCCCCCCTCTAGCGAAGGCTGATAATAGCTACCTACCGTTGGATCTCGATAATGATTCATTACTTCAGTTATGCCATGCCCTCAAGGAACGCACTTCCCCTACTGTGGGTGGGGGGAAAGGAGGGGCTGCAGAAAAAGAACAATCACAATTGCAGCTACCTCTACCAGACCCCTCACCAGGAGAGGAGGAACAAGCATTGCCGCTACCAAAGAGTGAAGCAACCCTGGGAACTGCGTCCCCTACAGGGGTCATGGGGGTAACCCACTGGTGGCTGAAATAAAGGACACCCCTCAGCCCGGTACAGGGGTGGCAGCTAGTTTATCTGCTAGCCCGAATATGTTCTTTGGAACTACATTACCCTCAAGTACGCTCACCAAGGATGAGCATAGTTCTCATGAGACTTCTATAAACCATAATAATGGTATTTTAAACTTTGCGGTTACAATTTTATTAAAATTGTATGGCACAATGCACAAAGATCTGAAACTCCAGGGGGTGGCCATTGCAAGTATACATAAACATCTAATAGCCTTAAAACAACCCAAAGAAAGAGCAATCATTGATCTGCGGGGAGAAACCACCCATAAACTATCTGGCGTAATAGGGGTGTCCCAAGATTGTGCTATTGTGGAGCCCCTGGTAGTGAACCTTGGTTTGGCACCACCATTATCCCTTGCAGACTTGATGAAGGGCTCATTGGACTTTGTGCCTGTAACTAATCATCAGGGGAGACAGGTAAAGCAGAAAACACTGATGCCACAAATGAAGGCTATCACTGACCTGCCCCCCTTGAGGGAGAAAACATGAAGCAAATTGTCCTCCATTAAATTCAACACTGCACCCCTGCAGCTCTAACATGTCAAAAAAACAAAGGAAACGAGCAGCGAGACACAAAAGACGGTCGGCACAGACTGTGGGCGCACTTACTAGCTGGTTGATAGAGGAAGCACCGGCCTGTATAATACCCACTTGGGAGGAGGATAAAGCTACTAAACAGGCAAACATAGCATGTAATCATGTAGTTGGACCAAGTATCCCTCTATAGGGGACTCAGCATCTACTGGTTGCCACCACTACGGCCCTTTGTAATGATTCTGAGGTGATAGCTTCCACTTCTAATTCTTCCCTTTCATACTCTCCCCCCCCCACTGTATTACCCCAGAAAACTTTGACTATTGCAACTAAGGTAGTTGCAAATGGGCGGGAGTTGAATCGTGCCTCACTCCTGTCTCTGTTCAATAAGGTACCCTCTCTCAGGATACTTAACACTGGCAAATTTTGACTTTGTGGAACCACTCTGCACATTAAACACCAAGGGCCTCATTACACGTTGTGCGTTAAGGGCTTAACGTTACCGGTAATGGAATACCGGTATCGTTAAATCCCAACCCCAATTACGACCCGGCTTACCGCTATTAGTGGCACCGCTAAGTACGGTGCCACTAATAGCGGCTTGTCCGCGGGCGCGCGACCCTACATCCCGTAAATAGCAGCATGTCGCTAATAGCACACCATCACAAGCCATGCAGGCATGCAAATAGCAGCATGGTAAAGCCCCAAAAACCCCTTACCGGCATGGCGCTAATACCGGCATCGCGAACCCCCCGTTAAGAGAACTGAGCAGTGTTCCCTCCTGCCACAGGTGGACACAATCAGCACAGGTGGAGGCAATGGAGAATTTGGCAACACAAAAGGAGCACACCACACCACACCCCTTCACACACCCCTTCCCACACCAAGATGGTTCCAATACTAGCAGCATTACATGGGCTGGAGGATATGATTGCAGTGCAGCAGCAACAACAACAGGCAGCACAGAGGAGATGCAGCAGAAGGAGGAGGAGGAGGGCAAGACAGGCGCAGCAAGCACCACCAGGGCACCTAGTAATACCACAGAGGCAGCCACCAATCCCCAGGATCCGAGCCAGTCCATTTAACCTAACCCCTGAGCAGATACACACCCTGTACCGTCTGGACCGGGATACCATCACCAGCAACATGGACATGATACATGACGACATTGTGAGCCTTATAGACATCAGAACTGCTATCCCCCCTCTACTGAAGGTGGCGACCAGGCTCCACTTCCTGGCCACAGGCACCTACCAGCATACAGTGGGAGAAGATGCATGGCATCTCACAACCAGTATTCTCATGCACATTGAACCAGGTACTCGATGCCCTCCTGAAGCATGCACGTGATCACATATTCCTGCCACGGACTGCCCAGGAGATCGCAAACACCAAAGTTGGCTTCTATTCACTGGCAGGCATCCCAAGTTGCATCGGGGCCATCGACTGTACACATGTGGAACTGGTGGTCCCACATCACAATGAAGTAGTCTACCGAAACAGAAAGCAATTCCACTCTATTAATGTCCAAATGGTATGTGACGCAAACAAGATAAGCACACATAGTTGTGCCCGATTTCCCGGATCAACCCATGATTCAATGGTCCTGTGGAACTCAACAATAGCACGCCACATGGAGCGACAAGCCGGACAACATTCGTGGCTACTTGGTGAGTAGCAGGGCAAGCACATGGCAGTGTGATTTGGGGAGGGAGAGATACATACTCCAACTGGGTGTGATTGGGGGGAGAGATACATACTCCAACTGGGTGTGATTGGGGGGGGAGAGATACATACTCCAACTGGGTGTGATTGGGGGGAGAGATACATACACCAACTGGGTGTGATTGGGGGGGGAGAGATACATACTCCAACTGGGTGTGATTGGGGGGGGAGATACATACCCCAACTGGGTGTGATTGGGGGGGAGAGATACATACTCCAACTGGGTGCGATTGGGGGGGAGAGATACATACTCCAGCTGGGTGTGATTGGAGGGGGAGAGATACATACTCCAACTGGGTGTGATTGGGGGGGATACATACTCCAACTGGGTGTGATTGGGGGGGGGGGGGATACATACTCCAACTGGGTGTAGACAGCCGTCCGTAGGACAAATGGACATACAGATGTACGCCAATGTCCATCAGGGAAGGCCACAATGTACTTGAGAAGAACCCACATGCAATTTGAAGATGCACAACATTGAGAACAATCCAGGTTTCCTCTGGCCTCATGTGACTATGATGTCTCAAACCCAGGTGCTACCACGAGTACTTTAGCCCAATTGCAATGCCATATCTTAATTAATGGTCATATTTGTGGTCGACACTCAAAGTATCATTCATTCTGTTAGACTGCTCTTACTACCGCATTTTACAGTGCCACACTAGCAATTGGACTTAGACTGCTACCTCCTGCTAGACTCGTGGGTATACTACTTACTACAACAGTAACTCAGCCTGCCGTCGATAACTATACTTAGCCTGCCCTCAAAGTGGGCCGCCTCAGACCACCTTCAACTGTGTTGTGCCTCCTGGTAGCTTTAGACCACCTTAAATTGTTTCATGTATTATAGTCAGACTACTTCTAATAGTGCTGTGCCCGCTGGTCACCTACAGACCTCCTTAAATTGTGTTATGCCCTATGGTCGCCCCAGACCACTTTAAACTGTGTTGTGCCTCCTGGTAGCTTTAGACCACTTTTAAACTGTGTTGTGCCTTATGGTCGCTTCAGACCACTTTAAACTGTGTCGTGCCTTATGGTCGCTTCAGACCGCTTTAAAATGTGTTGTGCCTTATGGTCGCTTCAGACCACTTTAAACTGTGTTGTGCCTTATGGTCGCTTCAGACCACTTTTAAACTGTGTTGTGCCTTATGGTCGCTTCAGACCACTTTAAACTGTGTTGTGCCTTATGGTCGCTTCAGACCACTTTAAACTGTGTTGTGCCTTATGTCTTATGTCAATACTAGATGCTATGCTGCAATATGTTTGCATTTTTAGCCATGATTAGGACTTTCCAAGTTAGAAGCCCTGCTGCAGCACACCTACCCATTAGACACTAACAGGTTTGCCCAATCTAGGTGCCTCTGTGATAGTACATCTGCACCCCAGTCCCTACCGGATTTCCCAAATACAGGTCTTATCCTGCCATTCTCACAACATGCGCGATACTAAGACCTGCTTCTCACACACATACGGGTCCCTAGCCTGGACTCTCCTAACCATCGCCATAACAATGGCCCTTACCAACTCTACACCATGCAACCTGCAAGAGAGAAACTTGCGACTTAGAGCTAGGCTGCCACGACTCTATGACATCAAAAATAAAAGAACCAGCCCACCAGTACCCACACACACCTCTACAGCCAATAATCCTAACCTCCTAGACTTAGCGACGATAAATCGTCCTGAAACACTTAAGGACCTACAATACAAACAGAGGAGTCCCATCCACCCTAATCCCAGATCTGCCAAAGATAACACTACTACTCCGACATTATCAGGAGCCCTTATCAATGCTAGGTCCCTTATAGCACACAACACTGAAATAGCTGACATACTGGCTTTGGACAATTTAGATTTCCTTGCTGTCATGGAAACCTGGCTCCATGATGCAGCCGGTCCTGCCCTCATGACTGCCATACCGGATAATTACAATATCCTAAGAGTCGACCGGCCTAATACCAGAGGAGGCGGTCTGGCCATCATAACCAAAACGCAGCTAGCTGCCAGACTCACCCCACACCTAGCAATCACATTGTGCGAACTTCTCTCAGCTAAAATACCCATCTCAAATAACAGCACACTAACAGTACTTCTAGTGTACAGACCACCAGGCCCACTAGGCAACTTCGAGGAAGACCTATCTAGCCTCCTCACTAACAGCATCAAAGAATCCACTCAGCTCCTTCTACTAGGTGACTTTAACCTTGGCTTTAATGACGCTGAAGACAAACAAGCCCAAACTATCCAATCCATTCTAGACAATCACGGCATTACCCAAAATGTCCTAGCTCCTACACACACAAAAGGACGTACATTACACTGGATAGCCAACCACAACTGCAACATTGCCATCTCTAGTATCCTACCTCAAATATGGACGGACCATTATCTTATATGCTTCACAGCCAACATCGAGCCCCCCAAACCTAACAAGAATAAAATAGCACCCCCCTGCCTACAAGAAGTAAAAAAGAAATCACAGCTGAAAAACTCCTTCCACTTCTCCTACCTACTCTCACAGCTAGCTCCAATAAATCCAACCCTAGTGAGCTAGTTGAGTCATTTAACAACTCCATGACCAAAGCTCTAGACTTGATCGCCCCTATCAAACTCCATAAAAGTAAAGGTGAAACTCACCTTAACTCCTGGTTCACCCACCATCTCAAAGAAATGCGCATCCAAAAACGCAAACTCCAAGCTATTTGGAGGCATACTCCTTCTATTGACAATAAAACCACACTTGCCAACTTCACCAAAAAATACAAAATGGAAATAATTCAAACTAAAAAAGATTCTTTCAATGATAGAATCAGTAAAGCGAACTCAAATTCTAAAGAGCTCTTCACCATTCTCTGTGAATTGGAAAATCCCATTGCCACTACAGACAATGTCCCTAAGGACAAATCTTGGTGCACCAGCATCCAAAATGCCCAAGCAAATAAAATCGCCACCCTTCAATCTAAGATTGCTAAGAAAAAAGCCTCCCTGACCCCTAATGGAACTCACACCACCCCACTGAAGGAGATACCCAGCACATCCACCCAAAATAACTGCAAACCCTTCAAGTTTACCGATATTTCCATATTGGAAACTGAAAAGGTCATTCTATCCCTCAAACCATCGAACTGCCAAGGTGACAGCTGCCCTGCGCAAATCATCAAGGATGCAGCCAGAGATCTAGCACCCTTCATCTCGAAACTCATCAATGCCTCCTTTAACACGAGTACTGTACCCATTAACCTTAAAGAATCCTGGGTTCTGCCCCTACTCAAAAAACAGACACTCGACCCAGCAATCCCCACCAACTACAGGCCTATTACTATGGTCCCATTTCTCCTTAAAATTATCAATAGAGTAGCCTACCTCCAAATCCAAAACTATTTGGAGACACACCAACTATTAGGTTCACGGCAATCGGGCTTCAGACCACTGCACGGTACTGAAACGGCCCTCATTGACCTCAAAAGACAAATCGACGAGTTGAAGGATAATGGCACCACAGCTATGCTCCTCCTCCTTGACCTATCAGTGGCCTTTGACCTAGTGGATCATGCAGTATTATGCAAGCACCTAGCGTCCGCCGCTCATTTCTCAAGCGAAGCTATAGCATGGGTACAATCCGTCCTAGCTAACCGTACAATGAGAGTATTCTCCCCTGTAGCGGCAGCGGACCCAATCCAGATCACTTGTGGTGTCCCACAAGGCTCATGTGTCTCCCCGACAATGTATAACATCTTTACTAAGCCTCTCTTCGACAAACTTGACAAACTAGGGGTAACCTATACCAACTACGTGGACGATACGCAGATTCTCATACCTCTATCAGGCAACTTTGTCGAAGACACCGCTCTAGTAAACAAAATTTACCTCCTCATTCAGACTTGGATGGCCTCCCATGGCCTCTGCCTAAATTACGACAAAACTGAGATATTGATCTTGGGTTCCGACTCCAATCTAAAAAAATTGAGTCCCAACTATCGCAATTTCAATATAGATGGTAACACTATCAAGGTGGCTACTGAGGTAAAAACCCTAGGCTTTTACCTTGATTCCACTTTATCTCTTAAAAAACAAGTTAACACCCTGGCATCATCTACAGCATACACCTGTAAATTAATCAGGACCTGTAGACCTTATCTTTCTAAAACGAACTGCATCATGCTAGCTAACGCATTAGTAATGTCCAAATTGAACTATTGCAATGCCCTCTATGCAGGTGCCAACAAATCCATTATAAATAAATTGCAAATCCTCCAAAACAACACTCTTAGAGCAGCCCTTGACATACCACGCAGGGCACATATTTCTAACATTAGGAAAGACCACCATGGGCTTAAAATCAGCGATAGAGTCCTGCTGAAGACATTATCGCTCACCCACAAAGGGCTCAACAACACAGCACCCCCTTACATCTCAGCCAGACTGACCAGAAAATCATCCAGTCACCACACTAGGGCTTCCAACCACGACCTGCTCGTAACTCCTAGATTCAGACGATCTAAAGCGGGCGGAGCAAGCTTCCCTGTCAGAGCTGCCCAGGCCTGGAACGCATTGCCCATTGCACTGAGAGCTAACATACCCTATTCTAACTTCAGATGCAAGGTAAAAAACTGGCTCTGGTCCAACGACAACTAACTCTCATGGCTCCCAACGGCCACGATACCCTTGCAACCTAATCTAAGATGATTCTGCTCTCACACCTTTACCTAGTAATACTTTCTCTCAATACTGTAGCATGTTAGCTTTTCATTCCAACTGCTTGCTTTGACATGTATGTACCGCATTGCTATGTTTTTTTATATATTCTGTATGCAACCCAAGCTTAAGTAACCTTGTACCTGCTGCGCCCGGCTACCCCTGGGTTTTGTGCGCATTATCAAATAATAAACATATACATAAACATAAATATCACACATCCATCCACATCCACATTGCACATCATGCCACACTACATAATACACAAATCTGCAACATGGTGTCAAGATAGTTATACAGAATTAGCGCAGCACAACATCAATAAAGCAATGTGCCCTTGAATACATGCAAAGGGATCACCCCTAGCCATAGCATTGAACCACGCACCTATAGCACCACTGATGTGATGCTTCACAGCATGGCAACATCGATGTCGGAATGGCAGTACACTAGCAGTGTGGTACCAATTTTGCCTGGGCCCAGGGACACCTAAGACCTGGCCTCTCCCAGGACATGTCAATTACTGTCGGAGTCATTAATGGGGCATGTCCACTTGCAGGGTCGAGCTCACCTTTGTACATTGCAGTCACACAGATCGTCTGCATGCATGCTGGTAATCGTGGATTTCAATCACAATGCAAAGTCGATTTGTGTGATATGTACAGGCCGCTCTTGAGGTCAACAGTAACATGTCCCCATTCTTCCCCCATACAGGTGATGCCGGCTATTCCCTGGAGAGGGGGCTCCTTACCCCTGTATCGAACCCACAGAACAGGCACGAAGAGGACTACAATCGTGCACATACCCGTACCCGCGTCGTCTTTTGGCCTTTTGAAGACTTTTGGCCTTTTGAAGACACGGTTTAGGTGCATTAGCAGGTCTGGTGGTGCTCTCCTGTATGGCCATGAGAAGGTGGCCAAGATCACCATGGCATGTGTCATGCTGCACAATATGTGTATCAGACGGAATGTGCCACTGCCCCCTGACGTTGAAATACAAACACCTGATGATGATGATGATGGTGATGAGGGCGGAGGTGACGGGGATGCAGGTCATGCAAGAGGCGATGGCCAGGAGGGACGTGATGTGAGACAGCATCTGATCAACCAAATATTATGAGTAACATGGTTTCACTCTGTAGGATGGATATGGGTAGTAATGCACTGGTGTCTGTGTTGAAGCGCACAATGGACCCTGTCACCAATAAAGTACACATACACAATGAAGAAGTCCAAGCCTGCGTTTTGATTAAACACCAGTGTATTAAGGAATTTTAAGATGTAAAAGTGCATGTCCCCAACTATCCCACCACCATGCCCCCTCCCCACAACAGTCCCGAAACACCCTTCCCCCTTCCCCCCACAACAGTCCCGAAATACTCTTTCCCCCTCCCCCCACAACAGCCCCGAAACACCCTTCCCCCTCCCCCCACAACAGTCCCGAAACACCCTTCCCCCCTACCCCCACAACAGTCCTGAAACATCCTTCCCCCCTCCCCCACCACAGTCCTGAAACACCCTTTACCCCCTCTCCCAACAATAACCCCTTATGTGTCTGGCACAATGTTGTTGTCCTGCTGCACACGTGGAGGGTTGACCCTGCAGTCCCTATTCCCCATTGCCACCACCAGCATTAGGAGGCTGGGTTGACGTGCGCCTTGTGGTGCGCATGGAGCGGCAGAGGGGGCTTGTCTGCCTCGAACTAGCGGATGATGATGTAGCTGTCGGTCCCTGTGGTGGTGGTGGGAACTGGAGGTCCATTGCATCCGCTATACGCGTGAGGACCTGCCTGAGTTGGCCAATCTCCACACACAGCCTGTTGGTACAGGCTTAAATCGCCTCCCTTGAGTGTCTGGCAGTCTCTGTTATCTCCCCCCTGAGACGGCAGCCTCTTCCACATGCTGCCCAACCAGCACAGTTATGTCCTCTTGGCGCTGCCTGATGCTGGCCAGGTCAAGGGCACTGTGGCGTGCTCATGGTGTGGTGGCTGCGCCTTCCTCTGCAACCAGGACATCTGGTGAAGCCACCAGTGGGCTACTGCACCCTCCCGTGTTGTCCTCACCAGACTGGCCATGGACACTGGACCCTGGTGTTTGCTGTGGAGTTGCCTCTGGGTTTCCTGGGGGGATTGGGGTGTGCATTTCCATGGAGAACTCCATCGGGTCCTCCACATCTGAGAGTGGCGCTGTGGCTGCCGCCTCACCTGTGGAACATGTGGCAGCGGAGGGTGGGCCCTCCGTGGCTGGAATCTGTGGTGTGGGGTTCACATCTGAAGGTGTGGCAGTTGTTGCTGGTGTCGACTGCGGTATGGTAGCAGGGGCGCTCCGACGATGTTTGGCACTCTGCATGGGAACACTTCTCCCTTTGCCCCTTGATGTAGTGGGGCTGTCCCCTGTGTCCTGTTTCCTTGTTTTTTTCTTGGCAGGGGGTGCCTGAGTCGCAGTGCCAGGTTCTTCACTGTCTGTATGTGAGCCTGTGGGGGACAAAGAGGGGGATGGCATTGGTGACGGTTCAATGTACTTCATGCAGAATACGTTAATCATGCTGTTGTGTGCATTGGGACTTCATTGGTAGGGATGCAGGTGATGAGTCTGTTGAGTGGGTCATCCATGCATGGTTCTGTGTGGCACTTGTCTGTGGTGATGCATGCATGTGTGTGTGTTTGGGTTTGACACTGACATGGCCAGGGTTGTATGCATGTATGGATGTTGGCGCATCCATGAGGTAAATCTGGGCTGCATAGTTTCATGTGTACACTCAACTCCATCTGATGTAGTGGCCACACCATGCTCCATGCTCCCGACTCCCTCAATTGATTCAACACCAATCGTGTTGGCGCAGGTCTCCTCCCACTCCTTCAATTTTATTGGCAAATCGGCTCCACCTCCTGTGGCCATGGCCATGTTGCTGTTCGCAGACAGGATGCTGCGGACCCGGAGGCGTAGAAGGTCCCACCGCTTTCTGCACTCCCGGACAGTGCGAGTGGTGGTGCCCACCACACTCACTTTCAGGGCAACCTCTGCCCAGATAGCCTTCTTCTGGATCAGGGTCTCCCGCCGCATGTCATTTGAAAATACCACGTCAGCATTCGCTGCAAGGCTCGCAGTGAGCATTGTTAGCTCCTCGTTGGTGAACTTCTCCTTGCGCTGGCGGTCGGTTGTTTTTTTTTTATAGCCTTGGGCATGGCGAGGGAATGCTTGTGGCTGTGGAATGGCACAGTTCTCGAAACAGGAGGCAGAGGATGGCAATGGATTGTGTTTTTAAAGATGTCCAGCGTGCTCTTTCCCGTTCCTGTGCGATGATGCTATTTCTGGTTCCGCTATTTAATGGTGACCACTAATTGCGGTGACCGCTATTAGCAGTGACCGCTGTTTGCACGTTGCGGGAGGTCGGAAGTGCTATCAGCGCTTTCATCGGTGCCGCTAAGGGTCTTTTTGGGGTCTTTAGTGGCATGGTGGTAGGGTCATTACCGGCATGGCGCTATGTTCGTGTCCGCGTACTCGTAATGGTACGCTATTAGCGGCCTCTTTCCAAGGCGGACACGTTAATAGCGCCAATGCCAGTAAATGTCGATTTTTAGCGCACAACGTGTAATGAGGCCCCAAGACTACCAAAGTTCATTGTAGCCTGCCTGAAACTACCGCCCTTATTAGATTACAAGCTGCATCTCTGAGCTATTTAGGGTACGTCCTAGCCATACCGGTAATGATGGAAATCTTCCTGGAAGGATGTGCTAAATGCAACTGTTCTAAACCTAAACCATCTATATCTAAAGGTGAATCAAGGACAGTAACTGAATACAACTATAATCAAGGCTGGGAATGGTTAAAGAACATGATTGCTACAAAAACATGCCCGGATTGAAATTGATCAGTAGTGAGCTAGAATACCAGGGGTTTCAGCCACTGGTTAAATGGGGCGATGCCCAGGAAGTCTTGTTTTCAAACGAGATTTTCATATTGCAAGAGACCTGGATTACATTTAAGTGGGAATTTGATGGCTACGTGACTTTTCAAGCATTGGCCACCAAGGGGGAACTCGGACGCCCTAAGGGTGGTCTACTAATGGGTATAAAGTCAATTTACAATCCGAGACTGATTAATGATCCTAATCCTGGTGGTAATGTGCTAGCTTTGGCTGTGAACACACCTGAGAAAGGAGGAAAACAACAAGAATTGTTAATCATCAGTGTATATGACCCCCCGGGTACTTTGTTGACTGAGCCTATCTATGAGCAATTGGACATTATATTAATTAATTGGGTCACAGATAATGAAAGTAACTCGATCATACTATGTGGTGATTTGAATGCGAGATGTGTGGACCTAGAGGGTTGTGGAAATTACTCCAATGTAACTGACTATTGCTGTATGCCGCAAATGACATCTAATCCAAAGGGCAATGTATGGCTGGAGTATTTAAATGAATGGAGGTATACAATCCTGAATGGTCGCACAACTGGTGATAACCCTTGTCAAATAACTTCGGTAGTGGGAGCCAAGAGGGCGGTTCTGGACTACGTGGTGGTATCTGAATGCCTATTGGGCAATGTCATTGATTTACATATTACTCCTAAAACCTTTAGTGACCATGCTCCAGTTACCCTGACTTTGAGTGGGGGAGGGGGAAAGGGACCTGGGAATGTATGTAGTAATGTGATTCCGAATCATTCAGGAAATCGGATACGGTGGTCACAGGTCACTATTGAAAGAATGAACACCTTGACTTTCCCCGAGGGATGTTGTATGAATAGTGTCTTAAGGGGGAAGTCTCCTGAGGAGATTGAGGTGTGGATACAATCTCTCGCTCATTTTCTTTTTAAGAGGATCCAGGTTCCCAAAATTAAATGGAAAGCAGTTGACAGAGGCAAGTACCGCAAACGGTTAATGCAGCCAGACATTAGAGCCTGTAGACTGGTTGATATTAGCATCAGAGGGCCACCCGGATCAAGTATATCAAGGGGCAATACCACTCATGATTATACCACTATCGTAAGTCTCAACAACGTGAAAAATGGGAAAACTTCATACAGACTCTTTCGAGCAGAAACGCACAAAGGATCTGGCAAACATTAGCAGAGGGAGGAGGGGAGCAGATATTAAGAATAGTGAACCCCATTGGTGAGGAGCAGTGGGTAGAACACATTAAGAACAAGTTCTTTAATGAAAATATACATGCCCCCTCCATTGTGTTACGAACAAACATATGGCCTCTCCCACTAAGCCATAAAATGATAAAGCCGGCTATTTTAGCCCTCAAATCCTCTAATCCCCCAGGCCCAAATGGGTTAGCAAACACAGTACTAAAAATTGACACGGATAACTGAGCATAGGTACTCTTGACACTCTTGTTGCATGTATGCAGGTCTGCTGTGATCCTGTCGTCATGGAGAAGGTCGGTACTCATACCAGTGTATAAAAAGGGGGATCGACGTAACGCCGGCAACTACCGACTTCTCTCCATGCTCGATGTAACCAGCAAAATATTCATGACACTTGTCCTAAGGGAACTTGAGACCTGGCTGGTAACAAATAAAATCTTGAATTATGCTCAGACGTGGTTCAGACCTAGTTCTGGCACAGCACACAATATCAGGATTTTTGATCAACTGATTAACATCACATTGAGCAATACATATGTCACCATGTATATAGTCTTTGTCGACTTTTGCAGTGCCTTCGATCAAGTTAAATGGGAGAAACTGTGGGCCAAGCTAAGGGCATTAAAGTGCCTTCGCTGGATATTACATGTATTGTTGAGCCTACACAGTAACAATAGTGCTAGGGTAAGACTTAATAACGAGGGAGAGGCCACTGATCCTATCTCTATCAACATGGGAGTTAAATAGGGCTGTTTGGGGGCACCTATGTTCTAGAATCTATACATAGCTGACTTACTACCTCGGATGGCTATTGAAGCAAATTGCCCTCCCATGCTAGGGGATACTCCGATTGTTGGTATGCTCTATGCTGACGACCTGATACTATTTGATCGAACGCTATTGGGAGTCAAGAGTATGCTAGAGGAGTTGGCCCTCTACTCGGCTCAATTGGGTCTTACCATTAACTTGGGGAAAACCAAGATTGTGGCAATTGCTAGAAGTGGTCCCAGTCGTTCAGGAGTTGAGACAAGTTTGGGCAGAATAAGCATTGACCAATCTTATCCATACTTGGGGTTAAAATTTGATAATCAACCTAACTACAACCTAATTATCTCCCAAAAAAAGAGACAGGCAAAACTCCTCACATTGCAGACCTATACATTTGCTAAGGGAACGGCAGGGTATAGCATTGCAGGGATTATCAAACTCTACCAACAGTGATTTGTCCCTGCCATCTTATATGGCCGGGAGGCATTAGCAATACAAGATTTGAACTGGCTTAACATATTGGAGGGCCAGTACTGGCGTGCAGTATTGGGTATGGGCCCCGCCTGCTCTGTCCAATATTGGAGGCTGGAATTGGGCCTAACATCACTTAAAGGAATGGCCCAGCGGGCACAAGGTGTGTTCTACCTGAAAGCTATTACTACCCCTCCATGGAATTGCTCAACTTGGCCGGTAATAACTTTGAAGACGAAAAGTCTCCCCAGGGTTATAGCTATAAAAAGTTAAATGAGTCCCTATTTGCCGATATAGACTGGTCCCATGGCAAGAAGAGAACAATGCCATTCGTGCACTTAAAAAAATCGTTCATGCACAAAATGAACAGATGGGACTGGACCCAGAATTATACCCACTTGTCCACCTTGAAGGGGTATGAGGCTGTTACACATGTAATCCACAAATATAGAAAGACTCAGCAATATTTGATACTCTGCCCTGATCCGGAGGTACGTCAATTTATGCTAAAGCTGCGGAACAATCAGCTTCAGGTGTTAGTGGTTGTTGGACCACAGCTAGGCATTTTACCAAAGGATAGGTGCTGTCGTATCTGTGAGATGGGTGAACACTTACAAACAACTAGGCACATTTTAACACCGTGCCCTCATTTGGGCCGATTGTATGTGTGCTTGTTGGGAAAGTTGGTAAGTAAGTATGATTCCATCAAGGGAGAGCCCTTCTGGGATTATTGTTTGAACTCAGACTCTATTGGGATACTGTTGGCACTATACAGGGTATGGATCAGAGTTAAAAGTCTACTATTGAATCAGCCCGTTGTTGCTGAATTCAGAGCGGAATTAGAGCAGGAGGTTATTTCCCCATTACCTGAAATCGACACTAACCTGAAGGTTGTAAGTGTAACTGCTTGAGCTCATCCCAAAATTATTGACTATTGAATGTGCTGCCTGTGTCATACTCCCCAGGTCCCAAGCTATTGGGACTTTCAGGATTCGGTCCCTGTGTTTTGTGCTTTTTGTTTGTGTATGATGCTTTTGTGCACTTTATTTATGTATTATATCTAGATTTATATTTATATGGCAAATTTAATCTCTATTTTTGCGTGGAAATTGTATGTATTAAGTTAGTGGATATATTTGCATTTGTATTGTTTGTGTAAAGTTCAAATTTGAACTAATTCACAATAAATGTATTATTATTAAAACTACAGAACGCAATGAGTAGCCGCAACCCCAAAACAAAATATGTGGTACACATTGCATGAAGTACCCCCAAATGTGTGTCAGCAATATATAGTCCTCTGTCTTCCTTTCTTCTTGAGCACAAACAGTATTGCACATTGCACCTCCTAAAAATCTTGTTCACTGCCGTGTGCCACGTAGGCGTGCTTCACGCAGCACGTAGACCCTAACGTATGCGCTGAGGCCCTTTACTCTCATCTCCACACTGCCTCATGAGTGTGATGACACAGATCCTTTTCCTCCTGTTTTGCCATTTGTTTTGCCTCCTCCCACCATGTACTGCTTTCAAGCCCCACCATCTGCTGCTGCCTAGTTATTGTGAGTGTCTGATGCCCACCAGTACTGTCATGGATTGCCTGATCTTCCCCCATTGCCTATTCTCCTTTGGCTCACATGTGAGGCTCTGTGACCACCTTTACTGCCGACAAGTGACGTCCACCTCTCTGTTCCTCCACCACCATCGCTCCACAGCAAATCGTCAGGACCCAGCTGTCCCACACCTGCCTCGCGGGTCACCATGTATGTTCCATCCTTCCCTCCATCGAGCGGCACACCCAAGGCAAGGCAGAGGGCTGCCAACTTCACCTCCACTGAAATTGACATCCTGGTGGATCAGGTCCTGACCAACTTCGATGCCTTCTTCAACCCAGAATCTATGCTTGCGAAGGCTGGAAGTATGAGAATCTAGGAGGAAATCACAGTTGCCATCATTGCAGAGGGGGTGGCAGTCTGTTCCATCGACACAGTGAAGAAACAATGAGATTACCTAAAGCACTGGAGCCATGAGAAGGTGAAGGCAGCCCTTGATGCAGGTGCCACCATGGAGGTGCACTGTTCGGGCTGACATTAGATGACACCACTTCAGATCCGGGCCCTGCAGAGGTTTTACCCAACTCTCCACTCCCAGGTCCTTGAGTGGCAGTTAAGATTGGAAGCTGCTAGTGAGTACCGATGTGGTGCAGTGCTCTACAGTGTATGTGTGTTTTGCATGGGTATGCATGATTGCAGGTACTACCTCCTGTACACAGCATGTGTGTTCCACTGCTCTACAATGGAATGCAGCATTAGGCCAATGTTGTTTGTTTATGATGCCAAACATCTGGGATGTGGATGGGTGTAGATTTGTGCACTGTCACTCTTTGATGAGTTGGTGCACTCGTCCGCATGCAATGTGAGTCATTGGCTATATGTACTTATATAGGTACAGATGGCAGATTGCGATGTTGGGGGCATGTGAAAGACACACATGCACAAGATCTTTATGGGTCACACATTCGCTATTGAAGATTGCCTCATGCTCACTCAACAGCTGAGACTGACACATGTGTATGGATGTCTGGAAATGACATGTTGAAGAATCAACCTCTCAGGGACTACAGTCTGATCTGTCAGCCCAATGCATGAGGAACCAAAGTTGCCATGTGATCATAACATTAGTTTGGGCTGGGGGCAACAGCACAGGTGCCTGTACATGTTGCATACTTTCTGCTTAAAATGACTTGGGTGGATGTTGCTACATAGGATTGGATGTAAAAGTCAACCCTCCACCCACTCGCCTGGCCCTGCTGTGCAAGATAAATTCATGGCTGGTTCAAAGGGTCCTGCATGGGACTGTGTGGCTTGCCAGTTATGGTGTGAGCAACAGTGCACTCTGCTTGCCCGGGAAGGTCTCCTGGACATGCTATGTGCCAAACATTTTCATGCAAACATGCACCATACATGCATCATTATTTTCTTTTCTTCATTCATTCTCCTGCTCCGTGGGATCAGCTGGTGCCTCCCACACTTCTTCATGATGCTGCCACAAATCTCCCTCACGATCAGTTTGTGAGAGCATCCCCTTGGGGCATCCAGATGTTGCACATACGATCACGCACATTTTGGGACTTAATATCTAAAATCATGCGTACATCATTTTGCGCTGCATTCTGCAGCATGTTGTGTGTTTGAGGGAACTGTTCTGTGGATGCAAGGCGTCACGGAAGCTTTACCTCTGCACTGCTTTCTTTGCTGGCCTGCCAGTCCAACATGGCCACCCTCCCCTAAGCACTGGAGTGCCTGGGGCTTTGTCCTTCTGCTCTCCTGGATTGGCTGTTGGCCATTCTAAATCAGCCTCCCAGAAGCGGGCTGGCTTGGTCGATCCTCCCACCAAAGGCCGATACTAAGGGCCCTGTCTGTTCCCTGTCCGCTACAGGTATGCAAAGGTTGCAAGTGCCTGTGTGTTGACTGCTCCCCTACACCCCATATGGTCGCCTGTGTGCTGAATATGCCCCCCCGCTGTTCCCTCCCATCCCCCTTCCTCTTAGCCACGGCCAACAAAAAAACACCATGAACTGCTTCCAAGCCCCACCATCTGCTGCAGCCTAGTTATTGTAAGTGTGTGCTGCCCACCAGCACTGTATTGGATTGCCTGATCTTCTCCCATTGCCTATTCTCCTTTGACTCACATGTGAGGCTCTGTGACCACCTTTACTGCCGAAAAGTGACATCCACCTCTGTGTGCCTTCACCACCACCGCTCCACAGCACATCGTCAGGACCCAGCTGTCTCACACCTGCCTCGGGGGTGGCCATGTCTGGTCCATCCTTCCCTCCATCGAGCGGCACACCCAAGGCAAGGCAGAGGGCTGCCAACTTCACCTCCACTGAAATTGACATCCTGGTGGATCAAGGTCCTGACCAACTTTGATGCCCTCTTCAACCCAGAAAGATCTTTCGCGAAGGCCAGAAGTATGAGAATCTGGGAGGAAAACACAGTTGCCATCATTGCAGAGGGGGTGGCAGTCCGCTACATTGACACAGTGAAGAAACAATGGGATTACCTAAAGCACTGGAGTCATGAGAAGGTGAAGGCAGCCCTCGATGCAGGTGCCACCATGAAGGTGCACTGTACTGGCCGACATCAGATGACACCCCTTCTGATCCGGGCCCTGCTGAGGTTTTACCCAACACTCCACTCCCAGGTCCTTGAGTGGAAGTCAACATTGGAAGCTGCTAGTGAGTACCCATGTGGTGCACTGCTCTACGGTGTATGTGTGTTTTGCATGGGTATGCATGATTTCAGGTACTACCTCCTGTACACAGCATCTGTGTTCCACTGCTCTACAATGGAATGCAGCATCAGGCCAATGTGTATGTTTTTGATGCCAAACATCTAGGATGTGGACAAGTGTAGATATGTGCACTGTCAGTTTTTGATGAGTTGGTGCACTCATCCGCATGCAATGTGAGTCATTGACTATATGTACTTATATAGGTACAGATGGAAGATTGCGATGTTGGGGCCATGTGAAAGACACACATGCACAAGACCTTTATGGGTCACACATTCGCTATTGAAGATTGCATCATGCTCATTCAACAGCTGAGACTGACACATGTGTATGGATGTCTGGAAATGACATGTTGGAGAATCAACCTCTCAGGGACTGCAGTCTGATCTGTCAGCCCAATGCATGAGGAACCAAAGTTGCCATGTGATCATAACATTAGTTTGGGCTGGGTCAACACCATAGGTGCCTGTACATGTTGCATACGTTCTGCTCAAACTGACATGGGTGCATGTTTCTACATAGGATTAGATGTAAAAGTGAACTCTTCACCAACTCGCCTGGCCATGCTGTGCAAAATCAATTCATGGCTGGTTCGAAGGGTCCTGCATGGGACTGTGTGGCTTGCCAGCTATGGCGTGACCAGCAGTGCTCTCTGCTTGCCCAGGGAGGTCTCCTGAACCTGCTATGCACCAAATATTTTCATACAAACATGCACCATACATGCGCCATTATTTTCTTTTCTTCATTCATTCTCCTGCTCTGTGGGATCTGCTGGTGCCTCCCACACTTCTCCATGATGCCGCCACAAATCTTCCTCACGATCAGTTGGTGAGAGCATCCCCTTGGGGCATCCAGATGTTGCGCATATGATCGCAACATTTTGGGACTTAAAATCTAAAATCATGCTGCGCTGCATTCCGCAGGGTGTCCAGTCAAAGGATCGAAAATAAAGGATCGAATGACCTTTTGATCGACAGTCAAAGGATCGAAAAAAAAGGGTCAATTTTTTTTTTTATTTACTTATATATATTTTTTTTAGTTTGGGTTGGTAAAAAAAATGTTTTTAATAAAGAAAATGGGCGGTTGGGGGAGAACCCCCCCCCCCAAAAAAAAAAAAATTCAACCCTTTTTTTCGGTCCTTTGACTGTCGATCAAAAGGCATTCCATCCTTTTGTTTTCGACCCTATAACTGGCAACCATTCTGCAGCATGTTGTGTGTTTGGGGGAACTGTCCTGTGGCTGCAAGGCCTCACAGAAGCTTTACCTCTGCACTGCTTCCTTTGCTGGCCTGCCACTCCAACATGGCCACCCTCCCCTAAGCACTGGAGTGCCTGGGGCTTTTCCTTCTGCCCTCCTTGATTGGCTGTTGGCCATTCTAATTCATCCTACCAGAAGCCGGCTGGCTTGGTAGGCCCTCCCACCAAAGGCCTGATAATAAGGGCCCTGTCTGCTCCCTGTCTGCTACAGGTACACAAAGGTTGCAAGTGCCTGTGTGATAAATGCTCCCCCACGCCCCCATGGTTGCCTGTGTGCTGAATGCTCCCCCTACACCCCATATGGTCACCTGTGTGCTGAATATGCCCCCCGCTGTTCCCTCCCATCCCCCTTCCCCTTCCTCTTAGCCACGGCCAACAAAAACCACCATGAACTGCTTCCAAGCCCCACCATCTGCTGCTGCCTAGTTAATGTGAGTGTCTGCTGCCCACCAGCACTGTCTTGGATTGCCTGATCTTCACCCATTGCCTATTCTTCTTTGGCTCACATGTGAGGCTCTGTGACCACCTTTACTGCCGACAAGTGACGTCCACTTCTCTGTTCCTCCACCACCGCTCCACAGCACATCGTCAGGACCCAGCTGTCTCACACCTGCCTCGGGGGTTGCCATGTCTGGTTCATCCTTCCCTCCATCGAGCGGCACACCCAAGGCAAGGCAGAGGGCTGCCAACTTCACCTCCACTGAAATTGACATCCTGGTGGATCAGGTCCTGACCAACTTCGATGCCCTCTTCAACCCAGAAACTCTGCTTGCGAAGGCCAGAAGTATGAGAATCTGTGAGAAAATCAAAGTTGACTTCATTGCAGAGGGGATGGCAGTCCATTCCATTGACACAGTGAAGAAACAATGGGATTATCTAAAGCACTGGAGCCATGAGAATGTGAAGGCAGCCCTCGACGCAGGTGCCACCATGGAGGTGCACTGTGCCCAAGTTCATTAGCAGCCCTGCAGGGTGCCTGGCTGACGATACAACTTCAGATGACACACCACAACGCCTGTCTGTCATTTTCCCTGCATCCAGAGGTCCATTTTGCACACTTGGTTCAACTTGTGTTAGATTGCTTGTCGAGCCATGGCCATTGAGACAGGCATTAACATGAGACCTGTGTTGGGACGGTGTTGACTCAAGAGCATGCCCCCTCTGGGAGTGGCCCCTTATATGGGGGTTCTCTTCCCTCAAAACAATGCAGAGGCAGGGCTGTGCAGCATTAACCCAATGGTTGTGTGAGAGTGCAAGGATGATGGTCTGACCACAGAGCCTAAACAACAGACAGTGGCTGTAGACCCATGAGAGCCATGCCCTTGCACCTTTCAAACAAACTCATTTTTCAAATGCAATTGAAGGTGATGACAGTTCCACAGGGTGGACTGGGCATGAGAAGAAGTCACCTCCTCCCAGGATTGGTGCCTAGGTCCAGCCTCTCCATCCCACTCATCAAGCTGGTCCGTTTTCTTATGAGTGACCAACAGGACACCCCAACCTGCATCACTGGGCTATCCACTGACACTTAGGTCACACAGAGAGGCCTGCAGGTATGATGCTCATCCCAAGTCCAGACACCTGTGCTACAGCCACATGGATACCCACTAATTTCAGATGTGGTGGACTGTTACGTTAAGCTAAGTTACGTGAGTGGTGTGAGGAATTCGACCTGGGCTTTTTTAAAATTTGAAATGAAATTGAATGATGGTAGATCTACCTCCGGAAAATGTGTGGGGCTAATCTGCAAACATCCTCCTATGCTTACCGCATAACATACACATAGACCTATGTACTCTGGGTGGACAAAGCCTACAGGCACTGTCACCCTGTCATATATAGTTGGAATATGACAACCAAGAGTACATCAAGGCATCTCAGAACGGGGAAGGCAAAACCTTCCTCCTGCCATGGTACATAGGTCTAATTAACTAACAAAGGCTCCATGTATCTGCCCCTTTTCCTTTTTCTAAGCTCTGCTCCTGGTGGCAGCTTTGTATACTAATAACTTTTTAATTCATGAGGCCTGGCTGCGGAGGCTAAACAAAGGAGACACAAACCCCCAACACCCCTTTCATATTCATTGTGTAAACCTAAATCCAGCTCCCACCGTAAAGTATCAATGACACTGGGCTGTCATGTCTGGGCCTAGGTGTTTGCAGTAGACAACTCCCATAGGGGTACACCATTCAGAAGGTACGAGTATGTGGTTTGATGGAAACAGAAAGTCTTGTCTCGCCACAGCTTCAAGAGAAACCTGCTGCTTTAATTAGGGACCAAAGAGAGCTCAATTAACCAGAGAAACCATTTGATCCACAACAGACAGAAATATGGGAGGGACTTAGTATTACATGTTTTCTATTGCAAAACATTGTGGTTATGAATTTACACATACAGGAGATTGTTGGTGGGGACCCAGGATTGGTTATTTAAGCTAGGCTTAGCTAACACCAATCGCTGCATCCCGTTTGGCTTTAAAACAGGGCTCAGCCCCTCTTTTGGGCAGATCATCTGAAGACTTTCAAGGAATAACAGGAAGAACTCATTTGGACACTGGCTGAAGGTATAGTCTGCCTTACAGCTTCCGCCAGTGAAGGAAGGCCAGTATTTCTGAGGAGGGAAGCGAGATCCCTCCCCTAAACATCTCCCAGGGAACAGAGGGAGATACTAAATCCAGAGGACCCTCCAGAAGCTCCAGAACCAGTATCCAGCCAGCACACAGCATGTTCTGCTAGGCTCTGCACACAAGCTCCCTAGGTGGAAAGTGCCAGAGAGTCTTTGAATCAAACCAAGGAGAAGGCCATTGCAGCACTCTCCTCAGCTTTAGGCCGTCCGCCTTAAAGGACAATACAAGCCAAGTGAAGAAGCTATGTGGACTGCATCGACAAGCATCAACCAGCATCTGCTTTAAAGGACATTTACGAGCCAGTCAAGCCCCTCGAGTTGCAACCCACTGCAATACTGACTGTTGCCATGCCGCAGTAGCTAGAATCATCAAAGAAACCTCGACCAGTGCTTCAGACCAGCCAACCAGCACTGAGACAACAATTTCTGACTCTGAGCTGCTGTGCTTGCCAGTCTGCAGCCGTCAGGCCAACCTCGCTCACCGAACTGCCTGCTACATGATACCCACAGCTATTTCCCGTCTTGAACTCTGTCATACTAGCTGCGAAGTGCCTGAAACTGACTCGACCCTGTTGAGCACCAAGAACTTCTACAAGCACAAGTTACATAAGTAGTTCTATCCCCCCTGGCCCTTCTCCAAAGGCAGCTAGTGAAATTGTATGACCTGTTGCTCCCTTTGTGCTGAAACCAAGTATCCTTGAACTATCAGGATTGATTATATTACCGACTACCCTCCTGTCAGTATCCAGAGTGCATCCTCTTCCCCTCTTGAAACTGTCTGTCCCCTGCATTCCTTTACAGGGTGGTTTGCATTTTGTAGTGTGCTAGAACTGTCTGTTGAATAATAATACAGTAGATATTTTATAAAACCTTCACTGGATAGCCCCTTTTATCATTGGGTAATAGTTGTATTTTCGCTGTGTTGAAACTAACCAATGATCCACGATTTTGCAGAGATAAGCCTGCCATTCCATCCACATTACCAAACTTGGACAAGGAGGTTTATAATTTATTGTCTATTTCCAATCTGTGCAGATCCCCTCTGGTGTACTAGAGGTGTGGGGCTGATTGATGGTTTCGAAAGCGATATCCATACCTGGACCACTGATGCCCCAGCAGTTGATTTGTCACAATTGATTTGTTGTGGAGTGTCAACAGTGCTACATCCAACAGTGAGCACAGGGAATGTGGCATAATGCGACCCACGTACCAGCAACGCTCAGGGGGCACTGGCCATTTTGATGGAGCTGACCCCAAAGACAGTGCTGTGCCACTAGTGGACACTGGAACAGTGTTGCTGGCTCAAGGCCAGACCCTGGATGGTGTCCTTATGGGTGACCCTGCTTCATGGCCATCTTTTGTTTCAGCCAGTACCTTTAGCCAGGCCCAATTGCACACATGGCTGGGCCTGGCCCACCAGATGCACTGATTCACATCTGGTATTAAACAAAATTAGTTGCATATCCCTGTTGCAGATTCAATTTAATATATAAAAAACAACTTACCAACACAGCTCCATAATTTGTGAGAGTCTGTGGTACATGGGTCTGATACAGAACACCTCCTTCTTAGTCTTACAAAAGCAAATGTTTTATTTCTTGAAATATGAACAATTCACTAATAAACATAATACAGACTTGACAAAACAACAGATATAGTGCTACATTTCACAAATGATCATGCTGAGGACATTCAAAATTATATAAATCATAAATACTGGTGTTACAAACATGTAAAATACTTAAAGTTTTGTGACATTAAATAGAAATAAATATAAGCATTACACATGTTTAGTTCAAATGTCTATGCATTCTTATGTTGTTCTAACTATAGATTCTTGTGCATGCTGTCTATGAAGTGACCCAAAAGCAACTACGTTTGCGGTGACTGGATCAAATGTCCCGGTGTCAAAGGTACACCTCTAGATTTGATTCACAGCTGGCCCAGCTGGGTGGCACTTTTGTTGGCAACAAAGCTCCAAGAACCCCACCTAGTGCATGAATTGTCATCTGTGGTAGGTGTCTCCCTGTGTGATGGGCATGTGACATGGAGGCTTGGGGGGGTCCTCTGTGCTGGTACCATGGCACCAGAGCAAATGTATTACTACAGGCATGTCTGCTGTGGCAGTCGCTAGACTTGTCCAGCACTTGAACGGCCAGACGGGGCACGTGTTCTGGTAGGTGCCCCAGGGAGGTACTTGTGGGGCTCCATTATGCAGTCGCAATATCCAGGACTCTCGAGAAGGTACTTCAGTTGTGCATGTTGTGGAACCACACTTTTGTGGCAGTGTGGAGGCCATGGCTGTCAGGTTTCCCTGGCCCATGTGTTATTCCTTGTGGCCATATTTATTGTATCCTTTCCTGCACTGCATGTCTATGTGAGCGGACAAGGTGATTTTGTGAGCCATGCAATGGTGGTACTGAGACATATGATACCAAGAAGAAATATACAATGCACACCATCTAATTGAATGGATCTGATTAGAATTTGTTTAAGTGTAACTACTAAAATAGTCTTCAATTGAAAGGTGCATGGGAGAAGAAACCCACCCTGACACAGGGGAAGGTAATGACAGTAGAAAAAGAATAACGTTACCAACATTGGAAGCTCGCATCCCTGCACACTATCCACAGGCCGTCAAACACAGCCAATCATACAAGCAATGGTTTCAAGCAAAGAAGATTCTCAAGCCTTGTTGCACATGTGTTCATTAAGCTGCTAAGACAATCTTAAAGACAAAATTAATTCACAATGTATACCAGAAAACAATTCAACATAACGTGTTTATTTTTGTGGCCCAACACGTTTTGAGAAAAGATTTTGACAGATTTCTAAAAGGTAATAATATAGAAAAGGCCATCAGTGTGAGGTTAAAAAAGTTCTTTGTTGTAAAAGATTTCTGATAAAGTATATTCATACTAACAGATCTGAAATTAAATAATAAATATCTTCTAACTCCATACATGGGCATGAATGAAGTGATATGGACTGTGAAGTCCCTGTCTGGGACTTCCAGTTTTACTAAGTTATTCTAAGTTATTCTATTCATTCGAACCCAGTCCGAGCCTGAAATACAGATAACCTACTAAGATGCTAAACTGCATAAAGCTCTTACATTCAAGTGTATATGCGAGTGTTATCCCCACCCCATAGGGTGAACTTGAAACCTGTACATGACTCACCCTACTACTGGAGGGCCCTGTATTACAGTGAATGGCCTGTGGACCTTCTGAGTGGATTACAGCAGTGGGTGCCCTTATCGTCTAAGGATAAAAATCACAATCTTAAAGATCTGATCCTAAACCACCATCAATGGTTGCAGTTAAAATATGTTAGTAAGAGGAATTCTATCAATTGTCCACTCTTGGTTATCTACTCACCTCAATTTGTACTTTTCTTCTCATGAGGCACCAGCACTTATGCAAAAAAGGAATCCCCTCTCCAATTCCTTAGGTGGTGTAGACACACCTAAATAACAATGTGTCAGATTAAATGTACCATAATGTTTATCCCAACAGGAAGTGTTTATTGGCTATCATACCCACAAAGAAAGAAACCGTGAATGTCCTTGCGTTCAGGGCAAATAACCATCTTTGTTCCTGAGTGCCTAGAATGCAGCGAGGAACGACCACAAAATGGCTGCTATATATGCATAAATGACGTCCTAATGTAAACAATTGCAACGAGGAATTGTGTATCGTGAATACTCACCATAGAATGTTATTTAATATTAGATTAGTAGTTAGGAGAATAAACTATTGTGCCCCAAACTAAGGGGAAGAAATTAAAATCCCTTCATCTACATTTGGTTAAAGGTGCCAAATTTAATTGATGATCACAGTTGTAGCGCAGTGAACATGATGAACAAGATGAACAGACCAATTGACAAAACAACTTGACAATGAGACTCTTTGTATGTTTTCGCTATTGGACCGCAGTCCAAGATTAGTCTTATGTTAATAATGTATGCTAATGCTAATGCTGGTGATATATACTCACTTCCTACACCCTTGATTCATGCATAGATGTCTGATACAATAAAGTTGCACATTTGAAATTACCAAAATAACTGACACGCTTTGTTGTAGTGTTAGTGTCTAGATTCCTGTCTCTGTAGAGTGCACAATCTATCCACTCTGATTGTGTTGTATGGCCTAGTATTCCGTTCTCTCGCTCGGTCTGGTTGTGAATAATTTTCATTGAAATCACAAGATCACTTGTCTCAAAGTAAAACATTATAAAAGAGAAACAGAAGGCTTTAGTGTTTGTCTGAACTCACAACCACCAGTTCCGGTATCAAACCATGCGGTGTACATAATCTGAAAGCCCCAATGTCCTTAAAAGTTCTGATATCTGTCTCAACAGAGTGCACAATCTATCCACCCAGTTTGTAATTGGTTTAAACTCACTCATACTGATAATCATTATCACAATGTGAAGTCTTCTCAAAGTGAAAACATCTTCATTTTTCACTTTGAGAATAAATACATCCTTGAGAAACAACCTTGGTGGTCCAAAATGATATTTTGGAGACGGTACATAGATGACGTCTTTTCAATCTGGAAAGGCACAAAAATGGAACTCATGCAGTTCTTTGACCATCTTAAAAACTGCCATGACCACATTAAATTTACTCTGGAGTTAGGGGAGCCCAAAATCCACTTCTTTGATGTGATGGTCACATATACAGAAAGAGGACTGCTGACAAATATATTCAGGAAACCCACAGATGTGAATAACACACCCCATTTCAATAGCTTCTATCCCAAAAATCTTAGAGAGAGCTTGCTTTATAGCCAGTTTCTAAGACTTAAAAGGATAGTCTCAAGCACAGAAACCCTACAGAAGTAATATGACAGCATGGCAGAGAGACTCATAGTTCAAGGTTACCCCACCGACAACCTAGAGAAGGCAATATGCAGAACAGAATCACATAGGAGAAAAGACCTCCTCAAACATGGCTTTAAAATAGAAACAACAAGGTTGATAAATACCCTAACATTCTCATCACAAAGCTACCAGATTAGCATGATGATTAAAAGAACCTTGGACCTGATTAGATTAGATTCAGCCTTACACCGGCTCTTCCCAGAACCACCCATGATGGCATTCAAGAGGGGAAATAATTGAGGGATACTTTAGTAAAAGTGGAGAGGACCAAGAAATACCCATAAAGAACATTGCATAAGCCCAAATCTGGCACTTTCACGTGTTTGAACTGTCAGCACTGCTCCAGTGTAATCAAAGGAGATCACATAGGTCACCCGAACACTGGAAAGAAGATCAAACTGCATGATTATGCCACGTGCAATAGCAACAACAACATCTACGCCTTGAGGTACCCATACAGCAAATACTATGTAGGCCAGGCCCTACGCAAAGCCAAAGAGTGATGAACAATGCACAAGTCTAAAATCAGAACTGCAAATACTAAATCACCTGTTCATAGGCATTTCCAAGACAATCGACACACCACAGCACAAATGAGGTATGCCATTCTAGAGGTAGTACCGCCCCGCCCGAGAGGAGGAGACCTTGCTAAGAAGTTGATGCAGAGGGATCTATATTGGATTTACTTACTGGGTTCAATAACCCCATTGGGGATGAATGAAGAGTTTTCTTTAGGACCTTATCTGAAAGATAACAGGCTACCCTTTGGTTAGAATATCTTAAGGAATCTAAAACAGGGGCACCATTTGGGTCATACCCTTTCACATGCATAGTATCATAGCTGGTCAATACCCCTCGACAGTGAATCTTTTGTAAGAGTATGAACTCATATGAGTCAGCACACATGTATAATCCGCCCATAGAAGACTTCACATTGTGACAATGATTATCAGTATGGGCGAGTTTAAACCAGCACAAAATCATATATGCAAACTGGGTGGTTAGATTGTGCATTCTGTTGAGACAGATATCAGAACTTTTAAGGCCATTAGGGCAGTACGATTATGCATACTGCATGGTCTGATACCGGAACTGGTGTTTGTATGTTCAGACAAACACTAAAACCTTCTCTATTTCTTGCTTACTTTTTTACTTTCAGACATGTGATCTGGTGATTTCAATGTAAATTAATCACAATCAGAATGAGTGAGGGAACGGAATATTAGGCCATACAACATAATAAGAGTTGATAGATTGTGCACTCAACAGAGACAGGCATCTAGACACTAATACTACAACAAAGTGTATCAGTTATTTTGGTAATTTCAAAAGTATGACTTTTTTGTATCACATCAATGCATGAATCAAGTGTGTAAGAAAGTGAGTATATATGACTAGCATTAGAATTAGCATACATCACTAGCATAAGACTACATGTGGACTGTGGTTCAATAGCATAAACATACAAGGAGTCTCATTGACAAGTTGTTTTGTCAGTTGGTCTGTTCATCTTGCAGCCACACTGCGCTACAACTGTGATCATCAATGAAATTGGGCGCCTTTAACCAAATGTAGATGAAGTGGTTTTAATTCCTTCCCCTTAGTTTGGCGCACATTCATTTATTCTCTTAACTATTAACCTAATATTGAATGGCATTCTTGGTGAATAATCACCATGTGCAATTTCTCACTGCAATTGTTTACATTAGGACGTCGTTAAAACGACAGCGTGATGACATCATTAGGTCTGTAATGCACACCAATACGCATAGCGCCATTTTGCGGCTGTCTCTCGCTGCTTTCCAGGCACTCGGGAGTAAAGATGGTCATTTGCTCTGAATGCATGGACACCCATGGTAACTGTATTTTAGGCATGATAGCGAATACCCCCTTCCTGTTTGTATTAACATTATGGGACCTTTAATCTGACACATTTTTGTCTAGGTGTGTGTACACTACCTATGGAATGGAAAGGGTATTCCTTTTTAGCATGAGTGCAGATGCCTCATGAAATGGAAAGTACACATTGAGGTGAGAGGATCACCAAGAATGGACAATTGATATGATTTTTCTGACTAACATACTTTAACTGCTTCCATTGAAGGTGGTTTAGGATCCGATCATTAAGATTTAGATTTTTATCCTTAGAAGAGAAGGGGCACCCACTGCTGTAATCTACTCAGAATGTCCACTGGCCATTCACTGGAATACAGGGCCTTCCAGCAGTAGGGTGAGTCATTTACAGGTTTCAATTTCACTATACGCGGTGGGGATAATATTCACATATATACTTGAATGTAGAGACCTTTATGCAGTTTAGCATCTTCGTAGGTTATCTGTTTTTCAGGCTAGGACTGGGATCGAATGAATAGAACTTAGTAAATCTGGAAGTTCCAGAGAGGGAGTCCACAGTACATATCACTTCATACACATCCATTTATGGAGTTCTAAGCTACTTATCATTTAATTTCAGGTTTGTTTGTATGAATACACTTCATCAGAAATCTTTTACAATGATGAACTATGATAAACTCACATTGATGAACTTTTCCATATAATTACCTCTTAGAAATCTTTTAAAAATTGCTCGTGAAGAAGAGAGATGTTCTCGAAACACGTTGGGCCACACAAATAAACCCATGTTATGTTGAATTGTTTTCCGATATACATTTTGCATTAATGTTGTCTTTAAGATTGGCATAGCAACTTAATGAACACAAGTACAACAAGACTTGAGAATCTTGTTTGGTTGTAACTATTTCTTGAAAGTTTGGCTGAATTTGACTGCCTTTCATAGTGTGCAGTTGACGCAAGTTCCCTATATTTTGAACGTTATTCTTTTTCTTTTGATACTGAGACATGTGTCCAAGTGTACTTCTCATGCACCTGCCTGCAGGTTCAACTTGGGTCACCTGCACATTGGTATAGTGACATGTGATGATTTGTTTTTAATGTGTGTGTGGCCACACATAAATGTGCTGGGTTGACATGTGCATGTCTAATGAGTGCAAATTATCCTTGGGCTTACTCTTGTGTGTCAGTATTCATGCTGATTGCATGGCCGTGCCTGTGTGTAGCAGTTGATGATGGACTTGTGCTGATTTCATGGTACTGTTAATGCTGTGTATGTGACACAAGCATTGTCACTGTTGACTGATGTCTATGTTCTTTGTCCTCTTTTTCACAGTTGCTGCAGCTCGCAATTTGAGAAGAAGCATTGCTGTGGAGCAGAGGAGTTGGTACAGGGCCTCCAGACACTGGCGCAGACCTGAGTCATGCCCAATTGACACCTCCTCTTCAGAGGGCATTGTGGCTGGGAAGAGCCAATCCCATTGGGTGAGGCTGCTGAGGGTAAGTCTCAGGAAGTGGTTATTGTGGGGGACTCCTCTGTAGTGGTGGGACATGGTGCTGCCACACAGGAGCCAACTAGGGCAGAGGGTGGACTTGGAGCTTCAGGGGCGATGTGGTGGCAGTGGCGAAGGGCGCCATTGCAGGCCATCCAATGGGGTCAGGTGGGGGCCTCGTAGAGAGTGCTCAGGATGCACTCCAGGCCCAAGGCCAAGCAGATGTTCGGTCCACCATGGGCCACCATTTGCTACAGAGTGACCACCTTCTGTGATGCTTCCACCCAGACCAATCCCCCATTTGCAGCCGATGAGGCCATCCGAGCTGTAGTGCATCCCGTGCAGGCAGTCATTGCCAACCGGATGGCAGCGATTTGTAATGCCGTACAGGTTTCTCACATGCATCTTGTATGGCATCACAAGAAGATATCTGTCTTTCTGGCCCAGTTGGTTGACTGCACTCCTCTCTGGTGTTTTCTCTGGCATGGGCACTGCAATGGGCCACTCCAGCATTTCCTCCTCGGTGGCCCAGTTGTACTCCACTACAGCTTCCAATACACCTCCCACCATGGCCCTGTGTGCACCAGTCCAGCCACCACCCTTCCTGGATTTGTCCATGTGCCTGGTTGAGGTGGAAGTCCATACATCGTCAGCAGAGCTGGTCATTGAGCCTGCCCAGAAGCCCACACAGGAACCATCAATGGAGGAACAGCAGGCACTTCAGGGCAATACAGGTGCCATACTCTTCTGATGCCGACTGTCATCTGGTCGGAGGGTGTTCAGTCATTCGGCACTCACTTCCAGGCAGCAGCAGATGTTGGTTGTGAGGAGCTACATATTACAGGGCATTGCCACCCGGAGGGGGCAAAGCAACAAACAGGTGCAAAAACTGAGCAAGGGGGTTCAGATCCATCTGACAAATCTGGTGTCGGCCAGGGTGTGTTTTGCGTTGCAGCAGGAGGTGGGGCGGGGGCCAGGGGATGAAGACATTCGGAGTGCCAGGGATGAGATGAAAGAGCTAAGGACAAAGAGGCAGGCTGCCATCCTGCAGGATTCCTGCTGCAGGGCGGCTCAGGAGGCAGAGGTAGAATGTATGGAAACCCTCCAAACTCTACAGGAAAGCACGGAGGCCCACTTACAGCAAGGGGATGCAGTGGTTGAATGGGTCCGGTGGAATCCCTAGCCGACTTCCCATCAGATGAGCCCGCTGCCACTGCACATAGTTTCTTACTGTTAGGTTTCATTTTTGACTTTTATTTATGTTTATGCTTGGACATTTTTCCCTTCCCATTGTTTTTCTGTAAATAATTTCAATACAAGTGTTCATGTCCTTAATAGCACACCTGTTGCAATCTATTTATCCATGCATCTTTTTTGCTTTTTCCATGTTCTCCAAGTGCATGGGTCCGATGGCAGTCATGTGGGTTGAGGCCTCACTATATGTGTCATGTTATTATTGTGATGTTTTCTGGGGGACACGTGCGTGATGTAAGATTAATCTGTTCTTGTTTTAGATGGGTAGGCTTTTGTAGATGTGGGAATGTGAAGTGCTTTTGAATTGGAGTTTTTGACAGGTTTGCCGTGCACATTTGTTGCTTGCCTACTTGCATGGTTCAAAATACAGGCAGGTTGTTCAATTGTGTACATGTGTGGGTGTGTGTGTGATACTTGTATGGCATGATTGGGTTTGTACTCCATTGGTGAATGTGTTTTTGTGTGATTGTTGTTGTGTGTTTTGTCAGTGCTTAACATGTTGGCATTCTTTTAATTGACTTGAACATGTGCACATGCATTTCAAAGGTAGGTGTGGGGCCATCAGATGGCTTGAGGTGGCAATGGGTGTTTATCTGATCCCATTCCTTATGCAGGTTCAGTGTGTGTTTAGTGTCGGTATCTCGGTGTTGTTGGAGTAACGTTGTTTGGCGTGTGGGTAATGGTGTGCCTCCAGGGTTGGTTGTGGTCATGTGTGACATTTGTGATGATTGTTTTTGTGGTCTCACATTGGGGATGTATACTCAATTGTTCATGTGTATTGCCACATGTTCCATTTGCTAAATGTGTGTGTTGTATCTTGTGACAGCTCATTCACCTCTGCATGTTGGCTACCGGAGTCAGAGTTTATTGTACTTTGCATTACTTTCCAGTACACTGATGTTTCAGAGTTCCTTTGAACACTTACTTGTCAATGTGGAAGTACTGACATTTGAATCACTGTTATGGGTATTTCACATTGTGGATGTTTACTGTGCGTAAGGGGATTCACTCATCACATGTGCACTCAATGGGAGATTGCTGTATCCCTCCCACGGTACAGCCAACCACCCACATTTGCAATCAGCCACAATCTGCTCCCTAACATGAAATGTTAGGGAGCAGATTGTGGCCCCCCAGGCCCCCTAGGCACCTTTGAAGAGGATCTCCACAACCTTCTCACTAATAACCTTAAACCTTGTTCTCAAATAATCCTCCTTGGGGACTTTAACTTAGGTTTCCATGATACCACGGATACTAATGCGACAGTGGTAGCCAACACTATTCACGCACTAGACCTAACTCAAAGAGTTGACAAGCCTACGCACCTCAAGGGAAGAACGCTAGATTGGATAGCTGGCTGTAACTGCTCAGCCACTATCCTATCCATAAGACCCCTACCTTGGACAGACCATTCTTTAGTGTCCTTTAACCTAGCTACTGCCAGACCTATCCCCACAGTCCTTCCTATAGCACCACCTTGCTTAACCAGAAAAAAAAATGCATTACGGTAGAGAAAGTGATCCCAGCTATATTATCGACCCTCAATGCATTATCAGCTAATCTAAGCCCCAGCACTCTAGTACAAGAATTCAATAATATCATGCTCGTCACCCTAGATAAACTGGCACCTCTCAAACTCAAATCAAGCAAATCAAAAGCCCACCTAAACAAATGGTTTACTCCACAGCTAAGAGACTTGCACATCCTGAAAAGAAAAAGTGAAACTACCTGGAGTCTCTGTCCTTCAGTCGACAACAAAGCCAAACTAACCTCTCTGTCCTCACTCTACAAAAAAGAAGTTTTCCAGGCAAAACGTAACTTGTATGATGACCGCATAGCAAACTCTAACTCCAGCATGAAAGAGCTCTTTTCTATTCTAAAGGAACTTGAGTCTCCTATCGCCACACCGGACGCCTGTACCAAGGACAAACCTTGGTGCACAGATATCCAGCAAGCCCTAACAAATAAAATTACTACTCTCCAAAATAAAATCCAGCAAAAAAAAGAAGTACTTAAAATTCAGGATTCGCCTAAAATGCCCAACACCAATAATCTATTGGCTCACAGTGATTCCTTCCACTTCTCTAAAATGACCACCTGGGAAGTAGAAAAAATTATCCTGTCACTTAAACCATCTAACTGTAAAGGTAACCTCTGCCCAGCACAGTTAATAAAAGACGCTGACAGAGAATTATCGCCCTTTATCACCAAACTGATTAACGCCTCCTTTGCCTCAGCCACCATCCCTGCCAACCTTAAACAGTCCTGGGTACTCCCCCTACTTAAAATGCAGACATTAGACCCCCTCATCCCTACTAATTACCGCCCTATTACTACAGTACCGTTTCTTCTCAAGATTCTGGACAAAGACGCTTATAACCAAATTCAAAAGCATCTAGAACTACACAACCTCGTAGGAGAGAGACAATCGGGCTTCCGTCCCTTACATGGAACCGAAACTGCCCTTATTGACTTGAAATCCCAAATTGACGAGCTGCGAGACAAAGGGAGAACAGTACTTCTGCTACTCCTTGACCTCTCAGCCGCCTTTGATTTGGTGGATCATAAAGTCCTCTGTAGTCACCTAGATTCTGCTGCCCATTTCTCCCCGGAAGCCATCAGATGGATTGAGTCATTTCTGAGTGAAAGAACGATGAGAGTCTTCTCCCCCTCGGCAGCGGCAGATCCCACCTCTATCTCATGCAGTGTCCCCCAGGCCTCCTGCGCTTCCCCAACTCTATACAACATCTTCACCAAGCGCTTGTTTGATGATTTGGACCATCTCGGTATCACCTACACTAATTACGCAGATGATACACAGATCCTCCTCCCGCTTTCTGGGGATCATGCGAAAGACAAGGAATTGGTGAACTAGGTATATCTTATCATCCAGTCTTGGATGGCCACTCATGGCCTCTGTCTGAACGATGATAAGACAGAGTTGATTATCCTGGGCACTCAAACTAATATCAAAAAAACTAGGTCAGGAATTCTCCTCATTTAACATAGACGGGAATATCATCCAAGTGTCCAAGGACGTAAAAACCCTGGGATTCTACCTTGATTCTACCCTATCTCTTGACAAACAGCTAAAATCCCTTGCCTCTTCCACGGCTTACACGTGCAAATTGATAAGAGCCGGTAAACCTTTCCTTTCCAATAAGAGCTGCTTAATCTTGGCTAGAGCCTTAATACTCTCTATGATTGACTACTGCAACGCTCTCTACACCGGAGCGAATAAAACTATAACGCAAAAACTACAAATATTACAAAATAATGCCCTGAGAGCAGCACTAGGCATAAACAAAATGATACTCACAAGATGTCTCCACATAGGTATACATGACCTCCACTCCTTGCACCTGATCACTGCTGATCAGTCCACTTGCAACCTCTTCAAATGGAGTCAGCTCCTCCTCCTCTGGTGGCCCCCCTCCAGTGGCCTAGGCAGAGGCCAGGTTGACGCTGAGCTTGTCCTTGGTCCTTCAAATTAGGTCATCTTTCCACTTGTGGACCTCTTTAGCAGTGTGCTACCCCCACACCACAGGTGTTTATGCAGTCCATGACCTCCTGCCACATCCTTGTATGCTGTGTGGGAGTACAGTGCTTCCAGCCGAGTGGCAGAATTCCCGATGGTGTTCCTGCACATACGCTGTGAGGATTTCAAATTCCACATTGGTGAAGTGCTTTTTCGTTGTTGGCCTCTTCTATTTCACCTGTGCCTGATATTTTGGTGGTACCCTTTCCTACTCTGCAGGGTGTCCCCTAGTGGCCTTTGGTGTTGCTGGGCCATCTGCAGGCCTACGTCCAGGTCCTCATCCAGGTTATGCCTCACCTGTGGCCTAATGCTCAACACGTCCTTCTCCGAGGGCTGGGGCACAAGTGTCCTCACCACATCCTCATCCCCATTCTCTTCCTTTCCCTTTTGGAACCTTCCCACTCATGGTGCAGCCAAAGTGAAAAGCACCCACACAAATATATCAGACCAAAAACAAGCAGGCTATGTGATGGACTATGTAGATGATTGGTCCTGCAAGGCCACAAGACATCCCAAAACGCAAGACTCATAAAGCCTAAAAAGACAATTTTAAAAAACAAGTAGCACATGATACGGAGAAAGCTTCCCAAAATCAAAAAAGAAGTATGTGATACTCAGAAAGCTTAAAAAAACTAAAGAAAGTGGCACATGCTACGCAGAAAGCTTCCCAAAATATGAAAAATGTATACACGATGGTGTATGGGCTCCCCAAACTCAAAGAAATGCATACGCAATACCTTATGGGCTCCCCAAACCCAAATAATACAGCACACGATACGTAGAGGCACCTCCAAAAAATAAATGCAGCATGAAATGCGTAGATGCAACCTAAAACAAGAAATACAGTATGCGATGCCTAGCGGTACCAAAAACCAAATAATTAAGTATGTGATGCATAGAAACACCCCAAAACAACATATGTGGTACGCAATGCACAGCGGAACCCACAAAACGAAATATGTGGTACACGTTACGTGAAGGCAACACCTTGTGAAGTACTGCCAAATATGTGTTTGTATTTGTCGAAAATGTAGCATGGCATGCTCATATTTGTGTTGCAGTAGAGCCGGTTTCAGTTGTTAGCCTTCCATGGGCACTGCATGATTGCTACCTTGTACACTTCTGTCACATGACCTGCGTTCAAGGAGGAGGTTGTGTTGTTTATGTGCGTGGCACATGTTGGTGTCACCGTACACATAACTGTCTGCTGGATTTCACTGGCAGTGCATGTATGACTGCCAATGACATGCACTACACATAACACTGGACACAGTCACAGTGTCATGCATGTGGATCATCTCTTTGGAGCAGGTTATCATGACTCACATAGACTCACAGAAATGTGTGCATGATGTCACAGTCATCCATTCCATGACCCTGGCTGTCGAGGACATGGATAGGAAACAAAGTCTGTGCCTAGATGCATGTGGCTGTCTTCCTGACAGGACGAGATTTATATGGCCTTGAGGCAGAAGCCCAGCAGGCTGATGCATCATAAGTGAGTGCACATGCAGACTCTGTGGCTACTCGGGAGGAAGTCCATTGTGACCACTCTGCCACTGGGTTACTCATGCATGCATCTGTGCAAGGAGTGGCCCTAAGCAATGAAGACCAGGCTTGGCACTGCATGGACAGGATGCTACGCCACCTCCACCACCATCGCCTGAGGAACCACCCCAGGATAGCAGTCCCAGGCCAACCATGCAACCTCAACCACCTGTGCCCTGATGTCCACAAGCCCATGGAGGGGATATGATTTTTCTGTTTCTCTGTGGACTATTTATTGTTCACTTATGGAGACACACCTATTACCACCCCCCCCCCCACCACAAGGTGGACACTTTTTTATTTTTATTTTTTACCTGGAGGGATGTGCCATTGACCTTCCTGAGTGGAGGCCTAGAGATGCAGGTACAGAGCACACTCTACATTGATGTACCGATTTGCAGTCTGCATGAATGGCTCCTTTTGCTGGTACAATCCAATGTCCTATGTAATTACAGGTATCTTGCCTCATCCAGTACCTGCACTTCCTGAGAGGTCCACCCAACACCCGTTTTCCACCCTAGTCCCAATGCCCTCTGCTGGACACTGGCTTCCCATTACCCAATGCAGTGGCACAGTGTTAGGTGGAGGTGATAGGGGAATCACATAACTACACATAACTACACATAACTACAGCTCTGTCAGCAGGTAAGGTTGGCCACTGTCAATCATGTTCATGGCTGTTGACATTTGCACTCCAGTATTAGCATGCAGTGGCAAATGTAGGGTTTGCATGGATCATGTGATTTTGTGATTCTGACTGTCACTGACAATGTGATTTGGGTCACATGCCTGTGTGTGTGTGTGCCTATCCCCTTAATCATTCATGCATGTTCTATGTCTTTCTAGTTTCACTTGCACAAAGGACAGCAGACATCTGTGCTGCATGTATCCTCCTTGAGCCATTGGCAGCCTTTGCCACTAACAACAACAGCATCCTCATCGACAGGCTCCACCCTCTAGGTGCCATGGACTCTGAATTTTGATGGATCACCTCTTACCTTGCTGACTGTTAACTAATCTTATTCCTATAACCCTTCTCCTCTCCCTCCACCCTGTCACAGGTGGAATCCCTATTGACCACACTTGTCAAACTGTGCCTGAGCCTCCTCACCACCCTTATCCACCCACGGGACCACACCTGCAACAACTACACTCATTACACCCACATCCTTTTAAACATCTCCAAGACTTGAGCTGCTCCCCATTGTGATCTCACCATGGGCCACACAGATCTTAAGACACTGCATAGCAACTAACCACCTCCTCCTGAATCCTGGTGGAGGTAAAATGATGATTTGCAGTTATACAGCACTCTTCTACCAACCCACCCATTGACTCTGCTCCGTAGACAATCCCATGGCATCCAGCTCAGTGAAGAACCTGGGATGCACAATGGATTATTGCAAACACTCTATCACCACATGGACGTTGCTCATAGATCCTGTAATCTACACATCCACATCCTTAGCTGAACCTGGCATTGGCTATCCTACCCTCACAGATTCATGGCAATCATCCTATCCTGCCTATACTGCTCTTATTCCATTTATGTGTGGTTGCCTGCCTATTATCTCAGAAAGCTACAACAGATCCAGAACAATGCAGCCTGCCTCATCCTTACACTGACCTCTAGGGAATACATGACTCCTGCAATCCGGGTATTGTCTGATGCACCAACCTCAGGGCCATTTGCATTACCAACTGTGCCTTCCAAGAGATGCAAAAGACAACAGACATCCACATTTTTGTGGCACCCTCCCGTCCCTCACACACCCAATGTGTGTTGAACAAACAACCAATAAACTAATTCTACTTCCAGGTGGACACATATTGAATTTGAACGCAGAACAAACCATGAATAATGGAATATCACTCACTCCATGGAAACTAGTATATCATGTATCTGTGTAGCATCATCTAGGTGATTATTGAGGTTTAAGAACACATGACAGACATAATTATGTTGAATAATTGTATACTATAATAGAGCCTAAAATACTATCTTATCTAAATGACTTTAGAAATGAAAGAAATACAACTATAGGGAATTAGCAGCACCTGAAGAAGGGAAGGTATTCCCAAAATGAGTTGAGCAAAACCATACTCAAACTGAGAGTGGCTATTCATCATAAGGTGTGACAATGAATGACATTGTTTTGACTTAATTTATGTTCTCTAAATAATTGATGACACATCATTTGAAAATGTGTTTTTTCCGAATCATTATATTCTATTGCTTTAACATATTTGTAATGAATCAATATTTCTACATGAACACTATTATATAAACAGAGCAGAACTGCTTTATAAAAATTATTGGAGTCTGAATTTCTTTCCAGAACTGAAGTGAAAATTATTGGTTGTTTTTTCAACACACATTGGGTGTGCGAGGGATGGGAGGGTTCCACAAGAATGTGGACGTCTGTAGTCTTTTACTGTTAATTCCACCCAGTGTCAGGGTTGGTTTATCTATCTTGCACCCCATGACTGATCCTAAAAAATGTACTAAATTACCAAAATAACACACGGGTGTGCTCCCAGTTTTTTTAGGGAATTAGGCCTTCCACAAGATGTGCCTTGACTAACAACAACACTGGCTCACAGGCTAACAACAATAAAGAAACATCACTACTGGCTCTGCACTTCTACTTTTGATCCTTTCACAAAATCCAATGTGAATTTGAGTGCCTATTTCTCCATCAAAGGTTCCCACACTCTGAAGCTCTCTCCCACTCAGCATCCACCAGGTTTTGGACCACATTTCCTTCTGTAAAACACTCAAAACCAGGCTCTTTCCTTCCCCAAGCAAGACAAAGGCCACACCCCATGCAATGTCCCAGCACAGATTGGCCTGCTGGGGGCACCCTGCCAGCCCATGGCATTATTGTACTGCATGTCATGGCTGTGTTGGTTTTCAGGCGACCAGCTTGTTTTGGCTAGCAGGGTGCCTGGCCGAAATGTGTAAATTATCTCACTTGCAACCAGATGGCAGGGCAGCTTGCCCGTATGTCTCCCTGCAGTCCTCAGTGTTTAGCACACTGGGACCATCGATATTTGTAGTGCTTGGCACATATGTGGAACACTGATAGCCTTTACTTGTGTTCCACATACCTGTTGCATACTGTTGGTTTTCTGTATGTTTTGTAATCTTCAATGTATTGTTTGACTTTTCTTAAAAAATGTGTTGTTCAAATATTGCATGGTGAGTGACTGCACTGTATGTGACTTCATGTTGTGGGCACATGCATGTGACACATCATCCCCTCACCACTGCATAGGTTCATATGTTGTCCCTGTACATTTTTTAACTACACCATATGATCCCTGCATCCATCCAGAATGAGGGCTCTGAAGGACGGGGAAGTGGCATCTGTGGCGTGATGAGCAGTCCATGAACTATTGTGTCCAATTTGTACTCACACTCTATGATGTGACGTTGAGGTTGTTGCCATAGGGGGTAGGCAGTCCTTCTGTGCATGCAAGGCATACTCATTGTGTTGGTTGCTCCCGGGTTGAGAACTGTGGCTCTGCCTTAGGGCAACTACACAGCCTTTCACATTCTAGCATGACTCACAGATTCATGGCAGCAGTTTTCAGAAATGAATTCCGCCCACCTTGGGACTGGTTCAAGTGTATGCCCTCTCGTGCGGCCCCCCTTACAAGGGTGCCTTCCCCCTACACCAAAATGCTGGTGTTGCCAGCAGCTAATCTCAGTGGACTCTTGATTGGAATGTATCCAATAAACCCCCTTTATTAAATTTTGAAAAAAAAACAGTTAACTTAAAACATATTCCATAACATCCATCCTCAAAAATACATATTTCTTTTCTTTTCTTTCTCAACAAAAAAATCCTCATTTCCTCAATCAGATTAAATTCTGTACAAATGTGAACAATATAATGTTAGCAACCAAAAATGTTGCTTTTCATTCCATTTATAACACGAATACTGTGTTTTTGAGATGTACTGTTACACTCTTAATCAACTGTGTTCACATAATCTGCTTCAATACATTCAAACATAACAGCTACTTCTACATATTTTCCATTTTTGATGTTGCTGTTGTCGCGTTTCGGGAAACTCTCTCTACCCTTCTTATTGTGCTACACTAATGTGGCTTCTTTGTTCCCTTAAATATTCTTGTTCCCTACTAAACAAATATAACATAATCTATATCCCTTTCGGTTCCTTTCAGACATTTCAAATTTTATTTTTATTATATTATCAAACCGTGTCAAACACCCACCTCCAAGACACCCACCTCCAAGAACTTCTCCAATTACCTAAAACCAAAACCAACAACACACATTTGTCAACATGACCAATCATTGTTCTAAGCTCAGACCAACTTACATTTTCATTTAATAGCAATTCCTATTGCCTTCACTTACTTGACAGTCTGCCGGCAAACATTTCCCACATGTTTCTGCTGTCCTTGGTGTCCGTGCATCACATTCTCATTCCACCTACAAGTACAAAATACCCCATTAATGTCATTATTCTTCACCGAATTCTCAGTCTCCCTTTCACCCTTTCTGCCCTTTACTCACTGTGCCAGTCTCTCATCATATGGATTGCAAGGCATCCACCCAGTAAACCGGTCGGGTGCCCCGCGTTCGCATATATGTTTACTATGTGTCCATAGAGACAGCTTGGCCGAGAACGAGACTCGGCTCTCACTCGCATGGTGGCCATTTTGACCTAGTTTCTCGTGCCCGCATTTGCCTGTGTTGGCAAGGCAGAGGCTGAGCATCCTGGAAGCTCACTGCTGGCCAGTTCATAGTGAACAGGGTTGGGTGTAGTTTGCCCCAGTCCAGGCACTGTCGGCCATGCTGTTCAGCCCTCACCATGGAGCGCATATGTGCAGCAGTTCAGAAGAATGTTCTGTTAGGTGCCTACCCGCTATGTCAACACACTGGTGTTTACATGTGGCACTACCCCTCCCACTTTCATTTGTGTGTGAGGCCAGACTCTCTCCTTCTACCACTACCCCGGTGCAGGCTGGCCTGCAGATGCATATATGGTGGACCTATTCACGCCCCAAGAGTTGGTGCTTTGCATGCTCTCTTGCTTCTGTCCCATAGAAATCCTTGAGTGCATTCAGATGATTCCAAGGTGGGTTAAGAGACCCCCATTGCTACGCTCAGGCAGGAGCAGCTACTGTCAGTATACAGCCACTGGCATTTGCTTGTCTCAAAGACTGAGCCATACACAGGTGTGTACACATGGCTAGTATGGTGACAGTTAAAATGGCTTATAGAGTTAGTGATGTAGACGCTGATCTCCTGGGATGCTTCATTGATCAAACATAGTGCAATATGGCATTTCATGATGCTTCAGTGACAGTGGCTACACTTGTTCAATTTGCACCTCCCCGTGATGCAATAATACATGGTGCTGTCTGGCAAGTCATCTTCCTGTGCCGGCGATGGTGATCACAGGTATGAGCGAAGCATGTTTCAGTTCAAGTGAGTGATCCTGACAAACAGCCAGTGTTAAGTAATAATTGCTCTATTAACACTGTGTGAGACCACACAAAACCTATCAACTTGGTATTAGGTAACCCCCCGTTTGGTATAGATTGGTACTGCACAAGTTGAAAGTGTGACTGAGCGGCCCGGCCGAGAGGAGTAAACGTGAGCTGTAGAGCTGTAGCAATGAAATTCGCAAACACAAGTAGCCAAGCAACATGTACACTCAAGGTTTCAGTTATAAATATTTATTTATTTAACATGTTTTAAAATAAGCATTCTTTAAAAAGGGCAATATATGTAAGATTCAAATATACTTTAAAATACTTTTCCAGAATCAGCATAAGTTTAGTGGATACTTTTATCGATGATTTTTACACACTTCCTACACCCGGAGGTGACTTCATTCACAAGGTCAGTAATGGCATTTAAATATCACTAGTTATACTTTGCAAATTCTGAAGTTGCACAAAGGAAAGTTTAAAGGAAGGAAAAAGGTTAAACAGGTTCTCACGGCATGTGAGTATACTTAAATTTCCAATGAAGCCTTGACACGCCTTCCACAGCAATAACAGTCTAAAAACAAGTTACCACCTATGAGGGACAGAAATATCAATGTCAATGGACTAGAAGAGTCTGTAGGGAGCCAGGACAGCCAAATTAAATAAGAGCACAGTCTATGGAGCAGAGCCACTTCTTAGATAATAAAAGGCTTGTACAAAGTTAGAGAGTTTTGTAGAAATCACTTGTAGGGTCACAAGCTGTTACACTTGTGAAAAGCAGAGTTGGAATTAACTCTAACAAAAGTAGCCAATGCAAGTCTCAACTGAGAAGAGCACAGCTAAAGATACTGAGGTAAGTACCCCAAGTCTAAAGAGTACCTCTGGTTTGAAGACGAGTGGTCCAGCTGAATTCTGTTCTGTTGCAGTGATGCAGATCCTGGAGGACTCCTGTTGTAGCAATTTGGAGGTTGTCGGCAGCTAGAGGCTTCTTTTCGCATCAGTAGCACTTTGCAGTTTCAGTGCGCGGTAAACAGCAGCACCGTGGATCTCGGATACCTGTTGGGCTTCCTACACTCCTTGAGTCCTGCACTCTGGTGAGGAGACTCGAGCTCTGGTCGTCCTGCTTCTGGAGGATCATTGGGAGACTCCTGGAGCTTTTGCCGGATTACAGACGTTGCACTCGACTACAGATTTCTCGACCCCTGGCACTTGGTTCTTGCAGCAGCAAAGAACTACAGCCAATCAGGGAAGATGGTCCAGTGGAGTTCGTCTCAGAGTTAGTTGGTTCCCTTAACCCGATGGAAGAAGTAATCCCTTCCGGAGTTTCTCTTGTCGATCAGAAAAAAGGAGTTTCAGCACAGCAGCAGGGCTTCAACAGGCAATTCAAAGGTCCAGGAGGATGCAGCAAGCATTGTTCACGGTTTCTTTGTTAGTTATTTCTCCCGGTGGTCGACTCTGCCTCTTGTCCCAAAACGCTCACCTTTTATGCAGGTTTCTCCCATTCATGCACAGCCTAGGCTGTCACTCAAACAGCTGAGTGGCTGTCCTGAAAAGACAGCCAGCCAATCAGGACTGGTTGCATTCATGCACTCCTAGAGACAAAGGACAGGGGAGTTTCAGGCACCTCCCTCGCATCCTGCCTATCCAGACACACTGCAGCCAGTGGTGGGTTTCAGGACAAAGGCAAAATGAACAAAGGGCTCAAACCTAGCTCAGCGCGCAGAGTGAAACCCAAGAAAGACCTCACAAACAGAAAATGGTGAAAAAATAAGACCAGGGGCATTTTGACAAAATGGTCACCCAAATGTGCTATACTGCATCTCAGGGGTCAGCCTGCGGTAGAAAAGCACAATGGTCGGAAAGTTAAACCACTGCCACTAGTCATTTGAAGTAGTGAGGGTAAAATAAAAAATGTTACATGAGAATGTAGGATAAGGGCGCTACTAGGTAACCCCCCAGCACTCCACATAAAATGGTGTGTGCTGGACCCACAAAGAGAAAAGGTAAGTACATTTAATTTTACTTTACTATTCTTGGGAACAGAAGTTCACACAAGAAAAGGTATTTAAACCTTATGATAAATCTAAAGGATTTCTCTGGGGCACTGCCCAAAAAGGTGCTGGGTGTCACCATACAAAAAGTAGATGCCTATGGAGTTTGTCAGACTCCATAAACAGGGGAAACACATAATCCAAACCAGGTCAAAACACACAATGAAGTGAGATAAAGGTCTCACTCACTCCAGTGTTAAAATTAAAAAGTCCTAAAATCCAACAAAAGTGCCGGGGGTCTCTAAGGATGAAGGGAATTAGCACAGAAATTAGAATTCTCCTTAGCAGCCACCACATCAAAGTAAGGCAGCAGGCATGCTAATTGGCCAATCACAATTTGGAGAGGTAGTGACTTGATTCAATGTTACCAGATTCTTTAATTCCTTGTGAATGGAATGTGTTCAGTTCACATCCTTTCACTGGGAAATCAATAGGGGGAGAGTCTGTTGGCAGCAGCCATAGTGAGTCCATGTCCACATGCATATGTTTCAGTTGCTGCACTTATAATTGGCCCTAGTTGTATCTTGTAATGGGGCTGGTGGACTTGCACAAGGCATGTTTATGTATATATGCCTGTCCCAGCCCTGGCCACCATCATCATGTGAATGACCGTCATGCTGCCACTTAGACCAGAAAGCAGACTTAGATGCCAGTGCACTGAGAACACGTTTTGTTTTACACAATGTTCCTTTTGGACTCCCAAGTGTGGATGGTGATAAGGACAGTTGTTGCATGTCACCCAGGGGCTGCACATTGGTGTTATGGTGGGCAGTGAGCTGTCACTGTGTGGGTTGTTCTTCACTGCGTTGGCCTGAGGTGAGCTGGTCCAGCTGCAATGAGTGTGGGGGTAGACAATGAGATGGGCGGCTGGTAAGTCATTATTTGCAGTTGTTTCATGTCATTCAGGGGGGCACACATTGGTGTTGTAGTGGGTGTTGGTGCTGTCACTGTGTGGGTGGTTTTTCATTGCCAGAGTATAGTGTCATTAGGTGCGTGGAAGTGTTCTCTGCTCTGACCTTGTTTTTTCCTTTCTTCTGAGGTATTCTGCTGGGGGACATGGCTGCAGCTAAGCAATGATGCAGGATTGTGGAATGTTTGCACGCCACACCTCGGCAGTGTCAGCTGTTTTGAATACCTACAGAGGGTGCATTGCTCAATGACTGTGGACAGCTGGAGCAGACTCTCAAGGGAAAGGGGCTGAGGTGAGATGGACATCTTTCTTGAACTGAAGGTACACTTTTTTCAGTCTATATGTCTACTTCTATGTAGATGTATTTATGATCTGTATTGAGGGTATGCAATGGAGTTGCCACGCCACCTGGTGAGACACACCTAAGGTGGCCATAGCAGTCCTCACAAGTGTTTGTTTTCTGCTTACGTTCTATGCCCTCCCCTCCTACTTGTGTTTTCCTGTGTGTTGTTGTGTGTCTGGATGCACAATTGCTGGTGGTGAGCATGTGGAAGTGATTGCAAGTTTTCTTTTGTGTGAGCAACAAGGATACTGTTGTATCTACTTGCTCTGTCTGTGTCAGTGGTTTGTGCAGTTGATTTTATGGCTATGGGCACTGTGAGAAACCTGATGGTGTCTCACCCACTAGCCCCTGGGGATCTGTCATCTATGTGGCCAGGACACAGTCATCTCTTTTGAATCCAGTTCCTTGGGGCGGACAGAGTGCAGGAGCATCACCTGGGTGAGGGGTCTTTTGGGAGTGGGAGTGGGAGACCAGATAGCGAGACACAGTATCCCATTCCCTGTGACACCTTTACCCATCCTACCAGGTAGGATACGTAGGAACTCAACCCACCCCCTCTTCTCAACACAAACACTATCTCACGGACAGCTCGCTATCAGAGAAAATGGACTAACACCCGAGCCCTATACCTGACATGCCCAATACGATAGTCAGGCAGGATCAGGCAATTACTGACCATCACACACAGCTGACTTCCATTACATTTCCCCAGACGGATAAAAGACGGAGCACAAGAGCACACTCTGAGCGAGGCAAAGCACATGAGAAAGCAGCAGTTCCAAGATGGCAGTTTAATACGAGACGAAAGGCGGCAAAATAGAAGGGGATCACAAGGAGGGATGTGCCCTTGACCTTTTTGATGAGGAACTTTTATTTCCACAAAATCTCATGAATAGAAAGTGTAAGACCAGGACACTCGGCTGAAGAATCCTGAATTGCATGTTGGAGATACCCGTGGCTCTCCCACGTTGATAATCAAGGCTGGCAGAATCGTCTGCTTCTGTGGTACTGTCCTTGGCTCCTACAAAAAAGCATTGCCGGTGAAATCAACAAAACCAGTGAGTTGGGGGGGGGACAATACCAGACAAGTCTATGTTGAAGCCAAGGTTGCAAGCAGCAACATTGTATGGTGAACACTGAAGCAAACAGTGTTTGCGGTGCTTGTGATAACCAACACAAGTAAAATTGGACAACAAATGAGTGATTGAACTTTGAAACCAAGATACAAAACCTTAGACAGAGTGGTCCGGCACCACTTTTGTGCTTCTTCAAAGGTCTCTGCATGGTATCCAAATGAGAGGAAGCAAAAGCGAAAGAGTGACAAAGGATTGTGAATAGAAGTGGTCCTGAAACTGGCCAAGCAAAATCCTGGGCACAATCGAAAGTCATCGATGCCATATAATACAGTAAAGAAAGTTGATGATAAAGTAGATAAAGTTGGTCCGAGCCCTAATGAGGGAGATCAGCTGAGAGCTTTTGGATTAAGCAGGTTTGTGTTAAAGTAAATTAAAACTGATCAGAGCCCGGCAGAGGGAGACTGAATGAAGATTGTGTTGAAACAAATCTGAGCCTGGCAGAGGAGTATCTGGAGTGAACCATGAATCTCCCGAGAAATTGGATACATGAAAATCCTACAAGCATTTTGTTAAATAGGATCTGAGCCTGGCTGAGTGGGATCCGAGATTAATAGTGAATCACCAGAGAAATTGAGTGTGTGTGAAATCCTGAGAGGAAAATAACTTTTTGTTTGTTTGTTGCATCAGGGCCTCTGAAAGAAGAGACTTTGAAATGCAAAGAGTCTTTGGCACGGAAGTCCATAATGCTAATGTTCGAACTTCACCCTCGTCTAGAGAAGCCTGAGACTGTGCTAAGCTTGAGTGCATCGCCTTGTCCCATGCTGAAAACGTGGGCAAGGGAGGACAATGGCCTGAATATCCTGACATATCATTTCTTGAACACTTCTTTCTTTTACATAACATTGTTTCCCACACTGTTTGTATTTAAAGTTAAGGATTGGCAATAGGTTTATTAGTATAGTCCTTTTTATTTTGACAAGACACCACTAGGATTGCATTATTATTATTTGATGGTTGTAGCTTGCTCCCATCTTTAGATTTTGGATTAGATGGGCATTTTTCAACCCTTTTTGTTGTTCAATAAACACCCTTGAACGGTGGTCACTTGTGTCTGTCTTACTGTTTATTCCATGCCTTCCTTACAACACAGACACACATTCTCAGGGTGTTGTTATGGACAACGTGCATTATCCTAGATTCATAATTGAAGGGCACCAGGGATGTGGCTTCACTGTGTGTGCTCCACAGGGGCGGCTATTCACATGAATTATGTGTGCACAAGCTGGTTGCATGCATCCTGTCCCTGTGCCCTTTGGCCTGAAAAGGGGATGGGTATTGCCTGTGGCTGATGGTGATGTCCTTCTTGCAGCTCTACTGGTTTGCCACTCCATGTTGCTACATTTTGCAGGACACAAGATGCCACAATGACTTTGCATATTACTGGTGGGGCATATAGCAATACGCTGCCAAAGTGTTCCACCCTCCGGAAGCATGTCTTGAGCACCCCAGACATGCACTTCACTATGCCCCTCTTGACTGTGTGCTGTGCTATACCCTACCTCAACTTGGTTGTCAGGATTCCTGAATGGCGTGTTCAGGAATAGAGAGAGCAATTAGGCACTGCACCCTGCAAATTATGAAATGGTTTTTGTCAGAAGGTAACTGTAATGGTCTGTTATTCTGCGCATCATATGACTGCTAGCATGTGTCATGATAGTTGATACTCACTGATGAGCCAGGTGTTGCCAAAGCTTCCTGATGCCAGGACCTCGTATAATGGTGACCAGAGATAAATGAAGCTATCAAGTGTGCTTTTAGGAAAATTTGCATTTACATGCATGATTATTCCCTTTGCATCGCAGGTGACCTGTACATTGATTGAATGCTAATGCTTGCAGTTGTGTTACATGTTCTCGGACACTCAGGGGGGCTCTAGTTAAACATGTGTACAATCAATGGCTCCCAGTATCTGTGGAAACTTTGCTATGCCATACGGTTAGCACAGTCTTTGCCTTCCCTGCAGTGTGCGTGGCATTCTTAGATGTGGGTAAATCACCAAGCAACACCGGCAAGCTGCATGCCCCCCTTTCATGCCATTTACCTCCAATCTGTACTCTGATGCAATAGTTTTAGATTGTAGATGACAATGAAGTTCCAACTAATAGCTAAAGGTCTACTGAATGCTAAATCAGTTTGCAAATAATCTCCTTCTAACCTTGGCTTAATTTGTTGTGCTCATTTTCATTTGCTCTCCTTAACTGAAACCTGGATTACCCCTAACAATTCCTTTACTTCATCCTCCTTTCACACTGCTCCTACCTCATTCTCCCATATTCCTCATGTAGGCCTGGGCACTGGAATTCCCCATAATTCTTCCTGTCCTGGACTCTTCTGCCTCCTCCTTCTAGCCTCCCAATATTTCCTTAATTTGAAGATCAGTTTTATTTCCTTTTCTAATGCTTTCCCTCTTATGCTTCTTGTTATTTATCATCCTCCTTGTCTGGTTACTGATTGTCTTGAACATCTCGATCTCCTCTTATCCCACCTGCTTCCATCTTCCTCGTCTCTCTTTCCTCTTGGGGACTACAATCTCCCCTCCTCTAACTCTTTTTTCCCTTTGATACTTTCACTCACTGATCCTTATCATTTGCATTTTCTTCCCTCCATCCTTCTCATCAGTCTGTTTTTTGTTTTGATCACATTTTTTCTTCACTTCCATCCTCCTTTCCTGTATCTTCTTGCCCCTTTTGTTGCCTCTGGTCACTCACTACTTTCTTTCTCAGCATCTCACCCGCCCTGCCAATTTCATTTTCTTCCCCGACTACCTTTACTCGTCGTAATCTTTCTCTTTCTACAGTTGACTCTGCATCCTTTCTTTCTTCTTTGCATTCCACTATTCTAACAATTTCTATCTTCTCTTCCTTTTCTCCTGGTATGGCGGCTAGTGCTCTGCATTCCTCGGTGCAATCTGTGTTTAACTCACTCACTGCTCTGAGCCCTTTTCTTCTACCGATCAAACTCCTCAGCCCTGGCTTTCCCCTGACCTTGTTTCCCTCCGCCCAAGCTTGTGTACAGCCGAACATCAATGGAAAATGCCTGATCCGCTCTTCTGACATTGCTGCACTTTCAACTCTGCACTCTTCCTTTGAATCAGCCTTACTTAATGACAAAGAATCATATTTTTCAGGAACTCCCACTTTCTCTATCCCATCACCCACGCCATCTTCATCAACCTCTTCACAATATTTTGTATCCTAAAGCACCTGATCCAACTGCTTTCTCGTCTCTCTCCTCTTCTGACTTTGCAAATTACTTTACTTTTAAAGTGGCAAATCTCCACTTAGATTTTACTTCTTCTGTTTCTCCCCCTTCTTTTTCCTTTATTATTTTACCCCCACATTCTCTTTCTTCATTCTCTCCTCTTGCGAATTCTGATACTTCTACTCTTCTGGCTCATGCTCAGCCCACTGCTTCTCCTTTCCTGCTTCTCTCTTCTCTTATGCCTCATGTCTCTCCTGCTCCTGCCTTATCTTAACTCTCTTATTAATTCCTCCTTTGCAAACCATTGCTTTTCAACCACTTTTAAGCATGCACTTATTATTCCTATCCTGAAAAAATCCTACTCTTGACTCATCTATTCCTGCCAACTTCTGGCCTATCTGCTATCTGACTTCTGTCATTTTTCTATAAAATTCTTGAGCCTATGCCCAAGTAACCTGCTATCTAAATCTTCACTGCCTTCTCCCTCCTATTCAATCTGGCGTTCGCCCCCCTCACTCTACATAGACATATGTCTCTCTCTCCTTTTGCTTGTCACTCCAAGCTCTCTTCTATTCTTATTCTTCTTTACTTGTCTGCAGCATTTTATACTGTTGCTCACTCTCTCCTTATATCCTCTCTTTCCAGGGCATCTCTCTGTGTGTCTGTTCGTGAATGGTTCTGCCCATATCTTTCTCAACAGTCCTATTCTGCAACCTCGGCTGAACACTCTTCGCCTTCCCTTCCTCTATTATATGGCATTCCTCATGGCTCTGTTTTTGGTCCTCTTCTTTTCTCTCTTTATTCTGCTCTTCTCCATGCTCTTATCTCTTCATTCATTCTCTCTTTTCATCTGTACACAGAAAATACTCAGATCTTTTTCTCCTTTGACTCTGCTTTGCACTCTATTGTTTCAAACTGTCTTTCTGCTGTTCAAAACTGGATGTCTTCTCATTTTTTCCGCCTCAATCCTAAAACTGAGGTTCTGTTATTTCCTGCCTCTTCTATTCCCCATATTCTTCGCCCTCTATCTCTCTCTTTTCCTCGATCTTCTCTTCCTTTTTCACCACCCGTACTTAACTTGAGTGTTACTTTTGGTGCTTCTCTCACGTTCTCTTTTCACATCTCTTCTATTGCTCGTTCTTGCTGTTATGCACTTTTCAAAATGTGTCGTGTTCACCCCTATCTCTCTTTACATGCCACAAAAATTCTTCTGTTTTTGCTTTTTTTCTCACATTGATTACTGCTCATCTATTTTTCTTGTTCTTCCTGCCTCTTCTTGCCTCACAACTTCTTCCCCTTTGTTCTGTTTATAACTCCTCCATTTGTCTTCTTTTTTTACCCGCTCAATCTTCTTTTACATCTTCTTTACTCTCAGTTTCCCTACTCCCGTTTGAATCACGTCTTCTCTATCACTTTCTTTCAATTGTCTTCAAATGTACCCATGGTTTGGCTCCCCTTATCTTTCTTCATAATTCTTGTTCTATGTTCTATCTCATTCTCTCAGATCACAAGATGTATTTCTCTTAACAGTGCTGCAAACCCTTCTGTGTTTCTTCTCGTTCCTGTTCCTTTGCTCTTCTAGCCCCTACACATTGGAACTCGCTTCAACTCTCACTTCGCTCTGCCACATCTCTTTGTATTTTCCTTTTCAAACCTAAAAACTCATTTTGTGTCTTCTCTTGCATGCTAATTCTGCCTGCTTTTCCCTCTTCCTTTTTTATTCTTGTTTACATTTTCTTGTGACTGTACTGCCTTTTGATATATTTTCTTCAGCGCCTTTGGCGAAAGACGCTCTATAAATTCAATACAATAAAATTAAATGAATGAAAAGTTTAAAAAAAGGACCAGTGTGTATACACTCAGAGGCCGATTCATGGAATAATTAGCGCAGCGCAAGTGGGCAAAAACGTGCGATTCGCAGTGGAATAGCGAAAATCGCAGTGCAATTGCGAAAATCGCACGAAAAGCAGCGCACGTCGATTCATGGAAGGCCGTGCGCGAGAAAACCAGCGGATGTGCGATAAAAAAGTGCGCGGCGCACGTTGGCGCACAGGCCATCTAACAGCGTGCGCCAGGTCACAGCGAAAATCGCACAGGCCACAGCGAAATTCGCACATAGCGCGGCGCACGCAACAAAAGTAGGCGGAACACGGGCGTAACACTCGGAATGGGGAACAACTTGCCAAAACGTGGGCGTCACGGGGGAAGTACAGGGCACAAGTGCGCGGAACGCCCACACGCTCGCCTACAACACGTATTCATGGAATAGAATAGGGGAAAAAAGCGCACGCTCAAACCAGCGCACAGGCACAAACACGACCGCCACAAGAAAGCAGGCGGTAGCGTCTCTGCGGCTGTAAGAAATGTGCGCCAAAAGGTGCGCCAACAAATCGCACCTATATACTGCCATGATGAATGTCCCATACTGTGGCCCTCCAGGAAAAATGACGTGCAAAGGGGTACCCACAAACACGGACACCCGCTGACAAAAAATAAGTGTGCGTGTATACCGGGGTGCGCGGGAAGTCTAACACGCGATTTCAGCAGGGTACGTGCATCACAGGGGTTCGCGTGAAGTTTCACACGCGATCGGGCCTGGGGGAGCGGGCTACGTGTATATCAGGGGTTCGCGTGAAGTTCCTCACGCGATCGGGCCTGGGGGAGCGGGCTACGTGTATTACAGGGGTTCGCGTGATGGGGGAGCGGGCTACGTGTATTACAGGGGTTCGCGTGAAGTTCCTCACGCGATCGGGCCTGGGGGAGCGGGCTACGTGTATTACAGGGGTTCGCGGGAAGTTCCACACGCGAATAGCCTGGGCGCGTGTATTTCAGGGGTGCGCGGGAAGTTCCACACGCGAATAGCCTGGGCGCGTGTATTTCAGGGGTGCGCGGGAAGTTCCACACGCGAATAGCCTGGGCGCGTGTATTTCAGGGGTGCGCGGGAAGTTCCACACGCGAACAGCCTGGGCGCGTGTATTTCAGGGGTGCGCGGGAAGTTCCACACGCGAACAGCCTGGGCGCGTGTATTTCAGGGGTGCGCGGGAAGTTCCACACGCGAACAGCCTGGGCGCGTGTATTTCAGGGGTGCGCGGGAAGTTCCACACGCGAACAGCCTGGGCGCGTGTATTTCAGGGGTGCGCGGGAAGTTCCACACGCGAACAGCCTAGGCGCGTGTATTTCAGGGGTGCGGGGGAAGTTCCACACGCGAATAGCCTGGGGGCGCGTGTATTTCAGGGGTGCGCGGGAAGTTCCACACGCGAATAGCCTGGGCGCGTGTATTTCAGGGGTGCGCGGGAAGTTCCACACGCGAATAGCCTGGGCGCGTGTATTTCAGGGGTGCGCGGGAAGTTCCACATGCGAATAGCCTGGGCGCGTGTATTTCAGGGGTGCGCGGGAAGTTCCACACGCGTATAGCCTAGGCGCGTGTATTTCAGGGGTGCGGGGGAAGTTCCACACGCGAATAGGCTGGGGGCGCGTGTATTTCAGGGGTGCGCGGGAAGTTCCACACGCGAATAGCCTGGGCGCGTGTATTTCAGGGGTGCGCGGGAAGTTCCACACGCGAATAGCCTGGGCGCGTGTATTTCAGGGGTGCGCGGGAAGTTCCACACGCGAATAGCCTGGGCGCGTGTATTCCAGGGGTGCGCGGGAAGTTCCACACGCGAATAGCCTGGGCGCGTGTATATCAGGGGTGCGCGGGAAGTTCCACATGTGATTTGACAGTGTGGGTCCTCCCAGGTGTACCCTGTACACCCTCCACGGCCCCTGCAGGCAGCCCACACCACAGGGGACTACCCTGCATCCCTGGTCATGTCCCGCAGGCAGCCCACCCACCATGGGCATGCCCCCCAGCAAAGGCACATGTCTCCTTGAACTAATGAACACCAACTCATGTCCCCTTGCACCCCCACCCCCCAGCACTGTGGGGCACCTGCCAGCAGGCCCCCACCCATGTCCAACTCATGTCTCCCACCACCCCCACCCCCAGCCACCAGGGTCAGCCTCCACCAGGCCCCCACTCATGTCTCCCACCACCCCCACCCCCCAGCCACCAGGGGCACCCTCCACCAAGCCCCCACTCATGTCACCCACCACCCCCACACCCCAGCAGTGCAGGGTCACCCTCCACCAGGCCCCGACTCATGTCACCCACCACCCCCACCCCCCAGCCACCAGGGGCACCCTCCACCAGGCCCCCACTCATGTCTCCCACCACCCCCACCCCCCAGCACTGTGGGGCACCTGCCAGCAGGCCCCCACCCATGTCCAACTCATGTCTCCCACCACCCCCACCCCCCAGCCACCAGGGGCACCCTCCACCAGGCCCCCACTCATGTCTACCACCACCCCCACCCCCCAACCACCAGGGTCAGCCTCCACCAGGCCCCCACTCATGTCTACCACCACCCCCAAACCCCAGCCACCAGGGGCACCCTCCACCAGGCCCCCACTCATGTCACCCACCACCCCCACACCCCAGCAGTGCAGGGTCACCCTCCACCAGGCCCCCACTCATGTCACCCACCACCCCCACACCCCAGCAGTGCAGGGTCACCCTCCACCAGGCCCCCACTCATGTCTACCACCACCCCCACCCCCCAGCCACCAGGGTCAGCCTCCACCAGGCCCCCACTCATGTCACCCACCACCCCCACACCCCAGCAGTGCAGGGTCACCCTCCACCAGGCCCCCACTCATGTCTACCACCACCCCCACCCCCCAGCCACCAGGGTCAGCCTCCACCAGGCCCTCACTCATGTCACCCACCACCCCCACACCCCAGCAGTGCAGGGTCACCCTCCACCAGGCCCCCACTCATGTCACCCACCACCCCCACACCCCAGCAGTGCAGGGTCACCCTCCACCAGGCCCCCACTCATGTCACCCACCACCCCCACACCCCAGCAGTGCAGGGTCATCCTCCACCAGGCCCCCACTCATGTCTACCACCACCCCCACCCCCCAGCACTGTGGGGCACCTGCCAGCAGGCCCCCACCCATGTCCAATCCATGCCCCCCTGCACCTGGGTCCCAACATTCCCCAATCATGTCCGTAATGCCCATCCTCCCCTGCCAAAAGGCCCAACCAACTATCACACCCACCCACATATCAAAGGCAATTACATGTTACACCCCCAATTTAAATAATGCAATTTAACACATGTCTGTCACACACAATGGCTGCAAGTGAATGACAAAACACCCAACATGACATGCCTGAAAGCAATGAGATGATACGACACATTGAAGATTAAAAAAATAATATGTATTTAACAGCAAGTAGAATGGAAATGAAATAAGAAAAAACACAAAGCAAATCAAACTAAACAAGATGAATGTCCAAGAAAATAATCTGAAAAAATAAAATAAGCCAATGAAGAAGATCATCCTGGGTCCATGAGCCCTACCAAATTAAACCTAACTGACTACTAACTAAAAAGTGAACTATATACAAAAAAGTGGTGCATTGTCCAATCGCAACCAAAAAAAAATCAAAAAAACAAAGGAAACCTAACCCTAACTATACAACTATATACAAAGGCAGCGGGCTATTCGGACGGCTCACTGGTTGTTGTCATGGGCCAGGGCATCATCGAACTCCTGGTCAATGGCTTGGAGGCGGGCATGTTCCCTGGCCCCGAGGTCCCGCAGGGATAACGCAGTGTCAAGCTCAAACTCCCTGCGAAGACCCTCGAGGCACTCAGCCCGCCTCAGCGCCCTCCGCATGGAGTCCTCCGCCCTAACCATCGTGAGCCGTTCCTCCTCTGCCCGCTGCCGCTCCGCACCTATCCGCTGGCACAACCTCTCCCACACGGAAGCCACTCCCATTCCAGGGTTCTCCTGCCCTCTGTCTGATGCCTGCACCCCTGATGTTGATGGCCCCGAGCCATGATGCCTCCCACGTTGAGCCTGCTGCTGCCTCCGACGCAACTGCCTGTGCCAGCACGACGGCATCCAGGCTGATGGAAACCACCGACGCCGTCGTGCGCGTGCCCTGCCCGATGATGCCGTCACATCCTCCATCTGCTGGGGTCCAGTTGCTCTGGTGTCCACCCCTGCTGGATCTCTGACTCCCGACTGTGGCAGGGATGGGATCCCCACCGAGCTGGCTGCATTGGTCGGGGCAGGTCCACAGGGGGCCCTGGTGGCATCTGGGCTGGAAGACGGCAAGGAGAACGACTGGTGGATAGCCTGCACAGAGGAGGAGAGGGCCGCCACATTGGCCAACACATGCAGGAAACCCCCGAACATGGCCGATCCCAATTGGGCCACGTCGGCACGGTGCACTTCGTGATGACGTGCGTGCTCCTCCCGGGAAGCACGCACAGCATCACGAATCACAGCCGTGCGCATCACGACCCCAATCAGGACCTTCTCCGCACGGCCAGGGGTTCCCACGTCCGCAGGTGGAAGGGAGTCAGGTGACATGGACATCCCCTCTACCTGCGGACAGGCCTGGGACGGGGCATCCCTGCTGGTGCATGGTGGTGCACTCACAGGGTCAGGGACAGCGACATGCACAGGGCCCTCCACGGTGACCTGTGCTGCCTCCTGCCCCTGGCCCTGGACTGCACCACTTGCAACAGCAGGGATGCCCCCACCAGGCCCCATGTGTGCCCCAGTGGCGGCCTCCTCCTCCTCTGTGCAAACCACCAACCTGGATGGCTCCTCACCGTCTCCCACCGTAGCAGGCCCCTGTGGGGGCTCACCCACCCCTTCCGCTGCAGCCGTGGGGGCATCCCCGCCGCCTTGCTCCACAGCGCCGTCTCCGCCCTCTTCTTCACTAGCCGCTGCGTAGAGGGAGACAAAGAACACAAGCATCAGGGCACTGTACAATGGTCCCCTAGACAGGAAGCAATAGCAGATGAGCACCACTGTCAAAGTACACTTCCATCATGTCCCTCCACAACACATGGGTCAGTCCAGGCAAAACACACACAGTAACAGGCATGGTGCATGCCATGGACATTTCCATGCATGTCCAATGGACTCTTGAAACATTCAATGATATGTAACTCACATGCATCATGGCTCATGCCCATCACATGCACACACTTCACCTCAGTCACATCCATCTGGCCCCAAACACACCAAACACAGCGGATACAAGGGTAATTTGGCTGCTTTACTGAATCTCTGCATTGTCACACACATGTGTCATGCATCCATGGCATGCACAAGTCACAGACACGCAGGTCAGGCACACAGACATGGCTACCATATATGTACCTGGCATCAGCACCCATCCCTCACCCCCACCCATGTCCAGGTACAGAGACTGGCATGCTCTCATGTTCAAAATCTGAATAGGGCTCCCCATGCGGCATTTCAACACATGCAACAACCATGTGCATCACACATCACTGGTCGCACATGCATTACCATGATGTCCCTGCACACATACATGCATACATGGCCTATGGCACACATACAGGCAAGTATCATAGAACCAGCACACCGCAACATGCCCTGTCTCACACAGTAATGCATGGACACTTACCGCTCAACTCCAGACGGGCCTCCCTCTCAAGGATCTGGGCGACGAGTGCTGGGCGTACGCGTTCCAGGACCCTCATCTGGATGGAACTCATGCGGCCCCGGCCCCCCTCCACGAGGCGCCGGGCCTTCACAAGGGTCCTGGACCGCAAGTCCTCCCAGCGCTTCTTGATCTTCAGGACGTCGCGGGTTGCCACCCCCTCCGCGTTGATGGCAACCACACAGTCGGCCCAGATCCTCTGCCGTCCTTCCTTGCTGGCGGGGGACGATCCAAAGAGGGCATCATACTGCCCCAGGACATGCTCCACCAGGACACCAACTTCGGTGACAGTGAAGCTGGTGCCCCTCTGCCCCTCTGGCCTGGGGTTGCCACTGGTGCCAGATGTGGAAGTGCCCGACATGGCAACCCCAGAGGCAGGTGTGGGTGGGCAACTGGGTCCTGGGGCTGGGCTGTGGAGCGATGTAATCCCAGTCGGGAGTCTTCAGTTCCAGCAGGGGTGGACACAGCAACTGGACCCCTGCAGATGGCTGATGTGCAGGCACCAAATGGCAGGGCACGGTGGCAGCAGGCAGGCAGGCAGGCAGGCAGCAGCAGATGGCACGTGGGAGGCTGCTCGGGGCACTGGGGGGCAGTAACTCGGCCTTCTGGGCAGGAGCGTGGGCTTCCGTGTGTTTTCGCGTGGCCAGCTTGATACGGAGTGATTTGGCACGTGAATATCCTGCACGTCAGCGTGAAATCCGAGGAAAGGCCCTTAGCGCGTAAGCGCGTCAGCACGCATACGCGATTCTATTGGACCAGAGTCCCTCAGCGCGTAAGCGCGTCTGTGACGTGACTCGCACGGGTGTTCCCCACTCAGCACGTGATGACGGGGCACACGTGGAGATACTGCACGTCAGAGTGTCATCGCGTGTAATTGGACAAAAGTGCGCGTACACGCGATTGGCCTATGTACGTGTATTTAATGGGTGCGCGACCACTTACACACGCAAGTACGTCAGCGAACCTGTATCCCGTGGTGCGTGTGAATTTCCACACGCTATTGGACTGGGAACTGGATTCCAGGGGTGCGCGGGTCACACGCTGTATCCCGTGGTGCGTGTGAATTTCCACACGCTATTGGACTGGGAACTGGATTCCAGGGGTGCGCGGGTCACACGCTGTATCCCGTGGTGCGTGTGAATTTCCACACGCTATTGGACTGGGAACTGGATTCCAGGGGTGCGCGGGTCACACGCTGTATCCCGTGGTGCGTGTGAATTTCCACACGCTATTGGACTGGGAACTGGATTCCAGGGGTGCGCGGGTCACACGCTGTATCCCGTGGTGCGTGTGAATTTCCACACGCTATTGGACTGGGAACTGGATTCCAGGGGTGCGCGGGTCACACGCTCGCCTAGAACACGCGCAAAGCATAAAATTGTGGACTTTAACAATAACAAGCTCAGACGCCAGGATGAACATACCGTTCCTAGCAGCAGTGGCAGTGGGCTACCAAAGGAGGAGGAGGAGGATAGTCAGGGCCAGAATATTCACACCCAGAACCAGCCTTTTCGGGATGCCTGATGACCAGGTGTATGGGAGGTACAGGTTTCCACCACACATCATACTGGACCTGGTGACTGAGTGGGAGGATGACCTCACATCACCCACCCTGTGCTCCCAAGCACTCAGCCCCCTGGAGAAGGTCCTCAATGTACTGCACTTCTTAGCCACTGGATCATTTCAGCGGACAAGTGCCATAGTGGGTGGGGTGTCACAGGCCACCCAGTCACGCTGCCTACACCAGGTCTTGAACATCATGACTGCACGCCCATCAGTCCGCAGGCACATATACCTGCCCAGAACACCTGCAGAAAGGCATGCTGCCGCCCTGGATTTTTACGCAGTGGCACGATTCCCCAAAGTGCTAGGTGCCATCGACTGCACCCATGTGGCTCTACGTCCCCCCAGGGCATCTGAGCACATCTATAGGAACCGCAAGCACTGGCATTCCATCAACGTGCAGGTAGCATGTAATGCCAAGGGAATCATCACCTCAGTATATGCCAACTATCCCGGCTCCACCCACGACAGCTTCATTTACCGAATGTCCACCCTAAGCCGGGACCTAGAAGCTGGGCGGCATGGCGATACATGGCTGCTTGGTGAGTATGTATGCCACTGCACATGCATGCATGTTGGATACTGAGCAAGGTCACAACCTCACCAATGATACCAATCCCCACCTCCACAGGGGACAGTGCCTACCCTCTCAGCCCCCACATGATAACGCCAATTCGGAACCCCACCACGCCACCCCAGGTAAGATATAACACAGCCCACATTACAACCAGGGGCATAGTGGAGCGCACATTCGGAGTGCTAAAGTCACGCTTTCGCTCCCTTGACCGTTCTGGCGGGCAGCTGTTATACGCTCCCCCAGTAGTGTGCAGGATCATAGTGGCAGCATGTGTCCTGCACAACGTTGCAACACGCCGGGGCCTGGCCGTGGACATGGTGGTGGCCCCACATCCCCAACCACATGCACAGCCGCTGCGCATGGGAGGGGAAAGGGCACGGGGGAGGCAGCCCGTACACAGCTAGTGGCTAATTACTTCACATAGAAATCACACCCCTGTGGAGTGCACACTGCCCTGGCACATTCCATCTGACAATCAATGATGACTCAACCTGACACTGATCCTGAATGTCTGGAGAATGAACCGGGAATACCATGTCAGCCTGAGATTGTTCACCTGGAAGTGTCACAATGTGTGCATCCCTACCCACACAGACACCACCAATGCAGTTTTGTGAAGTTACACATTGAAGCAGCTAAAATGAATACCCACTTGCAAAATGCAACAAGAGGACAGTGCCATGTCAGCCAACCCAACCCCAGCACTGCCACACGACACACCGTGCCATGTCATGCTAATTGCAGGTAAACAAAGTAATCCCCACAACATGACATCACTCTCACTATGTACAGTGGCACCATTAGAAACCTGCAACACCTGAAATGCTCACAGCAATGCCGGACCAACAACATACTTGAGCACGTAGTACCATTAACATGACATCACAAATGTTACATATTAGTAGTCTCACCACCTGGAAATGCCTGCACTCCCACCACTACCAACTGTGCAGTGTTGTCGCCATGTAGAGTTGTAGGTGCACTGCTGCCAACATGGTCCCCATCTCCAGACTAGAGGTCCTTGTGTGGACTTGAGGAAGGGACCTGCAAATTGGGAGGTAGACACAGAAGAAGAGTTACACATCAATGCAACATGCAGTGTACAACACAACAGCAATATGCACTATGAATGTATACACAGTATTGACTACAGACTGGCCACACAGCTCATGGGAGTCCAACGTCACTGTGTAATTCACTGTCACTTGGGCACACCCTTTGCAAGCCCATGGAAACGGGAAGCAGGAGGGGTGTGTGTGACTCAAACCCAAGCATCTGAACCAAATACATTACAAGCCTGCATGTGCCCAGCCACAATGCAGCGTATGCCCACAGGAACCACGGAAGCCAACAGATCGAAGCCAACAGATCGAAGCCAACAGATCGAAGCCAACAGATCGTCCCAAAAAAATAGGGAATAAAAGAAATCAAAATAAAAATAAAAATAAGAAACAATCAAAAATGGCCATTGATGGGCCCGGGGGGGTTGGGGAGGCCACCCAGGAGGTCCGAGGACAGGATGCACACCAGAACCCACCTGCGTGGATCCTGGGAAGATAAAACACCTCCATGGGCTCATGGCCCACACGGCTACCCTATTGTGGGAGTATCACTGCTGTCGCTATTATCACCCTGTGCAGCTGCATCCGGAGGTGGTTGCACTATGGGAGGCAGCCCACGCAAGGCCCTAGTCTGCTCCTCCATGGCTGCAAGCATGCGGGTGTGGTAGGTCTGGTTCTGGAGGATGAGTGTGCGGAGGTCCCCATGCAACAACTCACGGGATGCCCGGACCTCCGCCCTCGTTGCCTGCATCTCAGCTGAGAGCGTACGGGTGAGACGCTCCAGCTGCTGTTCTGTCCTTTGGTGTGTTGAAGCCTCAAGCTCAACAAGAGTCGTCCTGAGGTGTAGGAGCTCCTGCCTCAGGGCTTCCCTGTGGCCCTGGGACTCAATGGAGATGGCCTCCTGCAGAGTCGCCAGTGCCGCCCGCCTGTCCCTGTTGGACCCCAACATGTCCTCCCTGTGTGACTGGCAGATGGAGTCGGTTGCCTGCTCTAGTCGCTCCATCAGCCTTTCTGGGGGGACAATGGAAGTGGCCACCCTATCCATGGCCTGAGCCATCATCTCGGATGATGCAGCCTGTTGGGTAGCCATACCGTAAATGGATTGCTCCCATGCGGTATTGCCGGGTGGCGTACGGCCACCACGTCGGCGGGCACCACACCTGTCTGGGGCAAGGCGAACTGCGCCTTGCTGTGCCGGCACTGCCTGAGGCTGCAGGACTGCATTCCCCCTCTGATCTGCTGGCCCAGGAACAGGATCAGATGTCGCGGAGTGTGACCCTGCATCCGTAACCACCGAAGGCGTAGCTGCCAACACTGACATCCCCATGGAGGGTACTGACCCTGGTGCAGGTGGGTGAGACAGAACAGAATCCCTCCCTGGAACACTCACCTGCGACGGCACGTAGGTCTCATCCGAATCAACACCTGAGTACAGCTCAGGGGAGGTGCAGCCAGAGACACCCCTTGAGAGCACGACCTGCAGCACTTGTGGGTTCTCCCCCACCACCACACCACGTCCCTCACTGGTGGTTGGTCGGCCCTGGGACACCTCCTGGGTCTGCGCCATCTCCACAACCCCAGCAGTATCAGGTGCGTCTTCCCCTGCAAAGACATGTAAACAAAGAAATGGAAACAGGCATTAGCACCATGGCACACATTGAGGGCTGAGAAGCAAGAGAACCAGTACTTGATTGACACATGTCCCACATGACTAAAACCCTCCCATGCATGCACCCTCACTGCGTATGAAGTGCAGGCAAATGGCACACACTGATGACACCAAGATGGAAGATGAACACATTTTCTGCATGCTGCCTGGCAGTGGCATCACACATTGGCCTGTGATTGGCAGGTGAAACACACATGCCATCACACAGATGGCATGTACCATTGCTATTGAGTGAAGATGGAGAGGAGGGCAGCACCTATTCATTCAGTCCAGTTCCCGCATGTAATAGCTTTTCTAATTCTAACAGGTCAGATTTTTCACCTGGAGCTGCCAGTCTGAAATGGTCAAATTGCACAGGGACATGTGTGTACAAATGATATCCAGGTAACAAAGTCACTCCACTTTACCATAGCCATGTCAGACATGTGACTAGTGGACAGCGACATGCCTAGTGAAAGTGGTGGAATGCAAACAAACTGACTGAATGAACAGTGAAAAAGAAGCAAATATGTTGTGTCAAGGTGACACTTCAAGGGCAACTGGCGTGCAGTTGTGCTAGATGTCTACTGTTGGCAGAAGGGATACTGCTATGGCCAAATGCAGCTGCGCAGGAAGGATTGCATGAAGCACATGGCTGACCCATACGACTCAGGCGCACACACTCTCACCTGGCACCCGAACAGAAGCCCTCACACACACACCATGCACATGGATGACACACACATGCATGTGCACTCACCGGACAATGCCTCGTAATCAGCCAGATCTCCCACGCCTTGGATCTGTTCCTCCGTGACGTAGGTCCCAGCGACTGACTCATGTGGAGTGAGTTCCATGTCTACTACTGGAGACCCACCTCCAGTAACTAGAGTTGCGGCATGACTTGAGGCCAGCTTACTCTTTGCCCTGCGCTTTAGGTCATTCCAGCGCTTATAGCAATCATTGGCTGTGCGCCTCATGATTCCAAGGGCACTTACGATGTCCGCAACGGTCTGCCAGTGTGCCTGGCGTTGTGCAGGTGTGGTCTTGGATCCTGCAACAATGACCATCTCGTTGTCATGTCCGGACACATACTCGACAAGTGCATTCAGTTCGTCATCCGTGAAGCTGGGCTTCCTGGACCGGCCGGACTGTGTAGCCGTGTCTGGGGCATCAGCCTGTACCGGACGAGCACTCTTCCTCTTCCGCTTGGAAGGTGGTGGTGATCCTGAGTGTCCTGCGCCGCTCTGGACACTAGGGGCAGGAGCCCTGGTGGACTCTGTATCAGGAGTGTGGGATTGCACACTCAGCATGGGAGTTGGTGCAGGCATTGGCTCTAGTGTGATGGTGTCAGGGGGAATGTCAGCAGCATGGACTAGGACCGACACTGTCCTGGCTGGGTGTGTGAGGGCTGGGGTGGATGGAGCCGCAGCTGCCCCTGCAGCCTCTCCGCCCTGCCTCCTTGGTGCAGCAGATGACCTTGCTGCCCCAGATCCACGTGGCATGATGGCATCAACGTGCACCAGCGCACGTGTCGTAGCCCTGCTGACCTGGAAGTCAGCCATGGAGTCAGCCAGGTCTGGTGCCACAATGGGCTGGTCCAACAAGGGCTGAGCATGGATGGTGTCAGCCACTTCAGCCTCAACGGGAGGGGAGGAGGGGGGGGGGGGGATGATGGGTGCCCTTGACTGGTCCTCCACACATGGGGGGACAGGCTCACCCTGCAAGTTACGACCACGTCCCCTACCGGATCCACCACGGCCACCACTTGTGGCTCTTCCACCTTTGCCACCCTTACGGAATCCTCGCCTCCCAGCCATGGCACTGATATTAATGTGCGTATGGGAGTGGCTGTAGACAATTGTCCTGGGCAATTGGGGGTCAAAGGGGTTGGGTACCAGATGGTAATTGTACCCTAGTGCTCTAGCACGGCTGATTGTAACCCCTGGGGAAAGATGACGGGTCACGCAATGCACAGGAGGCCCAAAAAAGGGAGATGACGTGCACGCAACCCCTCCTAGACCATGTGTGCAGAAAGAAAAACCTGCACTACGCTGTGGCACCCAGTAACACAAGAATGAACGTATGCATGTCACACGCAGCCTAGAATGACCTCTGAAGGGGTAGGCTACACACGGGGCAAGCACAGAAGTTGGATACGTGCGTGACTCACCGTCTGCCAGGTAAAAGAGCGTGAAAAATGAGCGCGTTTGGCTGGCTAAACCCCCGCCAAAAGAAGATGTGTACGCTGTCTGAGAAGACAGGACAACAGTAGAAGGGGACACTGTTTGAGGGAACAGGCCCAGGTAAACCAGTAAAAGAGAAAAAAGAGAAAAAGCTGTCAGAGGTAACAGGGAATACGAACTGGAAACGCCGTGAAGTAAATCGCGTGTGAAACGACAAGAAGTACAGAATTCACCCACTCGCTCTCCACGAAAAGCACGTACAAGGAAATGGTGTTCTACATGTACCTTATATACTGGCCCACACGTACAGCGTCACTTACGCGGCATGTACGTTCACCAATCACACGCTTTGTCACTCCTGCGTGTAGATCCATTTTCACCAATCACACGCTTTGTCACTTCTGCGTGTAGATCCATTTTCACCAATCACACGCTTTGTCACTTCTGCGTGTAGATCCATTTTCACCAATCACACGCTTTGACACTGGGACGTGTCACGCAACAATTTCCTGCACGTGCAGGTGACTATAGGCGCGCATATGCTGTTGACAGGTTTACGCGCTAAGGGCCTTTGCTGACGTGTGGGATTTCACTCCCTATCAGGCTGTCCACGCGTTCACACACGAGAGACCACGCTCCTGGCCAGGAGGCCAAATTACTGCCCCCCAGAGCCCTGAGCACGCTCCCACCTGCTGCTGCCTGACTGCCTGCTGGCCACGTGCCCCACAGTGCTGGTGGGTGGGGGTGTTGGGAGACATGGGTGGGGGCCTGGTGGAGGGTGCCCCTGCACTGGTGGGGGTGGTGGGAGACATGGGTGGGGGCCTGGTGGAGGCTGCCCCTGGTGGCGGGCGGGTGGGGGTGGTGGGAGACATGGGTGGGGGCCTGGTGGAGGCTGCCCCTGCACTGCTGGGGGTTGGGGGTGGTGGGAGGCATGGGTGGGGGCCTGGTGGAGGCTGCCCCTGGTGGCGAGGGGGGTGGGGGTGGTGGGAGACATGGGTGGGGGCCTGGTGGAGGCTGCCCCTGGTGGCGGGAGGGTGGGGGTGGTGGGAGACATGGGTGGGGGCCTGGTGGAGGCTGCCCCTGGTGGCGGGAGGGTGGGGGTGGTGGGAGACATGGGTGGGGGCCTGGTGGAGGCTGCCCCTGCACTGCTGGGGTTGGGGGTGGTGGGAGGCATGGGTGGGGGCCTGGTGGAGGCTGCCTCTGGTGGCGGGGGGTGGGGGTGGTGGGAGACATGGGTGGGGGCCTGGTGGAGGCTGCCCCTGGTGGCGGGAGGGTGGGGGTGGTGGGAGACATGGGTGGGGGCCTGGTGGAGGCTGCCCTTGCACTGCTGGGGGGTGGGGGTGGTGGGAGGCATGGGTGGGGGCCTGGTGGAGGCTGCCCCTGCACTGCTGGGGGTTGGGGGTGGTGGGAGGCATGGGTGGGGGCCTGGTGGAGGCTGCCCCTGGTGGCGGGGGGGTGGGGGTGGTGGGAGACATGGGTGGGGGCCTGGTGGAGGCTGCCCCTGGTGGCGGGAGGGTGGGGGTGGTGGGAGACATGGGTGGGGGCCTGGTGGAGGCTGCCCCTGCACTGCTGGGGGGTGGGGGTGGTGGGAGGCATGGGTGGGGGCCTGGTGGAGGCTGCCCCTGCACTGCTGGGGGTTGGGGGTGGTGGGAGGCATGGGTGGGGGCCTGGTGGAGGCTGCCCCTGCACTGCTGGGGGTTGGGGGTGGTGGGAGGCATGGGTGGGGGCCTGGTGGAGGCTGCCCCTGGTGGCGGGAGGGTGGGGGTGGTGGGAGACATGGGTGGGGGCCTGGTGGAGGCTGCCCCTGCACTGCTGGGGGTTGGGGGTGGTGGGAGGCATGGGTGGGGGCCTGGTGGAGGCTGCCCCTGGTGGCGGGGGGGTGGGGGTGGTGGGAGACATGGGTGGGGGCCTGGTGGAGGCTGCCCCTGGTGGCAGGGGGGTGGGGGTGGTGGGAGGCATGGGTGGGGGCCTGGTGGAGGCTGCCCCTGGTGGCGGGAGGGTGGGGGTGGTGGGAGACATGAGTGGGGGCCTGGTGGAGGGTGCCCCTGGATGGTGGGGGCTGGGGGTGGTGGGAGACATGAGTGGGGGCCTGGTGGAGGCTGCCCCTGGTGGCGGGGGGGGTGGGGGTGGTGGGAGACATGGGTGGGGGCCTGGTGGAGGGTGCCCCTGGTGGCGGGGGGGTGGGGGTGGTGGGAGACATGGGTGGGGGCCTGGTGGAGGCTGCCCCTGCACTGCTGGGGGTTGGGGTTGGTGGGAGGCATGGGTGGGGGCCTGGTGGAGGCTGCCCCTGCACTGCTGGGGGGTGGGGGTGCAGGTGGACATGAGCAGGTGTGCAGGGTAGTCCCCTGTTTTGTAGGCTGCCTGCAGGGGCCGTGGAGGGTGCACAGGGAACACCTGTGAGGACCCACCCAGCCTAATCGCGTGTGACTTCCCACGCACCCCTGTAATACACGTACCCAGCCAAATCGCGTGTGATGATTCCCACGCACCCCTGTAATACACGTACCCAGCCAAATCGCGTGTGATAATTCCTGCGCACCCCTGTAATACACGTACCTGGCCAAATCGCATCCCTGTAATACACGTACCCAGCCGAATCGCGTGTAAAACTTCCCGTGTACCCCTGTAATACACGTACACAGCCAAATCGCATGTGATAATTCCCGCGTACCCCTGTGATACACGTGCCCTGGCTAATCGCGTGTGAAACTTCCCGCCTACCCCTGTAATACACGTACCCTGGGCAATCTCGTGTTCAACTTCCCGCGTACCCCTGTAATACACGTACCCTGGCTAATCGCATGTAAAACTTCCCGCATACCCCTGTAATACACGTACCCTGGCCAATCGCGTGTTAAACTTCCCGCGTACCCCTGTAATACACGTACCCTGGCTAATCGCGTGTTAAACTTCCCGCGTACCCCTGTAATACACGTACCCTGGCTAATCGCATGTTAAACTTCCCGCATACCCCTGTAATACACGTACCCTGGCCAATCGCGTGTTAAACTTCCCGCGTACCCCTGTAATACACGTACCCTGGCTAATCGCGTGTATAACTTCACGCGTACCCCTGATATGCACGTTACCCGCTTTGCGTTCCTTGTTTGGCAGCCCTGTAAACTGGTCCAGGGTTAGCGCAGCCCTTTGCGATGATTTAGCGATTTTGATGGCTTTTCCTTGCGCGAGGGCGTTCTTGGGGGCGTTACTGGCGCTGCTGCAGGGTCGCTGCGATACTCTGCCCCACGGCTGGTTTGGGAGCCTAAAATCCATGAATACGCTGTGCGCAGAAATCGGTTTTAGCGCACGTGCCTGGCGCAGTCAATCGCACGCGGACACTCTGCGCCAGCCGCTTGCGACACTTTTCTGCGAAATTCTATGAATTGCCGTGTACGTCTTTCCCTGGACCCTGAGTTGGAGACTTGGAATGTTGGAGTGAGTGACAGAGAATGCAGCCTGACAGAATGTTGATGTATGAATGTGTTCTGTTAGAGTCAGTTGGAGATGTACACCCCTGAGAGAGGATGCCAGGGCATGTTGCCCCAAGCTTAAGTGTACCTGACTTGATGTACTTAATATAATGTACAAGAACTTAATTAAAGAAGTAACTAGTACATCAGAAGATGTCAGATTCATCTTTAGAAGAACCCAATCTTTACACAGTGCTCCTGCTCTCTACAATGCTGTAAGACTTTCCTCTGGACATGAATAGTTCTCAAGCAGTAGAGCAAACAATTCAAGTCTAATGTCATGTTTTGCAGCTTCTGTCTTGTTGGGATTGGCTTGATAAAATAGGCACTTCTTAGTGCACTGTAAAGGCACCAGACATTAGATAGCATTCAATCTTGCCTTGATAGACAATGTCAAGAAGTCAGATTTCTTGACTGCAAAGACAGCATTGCAATGCTGTTGAGGCTGGCAAAACTACTAAATAGACAATAGACAGGTGAGAGAGTCTCAACTCAACGCAAACAATGTGCAAGGATTTCCATTCATCAGGATAGGTCTTTGCCCGAGGGTATGTTACCATTGTTTAGGAGTCTACTTCAGAGAAGCGGCATCAGAAGCAGCCATGCACTCTGTTGTTTTGGTGCGACTTGCCATTGAACGTTCCTAGGTGCTTTCCTCTGCACTTTGTGAGGAAGGATTGCACCGCTGCTCGGCTTCATCGGGTATGGTGTGCAATGTTCGTTTCAGCTCCTGTTACAGAGGAAAGGTGCTGAGGACTTCCCTCTGCAGTTCCTAGAGAGGCAGCACAAGAGACAGCGCAGCATCCTGTCATTCTGTAATTGCAAACTTGGTGAGGTGTTGCGTTCCACTGTTTTATTGTGGTCTCCATCCTGGGCCTTCCTGGCACAGGGCTCATGGAGTTCCATTGCACACTCCAGGGAGATACTCCAGGGGTTGACTTTCTCTCAACTAAAGTGCTAAAGTACTCTTTCTGCGCTCTGCTTTTGTCTGTCCCCCTTTGGTGGCTTGCTGCCCGCACAGTGACTACAGGGGCACTCTGTTGAGCCTCTTTGAGCTGTGCACTTTTGGCAACAACCTATCGGGATAATTTGGGTTGGACTCTTAGTGCTTTGGCTAGTGTTCTGGCTACTGCACTTGGACACTTTAATCATAAACGATTCTGCAGTAAAAGCTATTCACAATAAGCCGAGTTTAGCACTGCTCTCCATATCTGTTCTACCTGCATTATCTATCTGCATGATCCTTGCTGCTTTGTCATCAAGCTGCCACTGGTTGTGAGGGCTTTTCAGCTTTGAGAACTTTTTCTCTTCCCCTTCGACCCATCTACTGACTGCCTGCTCCTCCTGGGGCCCTGGATGCTGCTATGGCTTGGTCTGGCCTGCCAGCAGGAGACTCGTTTCCCTACCGTGCCTCTTCTGTCTACTCCAGCCGACTGCCCATAGCATCACTGAGCCCTTGGTTGGGAGGCAAGCCAGCTTTGACAACTGCAGTCTCTCTGGGAGATGGCTTGCTGACTGCCTGCCCCTCTGGTGGCGCTGAGCATGGTGTCTGTATACTCTCTGACGTGTGACTTGAACTTTTCCATTCTCTCTGTGGTCCGTCCGCCGCCAACCATCCATCAGCTACAGACACTTGTTACATCAACACCCAGTTTGGGTGCAGTGGTCCGCTGTTGAATGTTCTTCCCTGTTCTTCTCTACTGTCCTATATTTTTTACAATGTTGTTTACTGGTCTTGTTCTACCACTACAGTACCGTTGACTTTCCTGAATGCAGCATGCCCAACTTGCCTATTAGTTAATACTCTGCTTTATTCCATCTTAGTGCTGCTCCCATCATTGCATTGAATTCTCGACAGTCATACCAAGTCAATTTTTCTCTCTATATCTAGTCCTATTCAAACTCACTGGCCATCTCACAGATTTCTTAATTTTCCTGCTTCACACAATACTTCTAATCTTCTCTAGCCGCACTCTCATTCTGGAGATTCTTGCATTAATGTCACACCCTGGAATGCTCAATCTATCTCCAAGACAAATCCTTCTATCCTTGACATGTTTCTACAACTCAATCTGCATTTTCTATGCATTACTGAGACTTGGCTTTCATCTTTTAACTCTGCTATTCCTGCTTCCTTATTCACATCTGATACGGTTTTTACTCATACTCCTCGTTCTCTGGGTCATGGAGGAGGTACTGGTATTATTTAACAGCCTTCCTCCATGATTTATTCTAATTCCCTTGTTAGGCAGAATTCTCCAGAATGGCTAATTTCCCTTACCTACTGAGTCCGTCAGCAGCTTTGCTGGATTTCTAGGATTATTTTTTTCACCTGCTAAGAGTGTGAGCCTTTTTTCCCACTCGTACATGTGTTTTGCTGTGTGTGTTTAACATTTCTTTGTGTACATAGACTGTGGAGCCTCACCTACTCATCTTTTTACTGTGTGTTACACAGCACCTTCAGTGCAGTGACACAGGGTTGTCTTTTTGTCTTCCCAAATCCGACTCCGTTTTCTGGGGCTGACTACTGTCTCCCAGAACATGTAAAGTTGCCATTGACTTTATTAGTCTCTTTTACAACTGACAGACCCAGTACAAACTATCTTAAAAAGTGTTCTGGAAAGGGTTCACACGTATCCCTTTCTGTCTGTTTCTCTTGGAGCATTCTTTTGATCCCTTTTCATTAACACTTGGCTGGTGGCAGTGGTAACTACCCTATTTTCCCAACCGTGGTTATCTTAAATAGCCCTGGTATTGTTTTAGGCTATCTTGGTAGCTACAAACTTAAACCTGCTAGATCATATACGTTTCATACGGTTCCGGCTGGGTTTATTCATCTTTTCATTTTGTAAAATTCTTTCTCGTGTTTTTCTCTGTGCGCCAAACCAGGTTTGGTTCCTTTGTTCACCGTCCTTTAGCGGTCTTCTACACAGAATCCCTCCTTAGGCGCCTGGATGTCTGGGGGGGGACAGGATGTGAGGGAGGGGTTTAGGACTCCCTGCACAGAGTCTCCTTGGAGACTCATGTCGCACTCTGATCTGATTGGCTGTGGTGACTGGCCCGGCAGGATATCCACCCTGCTGTGTGATTGACAACCAGGCTGTGTGAATGGGGGAAAACTGCATCAAAAGCAGGTCTATGGGTCTAGAAAGGAAAAGTTGCCACTGGAATGAAAGAACCGAACAGGAGCCGACAGAAGAGGACCCCTACAACGACTGAATCGTCGGTGAAGCCCTGCTGCAGGTCTGAATCTTCATACTCCAAAGACAGGAAAGATCATCAAGGAATCTTCTCCCCTTGAGCTTGTGGGAACAACTGGTTTGCCAAACTGCTCGTCATGTCTCCCTTCTCTGGTCGAATTTGCTGTACAGAGCTACAGTGAACGGGATAGCCTAGAGGAACGGACCCTGCTTGCATTTTAAGGAGTGCACCTTTTATCTGTTGCTTTGCTCTGCTGCTGGTTTCTTCCCTGGGCAGTGCAGGACCCTCCAGTCTTCCTAATTCATGCCAGTCCGACAGTCGCTTCAGGAAACGTAAGTGTGCAGGACATGCCAGGAACGTCCGCCTCAGCTAGAGCCTTCTTCTCCATTTAAGGTACTGTTCAAATCCGGTTGTCTGTTTCGTTCAGCCACGGTGAAAGAGTGTGAAACCTTTTGCCAATCCGAGGGCTTGCCCCTATCCATTCTTTGAACTAACTTTTCTGTCGACCAACTTCGTCTCAAACTCTTGGCAAAGACTTACCCGCGTACTACCATGAACTGTGTGATCTTGAGCAAAAGACTCTGACCCATTGACTTTGGGCCAGGCCCTGTTTGAACCTGATTTCCTCACTGTAGTCCCTTTTTCTAGATTTCTCTGCTTAATTACTTGTTGGTGTATTCAATTCTTGCCTTACTTTGTTGTTGGTGTATTCAATTCTTGCCTTACTTTGTATTTCCCTCCCTTTTAAATTGCTGGAGTGCCATTTTGCTCACACGTCATTTTGAGCCGAGCTTGTCCAGAATCTATTGGGTGTGGTGTATTGTATTAAGAGTGTGATTTTTCAGCTGCTTTACTTTAGTGAAATGTTTTACAACTGATGTGTAAATACATTTATATTTTTTACTCAGAAACCTTGATTAGTGTTTGTTTGAATCATAGTAATTGCTGTCCTTTGTGTAACTATTGATACTGCTCACTTACTCTTGACATAAGTCTGGCTGCTCAGCCATCACTACCATTTTACTGTGTAGTACAGGCTTGTACCAAAGGTGAATTTGCACTGTCACTTGTAGTCTTGTGTGCGGTGTTCCCAAAGGGTACTGCATAAAATTCTGCCTAACACCCCTCGTGTTAACTACCTTTACTTCCTTTGAATACTCTCTTTCCACTTTCTCTAAGTCTTGTGCTGTGACCTTTCTTTTGATCTATCAAATTCTACTTTCCCCTTTCTACTTTCTGCAATGTCATTGAGGCTCTTAGTGTTGTCCTGCCTTGCTCTAATTCTTTCTTACTATCAGGCGACTTTAATCTACATCTTTCTTGTATGCTTGCCTCTTCTCCATTTCTTGCTATTTTTGACTCTTATTGTCTCGCTCCCCTTCCTACTCTTCCTTCCCACATATCTGGATCCTCTTTGGATCTTATTTTACCTCTTGTCTGTCTACCTCTGATGTTTCTATTTATCCTGTTTACTCCTCTGATCATTTGCTCTTTTCTATTTTCTCTCCTGCTCTTGACAACTGCTTATCGCATCCTACTCCTACCCCTTCTTTTTTTGTTGCGATCTTCGTACTTTCAATACCCCTCTCTTTATATCTTCCTGTATTGCCACTCTATCACCCCATTCTACCTTTTCAGCTCTCTCCATGGATGATGCTGCATCAGCTTTCTCCACTTCCCTTTCTACCTGCTACTCTATATCCTTTCTCTAAATGTCTTCCTTCTCTTAAGCCATCCAAACCTTGGCTTACTCCTTATCTTCACTCCTTGCGAAGGACTCCCTTTCGCCTAGAGCATTGTTGGCAAAGATATCGATCTATGCCTGATAGTGTGTCCTTCTCTTCTTAAAATACTCTATATGATGATACACTTCTTTCTTCTAAACATCTCTATTACTCTGATCTCTTGCACTCTCAATCATATCACCGCTGCTGTCTGTTCCAATCCCTTTCTCGTCTATTGTCTCTGCCTCTGCCTGAACACTCCCTCCTCTCCACTCTTTCTGCATCTGACATTGCTAATGTCTTCACTTCTAAAGTGGATTCTCTTTGTTTTGCCATTTCTCTAATTTCTCTGCCTTCTTCTGACCCTGTTTCCCCTTCCTCTTCTACTGAGGTTTTTTTCTTCTTTCTCGCCAAACTCTTCTTCTGATACTTCTTTACACATCTCCCGGGTTCATCCTACTGCTGCTCCCAAAGATCATGTTCCTTCTACTCTTATTTCTACAATCTATCCTTCTCTTAAATTTTACATTACCAGTCTTCTCAATATATCTCTTACCACTTCTACTTTCCCTCTTCGATTCAAACATGATATTATTCATCCTGTCCTGAAAAGAACCCTCCTTGGTTCCTGCCATTCCTTAAATTTTTTGTCCTGTTTCTCTTCTTCCTTACCATTCTAAATTGTTGGAAAGTCGTGTTTACTCCCAGGTGTCTTCCTTTGTCACTCTTAACTCTATTTTACCTCACTTGCAGTCTGGTTTTCGACCCCTTCATTTCACAGAAAATGCTCTTCTTTCCATCTGTAACTCTCTTCATTCTGCCAGCTATGCGAAACACTGTTCTAGTCTTATACTCTTGGACATATCCGCTGCTTTTGATACAGTGGATCACACACTACTTCTTCAATACCTTTCCTCCTTTGGATTTTCTCGTTCTGTAATCACATGACTTCAATTGTATCTATCTAATCACACTTACTCAGTATCCTGGGCTGGTGTTTGCTCTGATCCTCTTCCTTTTTCGTGTTGGTATTCCACAACGGTCTGTTCTTGGCCCATTGCTTTTCTCTCTCTATACCTCTTCCTTGGCTAATATGATATCTTCTTTTGGGTTTTCTCATCATTTTTATGCTGAAACACCCAATTATTTCTATATGTGTCTTCTTTTATACCTACTATACACATTAATCTCTCTGCCTATATCTCTGCTATCAACATGTGGATGTTGGACCACTTTCTTGTCCTTAATGGGGATAATACTGGAGTCCTCTTTTTTCCTGCTAATACTATTTCTCTTCCTGTTTCTCCTCCCTTTGTCCGGTTTTCCCCTTCTCATCTGCCTTTTTCTCTTACCACCCGCAACCGTGGCTTTCATCTTGACACTAATCTTTCTTTCGCTCATCACATTTCAATCACATCCCAATCCTGTTGTTTCCATCGTTTCAATATTTGGAAAATTAGACCTCTTCTCACTCCTTGTTTCCTTACCCATTGGCAAATCCATCTCTCCCTCTTTGGCCTCCGTTCGATGGCTACATAGTATTCAAGTCCCTTTATGGATGGGCTCATATTTATCTAACCTCTTTTGTTTCTTTGTATGTTCCTTCTTGTACTCTTCATTCTCAAACCCACTTTCTTTTAACTGTACCTCGCCATCCTTGTGTTTCTTCTCGCTTCATTCTTTTTCGTTATTTGCTCCTCTTTACTAGAATGCTCTCCCTCTCTCTCTCTCTGCAATCTATTTACTCTTATTCGTTCTTCTGTGCTGCCCTAAAAACGTTCTTACTTCAATCCTAATTTTATGTTAAGTCTTATTGTAAGTTATATTTTTTATTGTACTCCCCTGTTCAATTGTAAATTGGTTCTGTACTGTGCCTTGGCGTAAGGCAATAAGTAAATAAAAAAAACAAATACACATGAGAACAAATATGAGAGAAGGTTGAATGTCTTGATAGGTGGACTGATCCTAGCAACGATGAAGAAAGCTATGTCTTTCCATGGAGCAGCAGAATGTCCTTACTTTTGCCGTTTGAGTGCTGACAATTCCAACTCTGGACGAATACCCATTCCTCGCTGCTGAAGGAACATGTATACGCAGCTCCAAAGATGTTTGAAAATCGATCATTTTCAGACACATCACTATAGATGCATGGTAAAAAAGGGGAAATCATACAAGCAGGCAATCACTCTGGAACACTCTGACGGGAATCATTGCAACACACTGACAATTGCTCCAGAAAGGAAAATCGCTATGTTCTCCTTTTACTTTGACTACTGGAATGTCCACTAGTGAGCAAATGTATTGCACGTTTGAAGATTTGTAGAAAGTGCTCCTCAACTCAACAGTCATGCAGCTTTTGGGACACCAATGATCAGAAAACAAAAAATAATCGTACAGGTTTGAAATGACATGAAGATATGAGTGAGATATGTCACCTGATGATTCTCCATTTTAACTACAATGCACTCTTGCATTTCATTTGCCGAGTTTTATTCGGGAAAGTCCTTTCCTTCATACACTGTTAAACACCTGTGTATGCATCATAGGATTCCCTGTGCTTTAAAATGCAAGTTAAAATAACATACAAGTCACTATGCAATGTGAAGTGTTGTGGCCTATAACAAAAGCGCGCCTGTTCTTGTCAACATCACCACCACCAGACCCTTGCAAAGGTTTGACAAACAGAGTGTTTACACGGCCAGGATGAGAGATAGTTGCATATTTCTGAATCATAATATCAAAATGATGCATTCTCCTCTTCATGTTCAGTTGAATCATACACATAACACAATTCACGATTTAGGCGGACCTACTGGGGGAAAAAAAAGAAAACATCAACTGTGGTTTAGGATTACTTCAGCTTCACCCTTAAAGCCTTCCATTAAAGCTGACCTAGTTTAAGAGAAAACATCACCTGGTGAATTTATCTCATAGAGTCATGGGATGTCTTCCTATGCTTTATGCAGGCTTTCTGTTTCATAGAATGAGCGATAAATAACTATATATATATATATGGCCTATATAAAGGAGAAAGGAAAGTATGCTGTCCTCAGGCAGCCACACAGAGTTAAATGAACTTTGTTGTGAGAAAGAGTGTGCAAAAACTGAAGGTACTAATTAGGACCAACAGACAGAGGCACACAGTAGAGAAGGAGAAAGACAAGGACAAGGACACTTGGAATTAATAACAAGATCACACAGATGGAGTCATAAAGGGGAGATGCATCGATTTTGAGTTTAAGGAAATTCTAGAAAACAGCCAGGACACTAAATATGAGCATGAGGAAGAACTGGAAGGCATACCGTTGAGTTAAACGAAGAGGGTCAGATAGCTGGATGGCAATGGGCAGACTGAGAGCTATCTGGAAGATGGGTTAAGATATCCAGAAAAGTGGCCAGTAACATACCTCATGAACTGCAATCATAGGCTCGAATCCTGCCAGGGCCGCCTCATCCCTTTATTCTTTTGAGGTGACTTTATAGTGTACCATTACATGTGCTAATATTAACACCTATTTTTAAGGTGCTAGCATGAAGCACTATATGAAAACGTGATATTATTGTTTTTATCATAATTGATATGGGGAGAAAGTGATTGAGCAAGTGGGTAATGGGGAGGGAATGACCGAACCATTGGAAATAGAGCAGGGTAGCTGGTATTTATTATACAGAGACAGTGGCAGAGGTGTACGGGCAAAGAAGAAAAGAATGTGAGGGAGAGGTCTGAGGTCTGAGACTGTAGGATAGAAGTTGACAGAGAGGGCCAGGGAGTGCCAGGAGAACATGAAAGAGCCACACATTTCCAGAATGAAAGAGAAAAAGGTGAAAGAGATTGAAGGCAAATAGGAAGGAGACGTGCAATATTTAATTTGTAAAAAAAAAAAATAAGTGACAGGGCACAAAAAATCTTGCCCCCATAATGCCAGCCCGGGGGCCGGCCCGGGCCAGTTCACTGCTAGACCTAGATCAGACCACCACCAGCCCATCACACTGCTACTGCTCCATGTCACATGTTTGGCGGCCACTTTCCTTGAGTCAGCAAAACAATGACACCCGACTTATGCTTGGTAACGTACGCCTTACCTTGTTGTCGCTCACTTCAAACCTAAAGGGGGGGCAAAGGCACTAAGTCAATGAAATTGCAAACCGTTGGCGTGATACCTCGTATGCTCAATAGGAAATTCAACAGCTGGAGGCAGAATTGGGATATTTGGGTTCACATAAAAGGCCCCCTGAACTGTATGCAGCAAACGTGACGGTAGTAAAAAGAAAGCTTCATAGGACAGAGTGGGCCAAATGTAGGTATTGCAAATGAGACATTTTACTAACAGGGCCCAGTTTCTATGGCAGAGTGAATTTAAGATGACAGGACGTTGATATTTTACTGACCTCCATCACAGCACCCGCAGACATATTAATATCAATATCATAGAATAACAGGACATTTCAGAGTCTGGGGCAGTACACTGGATAGGCCAAGCAACTTCAGTGGCAGCGAGCAACAGGGGAGAAAATGTAATGTTGGTTCTACCACAGTTAGTCTGCTATACTAGGATCTCTGGGGCAATGACTGGCTGGTGAGACTATGGGCCTCATTACGACCCAGGCGGTAAGTTACCGCCTGGGTCGTACCTTTACCGCCATGGCGTAAACTACGTTTACGCCATGGTGGTTGGCGGACTTACCGCCCCATTCCGAGGTTGGCGGGGCGGTAAGTCCCCATTAACCCATTTACCCTTCCCCATTCCCATTTTTGCCCCATAGGGCATAATGGGAGTGGGGAAGGCGTTAATTACGCCACCGTAAATTACGGTGGCGTAATTAACGACAAGGTCCCTTAGCGCCATGGATTTTAACACCTGCTAAAAGCAGGTGTAAAATCCTCCATGGCGCTAAGGGACCTCGGAATCAGGCGGTAAGGGTCTGCGCTGTTTACGCCGCCATAAACCCCTTACCGCCTGGGTCCTAATGAGGCCCTATGTCTGCCTGTCAAATCAAGAGTTACGACTCCAAGACTGGTGGAGGGCCAGTGCAGCAATAATACAATTCTATGTGACAGTATTGGAGCCAGTAGAAGAGGAGGACCAGTGTACACCAATGTGTCCCTACACTTATTAAAACTGTCCTATTGTAACTTAAGGGTATACACGTAATCACTTATAATATAAGCACTCCAATTTTTGCAGTTGAAGTCAGGGTGAGATTACATTATTTGCCCGGGATCACACACTTATGCTCAACAGCGAAGTAGGGATTTTAACTCACTCTGCCATTTGGGAACAGAACAGCCACCTTCTTCCACTCTTTACATGGAACAAATATTTAAGTTGTGGGTGTCAACAAGACCTGCAAGAATACTGTCCTATAGAGTTTACTTGCAAAATACACAAATTGCTTAAAAGCTTCATGACAAACATGTAAATCCTTAGAGCAGCATGTTGGGCCAAAATAATATCAGTGTACCTTTATTTTCCACATCCTAAATGGTAAACTATAAGATGCTAAACGCAAAATATCTATTTCCCCACTTTATTTTCAGCGCTTTTAATACACAATAAAATAAGTTGTCATGAACTCACCTAAACTGGCGCACATACACCTGTGCCAATAGTAAGCAATAGTAAAATACCAAACAATCGCTAACAATGCAAGAGGACTACGCGGTAATGGTGGCACCCTGGTAATAGATTTTTGCTGCACATGTAACTTGAAGAACAATGTGGGTGACCTTGATTGCCCCCAGCACTCCAGTTTTACTGAAGCATGAAATGTCACGGTGATGAATGGGGAGGGATCAAACGACAGTCACAGGGGGCATGGGAGGCAGAGGAGAACAAATGAAAATCACGGGGGCATGGGGAGGGAGGGGTGAACAAACAAAAGTCATGGGAGTGTGGGGAGGGAGGGAGAACAAACGAAAATCACTGGGGGCAAGGGGAGGGGGGAACAAAAGAAAATCATGGGGGGCACGAGGAGGGAGGGGGTAACAAATGAAAATCAGGTGGGGCATGGGGAGGGAGGGGGGAACACAAACAAATCACGGGGGACATGGGGAGGGAGGGGGACAAACGAAAGTCACTGGGACATGGGGAGAGAGGGGGAACAAATAAAATCACGAGCGACATGGGGAATGAGGGGGGAACAAACGAAAGTCACTGGGACATGGGGAGAGAGGGGGAACAAATAAAATCACGAGGGACATGGGGAGTGAGGGGGGAACAAACGAAAGTCACTGGGAGCATGGGGAGTGAGGGGAAACAAACGAAAGTCATGGGGCGCAAGGGGAGGGAGGGGGTAACAAAGGCAAATCAGGTGGGGCATGGGGGGAACAAACACAAGTCACTGGGGGCATGGAGAGGGAGGGGGAACACACACAAATTACGGGGGGCATGGGGATGGAGGGGGAACAAACGAAAGTCACTGGGGGCATGGGGAGGGAGGGGGGAACAAACGAAAGTTACTGGGCCATGGGGAAGGGGAAAGAAATGAAAGGCACTGGGGGCATTGTGCAGGTTTGGGGAACAAACAAAAGTCACAGTGGGCATGGGGAGCAAGGGGGAACAAACGAAAATCACAGGGGACATGTGGACATGAGAGGCGAATAAACGAAAGTCACTGGGGGAATGGGGAGTGATTGGGGAACAAACGAAAGTCACTGGGGCATGGGAAGGGAGGCAGGAACAAACAAAAGTCACTGGGGGGATGGGGATAGAGGCGGGAGCAAATAAAGTCACGGGGGCAAGGGGAGGGAGGCGGAACAAACGAAAATCACGAGGGACATGGGGAGGGAGGGAGGAATAATTTGGCAGCGAAAGTTCCAGCAACGTCTGGACCCCTACCTCCGTCAGCTCAGTCGCACTTGCAGCACACCTTTCATTGCTATCGCTGTATGCTTGGGTTGCAGGATTCACAGAAGGCACGCTGTTTACCTAATCAGCACATATTCTGCTTCATACTCTGCTGCACACTGTATTCGCTGGGGCGGGTTGGGGGCACGTGTGGTGGAGGGTCAGCACTCAGCAGGGTTGCTTGCGTCGTATCACAAACATGTTTCATTCAGGGCTGTTGTTTGCTCTTGAACGTTGCTAACAATAATCTGAGCTTTTCGTGGCAGACACCCTCCAAAGTGGTTAATGCTCTTCATTCCACACCTTTGCACGCATCGTGCATCATCTCGCACTCGTCAATATATCTCATGACCAATGCAAATGGGAACGTGTTTCAAAAGGAGCTTTTACGTTTAGAAACAAATATCACATGTTACTGAAAACAATATGTTTTTCCAGGGTTACCTTTGCACTGCTGCCGTGCGGGGTAATGGGGTCCCACTCATAGCCGCATGTGCATTGCTGTGTGCAGAAGACAGGGAAATAAAACTGCCAGACAAAGACAGTGGTCGGAAATTGAATCATCTGCGCGCCAAATGAAAGTGTCTCCATACGCTCATGGCACGCCACACGCCAATGCACCCAACTCAGTAGTGTTAAGAAATTTCATTGGCTGATAAACAGCCAATGAAATTAAAGTAAACTTTTGTTACCATGCCGATCCAGGCCTGGCCTGTCTGTTTTAAGACTGTGTTTGTTGCGCCTCTTGCATCGGGTGCATGGATGGTACAGTAATTAAGACGCCGCCCTTTTAACCTGGGGATTGAGGTTCGAGTCCCGGATACAGATGCTTTCAAAAAAAGAAAAGAATGGATGTTTCTTATTATTATACACATCCATCGCCTCTAAAATACCCAGGGGGGACGGCACAGCAATGAGTTCCGGTGCCCAAAAAAGAGTGCCGATGTTGCCCACCGGCAAACACCGGCACAAATTAAGCACTGGAGACGTGGCTTTGGAGCAGCAGAAAAGAAGACGAAAAAGAATGGGAAGTTGATAGAGGAGTGAATGGGAGATAATTGGTGGCATCGAGGAGGCAAGAGCAAAAGAAAGGAAAATAGCATGGCAGAACACATAGCAGGTGTGTTTGCTTTTCTCTCAAAGACTTTTGACAGTTAAGCTGAGCCATCTGCATTGCTTCTCAGATAGTGAACATTTTGATTGCACTTTTGTTGACTAAATCCCATTGCCATGCCAGAGCTTTTTGAACTTGTGTTCTGCAGAGTACTGCACAAGTGCTCCTTTTCAGCATTCGGATCTGTAAAATATGACATATGTTTGAAGTTGATTCCATATCACCTTTTCATGCAACAAAAGTAGTCAATCTACATATGTATCTTTATAAAAAAATAAAATGCACCTCATGAAATGTCTATTACCGGGGTTCTTATATTGCTAAGATTTCTCTCTCTTGTTTTTAATCACAACTTGCATTAACTGATGGTTTTCATTCTGCCGTTCCTCAGAACTTGCTAACAGTTCTAGTACTCTTGTCATGTCAAGGCCACTGTGCCTGGTTTCCCAGCAACTAACCTTAACGTTCTCCAGACCAGATGTGCACGCTGCAGCCTGGAGAAAAAAGAAGGCGGCACAGGCTACCTGTGTTTGCTGCGAAGCCTTCCCTGCTGCCAATGATCCTATTGTTGTACACGGGTCGGTGCCTCTTGCTTCCGCGGTGTCCTTTGAGTCAGGCATCTGCGTCGTTTTTTTTTCCGTTTTTTTTAAAGCCCCTCCACACTGTATTCGGTTCATCCTAGCACCTCTCCAAAAATATGACTGAACTATAGAAGTTAAAAACAGATATAGTTAAATAGAACCTTTCTGGGAAAACACCTACAAACAAGAACATGCTGCAGAATCTTTGTAACTAGTTCTGAAGGCGGACATGAGCAGAACACAGCCAGCGTTCCGAGGTGTTACCCATCGGGGCCAGGAAGCAAGCACGGGAAGCCTTTGACGTTTTTTTAAATGTTTTTTTTTATGTTTTAAAGCAGAACTTCTGAGCTTTGAAGCCGGTCTCTTCCTGCACACGTTTCTGCGCGAGCCGACTTGCGAGGAGCGCTCCTATTTTTTACTTCGTTCTGATCTAACACGGTTTTCAACCCGAGACATTTTTGAGTGGAGTAAAGATGGGAGAATGAACGACTTTCAACCTTCCTCTCTCCCGAAGCGCTGCTGTCTTTGTCATGAAGACGGATGTAAAGACGAGACTGTTAGAAATGTAGGAAAAGAGACTCGCAGCAGCATCTCCCATGAAAGCCCCTGGATGCATTCATCGGGTGCCATGGAAACCAGCATAAAATGTTGACTGTTTATACGGGACTGGAAAGAAAGCCTTGCCTGGTTTGTTGAGTATGTATGAAAAACTCTGTATGTATAATGCTGTTATCCCTAAAACAAGGGAGGCATGGTTTTGTTTCTAAATAATAGCAACATAACACTTTGCGTTCCTTTGAAGGTGTGCATATTCCTTACATACCAGTTGAATCCACAGACTGACACATCTTTGATCCTCCTTGAAAATATCCTGGTGCTTGCTCGGAGTAGATGCTGCGAAACTTGTGTGGCAGGCATCTGCAAACAAAACACATAAATAAAACAACACTTCGAAGAGCAAACGTTAACCTTTGAACCTCGGTCTCGTTACGCCATATTGCCAATCGACTCCATGCCTGAGCCTCTGTTACTTAAATGCTACTCGCGTGCATGTCATGAACAAATGCAATGCACATTAGAAACGCCACATACTGTGAAGTCAGGTGGAGGCAATGCTGCCGGCATCAGAAACATGTTTTCCTTGTCTTCCATCGTTTCACGGATGCCCTCTGCAGTGTGTTGTGAGAGAAAGGTCTTGGCTGGCAGCCTTATGGTTTATGGATCCAAGCTACTGTGGGATGTTTTTACCCATGCATCCAAGCCCTACCATAAAACTGTGCATTACTGGCATTGAAAACATCATAATGGCCAGAACTCCCCAGAGAGTGCACAGGGAAGACATGAAGAGCAGGCTGCCACCCATTTTTGCCTATGTTGTGAGCACAGGAGGGCACTGCCTAAAACCATCCTTGGGGTACACAAACAGTAGACTGAAACCATTGGGAATGGCAATGCTGATTGCCAAAAGCAACCCAGAACTGTGGGGAATTCATTTTCTTAATGTCAAAAATGGATGCAATACTGGTGCTCACCACTATCAGAAAGCAAGCGTTTTAAAACCACCAGACATTTGTGTAAAACTGAACAAATGAACCCAAACCAGGCCAAGGAAAGACTTGCTAAAAGGTGGATACAATGTAAAACTATATTCTGAAATGACTTGAAGGAAGTAATTATTTAATGTATATATAAAAAATAGCTGGGGATGTCAGCAGCTTAAGTGAATTTGGGTTTAAAGCCACTAAAATCAAAATGTTTAGAATAAATGAGTGACCTACTTGTGAGTGTCACATAGGTTGCAATTGTTAAATGTCATAGTTTTGAACTTAGAATCAGCATTCTAGCTGCGTTATTTGGATGAAAAGGGGAGAATTCTGTCATAAGTGGACACGACATCGTACAAAGACAGGGATCGGATGGTTTGGTGCTACAGAAAATATGTTAACTGGACCTATAATATTACAAAAAATGGTACATAGATAAATATGTATTTGGGTCAGAAATAGATTTGTGTGCAATTTGACAAGGGGAGGTTCCTCTGACCATAAAACCTACAGCATCACTCTGACACTCCATTCCTTTCCCCCAATCAAGGGATAGAGGAAATCCTGGCCAATGATAAGTGAGAGGGGCAGGCTTAGCTAGGCCCAGGCACACACCCATTTTCAAAACACATAAAAAGAGCCACTGGACCCGGGTAGGGACATTCACTTTCCACTTTCTTGCGGGACGCTTTGCCGGGAGAGATCCAGACTTCAAATCCATCAATCTCCAGAGACCAGAAATTAACTCCAGAATTTGTAGCAGAGAGGCCTGAATCCACAAGCTGAATCCTCGTCAGCAGGCCTCAAAACCAACCAAACTATTCAACAGCCGGGCGAGCTGTTTGAATTCTTTGCCAAGAACTTTTGCAAGAACCTGTAGCAGTATCCAGAAAGCAGTGCTGTACCAGAGAGAACCAGAGACCAGATCGCTGTGAAGAACTGCTAGCAGAAGTCCAGCCAATCCTGACCCGATCGGTGACGAAGTCGCATTCCTGTCCAAAATCTAGTGTGAGTACCCAGCTAGCACTGTGCCAAAACCAATCTCTTAGTTTAAAATAATCTAATCCAAACTATTTTAGCCTATTAGAACTGCCTCCTAGAATCGTGTCATTCTGTCATCTTTAAAACTGAAAACTGTCATCTGTCATTCTGAGCTTTAAAATTTCAAATCCAAAAAACTACCTTTACTAAATCGGCCGTATCTCCGGAACCGTTTGTGCTAGGAGCGAGTTCTAACTGTCATCTTAAAGCTAAGATTCTAAGCTTTCCAACGACTTGCTACCCCTTATAATGTCTCCGTAATTGCACGGGACTAAATTGCCGCGATTTGACATTTTGCTTCATTTCAGCCACGTGTAAAAATATTTGTCCTTGCTTTCCTTTGCTGAAATTCGTTTGCCACCTGACAATCATTCATAGAGCATTGCTAAAGTGATCCTGAACTAATACAAAGTAGCTGTCACCCACCCTGAACCTCTAGAGGGAATTAAAATCATTTTTTGCATATTTTTCCCTTCTTTGCATACCACCTTTAAAGTACTTTGCCTGTGTTTAAAATCATCCCTGTTGATCTAAGCTTGCTAGGGGGGAACTGAATTGGGATTGTACTGTGATTGTATTCCTGAAGTCTGTGTGTGTTACTTCCATCTCCCTACATTGCATAGGGGAGGGAGTGAATTGTCAAAGAAAAAGTGATCACATTATCTTTTGCTGAAATCCTATCAAGTTTATTTCTGTACTGCTTTTTATTCATCTTTGCATCTCCTTGAAACCATAAAACATTCTCTGATACCTTATTCCCCTGTTCCTAGTCATAAGTCACCAGAACTGTGCTATTGTAGGATTACCTATTGCTGATCACTGTCATATTCACAAGTGTGATATCAATTATTAATTTATTATAAAAGTGCGATATATATATATATATTGTTTAATTCTCAAATAAACCTTTTAAATTTGCAAAACAAACTTACTTCTTGGCTCAGTGGGGTGAGGGGGATTCTAAAAGAGGGGTGTTATATAAGGGTTGTCATCCAGAGTACACGAACTGGACATAAAAATATATAAATAAGGGCTTCCCTTGAGCAATCCCATACAAAGCACTGACTTAGTGGGACTGCTTGATTGGAGTCATTAACACTACCAACATATCCAGTATATTTGAATGCACATGTGATTATCTTGCTTCTTGGATTAGGATGGATGCTCTGCAAAGAAGCAGCATGCAGTCACCTAACAAGTGAGTGAGAGGAATGGTAAAGCACGGAGGCTAGCACCGTGGACCTGTCGGTGCTGCTGATCCTGCTCTACGACCTTATAACCTATGAACTTTAAGCTCTTTCCTCAAGCTGCCCAGGGTGGAAAGGTTTTGGAGATCTCATGGTAACATTTCCCCTTTAGAGTGTCACTAACATTTCCAGCCTTTATGCAGGGACGGGGTACTTCTGATAATCTGACGAGGAGCATGACATTTGTTTTTCTGTGTAGATGGGAAGGAGAACACATTGGCACATACCAGACAAAGAGGTGTGGTGTGAGGTGTGAAGTGTGAGCGAATGGCCAGTGCAAAGTAGAAGAAGGGGGCGGAATATGAAAACATCCTCATTAAATTAGGGAAATGAGGGATAACATGGGTATATGAGAAAATATACAAACATGCCCCATGAAGTGCATACAGACTCGTATTTGCAGATCCAATTGTGCATCTGTGCAGACGGTAAATGATTCAGATTCTACCGCAACCCGTGATCAGCCGCAAAGTTGGACTGTGCCATGCAATCCTAAATTAAAAACTGCCATGCAATTGTAGAGAAACATGACCATACCCAATCACGCATTGCTTGCATACGTACTGCTTCATGGAAGGAGGAGGATAAAGAGGAAGAGGGCCTGAATCTACCACACATGCACAATAATATTGGGCATGCCTGATGAGGAAGTATATGGCATATACCCCCCCCCCCATGTCATCCTTGAATTGGTCAGCAAGTGGGAGAAGGACCTGCTGTCCCAACCATGTGCTCACAGCCAATACCACCCTTGGTGAAAGTCCTATTTGCCCTTCACTTCCTGGGGATTGGCATATTCCAACAGACCACAGTCACTGTCTGGGGGTATTTCACAGCCAACATAATCATCCTGCCTCAATGGCACGTGTGCACAGCCACAAAGACATGCCATGCAATGTGCAGGCAAGGCAATGAGTAGCTCAAGAATTCTATGCTTTTGCCCAGTTCCGACGGGTACATGGGGGAATTGATTGCACACATGTTGCACTACAGCCCCCATGAGCCACATAAAATCTGTAAGAGAACCAAAGAAATTGCCATTCGCTGAACGTGCAGGCCATCTGTGATGCTAAGGGCCACATCATGCATGTGAACGCAAAATACCCTGGATGCACACACGATAGCTACATATTATGCCATTCCCCCATCCACCAGGCACTGCCATCGGGAATATTCGGCAACAAGTGGCTCATTGGTTACTAAGAGCCAGCACACACCCCAAAAAACACTGATTGTTGGTCACATAGAAATCAAACCAATATAAAATCACAGACCATAACAATATTTGATAATCGTCATTTACAAGGGACAGTGCTTACCCGCTATCAACATTCCTGATGACGCCTATCTGAAATCCCACCACATCACCGGAGTCGCGCTACAATCCAGCCCATATTGCCACTAGAGGCACAGTACAGTGCACATTTGGAGTGCTGAAATCACGGTTCCCTTTCTTGGAACATTCAGGTGGAGCACTGTTGTATGAACCAGCTGTGTCATGTAAAATCATATTGACATGTTGCATGTTGCATCTAGCATAATATAGCCACATGTTGTGGTATACCAACAGAGGTGCATAAGGGGTTGCAACCACAGGCAGTACCCATACCATTAGCACACCAAAGGGTGAGGGGCCAGTAAATATGCAATCAGCTCGTCCAGACATACTTCACATGAATAGCATCCAGTGTTAAGATCACTCCATAGCCACATCCCTGATGGCCCTCGATGATGAAAAATGTCAAGTACACTTGGGCCATAAACAACAACATGAGCATGGCAGCCCAGGTTGGACATGCAGTGTGTGCCTCATTCTCAAAAAACAAACATATCCTTCATCTATATCACATGCTCTGAGACACTTGTGTACAAGCACGACACAAATAAAATATCATATTATATCATATCATACATCCTTCAGATGAAAACCTGAAAATATGGGTAGAGTCCTTAGTGTTACATATTGCATTCTGCAAGTCACTTACCCAAGCATACAAATACAGATAACAGGGTCACTGGGTTACACAGATCAACCAATAAAGGTACATGGACATGACTAATTAAACAATGTCAAACAAAGAGCATGGCACACATCCCGTATTGAGCCACATTCATTACCTGTTATCGACGCATGAACCCCCAATACGTACATTGTAATTGACTGCCTTCCTGGTAATAAGCACATAACATTAAATGGCACCGGAAGAGGACCCCGCCCCTGGTGGAGGGGCCACAGGGTTGGGTGGGGTGAGAGGTGCCAGGGCAGATGGAGAACTGGCAGCTGCAGGCAGCACCTGCTCTAGACTGGCATGGGGCAGCACGAAGACCACTCCAGCACAATACATGCACAATGGGTGGCCTGATGGGGGTCGCCCAGCTCCTCATCATACTGGGTGGCCTGGGGTTCATCAGCACAGCGAGGAGAGTCTGCTTCCCAAGGACCAGGGCTCTGGGCTCGGCACCATGGTATTTTTCCCTCCATTGAGGACTGTGGCACCTGAGGACTAGAGCTGGGTTAGGGGTGAGCTGCCACCCTGCATCACCCTCATGGGTGGTTGTCTTGCTGCCTTCCTGGTGCTCATGTACAGGCCTAGGGGGCATTCAACAGCTGCAACCTTAGGTGGACACTTCCCATCCACCGTTAGGCCCCCACAGAAAGGGGGTCAAAGGTGACAGGCTAGAGACCAATGTATGTGTCAGACATATGTCCTATGTTTCAATTTGAGGGGATGTGTGGGTGCAGAGTCAAGCGCTTTTGGCTACTCCTTGTGGTTCCTTGTACTTTGTGGGAGATGTGTGGGTGCAGTGTAATGTGTGTGGGGTGTAGATTGGTTCCTGTACAGGGAGTAGGAATAGTGGGCATAGGTGCAATTTGCATTTGAGGGTGCAGATTGGTGGCTGTACAGGGAGTAGGAATAGTGGGCATAGGTGCAGTTTGCATTTGGGGGGTGAAGATTGGTGGATGTACAGGAAGTAGGAATAGTGGGTGTAGGTGAAATTCGCATTGGGGGTGCAGATTGGTGGATGTACAGGGAGTATGAATAGTGGGAGTAGGCACAATTTGCATTTTTGTGGGCACAGATTTGTATCACTACTGGGACTGTGAATGGTTGGAATAAGTGCAAGTAATGCTGATTACTTGTGTGTAATCATCCTGCAATATTGGATTATTTATGCGGCATCTATTGACACGGTTCACATTGCGTGCAAAACGGTCTATTTAGTGGATCCTTGTTGTGCACTGGGGCCGTGTTGTGGGCATGCCTGGTGCAAACCTGTTTACTGTGCACTGTGGGTCCCTGCTTGCACTTATTTCTGTAAATCGCCTCCTCACACATTGCTTTTGTGCAACGCAATCTTAGCGCACGCGCATACACTTTTGCACAAACGTAGCATTTTTTTCTGTAAATCAGGCCCAACATGTATTGACAAATTCATTTGTTTTTATTTCCTGTTTCTTGTTTCGTTTTACATTTAGTAGTGGTGGTATGGTGGTTGGGGAGGGGTGGGTTTGGTGCTGTTGGGTGGTGGCATGGTGTTATTGATCACAGTGGTGGCATGTAGTTGTGTGGAATAGTATGGCGTGGTGGTGAAGAAGAGTTGGAGCTTGCAGTTGGGGTGTGGAGATGTAATGGTGTGGTGTGGTTTGGTAGCTTTGAGTGGTGTTTTGAAGTGGTAGTGTGGTGGATTCAAGTGGGGTTGTGGTGTGGAGGTGTTGAGTGTTTGGTATAGGGTGGGGTGGTGAGGTCATAGGATGTAGTGGAGTGAAGGGGTACGTGGTGCAGGGCATGTGTTGGAAGGTTTATTTATTTAATAGTTTTTATATAACATGCCTAATACCATAGCTGAGTTTGGTTTCTAAGCGTGGATCCAAGATTCCAAGCTCTGTTGCTCTCTGTGCTCTTGCTTCTAAGACAAGTGCATTGCCCCTGTGCTATCCTCCGTTCACAACGGTGCTATCCTCTGGTGAATAGTTCCAGTTGGATGATGGGGTGGAGCTATGGGGTAGGTCATGGGGTATGAGGTAAATGAGTGGGGCAATGCGGTGGTGTATGTTGGGGTAAAGTTGTGATGTGCCGTGATGGGATAGGGAGGTTAAAGTTGTGGATTGGTGATGGAGTGTTATGTTGGTGTGGAAATCTAGTGTTGTGGCGCTTTGGAATGGAGTGGTGGTGTACTCCCCTCAGCAGAATATTCCAACCTGGCATCCTGCCTCTCTGTCTTGCACCACCCACCCAGGACCTCACAGAAGAATAAACCCACATGCGTTCTGAAGATAGGAGAAATCAAAAAACAATGTTGCCTGGCTGACAGTATCCATTTATGTATTTGTACGTGTTGGGTTTTCTTTCTGCTTGCTTGAAACAAATACACATTGCTTTAGAAAGAAATCCAAAACACATATTGAAACAATTGTGACCAGCTAAGATGTTTGGGTGTATATTCACTGAAAAAACTTTGTTAAAGGGAGGTTATAGTTAAGTTGCACTAATGAAAAACTATGAAATTCAATGAAAAACTTGGTTAAAGGGATGTTATGGCTACAGGTAAAACCGAAAAACCACAGAAATTCGCCAGTTATGGTAAGCTAAGCCACTATAACTCGTGCCACCACTGTGCACTGCTAACACTAACACCCAGGACATCAACAATGACATCACAAATATCATTGATGATATCACTGATTACATCACATATGAAACTAATTTTGATGAAAAGTCCCTACGAGGGGTTGTGTTTATAATGTTGGTAACAAGATGTCATGGATGATTGGGAGACCTATCATGAACTACTTAATCTATTAAAGAATGTACTCATATAAACAAAACATTATATGCACACACATTCAAGGTTGGGTCACTAATATTTCTGAAAGCATGTGTCTACATTCGTCAAACAGCAACAAAGTTATAAGCCATCTAAAAATGTTGTGATCCCCCCTCTGATTTAGCCCCCTCTTGACAGAACTCTTCCAATGCATAAACATATTCGTCAAATGACACCAGATTTATAAGCCTTTACAATATTTTGAAAACCCCCCTAATTGACAAAACTGCACCACACTTTCCAAAACCATTCAGAATCAGGTCTAAAATGAAATTCCAAAATTGAATGCAATTTCATTGAGTGGCGCCAAATAAAGCCATCCAAAAATTGCTTTATACACAAATAAGCATAGATGCCCCCGAACATCTAATATGTTCAAGGACATCACAGGACTAACCCGGACTGTTCACGGACATCAGCAAAGAAACACACCCGTTTTTTGGCTTTTAACAGGCCATATCCCATCCCATCCTCATCACCCTTCACCACCCGAGCGATTGTTTGATAAGTTTGACAAGTGAAATGTTGTGTTTTTTAATATGCTTTACCCACTATGACCGAGGACACCGGCCGCTGTCCACAAATCCAACATGGCAGGCATTTCCAAACTTCTGACGCACCTGACGTTTTGGTTTTGTATTGACTAATCAGCGGGTGCGTCCGATGTCCTTAGACCACACACCACCCTCTAGACCAATTGGAGGCCCATCCATGGACCGAACAGGGAAGTGAGTCTGCGGACCAAACACAGATATCACAAATTCTTTTTGACCTACTATGTGGTTGTTTAAAAAAAAAAAAACTGCTGGACGGATTTACACCAAATTTACAAAGGCACACTTTCGGGAACAAGCTGCCGCTCCTATCGGAAAATTGGTGAAAATCCATCCAGCGGTTTAGGCTGTAGATGTGAGCAACAATTGTTTTACATTTCGTCTTTGGGAAAAAACACACATTTTGGGACCCCTGCCATAACTTTGCCCCCCTTGACTTAACCTCACCAAACTTTGCAGGATCAATCTGACAATGCCATATACTTTTTTTTTGCATAGTCTCGTAAGGATTCGTCCAGGGGGGGGCGAAGTTATAAGTAGCCCAAAAAGTTCTCTTCCTATGGGTTGAGCAACTTAACCATAACTACACGGCAGCAAACATTAGTTACAGGGACGTTAAGGTGAGAACTTAATGCAAAATAAGACAAAACCCTGGAAATTCAGCGAAAGCCACCTTAGCCTTGCACCCCATGTTGCGCTGCCTAGGACCACAATGATGACATCACAGATGACATCACGGGTGACATCACAAATGACATCATGTATGACATACACACAAGTCAATGTATTAGAATATTGGATACTATTTAAAGATGACTTTCACTTTGAACAGTCTGTGTTTTATTTCAATTTTAACATGTTAATCACTTACAAAAGACACACAGAAAGAAAATACATATATGCACATGTTTTCGGGCAAATGTTCCAAAACTTAATTTCCATTCTATGCATATATTCATTTAGAGTCATAATCACTTTCTTTTCATTACCCATGTATGACAATTCTTGAAACATATCCTAATACTTAGTTGTTCCTTGTTTTAAAACATTTGTCATTAAGAAAATATGTGTAAACATTCTTTTTTTTTTACAAACAATTAGTGTTTACAAATGTTTATGTTAAAACATCATAAATAATTAGGGTTGGACATGTGTTGTTTTGTATTTATTTCTACTAATTATGTTTGTAAATGTATATACAGATTATATTTTAGTGAACATGTCTTTGATATATTTTGCACAAACAGGAACATTATGTGTTTTCTTTGAATTTCAAAGGATTTGTTACAATGTATTGCTCATCTTAACGCCCCTACAACTAAAGTGGTTTCCTTGAGTTTCAAGGATTTTGGAATTCCATCGACTTTTTGAACACTTCCAGAACACTAGCCATGGCATTCTGCCATGGCCGTTGCGTATTGCCGAACACTACCAAACCAGTGGTCACGGCCACTCTGTATTTTCAAATACTTGCAACCCATCATTCAAAGACGTTCATCAATCACAAACTGATTTTAATCTGTTTTGACAGTGGTATTGCCATGTGTAAAGAATTGCATGCTTTGAGAACTCACAATGTTTTTAGGCAATGTCCTGTGAGATAAAACTAGTTGCTATAGATCACACACTTTGGTTAAGCATTGTGCTACAAGCTCCTTGTTTTGTGTGTGGTCGCTTGGTGACTGTTGTGACACATCGCACAACCCCAACTAACCACATTTAAGCAGCATGGAAAGGGAAAAAAATGACGGCTGCAAGAATAACATATGCCCAGGTACTTTTGCCCCCTAGCGATAAAATCCAAAGCTGGTGTCCATGAATATACGCTCAGTAAGTGAACATATATCTTAAAGAGTGAAATATACAAAATAGTTCAATTGACCTTCCCCTTAGATGAAAGTGTGCAATAGAAAATAGCACTGCTCTTTAAAAGAAATGAATGAACACCAGAAAAATAACCTGAGAGAGGAAATGTTCCAATAAACATGCTGGCAAACTATAAAAGGTTCTCGAATTTTAAACCCAGCAATCTGTTGTGAAATAATCCCTGGAAAACAAAATCCCAAAACGAGACAAGTGCTTGTGGTCTTGTGGGTAAGCATCTGCACTGGGAAAATAACCACCTGAGTAAAGTCCTGGTAGGCAAATATTTGAGCAAGCCTGCCAACCTAAAAAAAAACCACGGGCTGCGTACACCCTCTGAAAAAAAGTTATGCTGTCCACCCACATATGTCTTTTACTTGTGCCCTCAAAATCAGCTACAATCAGGGGCAAATAACTACATGAGTGTCCAGGATAGCAAACTCTCTTGCCACATTGTGGGCAAATACTCATGACTTACTTGGCCTCTCATTTACCCTCCTCACCCACATGTATGGCTTTCAACAGTACTCTGCTTTATAAAGACAACTTGAAAAGTACACATGCCACATTGTCACTCAAATATATATATATCATTATCGAGCTACTTTAGGCAAAAAGAGTACAATTGTGTAATTATTACCCACATCTTGACTGGGGAACTGTAAATATCAGAATTAAATTCAGGAAAAAGGCAAAATAATCGTTTCTAAGTGTAATACTTTCAAGGACTGACATTAGCATGTTTTTTAAAAAAAGAATGCAGATGTTGTGTGTTTGCTTAGAGTGTTATGAGATATTTAAAGCTAAGAAAACACACGGCATCAGGAACTTTGGACGGTCTTCCATCCATGCAGTAAATGCGACTGGCCCTGTTCAGCTTTAAAGCGAGGAAGGTGCCAGTCCTCCTAGGCCACAACTTGCTTTGAAGTTAAGCAGGGTCAGTCCCGGTTACTGCCTGGGTGACAGTTGAATTTTCACCCTCAACGTCACTGTACCTGTCAAAATATAATTTATATTTTTTAACTTTTTTTCTATAGCCACGGTTATGTACTACAGATGACTTCAACTATCTGAAGTAATTTAATATATGAATCATAGATAGCCACAGTTATCTGTAGTTTAACTGTAGTCATAAACATTTAGAAAGCCTACAGTACACAATACTAAGCCATATCATTACCTCAACATTCCGCTTCCTCATTGCAGTAACCAATAGTAACCCATGTTGGCACCCCTACACCCCTGTTGCTCATCCCAATATACAATATTAATACATAGAAACATCCATCAGTCATAATCACTCTCATTATCGCTATATCTCTCGTCCCTGGCCCAGTTCCCAATCATAATCCATATCAATATCCCAACAACCCTGTTCCTTTTCCCAATATACAATATTCCTCCATTTGGTTACCTCCACAATGCTCTTTCTCATCACATTACACAATCAGGATTATTACCATTACCCCTTCTTCCCTCTTCCTTGTCTCAGTATCAAAAGGTAGTCCATGCCATTACACATATATACTTCTTACTCTCACTAATGAGCACCAGCATTCCACATCATTACATCCACATCCCTTTTCCTTATTGCACTAGGCACAAGTAATACATCTCATAGACCCAACATAACTCTTCCCCATCCCAGTATCTAATAGTAAGTCATGTCATTAGACATACACACCTCTTTCTCACCACATAACACAGTGCTAATCCACCTCATTACTACAACGTCTCTCTTCCTTGTCATATGACTAATATTAATCCATATCATCATACCTGCACCCGGTTCCTCATGCCAATATGGCAATAGTAATACATGTCATCATCCCTCAATCATGATCATTCCAATTATCTCTACATTCCTCTTCCTAATCACAGTTTCCATTAATAATCCATGTCATTACACCAGCATCTCTCTTCCTCGTCCCTGTAACTAATAGTCATCCATTTTATTAACGCCAGATTCTTCTTCATCATGACAAATATATACCTGTTTCTCACCCTACTACGCAATACTAATCATTATTATTTCACAAATACCTTTTTCCTCATCCAAGTACCAAATAATAATCAATTTCATCATCCCTACAGTAATTGAAAATTATATAATTATCTCTGCATTTCTCTCCCTCATCCCTGTATCCAATAGTCACTCACATCATTTTCTCCACACCCCTTTTCCTCATTGCAATATCCAATATTAATCTAATGTAATAGTTACAATGAAAATATGGTTCCTTTTCTCCAACAGATAGAAAACATGCCTTCTAAATAAACTATATGGAAAACAAAGAACATACTAAATAGGTAAAATCAAGGGAGAGTCATTTATTAACACTAGAATAAATAATGTGTAGAATTTGTAAAAAAAAAAGAGAACAATTAACATTCCCCTTGCAAAGTACAACCACAGTAGTTACTATGAAAACAGTTATTCCTCCATGTCCATCAAAAAAGAAAAGTAAACATCTATCTCTTGAAACAATTTCAGCAGAAAATGAACACATAACAAACAAAACACACGTGGAAACCATATCCTCCAATGTCAATGTAGTCCCAATAAAACATTCTAAAAATAAAATTTTGCAAAAGTTGTTCCATCGTAGAGTCCTCAGAAATCTTATAAGAAAAGTCACATCCCTCAGTTCTAAATTACCAAATAAAATATGTCAGAGAAGCACTAATTGATAGTGCATTCAAACTTAAAGAACATGATTAATATTCATTGAAACAGATGGAAAGAATTATCAAAATTAAATAAAACACTACAAACAAAACTTCAAAACATATACAATATGAGCATACATCTAGTTGTGTTGGTGAATTTAACAAACCAGATAATTGTGTTTCTGTATCCTTTGATGCACACAAATTGTGTGTAATTGTAATTACCTGTAATTGTTTTTGGAACACAGAGTTTTGGGTTTGTCTCATTTGAAGGACTTGAAGTTCTTTGTTTTTTGGGTGGTATTGCAGGGAGTACTGCTATAGCTTCTGTTTTTATTAGTTGTCTTTTTAAAGGTGTTATTTTTAGAGACAGGGTACATATCTAATTAGGGGGGTGTATATCGCACGTAGCCTGTTGTATTCTAGGATGCAAGGAATGTCAGCCTTTACTTTGTTTGCATCAAACTTAACTAGGAATCGACCATTGAGTGTATGAAGACGCAAAACTAATATGTAACTCATACCTTCTTTGAAGACTGTGCCGCCAATGTTGATTAGTGCTTGCTCCACAGTTAGATCTTGTGACTTGTGATTATTGACAGCATATGCAAGAGACAGAGATAATTGTTTTTGTGTACATACATGTCTTTGAAAAGAAGGAAGGAAATTAGCTATTGTGTGGCCTATTCTTTTAACTTATGCAAGTTGTCAAAGTGGATGTTGACAAATAGAATATTGTTCTTGTGTGCATATGTTTGGAAGCTAACAACTACAAATTGCTCAATTGACTGAACCTTGTTCTATGTAAAGGTTATGTTTTAGACAGAGTTAACAGTTTTCTAATTCAGCTTTGTTAGAGATACATTTTTCTAAGCTATTTAGTCATTCTATTGCATTTTAACACATAGATAGTGTCATGGCATGCACTTCTAGTTGTCTATTGAGCTAATATGCACTATGGGTTGTATTTCTTATTTCGACATTGTATCATTGAATTGGCAACATCATGAAAAGGGTTTGCATTAAGCATTTGCAATTTAGATTTTGCTGAATTAATTGTTCTGTGACATCAGGAGCAGATAACCTTTTCTATACAGCTCATGGATTAGTCTACCTTTTAAGGTGGCAAGGTAAGCAGACCAGTTCTAATGCTTTTTGAAATGTTAGCATAGGTTAGATCTGCAGATTGACTCATATTTTGAGTCAGTTTGCTGTAGCAAAAATGCAGCCACAGATTTACATTTCCAATGCTGCTGAGTGTATTACAAAATGTGTTGTGTCCTGATGTTTTGAATATGGGTTGGCCTTTCACTTGTGTTTACTGTAGCAGGTCTTTGAAAACAATAATGTGTTTTCCTCCAAACAGTTTTTTCATAGTCTGTTCTTAGGACTTCCTGCATTCTCAGATGAATTAAAGCCAGCATGAGGTTTTAAACCATGCTCACTTCATCAACTAAGAGGACTTTCATTTATTGCAGAATTTTGCATACTTCTGTAGCAGCTTTTGCTGATAATTGTAATATCCTATGTTGCTTGCAGCTATACCTTTGGGGGCTGTTACAACAGATGAAAGGTTATTTGTTAACTCTTCTAAAAGATTCCCGATTATTTTAAGTAGCAAGTTGTTTCCCCAGAACCAGCTTCACCAATTACATATAAGAGCAGACGTTTGTAATTTATTTTTACAGCTAAACATTTTATTTTCATGTTTTATTCCATATTCAATGTATTCTTTGACTTCTAGGTAAATGGTGGGTTGTTCATCATTTAGTTGCGATTTGAGCACTGACATGTCTTTTTCAGATTTTTAAGATAGATACATGGTGGTTTCTACTCTAGTCATGGCTATTTCTACTTCATTGTGAATGAGCGGTTCTCCAAGTTGTTCCCTGTAAGAAAAGGTTCACTGCCTTCAGGAGTGTAATTTCTAATAGAGTTTCCATATCTTCCTCTTGATGGCATTCATTGTCCAACATTTATTTGAATTCTTTAAAATTGGCATTTGTTATACTGCTTTCATTTGCCTTGAATGTAACCTCTAATGTGTCAAGGTCACCTAACAAGTCTTCCTCTTTTCTCCATGATTGAAAAGTTGTAGTAGGACCATCTAATAATGTTCTATATGCTGTGGTGATTTAGAGGACAATTCTACATGATTAATTAGGCTGGGCTTGGTAACTCTTACTAGGATCAGTACTTCTGTTGGTATAGTATGTGTCAATTCATTCATTTTTCTAAAAGAAAAATATCCTGGATGTTGGGATCATTTGTGGCTATTGTTTCTATCTCTTGATAGGTTTTTATTACGCTTTTTGTGATGAAGCTGGACTTTAGTCAGATAATGTTTTCAAATTTCCCATTTAAGGCTGTACCTGTTAAACGATTTGCAGCTTTGTAGGACCCACATTCTCTATGTGACAACATTTTGATAACAAAGCTGTACAATTTTTGTGAAAGGGTTTTGTTGGATGAAATGTCACCCGAAAGGTCGTTTAGCTCAGTCTTCTCAGCTTTGGTGAGACAGGCTGTGACATATCTTGCAACTTTAGTTGAATTGTCTGCAATTTACTGAAGGCCTATATTTGCATTCCATCAGAGGGCAATGATTGTATTGTAATCATTGATGTACTTGGATGCCTCATCTTGTTTAATGATGTATATGTTTTTAGGGGATTTGCCTTTTACACTGTGCCTAACAGAAGAAATAAAACTATTTACATGTCCCTTGGTTGAAACTGGTCTAGGGAAGCCAAAGCAATGTTTGGTGAAGTAGTTACGTTTGTTTTTATATCGACGTAGGCACCATTTGCCACACATGTCTTTGGAAGCATAAGATTTGTGTACATAGTTCACTATGTGTGGTTTCTGAAGGGATGTCACAGGTAATGTATTTTTGAATACATTGTAAAACAGTGGCGTCACTGTCATGGCCAAAATTGGGACCATCTTTAATCCACAAAAGCATGTTTATGAATGGTGCTCCTCTAGATTGATATCCTTTTCTCCAAAAGAAGTGTTCTACTTCTCAGAGTGGACGGGTGGTTATATTGTAGATGAAGTGCAGCATGGCAATGAAGCAATGGTGAAAGTATCTTGAAGCGTAGACAGGATCAAGAGAACAGAGTTCCCCTGGAGTTTTTATGTTTATTCCCTCTTTATTTTATTTTGCAGTACGTAGGAAGACACACAAGTCATCCCATGCATATGCTGCACAACGTACAGTAACAAACCATGTGGCAGGGCCTAGGTTCCTTACCATACAATTGTCATCAGCGTGACGTCGGAACCAGTGTCCTTTTGTACTGTGCATGTTTGCCAAAGGATTTGTGATACTTGACTGCAAAACTTAATCTTCATAATTGATCCTTTGAAAGAGTGGGGTAGCTGACATTTTAAAGAAATTAGAGGCTGTTTTTAGTGTGTGTGCAACTCCATACATAGAGTTGCTAGTTCGCGTTCGATCAAGATGTGGAAAATGTATGCTACATTTTGTCTGAATCTTGGGACTTCAGAATACATTCATAACGTATGATATTATAATGTAGTAATTTGTGTGGCTCTTTCATCAGATCTTCCTCCGTTTCCTGTAGGAAACAGTAGAGGAAAACAATGTGCTTCCACACTTTTTTCCCATATGCTCATTGGAGATCTTTTGGCTTGATGCATTTGATATATTTCTAATGCATCTTCTGTGGTGTCTCTGGAATGTAGTGGGTGAATTGTCTACTGGTCTAAAATGTTGACTGCAGTAACAGGATCCACATGTTGAAACTGGTGAGGTTGTGGTGTATCTTCAATTATTTGGTTGTTTTAAAATAAGTTTTCTTCTATGTTTATATATCTGTAGTATTCATGTTTTTGTTGAAGATTTTCTAGTGCATGTCTAAGATTGTTCCATTGGTCGTCCTACTTCTAGAGTTTCTACATTTTCGTTAACATCTAATGGTAAAAATGCTATTTTGAAACAAATGCCTTTGAGTAACTCGGATGGAGGCAAATTTGCAGTTTTGGCTGAAGACATTTTATAGCTCCAAATGGGTTACTGTTTTGATTATGATGCTCTCGTACAAGTAAAGTTGTTGCAGAGCTTATGGAAGTGGACAGATTTCTTAGTTATTAGTGATAACCTGTTATGGCATTTGGTTATTTTCAAGCTTTATAGTGCAGTATGTGTAAACTATTGAGGGGGTCAGCTATTTTTTATTTGTTATCTGCTGTTAGATAAAAAGTTAATTGGAACCATTGTGATTCCTCATTGTCTTGTAGTTTGTAGGCCATATCAACTATTTAGTAAACTTTATTTATAAAAAGTCTTGCAACAACAAACACATGCTTTGGTATTTCAGCAGATGTGTTCTGAAATGATTCCATTTCTTTTTTGTATGTGTTTGTACAGAGGTTTCTGCTAGTGAAGTGTTCCCTAATGTTTTCTAAAGTAACTGAATTTAAGTAAATTTATGTTCTAAAATATTTAGTTTGGCTATGTTCTATTTCTTGAATGAGTTTTCGGACTGTTCCATTTAGGAGAGTGTTATTACATTTCTTGGAGTTCTAGAGCAAGACTATTTGCATAGTACAATCTATGGACAAAGGTTTGTATTGCAGAATGGTGTGCTGCTAACATTTTGATGTGATGGGATGCAGTTCCTGAAATGCAGGCTAATGAATGCCCTGCAGTCCAGTGTGGATGTGCATTTTGCAGGAGTCCATGGTTTGTAACATTTTAATTCTACTTTTGTGTTTTAGTTTAACATAGTGATTGAGGAATTGTCGTTAACGTTTGAAAGACTGTTGGTGAATGATACATTTAGAGGTGCACACCCATGTGTACACTGGACAACTGGTTTGGACAAACGGAAAATTTGGTTGAATGTTCGTTGGGGAAGAATGTTGTTTTAAAGTTTATTTTGCAATGATGTTGACTGCTACCATTCAGAGCATCACCCGATATTGTCTTTGGCAATTGGGTTTCTTTGTTCTTGGTTATAAGCATCTTCATTGAAGTATGGTTCTGTGCTTCTGGTATGAAACAATTCTTCTGCACAGAAGTTGAAAAACACATCTATATTGCCATTGCACATGTCTACAAGCAGTTTTTGTAGTTTCTTGATTTATATTGTTAGGGGTGTCTTTTTCTGTAAAATCAGTTTGTAAAACTTTGTCTTTAGTTTACATGTGTTGCCAATCATAGCCTGAAGGATCAGTTGTCTTTGGTAGTTTTTATCTGCCGAAAGTGACTTCTCAGATTTTTTTATTAGATTGCTAAGAACTCTATTCTGGATTTTTTTTTGTAAAATAGGGGGTAATTACATGTTTGCCAGTCTGAGAAAATTGCCATCAATGTTATCACAACTAGCAAAACACACGTTTGCAAGAGGGGGCACTGATTTACCTCCAGCAAAGATCTGGGGATAAATCAGACACCCACCAGCAAATAAATGCTGGAATCCAGGATTTACTGCCATTGCCAGCACATGAATATCCAAGTAATACCGGGATAACAGGCACTGTTACACGTAGGGTCAGGTTACTGGTATCCCACTGGAATTACCAGCGGGATACCAGGAAACTTGTAATGACCCCCATACTGTGAGGTTCATCTTCAGGCCTAGTTTCCTTATTACTTATTGTTTTTGTTTTATTTTTTCAAGGAGGGGACTTACTTTTCTTAAGGTTTGGTTTGCTTTAGCGTGGTATCTAGCACTTCTATTTGAATGTTTGAATGTCTTCTATAAATTGTTTCAGTGGTGGGTGGCTGTATAGTTTGTCTTTCTTTTTATGTGCCCTATACTTTCGTTGTTTTCTATAGAGTTGGTTTTTCGTAGGCATTTTGTTGTGTCTGTTGGAATAAAAGAAAGTGCGTTTTAAAGTTGTGGAATCTTTGTGTGTGTTATTGTATAGAGATGATCAGTGTGCGCGTGTAATTGTAGAGGCTTGAGAAAGTTTGCTGTTTGATTGTTTAGTTGGATGATAGGTGTGGTTGGGAAGGTTGTAAGAATGAGAGGTATCAGTGACGTGGGTTTGGGTAACTGTGACATTGAAATCAGGAAATGTTGTTTGAAAAAAGTATGTGTATGAGAAGGGGAATGGGTGATAAAGTGTTATTTCAGTGACAGAGACATACATGCTGTATTATTATACTTACTTTGTAGCATGTGATGTGTTTTCTTTGTTTCGGTAGCTGTTTTTGTCAATATTCTTTTTTTCTGTAATTGTAAAAGAAATTTAGTTTATATATGTCGTATTGCAGAAGTAGTTTCACAGCATAGCTTTCATTCATTATGGTATGAGCAGTTATTGGAAAAAAGGAGTGAATAGAGTTCTGTTATGTGTGCGACATTGAGGTACGTTAACTATATTACTACTATATGGGATCCTAAAGCAATGGTTGGAAAGGACTAATCCTTTATATGTAAGTAAAAGTGTTGCCTTTAGAGTTGTCTCTTTTTAGTAGCAATTTATTGAAAGGCGAAGAATGCATAGGTGCATTAGGATATCAACCAACTCCCTGTGTTTTTAAAGTAAGGAACATGCTTATGCAAAATATTTTAGGAACTGTTTTAACTGGCACTTATTGTAATAAGGTAACATATCGTGCACTTAGATGGAATGTGGGAGCACTGGCTTTAAAACACTGTGGCAAAAAGAAAGAGGTGATGGCTGGAAGGTTTAGAATGAATCTTAACCACTAGCGTTGCTCTTGGCAACCCTCCAGGCCACTGTTCTTCGCCTGCCAAGCCATTACAGAGGGGGAAAGACCATATGCAAATCAGGCTTGGCCCCACCCCAAAAGGGGCAGTCCAGCCCGAACTGCTAGGTCACATCCCTTCTGCACGAGACCACAAGCATCCCCAAACATGTTTCGCCCTTGTTGGGGCTCATCAGTGAGGAGTAGCTTGGGTCTCTAGGGCCAGCAGGCATGGGACCCACGTCTGGGCATACCCATCCCACTTGGGGTGACAAAGCAAAAACAAAGAGGTGATGGCTGGAAGGTTTAGAATGAATCTTAACCACTGGCGTTGCTCTGGGCTACCCTCCAGACAACCGTTCTTCACCTGCAAAGCCATTACAGAAGGGGAAAGACCATATGCAAATCAGGCTTGGCCCCACCCCAAAAGGGGCAGTCCAGCCCAAACTGCTAGGTCACATCCCTTCTGCACAAGACCACGAGCATCCCCAAATATGTTTCGCCCTTGTTGGGGCTCATCAGTGAGGAGTAGCTTGGGTCTCTAGGCCCAGCTGGCACAGGACCCACGTCTGGGCATACCCGTCCCACTCGGGGTAACAAAGCAAAAACAAAGAGGTGATGGATGGAAGGTTTAGAACAAATCTTACCCACTGGCGTTGCTCTGGGCAACCCTCCAGACCACCGTTATTCGCCTGCCAAGCCATTACAGAAGGGGAAAGACCAAACACTGTGGGCCTGATCACAATATTAGCGTTAGCGCCTACAGGTCCGGTGATATTACTGCCGGGTAACGGGTTGAGCGCTAATTGTTAATCTCTATTACCCATTGGGCCCTTTTCATCCAATGGGAAATGTTTGGTGCCATTACTGCATGGTAATACCGCTGGTGCTAATTGCGCCAGCAAAGGAAATGTTTGTGGCATATTTACCCCCAGCTCAGAGCTTGGGCAAATAAGCCAGACTCATGATAGGGCCAGCCTTAAATGTGGCAGTGATACTGTTACTGACGCATTTGAGGACTACCGCCCAAATCGTGATGAGGCCCTGTATCTTTTTAAGTAGGGAATGTTGATGGGTTTTAGTAATGCCTACTTTTACCTGTATTTTAGTAAAACAAACACATACAGTGTATAGCACAATGAGCAGCACCACAATGTTTACATTTTTGAAAAGGAAATGTGCTTGCTAAAAATTGTGTATGGTAGTACTAAGTGGCAGTTGATGTGGTGGAGGTGGAGAATGGTGGCACTGTAAGGGATCTGATAGCAATGCCCGAAAAACATTAGACATATATATGTAAGGCAAAATGCTGTTATTTTTAAAAAAAATATATCTTTTAGCAGTTTTTTATTGAAAGTTAAAACATGTCTAGGTGCTTTAGCAGCCTCACCATTTATACCATTTGTACAAAAAAGGGAAATGCACAAATATTGCTAACTGGCACTTGGTTTGAGCTGGAACAATATTTCAGCACTATATGTTCTCTGGTAGCAAAGTGAGTGCAAAATAGTACAGCAATATATGTAGGCAAAACTGCTGCATTTTAGGAACGGCTATTTTTAAACTTGAATTTAGTTTAAGATATATCAATGTGACAGGTCTCCAACAAATAAATCCCGTCCAACAAAATCAACCCCAAACCCTATACCCACAACCCTTAACTCAGAGCATAACAAAGAAATGAGATACATAGGCAATCACTGAAAAACATATAATCATGACCTAGCTCCATCCATAAGATTGTTTTGGATCTCTGCCTGTTTGTTCAGGCTTTATCTCAGTCCAGCGTCACCCTCCCTCACTTAAAACTTCCTTATCGAGAAAATCCTTCTCCACTAACTTCCCCTATCTAATTGCCCACCCTCTCGTACTCTCAATGGTTTTTCTATGTTATCATCCCTTATCTTGTAAAACTCCCATTTTCTAATTAATGGGGCCCATTCATTCTGAAATGACCCGGGTGATCGTTAAATATGGCAGTGAATGTTTCCATTATGAAAATGTCTCAGAGTTTGTGTTACAATCAACCATCCCTGGAGGTGCCAGCGATTTCTATTTCTAAGCCGCTGCAACTGTTCCCACCATAAACATTGGCTCGCACATCCTACGAAACCTGTTTTTCTGACTGTGATGTTGGAAATGAATTGGAGGGACAGGGCCTCCTTTTATCATGCATGTTCTGTGTTATTTTCTGCACAGGAGTCCATATGGGACTCCTGGCAGGGCAGCTCTTCCTCTTTTTGGTTGTGGTGAACAGACCCTTGTGATACCCATATGGCACCCATGGGTGCGGTACAATCCTGTACCCCTAGTGTATGTTTCAGGGCACCTGTGTGTGGCCCACATAGCAGGGAATGGGTGGTGGTAGTTCCATACTGAATTCGACAGGTGCTCTGAGTATCATCCGTTTTGGCATGCCCAGGCCCTGACATAGGAATCAGTGAATTCCTCATAGGAGACAAGATGGCCCCTGTGGCCTCTTGCTTTCTTTTTCCTGTTACCTTGCTTTCCCAAAGTCCCGGGAAGCCCTGACTCTTTCCCTTCCCCTGACTGGCTGTTGGGTGGAAGTTCCAAATATGGTATTGTGGGGAAGTCCAGGGAAGACTGGCTGGAACCTTCCCCATGACTGTATTTTTTGGGTACACTCTTGGGGTGGAACCTGGGTAATTGGAGTGTGTGGCCAATATACATTTCATGTTATGGGTGTCTGATTTCTGGTGTGTGACACAATGAATGACACAGTCCTGCCCAAAACTGGTATGAATGCAGTGTAGTGTGCTGAAAGGCTGGGTACTTGTTTCAATCCACATTATTTGCTGTGAAGGTCTGGATGGAAGAGAATGGTCTGAATGCACTGTGAGCCGGATTCGCTGCCTGCCTACTGAATGCCCTTCTGAATGATTGACTGCCTGAGCCTAGTTCAGCAGTGTGAATGAGAGACAGACAGTTTATCTGAGGACCTCTCACTTACTGGAATTGTTCAGAGGCTGAAGTCGAAACAGGATGCTTAACCTTGAAACCCAGCTGGAAGAAGAAGGCTCTGCTGCTGTTTTCCTTTGACCCAATCTGAAAGCTGTTGTGTCTGCAAGAAATGATCCAAGAGAGGACCTGGCTAGGATACCTCTTCCCAAGCTATGAGGGAACATTGTGCACCAGTTCATTTTCATCAAGGCACCCTGGTAGTCAGTCCCAAACAGCTTTCGACCAGAGATGGGGTCCACCGAGAAACATTGAAGTAAGCACCAGGACGTCGAGGCTGTTGACGACGGTCACTGTCGACCGAGTTTCGGAGGACCGCTGTTACATCATCGACCGGAGCCTCAACGCTCCTTTGCCTAAGACTCTTTGAAATCAAGGACTCCCTTGCCATCACTGTCGACCACTTTGTCCCGCCGGAGAAAGTTGAGGTCTTCGACGAACCAAGGAGAATCTGCTGGCGGGTTTCCCACCACCCAAAGTCCACAAAGATCCAGATCAGCGAAGATTCGAAAGCCAGCCGTGGTCCAGTCCCGATTGTCAATGCCGACAATCCAACACTCTTGCGGGGCCTACCTTCTTCATCAATCTGCTTTGCGACAACAAACTCTCATCATTGAGGTGCACCACATGCCTCGCCTTCGCAGGACATCCACGATCGATCATCGACGAGCACCGCAAAGGCAGTAGCTGCTGCCTTGACGACATTGTTCACCTTTTCTTTGATGACTCTCAATGACCCGTAGCTCCTACTTTTAAGGGAGTCCACTCAAGAGGGATCCTTCGATGAACCATTGAAGAACTTTGCTAAACCAGGTACATTGGGGTAGTAGAACATTTTAGCAGGAAACAGGACTGTTTTAAACATATATGGACTGGGCTTGTTGATACACTTTAGTTACAGGTTGGCCAGCTCGGGGGATCCTCACACAGAACTGTGTCTTTGGTAGGGACAAAGTATTCTGCCATTGTTTAACCCAACTTTTCCTCCCTCACATGGCTATTGTTTATTCACTTTACTATTTGATTTGTATGCCATTGAGACTGTCAGCTGTTGCATTTTAAAGGAGTCAAGTGTTAACTGGTTCCACATAGACATTGTACATCTTTACCATATTAGTATTGCCAAAGCACAACACGTGTTGTTGATTGTGTATCTATTCTGAACCGTATTTATATAAAGAACTGTTTTATCACATAACATAGTGTGTGGACATTCCTTTGTGGGGGCTTGGAGACTAACTGTACTTAAGAACCAGCCAGCATCACCTCCTGAGAGCTTAAGCCTTGATTGCTTGTCCATTGCTACCGCACAGAGAATCTTGGCTGGGGTTCTCTGTGCTTCTACTCTGCCATATAGTGGGCAGGAGTACATAAGCCCCATCCAGTCTTTACACTGATTACCCTTGGGTGGGATGTCCAACAACAATTGGAGCTGGTCCAATGTGAACTTTTCTCCCATCACTTCCGTTTTTCCAGCTCAGGAGTTCTCCCGATTAGAACTGAATCGTTGGACAATGCCACCACATGTGGAATCGAGAAACCGCTTGACCACCCACCGTTGGAGATAGTGGGGATGAGCCTCGAAACATTTTGGAGAGCTTGAGAGGGTCTCTGTGCCAACCATGTAACTTTTTAAAATTGTGTTCCACAGCAGAGGTAATGGGTTGACATGAAATGTAACTGTATCCATTCTCACCCATGTCTCCTCGGAGATCTCTTCACCCACCAAGTTATGCCAGTGAAGTTTAAAGTTCTGTCTGTTCCCTATAAGGACTTTATAGAGTTTAGACAAGATCCATTTGCTACTCTCTGAAGTTGATAACACTTTCTCAAATTGGGTTAGATCCCTAGTCAAGTTGTCATTCCATCTTTTATCGTTTAATGTCCCTTTAAGTCTTAAGTATTCAAAGACTGAGATTGTCTCCCAACCCAAGACTTCCTGAAGCCCCTTGTATTCTATGAAGGCCGCTTCTGAAAATAACTGCCCTGCTCTTTCCAGTCCTCTATCCTGAGCATGATGAAAAGCCTGCTGTGAAATATCTATTACAGTATTCCATGCCAAAGTCAACAGTGATGGCCACAAAGATATGCTCTGGTTATTTCTATTCCTCCTCTTGATAGACCACAACAATCCCAGGGACAGTTGTCCGCTCAACCTCTTAGGTATTAATCTTGATGGGGTCCACAATACATCCCTAACATTTTTGGGATGGGCTTCTATGTCTTCCAAATAGGCCCAGTAATTACCCTGCTTGTCCTTCATATGGTCCAGTAGGTCTCGCTACTGGGAGGCCTTATAGTATAAATACATATTTGGAATTCCAAACCCTCCTCATTCCCTTGTTAGTGTAAGCATAGATTGCTTAATTCTGTGAACTCCCTTTTACCAAACAAATCTGTTAAGAGCCCCTTAGAGCACTATAAAATACATATCTAGAAGGATAGTGGGCATCGACGAGAAGAGGTTTAGAAGTCAAGGAAGAACATTCATTTTTATGATTATCATTTGGCTGAGCCATGATAGAACCACTGGGGACCAGAGTTTGAGGTCTCTTTTTATATTATCTAGCATGTGGTCCAAGTTAATAGATCCCAATTTAGAAAGATTCCTGTGCAGCCGAATCTGGATATGTGTTTGCATATTTCTCCACCATCATCCCCCGAGTTCTATTTCTAGCGTCCAACTTGATCCAACTGTCCAGCTCAGCACAACAATTGATTTTCCGACATTAATCTTTAGCCCAGAGAAGTACCCAAATGTGGATGTTTATATTAGAAGTTCTGGAGGAGAAGTATGAAAGTCATCTGCATAAGCCAGTATATCATCTGAAAATAGAGATAGTTTAAACTCCAACTCCCCATATTGAATCCCCCTAATTCAATTGTTGGCTTGTATAGCTATCACCAGGTGTTCCATTGATAGGGCGTATAATAATGGTTAGAGGGGACAAACCGGTCTCGTCCCTTTGGATAACAATATCAGGGCTGATAGTGTACCGTTGACCTGGGCTCTTGCTGTTAGCAAGCTATACAGGGCTGCTATCCAATTTCAAACGTTTATCTGAAAAATCAAATGTTTTCTATTACCTTTGTCATGTGGAGCCATTCCACCCATTCAAAGGCTTTCTCTGATTTCAGTGAGATTAGTGCTGCATCGAGACCCGCTCTTTGTGTTACGTGCATAAGGTTGACGGTTTTTTCTAATATTGTCCAAACTTTGCCTCCGCCTTAGAAAACCTACTTGGTCTCTGTGAATCTTAGATGGGAGGGCACTCTCAATTCTGTTTCTCAACAATTTGGCCAGGATTTTCACGTCAGTGTTCAGAAGGGGGTGGGTCAGTAAGAGGCACATGAGGTGGTATCTTTACCTGTCTTATGGATAACCAATATTGTAGACATTGGAGGTCATTACGAGTATGGCGGTAGGGGGTTAACAGCACCGGTAAGGATGCCAGTACGTTAACCCCCTACTGCTGCATTCCGAGGTCCCTTAGCGGGTCCCACTATGGCTGGCTGGTTTTACCAGCCGCCCTTAGCGGGACCCGTTAAGGGACCAGGGAGCTAATAATGGGCCCGCAATTTGCAGGCCCATTATTAGCTCCTTCCCTATTCCCATTGAGCCCTATAGGGGCTCGAATTGGAATGGGTAATGGTTTTCGAAATGGGGACTTATCGGGTCCACAAAGGGTCGGAATGTCCCGGTAAGTCCCCATTCCGACACCATGGACCCAAACACAGCTTTGGAGGGAACCATGGTGCTATTAGCACCATGGCTACCTCCAAATTCGTAATAACCCCCATTGTCTCTAGGAGAGATGCACCTTCCAGGATTTCATTGAAAACTGGTACCAAGTAGGGGTTTAGTAGTGAGTGATACATTTTATAAAATCTAATAGAGAATCCATCATCCCATAGCCTTGTGCCCCCTTTTATTTTAATTTGTTTGGATTACCTCTTCCACCATAATAGGCTCGTCTATCAGAGCAAACATCTTCATGGAGAGGCCCAGTATGGAGATTGAGTCAAGGAAATTTGATATGTGGGAACCACCCCCCCTAATCTGACGTATAAAAACCAATTCACCCTCTGTCCTCTTGATGCTCACCACCATTTTGGATTCATGTTCCTCCCTAAATCTCTATGCCAAGATTTGATCTGCCTTGGCACCTTTCTTGTGGTACTTTTGTTTTCTGTATCTTATCCTGATCCAATAGGGCTTTAAGTTTGGCTTCATAGTGTTTTAGTTCTACAGCCCTTTGTGGAGTCAAGCGTCCTCTCTGGGGACTCCCCAAATGGATAGCCCTGTTTTTGTACCTGAAGTCTATTTCCAGGCATTGTCTTTCCTGCTCCTTTTAGGTACCTATCCTAGTGAGGATCCCCCATAAAGTTGCATTGAACCCTTCCCACACAAACGGGGTACTTGTCTCCCCATTGTCATTAAACCCAAAGTCATATTTTATTTCCATCATTAAAGTTCTTGCTGTTTCCCTATCCTTAACTATGGTGTCATTTCACCTCCATCTATATTTCTTCCTGTGGGTTAAACAGTCTCCCAGATGTATGCAAACTAAATCATGATCAGACCAAGGAACTGGCACCACACTTGTACTTAGGAGTAGCAAGTGAACAGAGGATCCCAGAGGACGTGCAAATCAGTGAATTTTTCAGACCTAGTTCCTGATTGATCTGATTGAACCTTCTAGCCTTGCAACTGTCTTTGGTGTTGCTTCCCCTGTGTCTTTCAGTCTCTTCCTACACCCTGACTGAGTCAAGCACCATGTTAAAATCCCCACCTACCAACATAGGGCCACCAAAAATCCCCTTGAGTTTCTCCTTAACCATTTCCCAGAATGTAATCTGACCTCAATTCGGACAATAAACCGAGCCCACTCTTACAGTGTTCACCTGTATTTGGCCTATTATAAATAAATAACATCATGATCTCTAAGTACCTTTTCCACCACCAACCCTAGTCTTGCCAGAGATCACTATTGCTACCGCTCTCTTTTTTGCCATATTTGATGAATGGAGAACCTCCCCTATTAATTTCAATTTTAAACTTGCTTCCTATTTGCCTTGGAAAATGTGTTTCCTGTAAAAAAAGTAAGTCGAGCTTAGAGCGTTTCATAGGGGAGTTAACACCTCAGGCATTGAGATAGCCAATTACCAAATTTGAGCCATTTGAAAATCATAAACCATCTTTTTGCACCTTCCCTGATTGACATGCCATTAGGTAGCAGAGAGATCTTTTAAGCTTGTATGTGATTTCGTGATTACCCAGATCCACACTAAAACATTTGAATAAACACAATAAAAACAAAAATGCCTCTGAATCCACCACAACTGATCGGCCCGCCTCCCCTCTCTGGTGTCCAGTCCCACACTGAGACCATTACAGAGCTTGGACTGGACCACCAGGTGATCACGGTCCACCAGGATATTAAACTAATATAGCACCTCTCCTGAGCCCCACCTTCCCCCTCTGAGTCAATATTATTATAGACAATAACAGAAACCCATTATACATTATCATGGGCAGATGCAAATGCCCCCGGCCAACACTTCTTGAACATTAACCTTGACAACACTGTGCAAGTCTAGCACACACATCCTCAGAGCCCTTCTACCCTCAAAGAAACTAAAAGTAGAGCTGTAGAACTTCACCGAATTGAGTGATGACAAATGATATTGTGACTGTGACAAATTCCTGTCAAACGTTTAAGTGTTCCCTCTTGGAGGAGTGTTCAGATTCTTGAATTTCCTTGAGCCAAGCATATTGCGTTGGCTGCCCATTTTACTCTTTCTCAGCTTTTTCTCTGTTAGAGTATTGGGCCAAATCCTCTGTGTTACCTCTGAGTTCGCTCGTGACCCTCTGAATGTCATCTACTTCATCAGTTTGTATATTCAGCCTTTGTGTTCAAAAGAGATTGAAAAACGGAATCTTCATCTATATATCACTCCCTTGTCGTGCATCCATTGTGTGAGGGGGAGCTCATTCTGTATCATGCTAACGTGAAAGTAGATAGATCTTGAAAGATCATTATTTCAGCCTCTCCTTACATTATGGTACCCTATTTCTAAGCTTTATTGAGTATTTTTGTTTTCTCTGCATAGTAATGGAACCGAGCAAGAATACAGTGGGGGTCTATAGCATCCACACCCGCTTCATGTGCTCTGTCAATCGTGGGTTTGTCGATCGTGATATCTCCAAACAGTTGCTTAGCCACCTCGTGTATATATCCCCTAATGTCTCTTTCCATTTCTCCTTCTTTCTCCGGAGACCAACAAATATCAGGTGGGTCCTCCTCTCTCTATTTTCAAAGTCATCCATCTTGAGGGTCATTTTCATTTCTCTTCTTTCCAATTCAGATAGTCTCATGTCTATTTGAGTTTCCATGGTGTCCAAGGAGCAGTGATTGTTCTCTCGTCCTTGTATTTTATTGTCAATCTTATCCATTTTGTTCAGTCTGCCTTCTATATCGGATCTTATACCCCTTACCTGTTACGCTCACCTGATATTCCCCGGGCCGGGGGCGTCTGGAAGGTTCTGAGATCTGGAACCCTGGATGCATAGTTGCCCAGTGCTGAATAATGAATCTTAGTTATTTGTAGGGTGAGCTATCTGTCCTGCGTTTCTTGTGCAGGGGCGCTTGACGTTTGTTGGTGAGCTGCCCGAGTTGCTTCACTGGTGCAGTACGGCTTCCTTGGGCCCAGGCCTGCTGTGACCCTGAATCTGCTGGTAGGCAGGTAGGTTTGTTAATTGTAAGTCTTTGTTCTGTTTATGGTGGGAATTCGTTAATGTCTTTATATCCTTCTTTTCAGGTGCGAAGGTCTTGATGCCTACGTGCCGGATGGAAAGGCACGTTTTCTAGGTAAGAGAAAGCGCAAAGTGCAGCACCTTTATTGTCTTTTAAAGCTAACCTGTATTTTCTTCTTGTTCTCCTCACAGGCCACTGTGGTGCTGCGAGTGGATGAGAGTGCAATGAAAAACAGGCCCCCGGAATCCGTTAAGGTAAATACAGCGATGTGCGGTTGTTTAATATTGAAAGCAAACCTGAATATGTCTCTTTTCCTTTGCAGATGTTGCTGTGGTGCTCCGGATGGAAGCGTGGCATAGCGCAATGGAATTCAGGTAAGACTGATGGAATTCGATGTTTTGGAAGCACGCGTTCTAATATTGTTTTTCCTTTCTCGTTATTGCAGGTTGCAATGTTCGAGCAGCAGCTGTGGTAGCGGTTCGCCGGAAGTCCTTAAGCTAGTACTCACAGGTGAGTGATGTTTCTTCTTCTCTCGGTTTCCACAGATTGCAGCCCAGTTTAGATGCTGAGTGCTGGATGGTGTTTTCTGAGGTAAGGCAGAATAATCTTGTTCTTGCAGGATTATAGGAAGATGCTGAAGACAAGGAGCTGGACACGGTGAGCGTCACGCTGTGGGTTGCAGAATAACTCAAAGTGTGTTCTGCAGTCAGGGTGTGGTTTAGTAGTACCAGGGAAAGTAGTTCCAGGCATGCCACACCCAAAATACTAGACCGCATGGCTTGGTTCTTAGAACTAGACCGTGTGGGTGCTTCCATGTTGGATTTAAAGGACCATGTACATAAATGGGACCAAGTTTGAACAGCCCTTCCTTCCTACATATGAGCCTGGCTCCAGGAGCCTTTTTGCAGTGGTTTTAAGGCCCTCAGGGTTCTGGTGGGAGCCTCCTTGTGGCACAACTTGTGCCCCCTCACAGTGGTCATGACATTACCTCCTCCACCAGTGAAGCAATGACTTTATTAGTAGATACTGTGTCATTTGTCCCCTCTGCCAAGGTCTTATGATCTGCCTTGGGCCCCTTTGGGGGCTGATTAAAGTAGTAAAATCTGTTTTTAGAGGTTTTCCAGTTTATCTAGGGAGAGGAGGCTAGAATACTTTACCTCTCATAACTCGGACCTACAGCTTTGTTTTGGAATCGCTTGGGTGGTTGGTCAGAGAAACATCATTTGACTTAAGACTGTGCTTTTGTATGACACACCCTAAAAGGATGTGGGGTCGGAACCATCCGGTGACTGAGAAGGCCACCATATCATGACCAGTACCAGTTTGGTATGAACTTCTGATACACCTTTAGTTCTTATAAGATAGCCCTGGCTCCTTCAACTTCTGGAATTGCTTCCAGGTGGTATCCAGGAGGTATCATGTCAAATCACTGGCTGGTTAAAACTATGTGAGCTGGGTAGTGAGCATCCACCATTGAGATGTCCCCTTAAACATAGGCTCTCATCCTCTGTACATGCTGTTGAATGGCCTGAAGGGTCACCACCTCTGAAGTCGTTGGCATTGCCCACTGTATTTTAGCATGGATGTTGAGATGATACGCCTTCAGTCCTTCCAGAGTTTTTCCCGTAGAGAATGTTGGAGAGATCACTCCTTGACAAGGAACTTCTGGAATTGTCACACTCAATGTGATGCAGTTATCTGCTTCAGCATTGCCCTTTTAGTTTAAGACATAGTCCCTCTTTCATTATAGGAATGCATCACCTCCAGCTTACCAAATGGGTCTGTGATTTTCCAATAGGAGTTATCCTCTACTTCTTTGTAGTTTGAAGGGGTTGAAATCAAAGTGTTCCTGCTCTTTCAAGCAAGAGGTCTTCCCCCTTATACCAAATGTGATTCCTGTTCTCTGCTTTACCTCCATGCTAGATTTCAGGATTAAAACAACGGATACCTCATTGCCCCAAACTTCTTATGAACTCATTAACTATTGACCCCGCTTTGAGAAGAATATCTTCTACTGAGCTGCTCAACTCCTTCTGCAAACTCATGGTCATCTCCATTTCTTGTTCTTCCTTCCTTGCAAGTTTTCTAAGAGGGGTCAGACCATCCATTGCAGCTGTGGGTATTGGATGGACATTTAGTGCCTAATTCACAGAAGCATTTTATAATGGCAACCCCCCTTGCAAAACGCTCCATGAATCAGGGTCTCGGTGTCTATTATGTACCTGGGATACCGCTGCCAGGGTGCCTGCAAAGAGGAACCGTGCGACATGGCAAAGTTGTTAAGCTATGAATGTTTCCTTTCACGAAAAACAGGACACTTACAATAGGTGTGGGCTTCTGCACTGATCTAACAAAGCTTTCATCAGCAGTACCCCGTCACTAGCAGTGACATAATATTGATGGTCAGCAACTATTCTATCTCTATAAGCACCTTATAAATGACCAATAAAATAAATAAATAAAGTAGATTCATTTCGTGTTTTCAGGTAGCCATGTTTTCATGCAGAAAATATGTGATCAGCCACTCACCTTCCCTGGCAGTGCTGTGGTATCAGTTGAGGGTCCATTATATTGCGGCGAGGATCTCCAGCACTATAAATAATGAGTTCCACATGGTTGCTCTGATAATATGGCACCTCTAATTAACTGTCCCATAATATGTCAGAAGGCCTGGCCCGGTGATAAGATAACAGGGCATCTTGGAGGACTCTGAGGGGGTTGCACAGGGGTTAGATGGATCAGGATTTTTGATATGTGTCTAGGTTTCTTTTTCTCTTCACACTGCAGGCTCAATAAGCCATCAAAACAAGGGTAAGCACAATTCTAGAGGTGAAAGCAAACTACTTGAGTGTATTCTTTACTCAGAATGTTCTCAGTCCATGTAACAGAAATGTATCGATTATTTTCCTTTCTCTTCACCAGTGGGGTGTAAGGCCCAGTATGGGATGCACAGTGTGTGTTCCCCATTTGGCTGCCCTGATCCCAGCCACTTTGGTTGGGTGGTTCGTTGTAGTCAGGGAATGCATCTGCAGCACTCATGGCACACATGTTGCCCAACATAGGGCGTGGGCTGTGCAAAAGACAGGGAATTCAAGAGATAAGCCCACTTAGAACACACAAGTGCAGGGTGGATGGAAGTGTAATCATTCTGCTACTAGGAAGGTTACTCTATGTACTTAACCATCCTGTGTTGGGCTGGTGCTGGTAGAGAAGAACATTACATCACTAGAGCAATTCCTGATTCAGGAATGAGATTGATTCCTGTTATGCATTTAGGTGAACATGTATTCAATTTTTAAGAAAGACAGGTGTTCTATGATGGATTGTAAAAGAAACAAATCACTCCAGGACTAAAGTTGTCGTTTTCATTTTATTTACTTTATTCTTGCTGTGAAGATCAACAAATCCTCTTATGTTCTTTTGGTTTGGTAAATAAGTACTCATTGAACCCCCAATTTGATTGAAGGGAGCACCTGCACAAACGAATCAAATGTCGAATGCAATCTTGTTTCTCAATAACATTTGTAAATACATCTTGGCTTTAATAATTCATACACATGATTTGGCAATGTCACAGACACATTCAATTGGTGGGAGTGAATCCCAATGGAACAGCCTGACTGATACCAAGATTGGTGGTTGGGCTATTCCCTGTGGGATTCTCACCTGTATCAAGAAACTGCACCTCTGGACATCGATGTCCTGCATTCACAGATCCTTGGAAAATGTGTTTCCGAAGGGTCACATCATGCATGTTTTGAATGCTCATATCCCATTTGTCTTATTCAGTAAACAACAATATCATAACGTAAAAGAACATATCCTATATACATACATATAGTTATCTTGGGATGCGTGAGCAATGGGAAACTAACATGTGCCTAGCCATTGTTACTCTAAGGGCCTCATCACAAGTTGGGCGCTATCCTGATTGGGATCACTGGTTGGAATGTAACCGTTACTCCCCAGTTTTGGCAGAATTACTGCGTGATAATAATGCCGGCGGTATTGTGCCGAAATTGGGAATTTTTCTGGCGAGCTTACATGGCCGACTCCATATTGGCCGGAGCGGTAAATGCGGTGATAAATCCATTACCGCCACATTTAAGGGCTACTGCACAACTCGTGATGAGGCCCTAATACTTTGCTACAGTTCTGCAAAGGGAAAAGGAATGTTATCTCACATAGGGCCTTTGCAAAATAATGCCATATATCCTAGTGAATCTTTCATTGCATTAAAATACTGGTGCTGTCTGAATCAGTATATATGGGTGAATTTGAAACACATTTTAATGTTAAGGTGAAACATGAAATGAGAACCATACCCAGTGTGCATTACGTACTTAGCAATTCACGCATGCATCCCTTTTATCACAGAGATATTTATAAAGATCCGTAGTTATTATTCTATTATCGTAATGCTCTTTGATTTTATGCAAAGTAGGCTACATCTCTCACTGGCATTGTATGTCCCTTTCCCTTTCTCATAGGATTATTCGAAAAGAGAAGAATAGCATGTACCAGACTGTCCATCTTGGAATAATAACCTTCTAACTCAAAATAATTTATATGGTTATTCTCGATTTTGATAATATGCTTTTCCCAGTAAGGCAAGTGCAACATTCTTTTTTTTAATAAAATCAGTACTGGAAGTGTTCATCAGAAATGAACATTTTATAATTTTGGGGATAAAAGCTAGTCTGCAATGTTAGTTCATTGGAAGATTTTCTTTTTTAAATAGCAAATGGTGCACAAAAAACCAAACCAACAAAAGACAGAGCCCCCATCATAAGGTTTGTTTTTTCTCTGTTCACACATCTGTGACAACGGCTGAAGTCGCTGTATCAAACGACCACCTGAAAACATGACTGACATCCTCATAGAGCGAGAGAAAGAAACTGAGTGAGAAAGAGAGTGACCGACAGAGAGACAGAGAAAAAGCACACAGTGAGAGAGTGAAAGAGAGCTGAAGGGAAAGAAAGCTAGATTGGCATATGATGCACTGGACACAGCTCTTACAAATTATTTTCTGATAGGTTATCCATTCGGCATTGGTCAGTCTGTTCCATTCCTATGGTACTCTTAAAATACCCCTGTAAGAAAGAGGAAGGAGGAATATAACAACAGTGAGGGTTAGAGCCTGTGTTGCATTGAACTAAAGAGAAAGCATCTTTATATTTGACAAATAGGGCTGTGAAAAATATGGGATAAAAGGATTGTATGCTTTAATCACTACGCAGAATGCACAATGGGATTGCTGCTCATTTTATTTTTCACAACACTCACCCTAACATTAAAGTGTTTGTTATACTGAACCATATATACTGATTCAGACAGCTTTACATATATTCACAACAAAAAGAGTACTGGTACGCCAGGGAAAGGCCCATGAATGGCGTAAGTGAATTAGTACCATATCGGTCCAATACCTAATATAACCTCATTGGTCATAAAAAACACTACACCCAATTGTATATAACAGAGTCATAAACTTTCATAACAATGGAATTTTTTGCAATTGAAAACACATTTAATGTGGGAAATTTGTACATACAATTAAGTCAAACATGTAATTCACATACTTAACAGTGGATAAAATCTTTGAAACCATATATTAACGGGTTGAAACAAGATCAAGACATAAACCGAAAAGCGAAAGAAAGAACCCGGACCAATTCCGGACATAAACAAGAGATCCTTGTCATTTTAGGCATTACATTTTTCCTATACACATACGAACAGAGCAATGCAAAGTGAAGTTACTCTGGGATTCAATAACATATTTTTTGTGACTGCGTTATTCCATCAAATTGTGAACATCAAGTATACCAAAAAAAACAAAAACAAAATAGTCTTATTAGTTGAAAGTAAAATCCCAGGCTGGAAATATTGAAAAGCTGTGATTGGGTCTGCCAACGCATCAGAGGGAGAATAAAAACCCAAAATGGCTTTGCCAGAAAGCAGTGTCCTTGTAAATAAAACACTAAAGGCAGGGTTCTAAATCCAAACTGGATATGATATGATATGATATGGCATTTGTAACGCACCTATACACAAGTGTTTCAAGGCGCGACGAGGCAGGGAGGGGGGAACAAGGGGAAGACAGACAACGATCCTACTAGGCCAGGTGTCATTCAGACCGTGCAAGTGCAGGGGTAGGGGGAAGGGAAAAGTGCAAGGGGAAGGGGAGGGGGAAGTGCAGTACAAAGTAAGTAGAGTAAAAAATAAGTAAATAGGGCCAGCTGGTGGCAAGTGCAAGGTAAGTGCAGACAAGTGCTGGGAAGGGGGGGCTGTAGGGAAACAGAGACAGTCCCGCAGTGCAGGCGTTGCCAGGGAGGCAGTGCAAGTGGAGAGTGGCTGGGCCCAGGACCGAGGTCAGTGAGATTGGCCCAGTAGCAGATTCAGTGCAGTTTCAGTGAGGAATTTAGCAGGGGAGAGGGAGAGAGAAAGCAGAAGCAAAGAGGAAGGTTTTGAGGTGCTTCCTCAAATTTCAGGGAGGCAGGAAGGCTGTTCCAGAGGGAGGCCCCTGCCGTGGAGAGAGATCTACCCCCAGCTCGTTGCTTCGAGAAGCGGCTGACCAATAACATCATGATCTCTAAGTACCTTTTCCACCACCAACTCTAGTCTTGCCAGAGATCACTATTGCTACCGCTCTCTTTTTTGCCATATTTGATGAATGGAGAACCTCCCCTATTAATTTCAATTTTAAACTTGCTTCCTATTTGCCTTGGAAAATGTGTTTCCTGTAAAAAAAGTAAGTCGAGCTTAGAGCGTTTCATAGGGGAGTTAACACCTCAGGCATTGAGATAGCCAATTACCAAATTTGAGCCATTTGAAAATCATAAACCATCTTTTTGCACCTTCCCTGATTGACATGCCATTAGGTAGCAGAGAGATCTTTTAAGCTTGTATGTGATTTCGTGATTACCCAGATCCACACTAAAACATTTGAATAAACACAATAAAAACAAAAATGCCTCTGAATCCACCACAACTGATCGGCCCGCCTCCCCTCTCTGGTGTCCAGTCCCACACTGAGACCATTACAGAGCTTGGACTGGACCACCAGGTGATCACGGTCCACCAGGATATTAAACTAATATAGCACCTCTCCTGAGCCCCACCTTCCCCCTCTGAGTCAATATTATTATAGACAATAACAGGAACCCATTATACATTATCATGGGCAGATGCAAATGCCCCCGGCCAACACTTCTTGAACATTAACCTTGACAACACTGTGCAAGTCTAGCACACACATCCTCAGAGCCCTTCTACCCTCAAAGAAACTAAAAGTAGAGCTGTAGAACTTCACCGAATTGAGTGATGACAAATGATATTGTGACTGTGACAAATTCCTGTCAAACGTTTAAGTGTTCCCTCTTGGAGGAGTGTTCAGATTCTTGAATTTCCTTGAGCCAAGCATATTGCGTTGGCTGCCCATTTTACTCTTTCTCAGCTTTACTCTGTTAGAGTATTGGGCCAAATCCTCTGTGTTACCTCTGAGTTCGCTCGTGACCCTCTAAATGTCATCTACTTGATCAGTTTGTATATTCAGCCTTTGTGTTCAAAAGAGATTGAAAAACGGAATCTTCATCTATATATCACTCCCTTGTCGTGCATCCATTGTGTGAGGGGGAGCTCATTCTGTATCATGCTAACGTGAAAGTAGATAGATCTTGAAAGATCATTATTTCAGCCTCTCCTTACATTATGGTACCCTATTTCTAAGCTTTATTGAGTATTTTTGTTTTCTCTGCATAGTAATGGAACCGAGCAAGAATACAGTGGGGGTCTATAGCATCCACACCCGCTTCATGTGCTCTGTCAATCGTGGGTTTGTCGATCGTGATATCTCCAAACAGTTGCTTAGCCACCTCGTGTATATATCCCCTAATGTCTCTTTCCATTTCTCCTTCTTTCTCCGGAGACCAACAAATATCAGGTGGGTCCTCCTCTCTCTATTTTCAAAGTCATCCATCTTGAGGGTCATTTTCATTTCTCTTCTTTCCAATTCAGATAGTCTCATGTCTATTTGAGTTTCCATGGTGTCCAAGGAGCAGTGATTGTTCTCTCGTCCTTGTATTTTATTGTCAATCTTATCCATTTTGTTCAGTCTGCCTTCTATATCGGATCTTATACCCCTTACCTGTTACGCTCACCTGATATTCCCCGGGCCGGGGGCGTCTGGAAGGTTCTGAGATCTGGAACCCTGGATGCATAGTTGCCCAGTGCTGAATAATGAATCTTAGTTATTTGTAGGGTGAGCTATCTGTCCTGCGTTTCTTGTGCAGGGTCGCTTGACGTTTGTTGGTGAGCTGCCCGAGTTGCTTCACTGGTGCAGTACGGCTTCCTTGGGCCCAGGCCTGCTGTGACCCTGAATCTGCTGGTAGGCAGGTAGGTTTGTTAATTGTAAGTCTTTGTTCTGTTTATGGTGGGAATTCGTTAATGTCTTTATATCCTTCTTTTCAGGTGCGAAGGTCTTGATGCCTACGTGCCGGATGGAAAGGCACGTTTTCTAGGTAAGAGAAAGCGCAAAGTGCAGCACCTTTATTGTCTTTTAAAGCTAACCTGTATTTTCTTCTTGTTCTCCTCACAGGCCACTGTGGTGCTGCGAGTGGATGAGAGCGCAATGAAAAACAGGCCCCCGGAATCCGTTAAGGTAAATACAGCGATGTGCGGTTGTTTAATATTGAAAGCAAACCTGAATATGTCTCTTTTCCTTTGCAGATGTTGCTGTGGTGCTCCGGATGGAAGCGTGGCATAGCGCAATGGAATTCAGGTAAGACTGATGGAATTCGATGTTTTGGAAGCACGCGTTCTAATATTGTTTTTCCTTTCTCGTTATTGCAGGTTGCAATGTTCGAGCAGCAGCTGTGGTAGCGGTTCGCCGGAAGTCCGTAAGCTAGTACTCACAGGTGAGTGATGTTTCTTCTTCTCTCGGTTTCCACAGATTGCAGCCCAGTTTAGATGCTGAGTGCTGGATGGTGTTTTCTGAGGTAAGGCAGAATAATCTTGTTCTTGTTCTTGCAGGATTATAGGAAGATGCTGAAGACAAGGAGCTGGACACGGTGAGCGTCACGCTGTGGGTTGAAGAATAACTCAAAGTGTGTTCTGCAGTCAGGGTGTGGTTTATATAGCCCAGGTAAAGTAGTACCAGGGAAAGTAGTTCCAGGCATGCCACACCCAAAATACTAGACCGCATGGCTTGGTTCTTAGAACTAGACCGTGTGGGTGCTTCCATGTTGGATTTAAAGGACCATGTACATAAATGGGACCAAGTTTGAACAGCCCTTCCTTCCTACATATGAGCCTGGTGCCAAAGGTGCCAGGACTGGCTCCAGGAGCCTTTTTGCAGTGGTTTTAAGGCCCTCAGGGTTCTGGTGGGAGCCTGCTTGTGGCACAACTTGTGCCCCCTCACAGTGGTCATGACATTACCTCCTCCAACAGTGAAGCAATGACTTTATTAGTAGATACTGTGTCATTCGTCCCCTCTGCCAAGGTCTTATGATCTGCTCTGGGCCCCTTTGGGGGCTGATTAAAGTAGTAAAATCTGTTTTTAGAGGTTTTCCAGTTTATCTAGGGAGAGGAGGCTAGAATACTTTACCTCTCATAACTCGGACCTACAGCTTTGTTTTGGAATCGCTTGGGTGGTTGGTCAGAGAAACATCATTTGACTTAAGACTGTGCTTTTCTATGACACACCCTAAAAGGATGTGGGGTCGGAACCATCCGGTGACTGAGAAGGCCACCATATCATGACCAGTATCAGTTTGGTATGAACTTCTGATACACCTTTAGTTCTTATAAGATAGCCCTGGCTCCTTCAACTTCTGGAATTGCTTCCAGGTGGTATCCAGGAGGTATCATGTCAAATCACTGGCTGGTTAAAACTATGTGAGCTGGGTAGTGAGCATCCACCATTGAGATGTCCCCTTAAACATAGGCTCTCATCCTCTGTACATGCTGTTGAATGGCCTGAAGTGTCACCACCTCTGAAGTCGTTGGCATTGCCCAATGTATTTTAGCATGGGTGTTGAGATGATACGCCTACAGTCCTTCCAGAGTTTTTCCCGTAGAGAATGTTGGAGAGATCACTCCTTGACAAGGAACTTCTGGAATTGTCACACTCAATGTGATGCAGTTATCTGCTTCAGCATTGCCCTTTTAGTTTAAGACATAGTCCCTCTTTCATTATAGGAATGCATCACCTCCAGCTTACCAAATGGGTCTGTGATTTTCCAATAGGAGTTATCCTCTACTTCTTTGTAGTTTGAAGGGGTTGAAATCAAAGTGTTCCTGCTCTTTCAAGCAAGAGGTCTTCCCCCTTATACCAAATGTGATTCCTGTTCTCTGCTTTACCTCCATGCTAGATTTCAGGATTAAAACAACGGATACCTCATTGCCCCAAACTTCTTATGAACTCATTAACTATTGACCCCGCTTTGGGAAGAATATCTTCTACTGAGCTGCTCAACTCCTTCTGCAAACTCATGGTCATCTCCATTTCTTGTTCTTCCTTCCTTGCAAGTTTTCTAAGAGGGGTCAGACCATCCATTGCAGCTGTGGGTATTGGATGGACATTTAGTGCCTAATTCACAGAAGCATTTTATAATGGCAACCCCCCTTGCAAAACGCTCCATGAATCAGGGTCTCGGTGTCTATTATGTACCTGGGATACCACTGCCAGGGTGCCTGCAAAGAGGAACCGTGCGACATGGGCAAAGTTGTTAAGCTATGAATGTTTCCTTTCACGAAAAACAGGACACTTACAATAGGTGTGGGCTTCTGCACTGATCTAACAAAGCTTTCATCAGCAGTACCCCGTCACTGGCAGTGACATAATATTGATGGTCAGCAACTATTCTATCTGTATAAGCACCTTATAAATGACCAATAAAATAAATAAATAAAGTAGATTAATTTCGTGTTTTCAGGTAGCCATGTTTTCATGCAGAAAATATGTGATCAGCCACTCACCTTCCCTGGCAGTGCTGTGGTATCAGTTGAGGGTCCATTATATTGCGGCGAGGATCTCCAGCACTATAAATAATGAGTTCCACATGGTTGTCTCTGATAATATGGCACCTCTAATTAACTGTCCCATAATATGTCAGAAGGCCTGGCCCGGTGATAAGATAACAGGGCATCTTGGAGGACTCTGAGGGGGTTGCTCAGGGGTTAGATGGATCAGGATTTTTGATATGTGTCTAGGTTTCTTTTTCTCTTCACACTGCAGGCTCAATAAGCCATCAAAACAAGGGTAAGCACAATTCTAGAGGTGAAAGCAAACTACTTGAGTGTATTCTTTACTCAGAATGTTCTCAGTCCATGTAACAGAAATGTATCGATTATTTTCCTTTCTCTTCACCAGTGGGGTGTAAGGCCCAGTATGGGATGCACAGTGTGTGTTCCCCATTTGGCTGCCCTGATCCCAGCCACTTTGGTTGGGTGGTTCGTTGTAGTCAGGGAATGCATCTGCAGCACTCATGGCACACATGTTGCCCAGCATAGGGCGTGGGCTGTGCAAAAGACAGGGAATTCAAGAGATAAGCCCACTTAGAACACACAAGTGCAGGGTGGATGGAAGTGTAATCATTCTGCTACTAGGAAGGTTACTCTATGTACTTAACCATCCTTTGTTGGGCTGGTGCTGGTAGAGAAGAACATTACATCACTAGAGCAATTCCTGATTCAGGAATGAGATTGATTCCTGTTATGCATTTAGGTGAACATGTATTCAATTTTTAAGAAAGACAGGTGTTCTATGATGGATTGTAAAAGAAACAAATCACTCCAGGACTAAAGTTGTCGTTTTCATTTTATTTACTTTATTCTTGCTGTGAAGATCAACAAATCCTCTTATGTTCTTTTGGTTTGGTAAATAAGTACTCATTGAACCCCCAATTTGATTGAAGGGAGCACCTGCACAAACGAATCAAATGTCGAATGCAATCTTGTTTCTCAATAACATTTGTAAATACATCTTGGCTTTAATAATTCATACGGATGATTTGGCAATGTCACAGACACATTCAATTGGTGGTAGTGAATCCCAATGGAACAGCCTGACTGATACCAAGATTGGTGGTTGGGCTATTCCCTGTGGGATTCTCACCTGTATCAAGAAACTGCACCTCTGGACATCGATGTCCTGCATTCACAGATCCTTGGAAAATGTGTTTCCGAAGGGTCACATCATGCATGTTTTGAATGCTCATATCCCATTTGTCTTATTCAGTAAACAACAATATCATAACGTAAAAGAACATATCCTATATACATACATATAGTTATCTTGGGATGCGTGAGCAATGGGAAACTAACATGTGCCTAGCCATTGTTACTCTAAGGGCCTCATCACAAGTTGGGCGCTATCCTGATTGGGATCACTGGTTGGAATGTAACCGTTACTCCCCAGTTTTGGCGGAATTACTGCGTGATAATAATGCCGGCGGTATTGTGCCGAAATTGGGAATTTTTCTGGCGAGCTTACATGGCCGACTCCATATTGGCCGGAGCGGTAAATGCGGTGATAAATCCATTACCGCCACATTTAAGGGCTACTGCACAACTTGTGATGAGGCCCTAATACTTTGCTACAGTTCTGCAAAGGGAAAAGGAATGTTATCTCACATAGGGCCTTTGCAAAATAATGCCATATATCCTAGTGAATCTTTCATTGCATTAAAATACTGGTGCAGTCTGAATCAGTATATATGGGTGAATTTGAAACACATTTTAATGTTAAGGTGAAACATGAAATGAGAACCATACCCAGTGTGCATTACGTACTTAGCAATTCACGCATGCATCCCTTTTATCACAGAGATATTTATAAAGATCCGTAGTTATTATTCTATTATCGTAATGCTCTTTGATTTTATGCAAAGTAGCCTACATCTCTCACTAGCATTATATGTCCCTTTCCCTTTCTCATAGTATTATTCAAAAAGAGAAGAATAGCATGTACCAGACTGTCCATCTTGGAATAATAACCTTCTAACTCAAAATAATTTATATGGTTATTCTCGATTTTGATAATATGCTTTTCCCAGTAAGGCAAGTGCAACATTCTTTTTTTAAATAAAATCAGTACTGGAAGTGTTCATCAGAAATGAACATTTTATAATTTTGGGGATAAAAGCTAGTCTGCAATGTTAGTTCATTGGAAGATTTTCTTTTTTAAATAGCAAATGGTGCACAAAAAACCAAACCAACAAAAGACAGAGCCCCCATCATAAGGTTTGTTTTTTCTCTGTTCACACATCTGTGACAACGGCTGAAGTCGCTGTATCAAACGACCACCTGAAAACATGACTGACATCCTCATAGAGCGAGAGAAAGAAACTGAGTGAGAAAGAGAGTGACCGACAGAGAGACAGAGAAAAAGCACACAGTGAGAGAGTGAAAGAGAGCTGAAGGGAAAGAAAGCTAGATTGGCATATGATGCACTGGACACAGCTCTTACAAATTATTTTCTGATAGGTTATCCATTCGGCATTGGTCAGTCTGTTCCATTCCTATGGTACTCTTAAAATACCCCTGTAAGAAAGAGGAAGGAGGAATATAACAACAGTGAGGGTTAGAGCCTGTGTTGCATTGAACTAAAGAGAAAGCATCTTTATATTTGACAAATAGGGCTGTGAAAAATATGGGATAAAAGGATTGTATGCTTTAATCACTACGCAGAATGCACAATGGGATTGCTGCTCATTGTATTTTTCACAACACTCACCCTAACATTAAAGTGTTTGTTATACTGAACCATATATACTGATTCAGACAGCTTTACATATATTCACAACAAAAAGAGTACTGGTACGTCAGGGAAAGGCCCATGAATGGCGTAAGTGAATTAGTACCATATCGGTCCAATACCTAATATAACCTCATTGGTCATAAAAAACACTACACCCAATTGTATATAACAGAGTCATAAACTTTCATAACAATGGAATTTTTTGCAATTGAAAACACATTTAATGTGGGAAATTTGTACATACAATTAAGTCAAACATGTAATTCACATACTTAACAGTGGATAAAATCTTTGAAACCATATATTAACGGGTTGAAACAAGATCAAGACATAAACCGAAAAGCGAAAGAAAGAACCCGGACCAATTCCGGACATAAACAAGAGATCCTTGTCATTTTAGGCATTCAATTTTTCCTATACACATACGAACAGAGCAATGCAAAGTGAAGTTACTCTGGGATTCAATAACATATTTTTTGTGACTGCGTTATTCCATCAAATTGTGAACATCAAGTATACCAAAAAAAACAAAAACAAAATAGTCTTATTAGTTGAAAGTAAAATCCCAGGCTGGAAATATTGAAAAGCTGTGATTGGGTCTGCCAACGCATCAGAGGGAGAATAAAAACCCAAAATGGCTTTGCCAGAAAGCAGTGTCCTTGTAAATAAAACACTAAAGGCAGGGTTCTAAATCCAAACTGGATATGATATGATATGATATGGCATTTGTAACGCACCTATACACAAGTGTTTCAAGGCGCGACGAGGCAGGGAGGGGGGAACAAGGGGAAGACAGACAACGATCCTACTAGGCCAGGTGTCATTCAGACCGTGCAAGTGCAGGGGTAGGGGGAAGGGAAAAGTGCAAGGGGAAGGGGAGGGGGAAGTGCAGTACAAAGTAAGTAGAGTAAAAAATAAGTAAATAGGGCCAGCTGGTGGCAAGTGCAAGGTAAGTGCAGACAAGTGCTGGGAAGGGGGGGCTGTAGGGATACAGAGACAGTCCCGCAGTGCAGGCGTTGCCAGGGAGGCAGTGCAAGTGGAGAGTGGCTGGGCCCAGGACCGAGGTCGGTGAGATTGGCCCAGTAGCAGATTCAGTGCAGTTTCAGTGAGGAATTTAGCAGGGGAGAGGGAGAGAGAAAGCAGAAGCAAAGAGGAAGGTTTTGAGGTGCTTCCTCAAGTTTCAGGGAGGCAGGAAGGCTGTTCCAGAGGGAGGCCCCTGCCGCGGAGAGAGATCTACCCCCAGCTCGTTGCTTCGAGAAGCGGCTGACCCTGAGGGAGTTGGAGACGGATGAGCGAAGGGCTCGGGAAGGAAGATATTTAGGAAGAGAGAGTTGAAGGTATTTAGGCCCCAGGCCCCAGAAGGCCTTGTGGACAATGCAGAGGGTTTTGAACTTAATCCTCGCAGCCACTGGGAGCCAGTGTAGAGATTTCAGTCCTGGAGAGATACGGTCCCTGGGCTTGAGGCCAAGGACAAGTCTCGCAGTTCTGTTCTGGATGAGTTGCAGAGGGCGGAGAGTGGAGACAGGCAGATTAAGATAGAGGCTGTTACAGTAGTCCAGCTTCGAGAGAACCAAGGCTCGGGAGACAGTGAGCTTCTGGGGGAAGGAGAGGAAGGGAAGAATACCTCTGAGGAGGTGCAGCTGGTAGTGTGACTTCTTAGAGGCATCAGATATATGAGGAGAGAAGGAGAGTGTGGAGTCGAAGATGACCCCAAGGTTTTTTGCCTTGCAGGTAGGAGCAGGAAGAGAGCCAAGAGAGGCTGGCCAGAGAGCTGCAGGGAAGGAGGGAGTGGGTGTGCCGATGAGTAGAATGTCAGTCTTACTGGCATTAAGGCAGAGGTCATTGGCGGCACACCATTCCTGGATAGCAGACAGACAGTCAGAGATGAGGGAAGGAGAGGAGGAGGCGGAGGGTAACCTGAAAATGAGCTGGGTATCGTCCGCATAGCACTGAAAGTTGGGGCAGAGGGCGGCGATGCGGTTGGCAAGGAGTGCCAGATACTGGTTGAACAGCCAGGGAGAGAGATTAGATCCCTGGGGAACACCACAGGTGGAGAAAGGTGTATTAGTGGAGGACCTCCAGTATCCTCTAATCAAAACAATGTATTTTGGCGGTGATAACTGAGTGGAGAAAGTAGAATCTTCACAGTTGGGGAGAGTGTTCCGCCTTCATCAGGGCAATAAGTAGCACGACCCTGTTGTTTTTGAAGAAAAGGAAGAAAGAAAGAAAATTCATGAAGGTGTGGAAACATTAAAAATTGAAGTGCTAACAATTAAAATCAAGTGTAGGAAGTTATGAACAATTATATACAAACAGGAGTCTGAGGTGTAGGAAAAATGCTTTAGTCTATGTGCAAATACAAGACCTTGGTCATGTTTGCAGAGAACTGCTTGGTGCCATGTAAGGCTTAACCTCTAAACAGGGGGTACTCTGATGAAATGCAGATGAGTCCCTGTAGGGTAATAAGAAATAATGGCATATTGTCCCCTCAACCTATAGAGTAGCTGTGCCCCAGCCGGCCATTTACGGTCCCGGACCCAACCCCCCGGCGCAGAAAAACGGAGGGAGGCGGAGAAGGAGTGCCGGAAGAAATAGGAATGACATGCAAAAGGTTGCTTACCTAAGTAAATAGTACAAAAGTGAACCACTGAGAAATGGGCAATTCCCATGTTGTCAATAGTATGCATTGGTTGTTGATCAGAGCAAGCTGGCGAACTAAGAATAGCCGCATATGGGAGCAAAGACCGAATACAGAAAAGATGTATGTGCCAGAATCCTGGTGAAATGACATAAGGAGGTCCCCCTTTCCCCATGAGCATCTTTATATCAATACCTTTTATGAACAAATAGCAAACCATTAGCACCAAATATATAGTGCTTAGGTACTAATGTGGAAGATACCCTTAGGTGTGGGGCAAACCAGCCAGTTACAGCCCCACAACCCTTGATAATGGACTTTGGCAAAGTATATAAGAAATGTCATATTATGTTAGTCAGGTCACGGGGGTAGGGGTCCTTGGCAAGACTTGTTGGCAAGAGAAAAAACGGGAATCATGTATTAATCCCCCAAGGCATGAAATAGAAATAATCCCAAGTGATTACTTCATACACTACCGAGAGTCTATTTAACATAGTTTGTCTTCTATAGAGATGGTTATTGAACACTCTGAATTTGAACCACTGGCAGGCTGTCAATCATCATTCAACTTTGTCAATGGACTTTTCGCAGAACAGGCCTTTGAAGAAGTTCATGAAACAAGTTCTCTGAAGTCATCAATGCCCATTGGTCTCTCATTATCATTTCAGTCCTAACATACCAAACAGCTTGCAGAAATCCTTAGTTAAGCCAATTAAGGACCTCTCTGGTATGATGGTTAAATAAACCCACTCCCACTTGAAGGGCCCCTGTAATTTCGTCTCTGGGACATCAGCGTGTTTGGTTCTGGCAAAAATCTGTATCGGATGCACATTAGGCCAGGAGATTCCAAGTCCAGTACTTGAGAGCCACAACCAAACCAGCCTTTTAGTATAATCTTTTACTATGTGAAAACTCCCCATTTAGAGTCACTGTATTCAAGTGTATGTTTTGTGGATATCCTGAACATTGAACTTGGAGACCGATGTGTTAGGCTTTTCAACTGGTGTTCCACTTGGTGGCATCATCAGGTCTCAGGATGGCAATCAGTCTCCCCCACATATAATGCACTGCATATGTAACTAGCTAGTTTATGAGGCTGATGTTCCTCTGCTACTACTTGGAGACATAATTAAGGGCAGGAAAATAAAAAAAATAAATATTCTTCCCCTGTGATCTTGAAACCAGCTGTTCTTGCTGCCTCCTTTCTTGTACATCCATGTGTTTTATGTTTTCACATGTTGGCCCACATATCTTTTGTAGAAAGGGTAGTTCATATTTACCGAGACAGGACTTTATAATTTAGTATATTCAAGGCCTTGTTTATGCCTTTTTGGGCCATGAAAAGAGGTCAGAAACCCTCCATGGCTACACTAGCATTGCCCATTCGAGAGCTGGAGGGACATTGGGATGACCTGGACAATGCCTGAGACACTCCTCTGCTGATAGCAGACCGTCCTAGATGGGTTCATCACCATGCTATAGATACTGTCCGATACCGATACTGTCCGATGTTCGAACAATATGGAGATTAGGGCCTAATGGCTGTTTTTCAGGAGACCAGCTAGCTAGACCGATCTTTATCGGACATATTGGGACATCCACTGTAGTTTATATTCTGACCTTGGCTAGGGCCTGGGCTAGGATTGGTGGTTTTGAATACTTGAGAGAGCCGAAAGTGACCACAAACCTTTGAACGCCCTGATTCATTTTCAAATGCCTACTAATTTATCATGTGATGAGCAGAAGAGTGCTGAGGCCTTAGTCCTTAATGGACATGCCCGGAAAATGGTGAAGGGGGCTAGAGGGATTGAGCAAAACCTTAAACCAACAATGTTCAAAGCCATTTTACAAAACGCTGTAGTTATTAGCTCAGACAGTACCCCCCGATGAATATATTCTGACTGAGTTTACCAAAATGATGCAGACTCTTGTCCTGTGTTGACCTACACAGCTACCAGAGTGAAAGAAAACTTGCAATAGTCAAATCTGGCTGGTATGATCAATCTTGTGGAGATGCAAAAAAACAAGATATTGGCATGCCTATAGTCTTCAGGGGAAGTGGATATAAAGTGCAAGTTGGAAATCCACTTCCTAGTTCAATCAACACTGGTTCTATGCATATGTGAGCCATGGCAACAATTACTATACAGGACTTGCATTACATTTGAGAAATGATTTGGTAAAGTTTAATCTTTATATTTGAAGAGTGTAATTGAGGTGTTAAATACAATAGCTGGAGAATTCAGATGCATTTGCATTCTGGACATTTGTAGAACACAAAAGAAAACGTTTTTGTTTGGTTCTGCTATGATATAATTGACACTAATTAGAGTGACTAAGGGAAGGTTACCATGTGCACTTATTTGCAGAATTAAAGAATATTGGACTATGGAAATAGACCGATACATTTTGACCACCTCTGAATTTATTTAATCATTAAAAGGTAAGGTATCTCAACACCATGCTGGTTATTATAGGTGATGTTTTGCTGTTAATTGTTTATTTTCCTATTCAGCGAGGGTCATTGGGAATGTTTTGGTTGATTTACAGGTCGTATACTGTATGTTCTGGACAATCCAGTAAGACTGCATGGCACAAGGTCGAATTTTGCAAAATCACATTGTGAGCATCTATGCTCCTGTACACAGGTAATATATGTTGACATTATGATAAGCCTTGCTGGTTTTGATATACCTTTCATTAGCTATAGAGTTGTGTAGCATAAAACATGTTTTACATTATATGCTTACAGAACAATTTGGGAAGACGCATTTCCCTCCATTGAGTGTTGCATGTTTGAAGGATTACTCTCAACCGACAATTTAGATTTGATTAACTGCTCAGTTTAAGTTTAGATAAGGTAATGTGCTAGCTATATTTATTATGACTTACACTTTGGTATGTTGTCTTTGATAGAGTAAGGTAGCACTAAGGAGTTCTTTCAATGATAGCGCCAATATGAATTGGTACTTACTGCATGAGCAATTTAATGGATGAATTGCCTTGCATGCCTCAGTAGTGGGACTGTCCTCTGACCCAATTAGCACAGGACTTTTACAACAGGTTTCTAAAGGGTTGCATTGGTGGTGGACGCATGAACACATTGGGCCTCATTCCGAGTTTGGAGGCAGCCATGGTGCTATTAGCAGTCCGCATAGGTCGGAATGTCCCGATAAATCCCCATTCCGAAAACCATTCCCCATTCCCATTGAGCCCCGATGGGGCTCAATGGGAATGGGGAAGGAGCTAATAAAGGGGCCGCAAATTGCGGGCCCGTTATTAGCTCCATGGTCCCTTAACGGGTCCCGCTAAAACAGTCTGGTAAAACCAGCCGGTCCTGGTGGGACCCGCTAAGGGACCTCGTAATAGGGCGGTAGGGGGTTAACAGCACCGGCATCCTTACCGGTGCCATTAACCCCCTACCGCCAGGGTCGTAATGACCCCCATTGTGTGTTCGACAGTTGGTGTAATAAAAGACACTGGGAGAAGCACTGTATTTTATGGTGTTTTTTGTTTTTAAGAATTAAGTTTTAAGATTGAATGAAGTAATGGTAGTTCTTCATCCATATTCTGTTTCTACTCCACCGACATAAACCCATGTTGGTTCCTTAATGTGCTCACTAATGAATAAACATATGGATAAAATAATCAATATGAAATTTAACCATTCTATTACATGGTAATGTATTGCATCGTATCCTTTACATGTTTTTTTTTATTTTTACCATTGTAATTCCACTTTGGATGCTTATTGGGAAATATTAGCCCTGAAGAATACATATGTTTCAGGTCGAAACACATGTTGGCTATCCATGAAGGCTAACCATTAAAAAGAAATAAGCACCAAATGTATACGAAGTCTTCCATGATTTGTTTTGAATATTATTGCATATGGCACATCTTGTAAAACGTTTATGGACTATTTTTTTAGGCAGTAAATATATACAATAATATCACACTACATAGATAGTTATGCTCATAACTGTTGTTATGTTTTGTGAAAATATGTAACAACATGCTTCTATCCTCACCAGTTGTGCAGACTGCTACATAGAATTCAACTCTGTTTATCAGCCAGCTAGCCTGGAGTGACACTACACCTAGTTCACGTTGTAGAGCTTCTACAGGGACTGCCCGTGGTACCCCTAGACTCGAACTGAGTAATTTGCCATCAAGGCAATCTAGCCACATCACTGGTCGCAATGGAAGCATTCCCAATCCATAAAGAATGCATGATACCATACCAGTCCTATATATTTCAAGATAGCCTTCAGTGTTTTGGCCACCTTTTCTGATTATGAGGTTTCTGATTACCGTCCATTACTTTAGCCGGACATAGGTTCCCATAAAGGTGACATTAGGCATAGCTATCATAGAAATACCGAGGTATGTGTATGTTTTTCCGACTTCTAATTTCTCTTTTTCCAGGTACCAGAAGTAATAAGTTCTACAATTTTTTCCGCTGAAAACTGCCACCTCTTGGTTTAGCGATATTAATCCTAATACTGTTTCTGGTTTGCATTGCTGGAAAGTGCTTCGTTAGAGTGCTGGCGTCCTTTCTGGGTTAGATGCAGCAAAATAGTATCACGGGCATATGCCAACCATTGTACCAGAACGTTACCTACATGAGGGAGGAAAACAGTTATTACACTTCAGTTTTGATGTCACGATGCCTTTTGCTTGAGCAAGCACAGAGCAGAATTCCAACTGTCACTGCAACACTTAATTTAAGACGTCAAACAATTTTCAAGTTCCTCGCTTGCATAAAGGTTTTCTGTGACCCTTTGCAGCCATTAATTGACAAGGAACGTTTAATGGTAGAATGTTTAATGTGTGCACTGCAGGAGTTTAACCCATGTCAGAAAATATCTGCATGCCATTACTCATTTTAAAACACTAAATGAAAACGTTTTTTGATGCATTTTTAAAAACAGTTTTAAAAAAAATTCTACAACCCATTAGGAGCTGTGTTTTTTTTTTCAAATAAGAGCCTGCATTGATCTTGTGGATCAGTAAACCTGAGATCTCTTACACGATATTAGGCAAACGGCCACATATTAAAGGTAATGGCAGCGTGTGCCCATGTATTATAAGAAATACAATACCCCTAGTGTATATAAAAAGGATATTGCGAGTCACTTTGGAGTTCAGAAACCCTATAAAGGAACTCAGCCTTCAACGTCGTTCCTCTATTTGGTCACAGAACTCTTCGGTGACTTGCAATATCCTTGCAGAGGGTACTGTATCCCATATATCACAGGCTGGTTGTAACAACACTACTGACCTGTAATAAGAACATTACATCAATACTGCTCTTCAGCATAAGGCGTACAAGGGTGTGGTGTTCTCCCAGCCAATCAGGAGGCATGGAAGGGGGCCTTTACCTCATGGTAAAGCCCCAGCTTTGAGCCTCTCTGGAAGTGGGAGACCACCATCTTCCCCGCTGGGATTGAGGTGTTTCCCTAGCCCCGCGCTTCCCTTCCTCTCGTACCCCTCACACCTCAACACTTATTTCACTTTCCCTCACCCACCACCCCCCACCCCATTTATCTTGCACTACTTGGTCCCTTTCCAGCAGAAGGCACACTCAGTGTACCTGGCACATCTCTGTTGTGGCAATTGTATAAATCAGAGGGGGGTGTATGTACTTCTGCTCTCTATATGTAGAGTAGAGGCACAGAGAACCACAGCCAAGATTCTCTATTATTGGTACGTGTTCGAGAAAACAAGGCCTAGCTTCGCAGGAGGTGATGCAGGCTGGTTTTTAAGTACAGTGTAGTACCCAAGCACCCACAAAGGAATGTCCGCACACTGTATTAGTTAAAACACAGTATTTATATAATTAATATTCAAAGTTATGTACAATCTCATGATAACTCACTTTGTACACGGTTATCTACAATGGCAAATATACAGTTCTACGTGGTACCACTATTACTATTCGATCTCTTTAAAGTGCATCAACTGTACTGTTAAATGTCACAAAAATCAGTTTGTAAAGGAAACCAACAATAGATATAAGAGGAAAGCAATTGTTTAGAACAATTGGCAGAATACTGGCCCCTACCAATAGACACAGTTCTTTGTGGAGATCCTCCCACCTGGGCAACCTGTAGAATAAAGATATATCACAAGCCCAGTCCATATATTGTTCACAAGAATCTTTCCAATAGTTCAACAACCCCAAAGTACCTGGTGTTGTAGAGTTCCTCGTCTGGAAATCGACGGCCCTTCCTGAGTGCACTTCCTTTAAGGCAGGAGCCACGGGTCGTCGAACGTCCAGTGATGAACACCCTGAACTACGGCGGTTTAGTGGCAGCTTCATTCCTAGCGGTGTTCGTCGACAGGGAAGCATAAACGTCCTGCAAGGAAGAGGCGTGCGGGGCACCTCGATGTCGATATTTCTGGAACGCAAAGAATTTGAAGAACTGTGGCCCCGCAAGGGCGTCGAGTCATCGCCATCTCTGTGGTCTTTTCCGGCGGGATAAGGCGGGCGGCGGTGCAGGCGAGCTCATCCGTGAATCGAAGGTTCTTAGGCAACGGGAGCACGGCGGCTCCGGTCGGCGACAGCAGTCGGCGATGGTGGCAGACAACAGTCTGGGCGCTTCTCTTTGGGATTCCACGACAGTCCCCATCTACAGTTGGCAGCCTGTCGTAAGTCTGTCTACCAGGGAGCTTTGGCAAAGATCAGCTCGTGCACGATGGTCCCTCGTAGCTCGGGAAGAGGGTGCCTTACCAGGTCCTCTCTGGGTCAGTCCTTGGAGACACAGCAGCTTTCAGATTGATGAAGGAGAGCAATTTCAATTCTTCTCCTGCAGCAGGGCTTCAAGGTCAAGCTTCAGTTTCACTCCAGTTACTCTTCGTAGTTTGGACTTCAGCTTCTGAACACAAATTCTAGCAGTGAGAGGCCCCCAGATATACTAGTTGATCTCCCATTCATTCTGCTGGGTCACACTCAGGCAACCAATCGGTCAGAAGGGCATTCATGCAGGCAGGCAGCCAATCAGGTGCATACTGAATTCAGCCCATTCACTTCTCTCCAGACACTCACAACAAGTTATGTGTATTGGGACAAGTACCCAGCTATTCAACACTCCACATTGCATTCATATCAGTTTCGGACAGGGCTCTCTCAGTCATTGTGTCAACCACCAGATACTAGACATCCACAACACTGAATGCATATTCGTCACACACTCCATTCACCCAGGTCCCACCCACAGGGTGTACCACACCATACAGTCACTAGGAAGGCTCCAGCCAGTCTGGCCTGGACTTCACAACAACACCATATATGGAACTTCCACCCAACAGCCAGTCAGGGGCAAGGGACAGAGTCAGGGCTTCCGAGGACTTTGGGAAATCAAGGTAACAGGCAGTAGAAAGCAAGAGGCCACAGGGGCCATCTTGCTTCCTATAGGGAATCAACTGATTCCAATGGCAGGGCATGGGTATCGCAAAATGGCGGATACTCAAGGCACCTGTCAACTTCGGCATGGAGCTGCCGCCAGCCCATACCCTGCTCTGTGAGCCACACACAGGTGCCCAAAAACATACACTAAGGGCACAGGGTTGTACCCCCCACCCATGGGTGCCATAAGGGTATCCCATGGGCCTGTACACCAAACCAAAGGGGAGAGCTGCACCGCCAGGAGTCCCACATGAACTCCTGCATGGAAAACACGGCAGAACACACGATAAAGGCATTAAAGGACAAGGATACAGAGGCCCTGTGCCTCCTAGGCATTTCCAGCATCACAGCAATGTCTGCCATTGAAAGGGAGAAATAACTACCTGTAATTCCCTTCTCCCTAATTCATGGCAGGCATCTTTGTTTGTAGTATTATATAAGTTGAGAAAAAATTGCAACTTTGCTGTTTCACAACTTAAAAAACCAACAACTATTAGCAGCCTGGTAAACATGCCAGGATGATAATAGCAATAAACCCCTCTGGGCGGTGTGCTTTACTAGAGCTTGTAATGCCTGGGCTAACGTAAATGCCCTCTCTTCCCTCTATCTTCTAACTGGCCAGGCATTAACTGGCTGGAAAGGATCCGCCCATCAGGGTTTATTGTTTAATGTTTAAGTAATCCGTTGTTATACTTCAGCTATCAGGTCACAATGGCAGCTTCCTGAACCAGCACAGAATAGAATTTCAACTGTCACTGGAGAACTTAATTAAATCTGTCACAAGTTTGTCAAATTCCTTTCTTGTAAAATAGCTTTCTGTGAAACTTAACAGCCATTAACTGATAAGAAACTGTTTATGAAATTATGTTTATTTTGTGCACTGCTGGAGATTAACAAATTAATTCAAGAATCTGCATGTTAGTTCCTATTTTAATGCACACAACGAAAACGTTGTATAGGCATTTAATTAAACTGCTTGAATTATTTTTCTGCAACTAATTAGATGCTGCATTTTATTTATATATATTTTTTTGTATCCAAACAAGTTCTATTTTGAGTGTATGTTATCAGCATCTGGGCAATCTCTTGCATTACATTTAGCAAGAGGTTAGCTAATAAAAGTTCTGACAGTGTGTGGCCATGTATTAAAAGGATTAAAATATCCCCTACCATACGCACAAGAATATTGCAACTCCCCTCAGGGTTCTGTGACCTTATACTGCAACTCAGCCTTCAACTTCACTCCAACGTTTGTCCATGAAACTCTTCAGTGGCAGGGCAATATCCTTATAACATATGGTAATAATAATAATAATAATAACAACAGGGGCTCATTTATCCTATATATTGCTATCTGGACATCTGCATTACCTATAGTCCAGCTCTTCTTTGCAACACTCCACTTCCTGCACTCACTACAGTACATTAGGCCATCTTTATGTCTGTGTAGAAACTTTCGAGACAAGAGTCCAGGAAGAGGACATAGCGCTATGTGTGCTTCATTCTGAAGACGTCCTTATTTGGTTTCATTAAGAGTTTAGGAAAGCAGTTCTGCTTTGATCAGTGTCTGCAGAGACGGAAGTGCTGTAAAGTTAGGAATGCGCGTTGATGAGTCGGACTCGTTTTATCGGGAATATAAACCGGCATTCCTTTGTCATCAAAGAGGGATTCGGTAAATTGGGAAATTCACCAAAGAGGCAAAGGGAGGCACATGTAGCAAACAGAACTCGATCATTTTGCAAAGAACAGCTTCCAAGTCACGGTTGGCCATTAAAAAGCAACACTTGGAAGAGGACGACACTAGGAACATCAACTCTGTCCAAAAGCATTCAAAATATATCCACGCATGGTTGCCTTGTTTCGTAGATCAGCCTATCCTTTCACAGGTAGCACAGAATACTGTGAACAACACAGCGGCTAACGTAAACTGACAATCCTTAGGCATCCCTGAAACAGAATGCAAGACTGCCATCCACGCTATCATTGACTCAATACAGGGAATGACAATGGGTACAGGCGTCAGTTCTCTACTGCAACCCTGGTACTGGGGTAACTAACAATCTACTTTTCTACATTCTCTAAGAACTTCCAAGTCTGGCACACCTCTGGTTCGAGTTCCTAGCTAAATCTTATTGAGTCTGTTCTTGGTACTGACTGTTGCTCACGAGACATGACTCTGTGGATAGCCCAGAGATAAATGCATGCAATGATGAGCCTGGCTGGTGGTGCTATCACTGTACAATCAATGTGCACAGCTAGGGGCAATACTGAGCTGCTATCCATGGGATGCAATATTCGGCTATATAAATATGAGTGGGCGTTGCAATGCATTGTATCATTTCTGGCCTTTATCAGTAGTGTCCATGACCATGATGGGCAGGCTTTCGTTAAGCGGTCTCCTTGGACACTCATAATTCTTCCCACCAAGTGCTTTGATCGTGGAGACATCTTTATGGGTGTCCAACACCCGTATGCCCCAGGCCTGCACCGTAGTAGTGCCCATCATATGGCTGCCTGATGCAAAGATGTCAGGGCACATTTTTATACAAAACATAAAGAGCACATGTCTTTATATTGTATTTATATTTTATAGTTTTCTGCTGAAGCTGTGAGTCTGTTGCCTGGTTTTTATTGTCAACTTTATTCCCATCGGATCAATTAATCCTGTATTGTGTTCTTTGTTCAGTCTATTGGATACAGTTTGTGCATTCTCTATGTAACAAGACGTGCAGCATTGTCACGTTCCTTTCGCAAAGCGATCAATCACATGCAGTAACCAAAGTTGAAACGCATGTTGTTAGTTGTGAATGCCATGATGTTTCAGAAGAAACACTTAGGCAATACATTCCGATGGGGGGCAGGGGGTGTGGGCATTACTACATCAGGTAATACCCCTGGGGCCTATAGTTACAGGCCCGAGTGTAGCAAGGGCCTTAATGAAGGCCCGCCGGGCATTACCTGATGCAGTAATGCCCCTCCACCCCCTCGGCAAGAGACTTATTGCCATTAGTATTCCAGGGTTTAAACCCTGGGACACTAATATATTGCATGCTTTGCGGTTTTGACCACAGCAGTTGCAGGATGAGCTAGTCAGAAAAGACTAGACTGCTCATTCTGGTTCATTGATATGGTGCAGCAGGGGGCCATTTTAGCTTCCCGTTGCTACATATTAATGGATTGTAAAATGGAAACAAAAATCCATACACTCAATCATGGTCAGGCGTCCTTATTATTCTCAGCCCTTACCTCACAGCACTCTTGTGTGGCTGCTTCATTATCAGCTAACACCACTATCGGCTCCAGAATAATCCTCCACATTTACCCAAAAGCCAAAACGAATTTCTCTGCAGTGGCCGACAAGTGTCAGGTTCTCAGCAGCCATGTCCATTTTATTTAGAAATAATTGTTTAGGAATTATGAGGTGCAGAAAAGCCTCTGTGAATAGGTTTAACATCTAGTAAAATCCATCCATGGTGCATGTGCTGTACTGTGCAAAAGTCTCCACTACACATGGCTAAGTATAATTAGAGGGAGTTTGACAGTCTGCACAACCAATGTAGGATCCTGGAACCAAACAGTGAAACTTTTATGGTGCAAATGCCTTCATTCAAGTTTTCGGGCACATTTGTGGTGCAAATACATTTTTATTCTGATACCAGTCAACATATAGGCAACAACAGTAGCTGCTTACTGATGCTCTATATCGATGTAAAGGTACATTATGAAAAAGGAAAACATGTTTTCTGTGTGCTATCCTTTAGGCCATGTTGGTTGCACATTATTGCATGTTTTCTGTGTGCTAGCCTTTAGGGCATGTTGGTTGCACATTATTGCATGTTTTCTGTGTGCTAGCCTTTAGGGCATGTTGGTTGCACATTATTGCATGTTTTCTGTGTGCTAGCCTTTAGGGCATGTTGGTTGCACATTATTGCATGTTTTCTGTGTGCTAGCCTTTAGGGCATGTTGGTTGCACATTATTGCATGTTTTCTGTGTGCTAGCCTTTAGGGCATGTTGGTTGCACATTATTGCATGTTTTCTGTGTGCTAGCCTTTAGGGCATGTTGGTTGCACATTATTGCATGTTTTCTGTGTGCTATCCTTTAGGCCATGTTGGTTGCACATTATTGTTGCAGAAAGAAACATCATTTATGTGGATGTGCGTATTTCTATTAAAAAATATACAAACAGCTTTTCTTTTTGAAAACTTTTAGTGAAGTGAATTATACACAGCCAGCAATTGTTAATGGTGTGATGTGACATAAATATATTTTGAAAACAAAAAAAAGAAAGAACAACGGTAAACAAATGTAATTCTAAACATGGAAAAAAAAACAACATTAGTGCTATTTGATAATTGAAGATAAGGTGAACAAATACATAGTTATTTGTATATGTAATAGAAAACATGGCACAAAAACACTAGTGTTATTTGATCTTTTTTAAATATAAGTTCAGAGACAAAAGTAATTAGATTAAAAAAAAACAGGAATGAAAATAAAACAAAATATTTTGAATTAAATTGGACATTCCCGTGGAAAGTAAATGAACAATTTTAAAACTGGGGATTAGAAGTATTTTAGAAGTGTGTTAGACATAAAAGAAGTGAAAGAATTAGAAGAAGAAGGAAGAGGAGATGTAATACATGGTGTTTCTCTTTTGATACAGGGTACAGGCTCGGAGAGGAGGGTAACATTACTATGCTTTGCGCTGGTGAAGAATTATAGTCCATTCATTATGTTGGGTTGGCTGTGGTTGCCAGTAACTGGTAATTGATGATGGGTTTTGATGTCCAGTAGCAGACATAATTTCTCTGGTTTTAAGTCCAGCTTTTGATAGTAGTTGTATTGCATTTGCAAAAATGCAGCATTAGTTAGGTGGGCATGTTGACTTATTTGTTGCATGACTATACCTAGTCTGTTTTTACCTAGTGGATGATTTGTAATACCATATTGGTTCTTCAGAGAATTTATTTTTGTAGAAGCCACGGGGCATTACAAAAAAACACGGAGCATCTGTAAGCAATTTAGAAATGTACAGTAGAAGAGATTTCAAAGGACAGTCTGAATCCGTGGGAATTGCATACATCCTTTCTCTCAAGTTACAGCGGTGTCATTCGAGTAAAGTATGGTGATTTCCGGTTAGTTCATTAAAGGTAAGTGTAGCATATTGCTTACCATTCTCATCTCCTATTACTTCGAAAACATTTGCTTGTAGTAAACAAAGTCCCTCTCATCCTCGTCGTGCAAAGTGAATTTTTATGTCGAACCACACTTTAAACTGTAAAGTATCTGGAAATGGAGTATTGAAAATGCCAAATGAGCGAAGTTTTACAAGGTCACCACCGCATGTGATTGGTGCCTTGTGTTTTACTTGGTCTTTTCCACTCCATTGCAGTCTTTTCATTATGCTGATGAATAGATTGTTGAATGCAATAAACTGGTCACTATGTGTAATGTTTCCAGTTCTGCTTTAAGTGGATTAATAAAATGCGATTAAGGCCAGATCTTGGAGAAATTAAACTTTGCGATTGGTGTTCTGCTCCATTCACTGTATGGACTTCTGCATAACATGTGCGTAAAAAAGAGGAAGGAATAGTAAAAGTTTGCATTTCAAATACGCATGTGTAACCTTTCTGCATAAGCCACCCTTTAAAGGTGTCCACTACCCATTTTGTTGCAGACTGAGTGTTGATTTCAGATCTGTTTAGTTCTATTCAATCTAAGGCAGTTTCAGCCACTGAAACATGTCTGCCTGTATTTTTAGTTGTGTTGCTGTTCTGAACATTGCTTTGTAAACTGGGTAAGTGTAAGTTTAGTTTTCCTTCTTCACTTTCAGTGCTGCTGTATTCACGCCACTCATCTATTGAAAGAGGGCCTGTGATTGAGAAAGGAATGGAAACAGGAGGCTCGGTGAAAGACGTTGTTGCAGCAGAGGTTTCCATAAGAGGCAAAGAAGATGTTTTGAGGTTATGCACGTCGCTATCGTTTTATGATATATTTATGTCAATTTTTGGTGAGAAAACGCAACAAAGGGTCCAAATGGTGTTACGGAGTGAGGCGGCAAGGAAAGAAATGGCGTCCAATTCTGGAAATGGAAACTCGGATCAGGACCGGCACGAGATGCACGCTGCTGCGTGAATTGGATTATTGCAAGGTTAGGCTTGCAAACTGACCAATCGGTGCATAGATGTGCTCACTTTTGCAGCGGGCCGGCTACTAACAAAAAGTGTTAGACTTTTGGTGCTGAGTACGGCATCCACATGCTTGTTCACTTAACCAATTTCCGATTAGGTCAACTCATCCTCTGCTCTCTCTGAGGTTGATAAACTAGAGAGACAATTTGGTGCAAGTAAAACCTACTCTGCAGTGAAACAACATACTTTAACCAGAATGCTCTAGTTGCAAAAACAGTATGGTGCAGATCTAGAGCTCTGTCCCTCCGGAAAGAAGAGCATAATGTGTTAGGAGGAGTAGGTGGTTAGGTATCCAAATTGGAGACATGGAAATCAAGTGTTGGCGCTCATATTCCTGCTTTGCCATGAGATGACAGTGTGATGTTGGGCAGATAACCATATCTCACTGTATGAAAATATGTGCTTCTCATATTCTGGGAGCATTGTTTAGCACATTGCCTGCTCTTTTTTTATGGAATTATTTGAGTGGAAGAGGCCATAGAAGGGAGAGAAGGACGCAAATCTGACTGATAGCTAGAAAGCTCATTTCAGGACACATTATGTGACAGAGACCAACATGATTTGCTTTTTTAGGATGTAACATGGAATTCTTGTCATCATGTAAGTCTTGTCAAACAAGGATTATAAGGTGGCAAAACGCAATTTACTCTGCTGGGTGTATTTTAATGGTTTGAATACTGTGTAAAACTCTGATAAGATGTTCTGCACCTTGCTGCGCAACACAAACAGGGAAGCAATGCTGTCAAGCGCTGAATGTGCAGGTTGCGCTCAAATCCAGACTTCTGCCTCCAATCACAGTTATGTTAGGCTATGATACACAGTGTTCCTACTGCACCAAATCACCACCTTTCTACTATTTGAGCAGCAAAGACAGTCTAAAAAGAGGTGAAACAAATAAGTGCCATGGGGATTTCTGCATTCCCGAAAATCCTAATCTTCCTCCGAATACTACAGCTATCATTTTAAAGGGAGAGCAGACTGTGCATGTCAACATGGATTGATAAGAGGCCAATCAGCAGAACAATCCACATTTTGCCATGGAGAGAAGTGGACAAAACAATTACAAAACATGGATTGATTGGAACCTCCCCTGAATGTCAGGGGAAAAACATATAGGGGGCAAAGTCTCGAGGAGAAGAGGCTGTCATTTTTCTAGAAGAGATAGATTAACTGGCGTTAGGATGAGAGATTTGATCTGATGTGCGGAATATTCTGCACGCTGAGTAGCGACTTTGTGTGCCATTCAGCGCACAAACCCTCCTTCATCGATTCATGGAATCGACTTTGAAGGCCTTTTCAGTTTGCGCTGGTCCGTCATGGCTTTGCATGCAGTTGAGCACTTAGTGGGAGACTCCACGCAGACTGTGGGCCGGGCCTACACAGAGAAATAAATAGGGGGTGGGACATGCATATTCCCCATTTAACCAGCAAAATGAGGAAGAACATGGGCGTGTTGAGGAACTGGCCACACAGTGCAATTGCACACCCAGTGAAGCGTGAAAATTACCGAATTCATGGATTTCACTGTGCAACATCACGTCTGGGAAATCAGCACGCAAAGCTTGTGATCTCACCACCACATGAAGGCATGCACAAAGTCCCAATCGCATAGGAATCAACCCGCAAAGGTAGGTCTGAATTGGAATTTAGGGTTGCCTGCATGCCGTTGGAGTGGCAAATTAAGTTAGGGGTGCACGTATGCAGAATAGCAGGGTGCAGTCATAGTTTACGGCGGTTCGCATGCAGATTTACTGGGGTCCGATGTGAGTTACGTGTCATGCAACATATATTGTCGTGGTGCAGTTATGGGTAACGGCAGACCCTACGCAGTTTCACCGGGGTGCTGCCTTGGTTGCAGGGAGACGGCATGCAGTATTGCCAGGGTGCATGACTTCGCGGATGAGGAGGACCCAAAGGTTGGTATATGTGGCTGGATTTTTCTTTCTGTGGGGTTGTGTTAGAAGATTTAGCACCTAGGGACATGCAAAGTCGTTTTCGGCACGGAGGACTTTGCAGGATTTATGCACGTTTTCTATGAATCTTGCCCATTAGATGTAATGTGAATATTTGTGACTGTTTTGAAAGTATCTGCATTTGTTTTTTGTTCAAAATGAATTTAAGTGTATACCTTTGTACAGCCTTTTAAAAAGGGGAAGTCAGCACATATTTCAATTTGAAATGTTTAACAAAAGGAATGTGTTCATACAATGATTGATACCAAAGATGTGAGCTAATTACACAGTTTCATACTTTTGCCTTGCATGACAGGGCCTAAGTAAAATCGGATTTTTTTCTTTTCTATTTTAATAGACATTCTTTGTTAGAGGTGGGAAAGCGAGGTGTGGGCTCTTTACTAGAGTTGGGGGAGTCAGCTAAGTGACCGGCTCAAGCTGGGGGCCAATGGATTGCAAACACATGAGCTGATCCTCAACTCCCTGACATCTACTCACCCAAAACAAACCGGTGTGGTTTGTCACTGCCTGGACCTCGTATGTCTGCTGTGTGCACTGAAGTGGGCTCTAGACCTAATAGCTACTGTTTCACAGCTGTGCTGCTCGAGCTCTGTTCCAGTATGTGGAAGTGTCTGATCTCTCAGGCTGAGCTTGCATACTCCTTTTAACTGTTTCACTCCAGATCACTATTTTGTCTCTTGGCTTTATGCCCTAAGGTCACTGTTTCCATCCTCGGATGCCTCGAGGTGACTTGTGGTAGTGGTGAAGACTCTTCTTCAATTGCTTTTTATCTGGTTCTACAAAAGCAATGAGCATTTATTTTACTGAGATAACTGCATAAGTATGTCTATGAATGGGCAAGGGATCTTAAGAGTTACCCTGCTCAGATTGTGTTCATGTTTTTACAGACAACTGCATCTCAAAGCCAATGTTTCACAAGCACAGACAAATCTGTTTTTGCTATAACTGCACATGTGCACATCACATGCATAACAACACCCGGCGGTATTATCGCCAGGATACCATCCGGGTTAATAGTGTTACCGCAATCCCGTCTGGCACTATCCGTGCCGGATCAAGGGTTGGGTGGTAATGGGTATGGTATTGGACCCAATGGGGCATTTTCGGCGCAATTAGTGCACGCTAATAGCACCACGCTAATTGCTCCTGAAATTGGGCTTTAAATTGACGCATTTACCCCCAGCTTAGAGCTGGGGGTAAATGCTGCCAGACTCGTGATTGGGCGGACCGTTAAATACGTCGGTAATAGCGTGACCTCTGCATTTAAGGGCTACCTCCCAACTCATGATGAGGCACAAGTTGCATGCCGATGTCTGAAAATGAGTAAGAGCAGGTGACTTCTTCCCGCAGGTTTATGGGATGTGTCTTCAAGACTTGAAACAGTTCAATCGATCGCACAGTTCACAGAGATCCCACGTCCTCCCGCTGCATGCGTGAAATGAGCAGCCAATCTTGGCTTTTAGGTTCCCAGCACATTGCATTCAGGAAGTGGTGACACTGTGCCTATAATGCAATATATAAGGCAAGCCCTGTAAAGAAATGCACATGTAGTTGAGTTAACTGGAACACATCTGGACTTGAATATTCATAACGGTTACTTGCAGAATACATTTTGTGTCTGTCTAACATTTTCTTTATCAATGAAAGGTATCAGAATCCTGTAGTGGTGACCAGCACTTTGTAAACCCATGCCATACGTATTAAAAGTGCTGTATTCTGCCATTGTACCTACGTTTTTCATTGGTCTTAAAACAATTATGCATTCTTCATCGTGATCCATCACCTACCTGTCTAAAAACACCTCTGGTGAGTCTTTGCACACACAGTGTGTTTCGGGAAGAGGTGCATCCAGGCAGATACTTTGCAAGTTAAATGGTCGCCTCTGGCCTTGGTTAGCACTGCACATGTTGGAATTCAGCAGCAGCGCTGAGATGTGGGAGAAACATGCCTGGGAGCAGCACCGAAGCTGTCATGTGGGAGAAAGCGACTTCAAGAACAGACATTAAATTAACAAAAGAATGTTGGGAACCAGCTTTTTTGAAATGCGAAAACAAAAACAAAAAAAACTGCTCTCATTCGTGTTCTAATTGTGTTTCCGTCATGTATAGGGAGCTGCATTCCTGTGTCAAACAATTTTAAACTAGGCGACTTTATCACACAGACTTTCCAATGCATTCCATTCCAAAATCTTTGGCTCACTTGGTTCATATTTTGCTCTTAGAGCCCGAGTGTTTCCATGGATTCTCTGGTGCTTCGGTATTTACTCTTTACTCTGTATTTCCCAGCTTCATATGTTCAACCCCTCCTTTACTTTGTTTCCCATACGCCCTTTTCTCTACCCCGTTCTTCCCCCACCATCTCTCACAAAGGTCTCAAAGTCAGTGGTTGAAAGGGACATGTATGTTGTTACTAAATCAAGCACTTTAAAGGGATACCATAAGTGCAGGTCAAAATGATTCATGTACCTATTGATTCTATCACATCTAGCTTGTGGTAATCAACCTTGCTATAAACCCGCACATCCTCCGTGAAAGAGGAAGAATGCACCGCTCTTGAGTTATGCATTTATATCCTAGGTCAGCCACTTGCACGTCACACGTTATTATCCGCATCTCTTCATTATTCACCCGGCTGGTGGTGCTTTTCAATGATGTAGACGACACGAATGGTTGAGCCTTTCGTTTTGGGAAGTAAAATCTGTGCTCTTAAGTAGGCTGCTCCCGTTCAAAGATATAATTCTTTGAGGAAATGCTGCGTCCTTTTCTAATATGAACATTTTCCATAGAATTAAGCCAATGTTCATAAATGAAGTGCTTCAATTAAAAAAAAGCATGTTTTGTTTTTCGTAGCTTGCCACTAGATGGCAGTAGCGCTACACGAAAAATGTGCTCGAGAATGCAGCGCCATTGTTGTAGTCGGGGACTTTGATGGTGGATTTGAGCTCACCCACTGCCAAGTCCTCTCTGATGTTCACTGCAAGCCCAAGAAATAACTTTTAAGGCGCTTGCTCAGGAGCAGCCTGTCAGGGCCCTGAAGAGAACAAAAAGTAAAACCCATTCCCTGAAAACATCCTTGTGTTCTAGGCTGTAGAGAGGGGTTTCATGCATGCTATACATTTAGGGGAAAACGCGACAAAGCAAAATATTCGAATTGCCAGGCCCCAAATAGATTTTCCGAGCTATAAACGTTAAAGCTGGAATTTTACAATAAAATTACCATTCCACCGAGGGGAAATAAAACATCTGAGCCTCAAGGGCTCCTGGACTTTTTTTGTGAAGCTTGGATAAAGGGACACATTTCCAACATGTGATGTCCATAGCCACGTTTTCGTTTCTTTTTTTCACGGGGTTGTCGCTTGCATGTGTATACCACAATAAGGCACATCTCCTTTGGGTTGGTGGAGGTCGCGATTGTGCGCGAGGAAGAGCCGGTAGGAGTGGGTGAGTGCAGGAATCTGATTAAAAGTCATTTTTGAGGTGTACGTATTGCTCTATTTTTTAGAGTGCGACACGCGTATTGCTTACTTTTGATTTTTAGCATTTCCAAAACACGTCTCAACTTTTCATAAAAACGCAATAGAAACGCAAACTTACTTAAGTTACGGAAGAAGTAAGGCAGTAAGAAGTGGGATATGCATAATGCGCACAATTCAGTAACATGGATGAAAGTAGTTTACGTAATTATCGCTAAAATACATAGGATTCGTAAAGTGTAATTATGGATTTCATGTTTGCCTGAGCACATCCAGTTGGATATTACTGTCACACTTGGGCAGGTATGCCTTGGTTAATGCCTTTGCCCACTGAGCCTAGATGCTTTTGGGACGGTAAGCCACACAGCAACAGTTCAAGTGAGTGAGACAGAGAGAGAGGAATGTGGAAGAGAGATAGAGAGGGGTGGTGAGTGTTGCCACTCTCCGGCCCCTGCTGGAGCTCCCGTGAGCCCCGCCGTCCACAGACACACACGCACACAGCTGCTTCAGGTTAGGACTCCCTGGTCGCACTGACGCCGCCGGGAATTCCCCGTTTATTTATACTGCACGTGGCGGATTGGAATGTCACTCTGCCGTGTGCGCACGCCCTTAAAGGGGCAGCACCACACTCCTCCTTTTTCATAACAATGAAACACATGAACAAAGGATTACTAACTACCACACATAGCGGCAAACTGCACCAACATGTCCCCGGAGACCCCTTTAATGACATCCACCCTGGTTCCCCAGTGACACTACAACAGTTTACTTAGTCCATCACATAGTCAGTGAGACAGGGCAGGTTTCCCTCAACCTGTCCTCAGGGGTTACCTCCTGCCAATCTCTCGGATCGGAGTCCCTTCACCCAACCCTTCCTGGGTCGGAGATCCCGACAGGAGAGCGGGGTCACCGCCCTCATCTGGCACCTCCACCATGTCCATGTCCGCCATCGCCTCTGCCCTGGACTTGCCCAGTTTTTTAAAGAAGCTGGTGTTGTGGGTGACAGATGCCACATCGGACGCAGTGACCATCGACCCCTTCACTGCCAACACATCCAAAGGTGCCGGCTCATACTTGAGAGAGAGCTTCCGTTGTGGGTGCCGGTTGCTCACCAGCACCTCATCACCACGGGCCCATCTATGGGGTTTCAGACCCCTTCAGTTGTTCTCCAGTTCTGTCTGTACTCTTCTCTCCCCTTCCACCTGTTCATTTTCAATGATGGCAGGCTCACACTTCTCCACTTCTGTCAGAACGTCCCTCGGGCACCGCTGAAACATGGCTTCGGCTGGTGCCACCCCTGTGGATGTGTGTGGGGTGGTCCGGTATGCCTGCAGAAAGACATAGAGCGCCCTCTGTAGGCATTCACCTTGGCCCTGAGCAATGCGGAACACCTTGTTTAACGTTCTCATCATGCGCTCTGCCTCACCCTTTGCTCTGGGCCACAATGGGTTGACCTTCGGTGGTGTATCCCGTACCCTCTCATCAGGTCGGCAAAGCTCTCACCCTGAAAGAGTGCGCTGTTGTCTGAGCACAACCCCTTGGGCAGTCTGTGGGTATCAACGACTTTCTTCAGTGCCACCACATCCTTCTCAAACACCACAGACTCTATGAATTCCACCTCTGGATACCAGGACCACTCATCCACCACAACCAGGAAATGCATGCCCCTGGTTGAGAACCACCTCCCACGGTCTCATCCCTTGGGGCATGGTTTCTATGACCGGTTCCTTCAGTGCTGGCGACGCTGCCTGGCACCATACGCATGACCCACAAACTCTTCCACCCACCTCTCCTGCTCCGTAAACCAGTCTTTCTGACGGAGGTGGGCCTTTGTCTTCAGCACACCCTGATGTCCTTGGTGTGCTAGCTCGATGATCTGCTGCACCTTTGCCTGTGGCACCACTATGCGGTCTCCTCAGAGTAGTAAGCCAGCCTCTGAGAATGCAAGCTCCTTGCGCACCCTCCAGATTAGCATCCACCTGGGTAAGCACCGCCCCCAGGCCATACGGGCTTGCGCCTACTACAATCTCCATCTGTAGGCTGGATCAGAGAAGGCCATAGTGTTCTCAGCGGTAAGAGCCCCTTTCATATCATCAAATGCTGCTTGTTCCAACGCCCCCAACGGCCAGGTTACTTCTTTCTTTGTGAGGGCCCACAGCGGCTCAGACCGGAGGCCAGGGTCCTAATGAACCGGCCACAATACGTGACCATACCCAAGAAGCTCTGCACTTCAGATACATTCTCGGGTGGCCAGACTTCCTGGATATACCTCACCTTCCGGGGATCAGGCAACACCCCGCCTTCCTTAAAGACAAACCTGAAGAGCTCATTAGCAGTCTTAAGGAACTCGCACTTGTCTCAATGCAGGTAGAGACCTAGGGATCGGAGGCGCTCAAACGTCTTTGCCAGCCTGGACAGATGATCTGCCTCGGTCTTGGCGAACACCAAAATATCTTCACTGATGTTGAGCACGCCCTCGAGATCAGCAAGGGCTCCCCTGATGATATTTTGGAATACCTCTGCAGCAGATGACACCCCGAAGCTAAGCTTCTTGTACGGTACAAACCACAGTGGGTGGTACAGGTGGTGATGTATCTGGATTCTGGGTGGAGCACCACCTGGTGGTATCCGGCTCGCAGATCGAGTTTTGAGAAGAAGCATGCACTCTGTAGCTCAGTTATAATGTCATCAATGGTGGGCGTCAGGTGCCTTTCTTGCTTGATCGCTTTATTGGGGAGACGCATGTCCACATGACTGAGTCAGGCTGCTTTGGCTTTCGTGCAATCACAATAGGGGAGACCCACGGAGTGGGGCCCTCCACCTTCTCAATGATGTCAAGTCTGACCAAATTGTCTAGCTCCTGATCTACAAAGTCCCACAGGTGGAATGGCACCCATCGATGTTTCAATGCTACAGGTTGGATGGAGTCATCTATGTGCAAACGGAGTCTCCAGTCATCCACCCAATTCCTTAACAAAGACCTGAGGGTTTGTCCAACAACATCTGGATATCCTCCACATACACAGGGTATGCAAAGGTGATGATCCCCTAGGCCTCCACCGCCGCGCAGCTGAGTGGAGTGTTGCTGCTGACGGGTGTGACATAGAATCTTGCTCAAATCTTTGATCCCCCATGCTTCACATCTGCGACGAAGGCACCATCAAGTGGGATTGGTTGCACCCCACCAAAGATAAAGATGCAGCCTTGGGCGTAGAGAGGCGGGGCGGGGACTCCATGGCATCATAATGTTCTCTGGCCATGACATTGAAAGAGGCACCAGTGTCCACAAGTACCGCAACTGACGCTTCATTGACCTGTACGTGGCATCTTGGTTGTCCCATGGACTTCGGATGCAAGACACCCACACTAGACACAAAGAATATGTTTTCCTCTTCTTCCTCCTCTTCTTTGCCATCCAGACCTGTGGCCTCATCCCCTTAGTCGACCTGGCCCACATTCGGTGGGCATTGCTGGCAAAAGAACCCAGCCGGACAGGAACCCTCAGGACGACCAGCGGACTTGGGGCTTTACATATGCGGGGTATAGTGGTCAGCGGCACCGCAGCAGCAACATGACTTCCCCACTGCTGGACACTCTGCCAGGTGCGGGAGGTCATACCCGCACTTCATGCACAAGTTGACTGGCCCAGAACCTCAGTGGCGCTGCCGCCAGCCAGACATCTGGACCCTCTACCTCTGCTCACAGCACAGATGTCCTCCACTTTGTTGGGACGCACCCCAGCCTCCATGCGGGAAGCCCGTAGTTCAGACACCTCTTGACACCTTCCCATTTCTAAGATGCGAGGGAGGGTAATGCCAGGTTCTCTCAGGATCTGTCGGCGCAGTTTTGCCAGGGGCACATCCTTGAATCAGCTGGTTCCTCATCATGGTATCGGGATTGTCCAAGGCACAGGGAACTTCTAGCGCAGCCTCCCATAGAATGTGTCCAGAATCTCATCGTCCTTCTTGCGAGACGCACCCATGAGAAAACGTTCATAATCAGAATTGGCCAGAGGCCAATAGTTGTGTAGAATAGCTGTGGAGGGCATCCTTCGCCGCAGCATACGAGTTGTCCTGAGGCTGGAGGGACAGAAACACTTCATGCACTGCAGGCCCAGCACAGTACAACAGGGCCGCCACCTTGCTATCATCGTTGATTTTCATGGTGGCCCTGGAATACATCTCCAGCCTGTCCATCCACATTTTCCACCTGGGCACCAGACTGGAAGGTGCACCTGAAATACCAAATTCAGGCATTGTCTGCAGGGTGCCCGGTAGTCTCATTACCATTCTTGGTGGTAGTGCTGGGGTCGGTTGTTGTTGCACAGCTGGTGGGGGCTGCTGGACTGTCACTGAGGGGGTGGCTGGCATGCAGCCTGGTCATTGTTCATGGTGGAGAGCACACAGGCACCCCAAATGGATGGCATTGGATGGGGCTGCAACACACACCTCCTCACCTTGCAGCGTGGACTTCACCCCCTCTTCACTTCGACCAGTCACTGGCAGGCTGAAGTTCTTCCCAGACAGTCACACAGGGCCCTTCCAACATCCACGCAGGCTTCAGTGGATGTTCCAGAATGAATCGCCCCACAGCAGGCACAGTTCCACTGGCTACTGGATAACAGATGCTTCAGACAAAGTCCTAGGCCAAATTGAGCAGGGTGGTCCAGGGAACACACAAAGCAATAGCAGGCCTCCCCTGGCTCCACACCCAAAACCCGACGAAATGGGCGAAAAATGTAAAAGAACCACACCATCATGCACATCATGTGTAGCTTGTAGCTCTCTGAACAAAAAATGCTCAGTAAATCTCTCACTGGGCTTTTTGGAGACACCTTGTGTGTAGTAAACACTACTGCGTGAAACTTAAACCAATTGCTTCATTAGTTTAATTCTCATCCAACCTGTGAGGTTGTATCCAAAAAACATTCTTCAATTGCTCATGTATATGTATCTTATTCAAATGATTCTTTTATTTCGAAATGTTTCTCATTATAGCAGAGACCCCAACCAATGCATTTTGGACATAATATCCATCCTCAGGGCGGGTTCTAAAATGAACAAACAGACAGCTGGTTATATTCACCCTCAGTGCACATTTTGTCAATATTGTGCTGTGTCACAACTGTTGCAAACTCATACCTGTATTAGCTCTTTACCTTGTTTCAAAATGCATGCTTCTTCTATATTTCAAAGTGGCTTATGCACGGTCATCGCACTGAGACAACACTCTAATTCACAGTGCCAATCTCAACAATTGTGTGTCCCATGCATCACAGCAAGTGCAGCTGTAATAGTAAAAAGGAACCCCCTGTATTGCTTCTCATATATATACCACAGTTTCTCTCATGTTCCACATTTTTCATCAGTTTTTATAATTATTACTGTCCAAAAGTAAGTTAATGTAGCTAGAATTTTACTTTGCACAACACTACGAAACACACCTCTCTGTTTGATATGGTGCCGCAAGCGCGTGGTCACTAGCTGGTGTGTTCATCAAAGTTGTTTAAGCAGTTGCTGCTTTCAGACCTGCGAATCAAGGTACTTATGGTAAACCTATTTTCTCTAAACCAGCACGTTGTTCGCTGCTTGTATCTACATATTGTCAATCCTAGATGTAGCTGTCTTGTTCGTGAGGCGCATTCATCAACCTCAATTCCACCCGCGGCATCCGTGTTGTCAATGGTTACACAGCGCCGTGGGTCAGCTTGCTTACTTTTACATGATACTTCAGCGCATAAAGCGTGATGACGTATGCGGATTTGTGCCCTCGTAATATGATGCGAACCTGCGTATCGATGCTGTTATAGTTGCTGCATTCCCTAGGTAATGTTACGCTGCACTATTCTTTTCTATTCCTTTCCTGTATGACCATAAATAAACAATAAAGATACCTCAATATCGTCCTTTACATTTGATGCAACAATTTGACCAACTTTAAACACACATTTGTTGAAAAAGTTATAGTGAACCAAATCATCATTTCCAGGCAATTGTATCAAAATACCAATGTACACCTTTGAGATATGTGTTAAGAAATCAAAACCCCATGATTTACATTTTGTCAACAACAAAGTAATAAAGTAAAGAAATATTGTGCAAAAATGTTCATCCTTTTTAGATGATATATCCACACTTCCACTCCATATCACAGCTTCTCCTTAATTGTTTCTTTGGTGAGTCATGTGAACAGCCGCTCTTTCTCCTAAAATCCACTCTTGCAAAAATCACCTTCAAATTATGCAGAACAAGATTTTTCTGTCGGAAAGCATAATGACCGTAATCTTTCTTCTGATTATAGACTTTCCATGCTGTATTTAATCTTCATGTGTGAAACCTGAATTACATGTGTTATGATGAAATTAATCAAATAGCTTTCTTCTCCAAAATATATTGATACAGTTATACTTCCTCATCATTATAAAAAACAATGTAGACTTAGTTCTTCATTTAGCCCGGCAGGAGCCACTGAGCTAGTAGCTCTCTGCCACTATGATTTCCAAAAATTGGGCCTGGATGGCTCACTGCTGTGATCCTTCTAGGCCCGAATTATAAAATGGCCGCCAGCCGCGTGGTCTGCATCCTTCTCCGTTGCATTTCAGAGGGTGTAATTCTCATAAAAATTGAGATTGACACCTCCGCTTCCACCGATGTGCTCAGGATTGCAGATCCTTTCTTCGTCACCACTGTTGGCACTCTCCAGCCCCTGCCGGAGATCCCGTGAGCCCCGCCCATCCACAGGCACACACACATAGCTGCTTCAGGTTCGGGCTCCCCTGTCGAAACTGAGGTGGCCAGGAACGCCCCGTTTATTGATACCGCACGCGGCAGAGTGGAACATCATTCCGCTGCAAGTGCCCGTCCTTAAAGTGGCAGTGCCACAGTGAGGGGGAGAGATAGAGAGACAGGGAGAGAGAGAGAGAGAGACAGAGAGCGCGAGTGTGCACTCAGTACACAGCAAAGGACTCCAGCTCACTGACCTGTGAGCACCTACAGTTTATCCTTATCTTGCCATCAGTAGACAGCAGCAGGGCCCTGCTGTGAGTGGACAGGGCGATGGGACAGAAGTGTCTGCACTTAAGAAGGGTCTGCACTTAATTATAAATACATTATGTATGCCCTGGCCAGCTGCACCGCCCCATGGTCTGCATTTTGTGTACCCCTTTTATACCGGGCGCTGTTGAGTCACTATAAAAAGGATGCTCATCTAATTAGAATGCTTCACCATTAGTACATTACCACAATGCTAGATTAAAGTGCCATGAGAGACAGTGTTGTTCCTTGCAGATTTCCTGAAGATATTCAGGTCAAACATCCTGCATTTATGTGGAAGTTTGGGCAAGGAAGAAAATGGAGGGGTGCCTACATGGTGAGGCGCCCTGGCCCAAGTACCCGGTATGGCGGTACACCTCGGATCGCCGTGGAAGTTTTCTTTATTTTTCAACATTGTTGGCGGCCATCAGCCGTCACATCACCAAGGCACTCCTGGGATCTTAAGGTGCACTTCAGTGACACGTAGGGTGACAGTAGGGTGACAGTATGCCATGGTGAAATAAAAAGAAAACTTCCTGTGCAGTCTGGTATCACTAAACTGTTCCTGAAGAGGATGGGTGAAGGGGGCTCTACTTTGCTACTCCTCTCTAGGTACACCATAGTGATGTGTCACATGACAGGCTTGCCGGCAGTAGAGAAAGTTCCCAGTGACCTTTGGCATCACAATGCTGCACCGGGAGAGGTGGGAGGCGGCACCCTGGCTAGGGTGCTCCCTTCACCTCTTCTCTCCATGTGCAGCTTATTAACGTCACCACAGGCACTTTTCTCTACTTTCGAAAAAATGCGGGCACCGGAGCGCTCCCTTTTTCCCTCCACTGCACGGTGATCTCACTAAAGTGTGCCTGGCGAGGTGGGTAGAGGGGACCCGTCGGCTCGTGACTAGATAAAGGGCAGTGTCATGCACAGGCATGACCAAACCTGTGATAGAGAGATTTTGGAGAGCACTTGGAAGACCGGAGGGACCAGGGGTGTTGCTAGTTCCGGAGGGCACATCATAGGGTCTTGCACTGACACAAAATTGGATAGAAAGAACCCTCTATAAAAGTACTGGCACAGTTGTGAAGGCCAGCAGATAGGGATGTATACTGTGACAAAAACATGTGACACACATACAAACCATACAGCCACCTCCCAGAATTCAGGCCATGTAACACAAGTGTACATGGTGGCAAACATCAGTTGGCCATAGATGGCTGCCAACTGCAGCCAACTGTACTGCAATGTAAAAGCAAGGAAATATCGAGGCTGAGTACCACAAAAGGAAATACACCAAACAGGGGCTATAAAGATTCACAGATCTTTAATACTGCACAGTCACAAAGAAACACAGATCTGATACAGATAGCTATCTGGCTCTCGACACCCCGCAATGAGTACCAGCCCATCAGAGTGAGGAGGGAGAGTGCTGGACATCTAAATATTTGCATTTTTATACATTTCCTACAATATTGTCCAGCCCCTCTACAGGTTAATAATCTGCGGTCTAGAGATCGAGCCGAGTTCACATATAGCTCATACAATAATATGCACATGGATTACATAGGTTTGTGTTTCCAACAAGTTACAATGGCAAACTGTATTCCTGGATTTAGCAGTGAGCCTTAGTACATATCCCTTCACAATGTAGTTCTGCCAGTGTCCACGCTCGACATTTACATAACATTGTCCTCGATGTGTATTCGTGGATGAGGCTTGTTAGTGCAGACAATCCTAGGACAACAAGTCATGCTTGGTACAAGGTCTCATTGCCTAGTCTAAACAGTCGGCCCTCGGACAGTCTAACCATTAACAGAACTCAAAGGTCGGGAAGGCTTGGTTGCAAGTTAGAAACACAGTCCACCATTTTAGAACAGAGAATCACATACGAACAGAAATCAAATTGGCGGATCATTCTAAAATGGCGGAGAAGTCGATCTAAAATCAGAACTTTGCAACACGGTTTTCTTCACAGAGCGACTAGGCTTAGGCCAATATAAATCAGAAGGAGGCACAATATGGTTTCCCGTTTAACAAACCCTCCTTTTGGACTAAGCCAAGTGCTAAACTACAACTAGTCACTTTACAAGTAACTCCATGTCTCAATGTCCATACAACCTGAATCCCAATCATCAGAGATATCAATCACCATAAGGTATGTAACAGAAATTTCCTTCAACACAAATTTGTTGGTCATTCGTTCCGGTGCGCATACCTTTTGTCCTAATGTTCCCATAGTTTGTGCACAACATCCCCCTAACATTGAACATATGGCAGGAAGACACTGTATACAGCAACAGCAGAACAACAGAACACCCAGAATAATCAGTAAGACTGAAAGTAGCTTCCATCCCCAAGTTCGTAAGAAATCACAGAACCAAGCGCTAAGATCCGAATTTCCCTCGGGAACATGCACTTCTGAACTAAGGACGTGCAGATTGTGTATAGCCTTAAAGATGGTTGGGGAGGAATCCGGTTCGAAAAGGCAGCAAGCGGACCACACTAGTTTGCATACTCCACCACGCTCAGCCAGGATGATGTCTAACGCCATCCGGTTCTGTAGTGCCACTAACCTTATTACTTTCTGTTCTAGAGTCATGTTATAGAGTATGTCAGTGGTCCGGTTGATGGTTCTCTACAGTACTCCCGCTAGTCTCCTGATATCCTCGGAGTTTAGTATTTGCCCCCAAAATGGTACAAAGTATTTTGCTACGTCACCCAGAACTTGTGAAGAAGTATCGCCATTCTCAACCCGCCTTGGACGAGCCCTAGGGATTTCTGTGGTACTAGCTATAAATACACCTGGCAACAAAATTCCTAAATAACAGGTTCCCTGCCAATCCCTTGGTAGCCATGGGAAAGCTTCATTACCGCAAACTAAGTAGACAGGTTTGCCTACATACAAAGGTCTGTCCTCACTGGTCAAGTTCGCAACATTGGTTCAACCCTTGAAATCACCCATTGACTGAGTACCATTCCTCTGTATGCAGAAAGAAACTGAGTCGGGGCTATGGCTAAAAGTGTAGGAAGGTGGCGTGGCATCCCTATTGCCTATAGGAGCCATCTTGAAGAAGATCAGAGATTGAAAAGGTCGAGACAGTCTATCAGAAAGCCTAATGAAAGCAATATTAAGCTTGCTTCTATTTGCAAAAAGTGAGCATCCCAGGAGCACCAGAACTCGTCTTTAAAACTCATTCAAATTCATTCCATCAAACATCCCCGAGATGTTTTCATTCCATCGGCCAAAGAATAGTGCCCTTAGAGAAGCATAACATGCAGTAGTTAGAGGCAAAGCATGAATATGCCAGCCTAACCCTTTGTCTCCATGTTGCGGTAAATGAGAGCAGACCCAAGAGTTAGACCTGTTCAAAATGGCATGTGTTGCATTCATTATAAACAATAGTGTGTTATTGTGGTAACTCTGTCTGTGTTGAGAGTCTCTAGGAGATAGAGTGTACAGGTGCACGAAAGGTGTAGCTATAGTGGGTACATTTTTAGTGGGCAAAAGTGTTTCGAGCTGACGTATTTCTTCCATGTACCAAAATCCCAAAGCAATTACTATTGTGAAACCGGTTAACATGATTACAAGAAAACAATACGCTTTAAAAGACCATGTATTCAATCGTCCATTGTCTTTGCTGGCCACACAGTCACTTATTTGTTCCGTACGGGTAGAGGCGATAACAGGCATTGTTCCTTTGAAACGAAAACACTGTAGTCTGTTTTGCTGGTGATCTCCAGATCACATGTTTTCTTAGTCTTTCCCTACCCCCAGCCAATTAACTTTCCTTTGTATGCAAAAGACAGGGCAAAGGACAAGCCCTATGATGATTTACCTGTTGGCACAGCAAAATCATGCAATAAGTCTAGCTCCGTGAATGCAGATTGTACCTTGTGACTCCTGGTACAGTGAGATCTGCGAACAGTGTGTTGTTGCTTCCTGATGGAAGTGATGAACTTGCAGCAGAACCTAACAGTGGTGAAATAGGATCTTCAGGAGAGTGTGGAGATGGAGCAGCTGTTTCCCCAGCCCCCATGGGTTTAGGGAGTGTCTCCGAAGCACTCTCAGTAATGCTCAATGCCGAGTGATGGTTGGGAGCCGAGAAAGTACGTTTCTCTGTATCTTCTTTATCGTGTGGCAAAGGGAAGGTTATCCTCTTGACATGTGATGCATTTATCCAGTGCCCCTTGCCCTCCACCCAAATCGCTGTCTGTGTGGCCAGGAGGAACTGGAGTGGCCCTCTCCGCCGCGGTCCAAGACATGATGCTCGTTCGAATGCCTTAACGAGCACCCACTGCCCAGGTCGAAAAGTATGACCTGGCCCCTCGTACTTTGCTGGGAGGGCTTCTCGCACCTGTTGGTAAATCAAATACTGATTTTTAGTTAACCGGTCACAATGATCAGAAAGAAGTACATACTCATTGGGCCTCATTACGACCCTGGCGGTAAGGGGTTAACGCCAGCGTTAGCTGCGCCAACCCCTTACCGCCAATTACGAGGTCCCCTAGCGCCATGGTGCTTTTAACACCTGCTTTTAGCAGGTGTTAAAATCCATGGCGCTAAGGGACCATGGAGTTAATTACGCCACCGTAATTTACGGTGGCGTAATTAACGCCTTCCCCACTCCCATTATGCCCTATGGGGCAAAAATGGGAATGGGGAAGGGTAAATGGGGATTGGGGACTTACCGCCCCGCCTAGGTCGGAATGGGGCGGTAAGTCCGCCAACCACCATGGCGTAAACGTAGTTTACGCCATGGTGGTAAAGTCACGGCCCAGGCGGTAACTTACCGCCTGGGTCGTAATGAGGCCCCTTGTCCCTCAGAGCCCTGGGTTTTGGGAGGTTCCAAATGTTAACTGGCCTACCCATTACCACCTCATATGTGGAGAGCCCAGTCTTAGTCTGTGGGGTGGTGCGCATTGACAGTAATACTATCGGTAAGGCATCCGGCCATTTCAATTTGGTGCCGGCACACGTCTTAGCGAGCCTGTTCTTTAAAATGTCATTGTGTCTCTCTACCAATCCAGCACTCTAAGCATGTCTACCCGAATGGAACTGTTTATCGATCTGTAATCCCGCACATATCTGCAGAATTACAGCAGCGATAAAATGTGGTCATTGGCCGACCAGATGACCTTTGCCAAACCAAACCTAGGAAAATATTCCTTAAGCATGGTTTTCGCCGTTGTCATTGCTGTGGCATCTTTTACAGGAAAGGCTTCAACCCACTTACTAAAGGTGCAAATAACAACCAAAACGAACTTCAAATTGTTACAATGCCCCATTTCAATAAAATCAAAGGGGACAGAAGGTGGACCAAAACTACCCTTTGGTGTCGATGTGTCCTTCCCCATATTGTGCTGTAGACAGATCATGCAACTTTGAACAAAACCCTCAGCTGTTTTCGCGATGTTATCGTTCACCCAGACATTTTCTTACATTTTGCAAATCTTCCTCGCGCAAATGTGGGTGGGCCCATGAGCCATTGCGACCATCATAGTAATGTATGCATCTGGCAGCATCCATTTTCCTTCTAACTTATCCACCCAACACCCATCCTTTACAGATTCAATACCTTCATCTATGGTACAAACATTTGTGGCTTACCTTGTAGTGTACATATCTGAATAGAGATCAGTAGCAGTTTGTTTGGCTGTCTGGTCAGCAAAAGTGTTCCCCTTTCCTACATCATTTATGATTTTCTGACATGCTGCGCATTTCATGATCGCTAACTGAGTGGGAAGTGCAAGCGCTGAAAGTAACCACACTATCAAGGAGCCATATTGAATATTCATTCCATGTGAGCTCAAGAAACCTCGATCTGCCCAAAGTCTACCAAAGTTGTGAACTACCCCGAAAACATACTGACTATCAGTATATAAGTTTACTCTAAGCCCTTCGGAAAGTTCACAAGTTTGTGTCGATGCAATAATCTCTGTGGCCTGCACAGAGTTATGCAAAATTCTTTTGGTTTCCACAATCGTGCTTAGTGTGGTGATGGAATAAGTAGCCGTGGATGTACCATGCGGAAGTTCGAAACAAGAGCCATCGCAAAACAGCTCCCCTTGTGGGTCTCTCAAAGGTATCTTGCTGATCAATCCTGCCTTTAGTTTCTTGTTCTGTGGTGGAAAGGCAGTCATGTCACATTTCGTTACTGCAAGCAGTACCTTGCGGGAAAGGTAATAGTTCAGCTGGATTCAAAACACAACACCTCTTGATTTGTATTTGCGGTGCAAACAAGATCAGTTCATATCTCGTTAATCGTGCGGAGGTGAGGTGTTGTGTTTGTGTTCTATTTAATAGAACATCTACAGAGTGAGGTATCAACAAGGTTAAAGCCTGGCCTAGGACCATACCCTCGCTCTTTTTTACAGACGTAGCAGCAGCAGCGACAGCTCTCAGGCATCTTGGCAAAGCGCATGCAACAGGATCAAGGGCGGAAGAAAAGTAATTGTACGGCCTATTCTTCCCTCCATGTTCCTGCATTAATACAGCCAATGCATATTCATCACATTCATGCACATACAACTCGAAGGTCTTTTCATAATTGGTGTGCCCAAAACTGGTGCTGAACACAGTGCAGTCTTGAGCAGATCAAAAGCTTTCTGGTGTTCCAAGTTCCACGGCAATGGCAAAGAAATGCCCTTCTTTGTCAAAGCGAACATTGGTTTAATCACTAGTGAGAAATTGGGGATCCACTGCCTACAGTAAGAAGACATTCCTATCAAGGCTCTGACTTCCTTCTGTGTATTTGGGACAGACATGCTAGAAATGATTTTAATCTGTTCAGGCGTCAACCTTCTTCCCTCCTTTGACAGGAGATAGCCTAAATAGTCAACCTCCTGTCGACAATGTTGACATTTTTTCAGTGAAGCTTTATTCCATGTTTTGCTAGGTGACTAAGCAACAACACAGTGCCCTCCTTACAGGCACTGTCTGAATCAGCAGCTAAAAGAAGATCATCTACATATTGAAGCAATGTACACGTGGTAGGCAACTCGAGTGTATCAAGCTGCTCTTTCAAATCCCTACTGTAAATGCTCAGACTTTCCGTCTATCCTTGCAGTGCATGGGTGAATGTGAACGAGCGTCCCCTAGGGTGAACGCAAACAGGTATATGCTATCCTTGTGTATAGGAATGCTAAAGAAAGGATTCTTAAGATCTACGACACTAAAACGAGTAGCAGAAGCTGGGATCATAGTTAATATCGTTGTTACCTCAGGCACAATAGGAAATTGTGTAGCAACAATCTTATTGATAGAGCTAAATCAATGATAAAACAAAAAGGAATTGCATTATCTCCTTTCTTATACACAGGCAAAATCGGACTATTGCACAAACTACCTGCAATTTCTTCAATTACCCCACGGTGTACAAAATCGGAAACTATACACTTCATAGCTTGCTCACCATCAACCAAAATCTTATACTGAGGAATACGTGGCAACTTTAATCCTTGTTTCAAAATGATTTAAACAGGCTCAATTTGTAGAACACTGACATCATTGTCATCAATCGCCCATAAACACTACGGAACATCACTAAATTCTGGCGGCAAAGGTCTAGTCAGGAACTGTGAGGCAGAAAGTTGCTGTGGTGAAATCGTCAAACGCACTCCATCCGAAGAACAATGAATTACCGCATTTAATTCCTTGAACAGATTCAACCCCAACAAATTCTCTCCACAGTTCATTGTCAAAAGAAACAGACAGTGATCCATGAATGGACCCAGTGTAATCGGTACGGGTGAAGAAACCGGACTAACCACTGGTGTACCAGAAAACCCTACAGAAACATTGGTTTGCCCTGACAGTGGAATGTTTGGAACCTGTGAATGGTCAATGGAACACTTCTGCGCTCCTGTATCTATCAAGAATAGATGTTTCCTATTTCCCACTATCATTTCAACGTAGGGACCTTTCTGATTAACGGGAATAGGGGTTGGTTCCAAACCCTGCTTCGGGCAATCCTAGCAAAACAATATGTCATCAAAAGGAAGGTCTTCGGAGAGATATGCAGTAGAAGGATGATCAAAAATGTTTCTATTATCCACACTCGGTGACTTATTGTCTTGTGAAAAAGGCTGTGAATTCTGAGAAAACTGGTTTCTACCAGGACCCCCAGCCCCAGGGCGGCCTCTAGATTGTCTACCCATGATACCAAATGTATTATTCGACCTCTACTGGAGGATCGGGCATTGTGCTTGCCAATGACCCTCTTGTCTGCAATAAGCACATTGGTTTGCGTGTACAGGACCCAACGGCACAGTACCCTGTGGAACATACTGTCCCATAAACTGTGTACAACCCCCTCTGGGACCTCTAAGAATCTGTTACAATAAAACCTTAGTTTTCAAGTCTCCTTTTTTCTTTTCAATCCTTTCTTTCGCATTATTGACTCGGTTTTCATAATACTGAGCCATATGCAACACTTCAGACTGAGTCTTAGCTTTCCAAGCGCTCTCAGAAGTCATAATTTGTGACTGGATGTCAGGTAACAATCCACACACAAATTTGTCTGCAAATAATCGTTTTCAAGAGTCTGTGCTCACATCTTGTCCACTGAAATCTGAAAACACTTGTTCAAACCGATTAAAGAATTCGGTAGCACCCTCAGACTTTCCTTGGACACAAGCAGTAAGTTTGTCCCAGGCAATCCTTTTCTCAGGAATTAAAGCTTTCAGTTTTGTCACTATTCTATCAGGCAAAGTCAGTATTACCTGTGGCGGTCTCTCGCCAGCTGGTCTATCTCTATCATGTCTAGCCATATTATCCCATGCGTCCCCTAATCCTGGAACATCATCTACCGTCCTTATCTGTTTCCACAAATCAATGGGTAGGAGCACGGGAAATAACAAATCTATATCACTCAGAGTAAATACTGATGACTGCAAGACATATTCTATCTCTTTATAGAACCCTGTCTGATTCTTTCTAATATCTGGGATGGATTGTCTAATGGTGTTCACTTCCTGTCTCGAGAACGAGACGTGAACAAACTGTGATACATAATGTGCAGGAATGTCATAAGCAGCAGTACCTGCTGCGGCATTAGCTGGAACCTCAACTTTTGGGACAAATGTCGGAGGAACCTCTCTCATAGGCCACTGAGAGATAGGAAACTCTGAACGCTTACTGAGCAACAGAGCTAAATCAAGCGCTAAAGCAGCTGAAGGAGTGTCAGATGAAAAAGCTCTCTTATAGATACTCAATAATTCTGCCGGACAACAAATCTTTCCTTTAATACATTCATCCTGCAGGTATCCTACCATGACCTGTATCACTTTCCTCTGCATTTCTGGCGTATACTGACTATACGTGTCATATACTTCTACGGGAGATATCGACATATCTGAAATCCATCTAATTGCATCCTTTGTGCAAATTCGCGTTTCCTCACTCATCGACTTACAAAGAGGAAGGAACCGTTTCTGTACAAAAATAGTACTCAAACTATCACCATCAATTTCTTCATTCCGTAAACTTTCTAACTCCCTTCTGTACTCAAAAACCCTCTCGACGTGCTCATATACTTTCTCAGCAGTATCCCTTGAATATGCTAAAACATTCAGAGCCCTCAACCCTTGTGGGAGATCTACATCATTCAGTCTGTTCCACATTACAGATAAGTGAATTACCAGTCCTTCGATAAAAACATTTTTCTCAGGAAAGCTTTCTAGATTAGAGAGTGTGGCAAAAACATCAGATTGTTCACCCTTCTCCATGCACTGTCTAGCCCATGCAGTCAAATTGCTTTCTCTCTTTAGACACTGTATTGCGAGTTACGATCTTTGATTCCGCTCCCTTATTAACTACAAGCTGAACAGAACCACTTGGAAGAGGAAGAGTAGAAGAATCTTGTACAATCGGTAACAAAGGTGCTATCACTGGTGCAGAAGACAAATCTACCAGACCCGTAACCGTAGGCAAAGGCAGAGGTACAGGTGGAGGAGCAGCTATAGGAGGAGGAACAATAACCGGAGGAAGAGGAGCAGTAGGAGGAACAATAGGAGGAGCAGGAATTACTACGGGAGGAGGAACGACAGCAGGAAGAGGTAAAGCAACAGGAATAGGTACATACGGAGGTGGCGCAGTGGTACCAGGCCTTCGTTCATGTAGAAGCTTGTCAATTAATTCATCAGACACATGAAAATCTTTAGACAGATATATATTCTGAATACCAAGTTGAAAAGCCCTATCCATATTTCTAACTAACTCTGACTGTTTACTTTGATCATACAAGAATGCTTTCTCAGTGTTGGACATATGTCGGCACGCATGTTTCTCTCTACTTTTAAGTTGCTGCACAGTTTCTTTCTTCCAATTTTGTAATCCATCAAATGCTGCAGGTCTAGCCTTTTTCTTTAACAATATAGATTCTAAATATTCTATACGAGGAATCTCAAAGCTACCATTGGTTTTCCATTGAAGTTTGGAAGCATGTCTAGTTTGTTTTTGCCAAATATCATTAAACACTACACTACTAATGCGATGCTTACAGTACATAGTACATGCCGGCGACCACTCCTGTGGCGCCGGATGGCTAAATTCCAAAGATTGTCTGTCTCTGCGGAATAATGCCCTGAAACAGGCAGACAATTTCTCGGGCATATCAGATTCCTGGTGTTACCTGGTCAATAATTGTTCTCGCAAGGACAATACGCCAAAATCAAATTATCAGGATACTTAAGAATCATGTCACGACTCACCTGATCAAAGAACTAAAGGAGGTCCGATCGGATTACAAAGGACAACCAAGGACCCTCATGGTTGATGATTTCGGCAAAACTGCCCGCCTCGATATATGGACCCTCGTCAAGATGCTGTCTCGGACCACGGGCTCACTGTCCAGGGATCGGGTCATGCAGTACTGTTGAGGTATCGCGTCTCATCCAAGAAGGGGCCCCCTTTCTCACCGTCTGATCCCAGTCCGATAGCCACATCAACACTTCAATGAGATGGCATCAATCCTGAGGGTCCCTATTCAGGCACCATCTGTAAAAGCAAGGAAATATCGAGGCTGAGTACCACAAAAAGAATTACACCAAACACGGGCTATAAAGATTCCCAGATCTTTAATACTGTGCAGTCACAAAGAAACACAGATCTGATACAGATAGCTATCTGGCTCTCGACACCCCGCAATGAGTACCAGCCTGTCAGAGTGAGGAGGGAGAGTGCTGGACATCTAAACATTTGCATTTTTATACATTTCCTACAATATTGTCCAGCCACTCTACAGGTTAATAATCCGCAGTCTAGAATTTGTGCCAAGTTCACATATAGCTCATACAATAATATGCACATGGATTACATAGGTTTGTGTTTCCAACAAGTTACAATGGCGAAGTGTATTCCTGGATTTAGCAGTGAGTCTTAGTACATATCGCTTCACAATGTAGTTCTGCCAGTGTCCATGCTCGACATTTATATAACATTGTTCTCGATGTGTATTCGTGGATGAGGCTTGTTAATGCAGACAATCCTAGGACAACAAGTCATGCTTGGTGCAAGGTTGCATTGCCTAGTCTAAACAGTCGGCTCTCGGACAGTCTAACCATTAACAGAACTCAAAGGTAGGGAAGGCTTGGTTGCAAGTTAGAAACATAGTCCACCATTTTAGAACAAAGAATCAAATTCGAACAGAAATCAAAATGGCGGATGATTCTAAAATGGCAGCGAAATCGATCTAAAATCGTAACTTTGCAACGTGGTTTTCTTCACAGACCGACTAGGCTTAGGCCAATATAAATCAGAAGGAGACACAATTTGATTTCCCGTTTAACAGCAACACATATAGGGGCAGGTCAACCATTATTGTCTACACAAAAGATACACATAAATGTCACTCACCAAATGTGTCCAGATAGGCATCCATGCCGCCCACACCTTGCACCTACACACTGCTAATAAGTAAACATGTGGCCTCTTTGAATGGAGTCAGCTGCTCCTCTTCTCCTTTGTGTAAGGTCATTCATCTGCTTCTGGACTTCTTTAGCAGTGTGCCTCTCCACACCACAGGTGTCGATGATGTGTATAACATGCTGTCACTGCACAATTCACTAGGCGGTAGTATGGGTGATGCCTGCTGAGGCTACATCTCAAAATGGTGTTCCAATACATAATCTATGAGGATCTGAAAGTCCTCATCAGTGAAGTGCTTCTTCCTCGGTGGACCCTTCTCCTGTGCCTGATCTTGGGGTGAAGCCTCTTCCTGCTCAGCAGGGCATCCGCTTGTGGACCTAGTGGCCCTTGGTGGTGCTGGTCCACCTTTCAGCCTGCAACCATGTCCACCTCCATTTGGGGCCTTCAAACTCATGGTGCAGGAACAATTAATAAATGAAAAGCACCCCACAAATATGTCTTACAAAATATATGAAAAGGAACATCCTACGATATGGATTACATAGATGGGTGGTCCAGCAAGGCTCCAAGGCACCCCAAAACCACAAAAAAGTGGTATGCAATACGCAGAGGCACCCCAACTACAAACTTGGTGTACACAATATTCAGATAGCTTTAAAACAAGAACATACGCAGTGCATACTATGAAGTGGCACCCCAAAAGCCCCATACTACATGCAATGCACAGAAACCTTAAAAATGAACAGAAATACATGCAATATGCGTTACTTGAAGGAAATGGTAAGCATAGCACCCCCAAATGTGTGTCAGCGAAACACAATTGTCCGGCTTCGTACCTTCTCACGTACAGCCAGTGATGCACACTGCACTGCTTAAATATCCCCATCCGTGCTGTGCAGCGCATAAGCTGCACAAGCATGCTGCATGCAGCGCTGCATTGCCTTCAATACTCAACATCTGCTGCAGCCTGGTTGATCGTAAGTGCCTGCTGCCAACCGTGCACTATATAGAGAGTTTTTCTGCCATTGCTGGTTCTCCTGTGTCAGGCCTGTGACCACCTCATCTGGAAATTTGAGAATTCCACCTCTCCCTACCATCTCCACCACAGCCCCAGAGCACATAACTAGGACCCAGTTAAGCCACACCAGCCTCGGGGGTTGCCAAGTTGGCACCATCTATCTCATCTGGCGAGAACGGCACTGCCATGTGAGCAAGGCAGAGGGCTGCCAAACCCACCAGATATGAAGTTGGCATCCCTGTGGATAGGGTCCTAGGTAGTTATGATACCCTCTTTCACCCAGCATGCAGCTGGGACATGGCAGACGTGTACAGATCTGGGATGAGATCACGCCTGCCAGCAACACAGAGGGGGCAGCAGACCGTACACTGAAGTCCATGAGGAAGCGATGGGAGGACCTTAAGACCCAGAGCCATACAAAGGAGGTGGCAGCCGTCACAATGGAGCCCAGCGTGTAGGTGCACCATGTAAACTGCCACTAGTTGTCACCAAACCAGCTGCAGGTCCTTGAGACGTTCTACCCAGAACTTCACTCCAAGATCTGTCAGTGGAAATAACGTCTGGAAGCTGCTAGTGAGTACCCATGTGGTGCACTGCTCTACAGTGTATGTGTGTCATGCATGGGAATGCATGATTGAAGGTGCCCCTTCTGTATACAGTATATGTGTTGCAGTGTGCCGCAGTGGAATGCAGCCTCCTGCCAATGCAGGACATATGTGGTAGCAGACATGTGTTTATGGGACATGCATTGGTATATGCACTGTTCAGTCCTTGATGACTTGATGCCCTCATGCACTTTGTATGTGAGATTATGAGAACAAGTGCTGAGACAGTACAGATGCTGGGTTGCTATGTTGTGGCTATGTGACAGAAATGCATGCATTGCACATCTGCAAGTGTGTCCATCCACAAACATCTGCTGAGAATGACACATTGGCATGGATATCTATGAATGTCATGTTGGGGCTTTGACCTCTAAGGGATGGGGTTGTGATGTGTCATCCCACTGCATGTGAAGCCTGAGTTGATGTGTGATCATGCCATATGTATGTGCTGGGGAAAACATATGTATGTGCTGGTAATGTTGCATGCTTACAAGTCATTCAGTGAGGGATGCATTTTGCTAGCTGTAATTAGGTTAACTGGTGCTCTTCCCATGGCCTGGGCTGCATTTCAAACTTCTGTCACTTTGGCATTGGCATAGTGGCATTGCAGGTTTTTGAGAATGTGTTTGTGGCCGCATGACAATGTAGTGGATTGACATGTACGTGTATCATGCCTGTGAGTCATCATTGTCCCTACTCTCGTGTATCAATAGTCATGCTGATTGCTTGGGCGTGCACATGTGTGTGTGTATGTGCTGGATGACATGCGCTGAATGAATGCTAATGTTAATGGTTTGTATACCACAAATGCATTTACACTTATGACTGATGCCAATGCTCTTTGTCCCATTTTCCACAGTTGCTGCAGCTTTTGAAGAGGGCTGAAGCATTTTTGTGAAGCGGGAGAGCTGCGACCAGGCCACCAGACAGAGGTGCACACCCGGCAAACCAATGTTTCTGTAGGGTTTTCCGGTACACTAGTTGTTTGTCCGGTCTCTCTGCCGGTACTTATTTCTTTGGGTCCCTTTACGGACCAGTGTCCTTTTCTATTGACCTCGGATTGCGGGGAAAACTTGCTGGCATTTAATTTGTTAAAAGAATTGAATGCAGTGATTTATTGTTCTTCCGATGGAGTGCGCTTGACGATTTCACCACAGCAATCCTCTGCCTCGCAATTTCTCACTAGACCTTTGCCTCCAGAATTCATTGATGTACCAGAGAACTTGTGGGCTGTTGACGACAATGATGTCAGTCTTTTGCAGATGGAGCCTGTTAAGATAGTTTTGAAACATGGAATTGAACTGCCACGCATTCCCCAGTATAAGATTTCGGTTTAGGGTGAGCGAGCTTTGAAATGTATTGTTTCCGATTTTGTGCACCGCGGTGTGATTGAAGAAATTTCAGGAAGTTTGTGTTATAGTCCGATATTACCCGTGTACAAGAAAGGCGATAATGTAATTCCATTCCATTTTATAATTGATTTACGTGCCATTAATAAAGTTGTGGCACCGCAATTCCCAATTGTGCCTGATGTGACGACAATCCTAACCATGATTCCAGCTACAGCAACTTACTTTAGTGTTGTGGACCTAAAGAATGCGTTCTTTGGTATTCCAATACACAAGGATAGTAGATATTTGTTCGCGTTCACCTTAGGGGGTGCTTGATTACATTTACTCGTGCACCTAAAGGGTACACAGAGAGTCCTAGTATTTATAGTAGGGCTTTGAAAGAACAACTTGATACCCTTGAATTGCCCTCTACTTGTACTTTGTTTCAGTACGTTGACGATTTTCTTCTGGCTGCTGACTCTGAGAATGCCTGTAAGGAGGGCACTGTGTTACTATTTATTCATCTAGCTAAGCATGGTCACAAAGCTTCACTTAAGAAATTTCAATATTGTTGTCAGGAGGTCGCCTATTTAGGCTATCTCCTGTCAAAGGAGGGAAGAAGATTGACACCTGAAAGAATAAAACACATTTCTGGCATGTCTGTCCCAAATACGCAGAAGGAAGTTAGGGCCTTGATAGGAATGGCTTCTTACTGTAGGTTGTGGATCCCAAATTTTTCACTAGTGATAAAACCAATGCTGGCCTTGACGAAGAAGGACATTTCTTTGCCGTTGCCATGGACCTTGGAACACCAGCAAGTGTTTGACTTGCTTAGAACTGCATTATGCTCTGCACCAGTTTTGGGCACACCAAACTATGAAAAGGCCTTCGTATTGTTAGTGCATGAATGTGATGGATGTGCTTTGGCTATATTAACGCAGGAACATGGAGGGAAGAATAGGCCGTGCGGCTACTATTCCTCCGCCCTTGATCCTGTAGCATGTGCTTTGCCAAGATGTTTGCGCGCTGTCGCTGCTGCTGCTGCGTCTGTAAAGTGGAGTGAGGGAATGGTCCTAGGCCATAATTTGACCCTGATGGTGCCTCACTCTGTAGATGTTCTATTGAACTGAACTCAAATGCAACACCTCACTTCCACACGGTTGACGAGATATGAATTGATCTTGTTTGCCCCTCACATTCAAATTAAGAGGTGTTGTGTTCTTAATCCGGCTGAAATCCTACCTTTCCCGCAAGATATTACTTGCAGCGATGAAGACTCACATGATTGTTTGTATACGACCGTACAAGAAACAAAGGGCAGGATTGATTTGAAAGATACCCCTTTGGATAATCCGCAAGGAGAGCTGTTTTGTGACGGCTCCTGCTTTAAACTTCCGGATGGAACAATCACAGCCGCTTATGCAATCACTACCTTGAGCACGGTTGTGGAAACTAAGAGAATTATGCATAATTCTGCACAGGCCGCAGAGATTATAGCATTAACCCGAGCTTGTGAACTTTCCGATGGGCTTGTAGTAAATATATATACTGATAGTCTGTATGCCTTTTGGGTGGTTCACAACTTAGGGAGACTTTGGTCGGAAAGAGGATTCCTAAGCTTGCATGGCACCAAGATCAAACATGCCACCCTAATAGTGCAACTACTCTCAGCACTTGCGCTCCCTACTCAGTTAGCAGTTGCAAAATGTGCAGCACATTGAAAGATTGTAGATAACATTGGAAAAGGGAATGCTTTCGCTGATCAAATAGCTAGACAAACTGCCACTGATCTCTTTACGGAGATATATGTTTCTAGGGAGACTGAAAATGTTTATGTGATGGAGGAGGGCGTGCGGTCTGTACGGGATATCCAAGCTGATGCCACAGTAGAAGAAGCTAAGAGGTGGGCTGAGGGCTTGGGAAAACTTGATGATGATGGGCATTGGGTGGGCACGGTGGATGGAAAATGGTTACTTCTCGATGCTTATGTGATGATGATGGTTGTAATGGCACACGGTCCTACGCATGTGTGTGCCCAACAGATGACGAAAATGTTAGAAAAATTTGGGTAAACGACAAAATTTCAAAAATTGCTCAGCACTACATCCATAATTGTATGATTTGCTTACAACATAATGTGGGAAAGGGGACAGCAACTCGAGGTGAAGTTTTGGGCCACCCTCTGTCCCATTTGAAGTAATTCACTTTGATTTCATTGAAATGGAGCGATGCAACAATTTAAAATATGTATTGGTAGTCATTTGTGCCTTTAGTAAGTAGGTTGAGGCTTTGCCTGTTAAAGATGCTACAGCCATGACCACTGCGAAAACCATGTTAAAGGAGTACTTTCTCCCGTTCGGGTTGCCGAGAGTTATCTGGTCGGACAATGGTCCACACTTTGTCGCCTCTGTAATCCTACAGATATGTACAGCGTTACAAATTGACAAACGGTTCCATTCGGCCAGACATCCTCAGAGCGCCGGACTAGTAGAAAGGCACAACGGTATCATCAAGAACAAGCTTGCTAAGACGTGTGCCGGCACCAAACTAAAATGGCCGGACGCCTTACCGATCGTGTTACTAGCTATGTGTACAACCCCTCAAACTAAGACTGGGCTCTCTCCATTTGAGGTGGTAAAGGGGAGACCTGCCAATATCTGGAATATTCCAAAATGTCGAAATTTGAGAAATATTGAAAATGTACTACTTTCAGATTATTGTAGCCAATTGACTAAAAACCTGTATTTGATTTACCACCAGGTACGAGAGGCCTTACCTGTGCTTTACAAAGGCCCGGGCCACGGCATACGACCGGGGAGCTGGGTGCTCATTAAATCATTTGAGTGCACCTCCTGCCTCGCGCCTCGCTGGCGTGGGCCATTCCAGGTCCTGTTGGTCACCCAAACAGCGGTGCGGGTATCTGGCTGAAAGAATTGGATCCACGTGTCACAAATCAAGAAACTTCCTCATCCTGTGCCACACGTTACAGAAGAAGCAGAACCCCTTTGTGATACTGCAACTGATGATTCCAAAGCAGTAAGCAGCACTGAGAGTGTGTCAGAGAATATCTCTAAGCCCGAGAGGCTTGGGGAAGCTGCCATTTTGTTTCCATACTCTCCACAAATTTTGCACCCGGAAATGGCTGTTTCAAATTCAGCCTCTTCATCTGTACCTGATAAGTTGCTTCCAAGGGGAAGTGACGACACATTGTTTCCGGATCAATCAGTACCAAGAACAGCCAGATATCACTTGCGTCTGAGAAAATAGACATACGGCACTGTTCTGCTGTGCATCTGATAGACATACAGCACGGTTCGGCTGTGCATTCAAGGAAGGAAAAGAGTCATCGAGGGCTTGCTTTTGCCAAAATTTGAGAAAGGGGATTCTGTTGGCTAGGGTTTTGGAAGGACACAGAAATCGCGTGACCGGGGGGTCGCCAGCAACGAACATTGGGGTTTCCGTTTGAAGACAGCAATGCCTGCTACCGCCGCCGCTCGTATTGGACTTGTAAATAAGGGGGTGACCAACCGGGACAATGGACAAAATGCCTGGGCCCCAAAAATGTATTGCTGTATTTTTGTAATAATATTTGGTTTTATAATAGTCACTGTTGTAGGCCTTTGGTATTTAGAAGAAGTTTATTTTAGAGTTTTCGCTACTGACTAAAAATGTACCCACTGTCCATACACCTTTTGTGCATTTGCATACTTTGTCCCCTAGAGATTCCCAGCACAGACAAAGGTATCATAATAATAATCTGTTATTTATCATGAACGCTACACATGCCATTTTTAATAGGTCCAATTGCTGGGTCTGTTCACATTTACCGCAACACGGGGATAAGGGGCTAGGTTGGTATATTCATCCTTTACCGTTGACAACTGCTTGCTATACTTCTCTTAGAGCACTGTTCTTTGGCCGATGGAATGATAGCGTCTCAGGGAACTGATGGCACCAATTTGAATAGTTTTGAGAAGCGTGTTTTGACTCCCCTGGGATGCTCCCTTTTCACAAATAGGAGTAAGCCGAATGTTGCTTCTATTAGGCCTTCTGATAGACTGTCTCGTCCCTTTCAATCTTTGATTTCCTTTAAAATGGCTCCGAGAGGCAATAAGGATGCCATGCCTCCTTCTTACACTGTTAACCATAGCCCTGCTTCAGTTTCATTCTGCATACAGAGGAATGGCACTCGGTCAATGGGAGTTTTTAAAGGTTCTGCCAACGTTGCAAATTTGACCGGGGAAGACAGACCTTTGTATGTAGGCGAACCTGTCTATTTTGTTTGCGGTAATGTAGCGTTTCCATGGTTGCCCAGGGATTGGCAGGGAACCTGTTATTTAGGGATCCTGTTACCTGGGGTGTTCATAGCAAGTACTATAGAAATTTCAAAAGCTTGTCCACGACGGGATGAGAATGTTGACACCCCAGCACAAGTCTTGGGAGATATAGCAAAATCAATTGTGCCATTTTGAGGGCAGATAGCGAATTCAGAGGATATCAGGAGACTAGCGAGAGTACTGGAGAGAACCATCAACCGTACCACGGATATACTCTACAATATGACATTAGAGCAGAAAGCAATAAGATTAGTAGCACTCCAAAATCGTATGGCATTTGATGTCATTTGAGCTGAGCGTGGTGGAGTATGCAAATTAGTGGGGCCCGCTTGCTGTGTTTTCGCACCAGATTCCTCCCCAACTATCTTCAAGGCAAAACAGAATCTGCACGTCCTTAGTTCCGAAGTGCATGTTCCCGAGGGAAATTGGGATCTTGGCGCTTGGTTCTGGGACTTCTTGCGATCTTGGGGTTGGAAGGTACTTTCGGTCTTATTAACTATTTTAGGAATTCTGTTGTTCCTTTGTTGCTGTATTCAGTGTCTACCTGGTATGTGTTTGATGCTAGGGGGATGTTGCGCACAAGCAATAGATTCGATAGGACATAAGGTGTATGCCTCAAATAAGACTTCCAAAGAATATGTGTTAAAAGATATATTAGTAAAAGACCTATTGGCAATAGATATTTCAGATAGTGATTCAGGTTACATGGATACTGATGCATGGAGTTATTCACAAGGAGACCCAAAGTAGTTTTTAGCAGTTGGCATAGGCCAAAAGGAGGGTTTGTCGGAATAGAAACTATATTGTGCCTCCTATTGTGGAAAATATATTTAATATTGGCCTACACCAAGCTGCTCGAAAGTCACTTGTGAGAGAAATCTGTGTTGCAAGGTCCTGACCTTCAATCCATGTAGGTCGCCTTTTTAGGTTAAACCTCCATTTTAGAATTTGTGTGTAAAAGTCACCCTGTGAGCTAAAATGGTGGACGATGTCATTGCAAAATACAACATGGCCGTCTTGACCTCTGTACATCGCTAATGTGTAATCTGCCTGCAGGATACTTGTTGAGGTCATGAACTGAGACCTCGCCCTACGTTGACCTACGTGTAAAAGGACTACTCGCGCAATTAAACCAATCCACGAGTATATATTATGATAATGTATTTACTTATTGACCAAAGAACATCTGTTTTACTACATTGTATTAATGTTTGAGAAGACCTGCAATGCGGAACTTTAAAATACACATTTAATGCATACCTTATTGTTACATGTAATAAAAACAAACCAGTTAGATGCGGCTATTTGGGATTCGGCAAGGAACCCTAGAATTGGTCATGTATAAAGTGGAATATTAACCCGAAGTGGGGCTGGACATAGTGCCCACAAAATGTATAAAAAGTGAATGCATTCTAATGTACAGCGTCTCTCACTGAACACACTGAACCACGCTGGAGTTTGTTGTGTTGTACTGAGGGCCGATAGCTATCTGACTTTGCACTGTTTTTGTAATTGAATTCAGTAGAGAATAAAGTACTTTGTATGTTCCTTTGTAACCCGTGTTCGGTGTATTTCCTTTTGGGGTACTCAGTCTCGATATTTTGTTTCTGTTTTCACAGTAGAGGTCCTCTTCTGTCAGCTTCTCCTTAGCTCTCTTGATCCAGTGGTGACTCTGCCTTTCCAGGCCCAAAGACCTGCTTTTTATGCAATTTTCCCCCATTCGCGCAACCTGGCTGTCAATCACACAGCAGGGTGGCTGTCCTGCCGGGACAGTCACCACAGCCAATCATGTCAGAGTGTGACATGGGTCTCCAAGAAGACCCTGTGCATGGAGTCCTAAACCCCTCCCTCACATCCTGTCCCCCTCAGACAAACAGGCGCCTAAGGAGGGCTTCTCTCCAGAAGCCTGCAAAAGGACGGTGAACAAAGGAACCAAACCTGGTTTGGCACGCAGAGTAAAACACGAGAAAGACTTTTACAAAAAGAAATGGCGAATAAACCCAGCCGGAACCGTATAAAAACGTATATGGTCCATCAGGTTTAAATGCGAGGCTACCAAGATAGCCTAAAACAATACCATGGATATTTAAGATAACCGCAGTAGGAAAAATAGGGTAGTTACCACTGCCACCAGCCAAGTCTTAATGAAAAGGGAACGAAACAATGTTCTAAGAGAAAGAGACAACACTGGGTAAGTATTAACTCTTTCCAGAACTCTATGTAAGATAGCTTGTACTGGGTCTGTGAGTTTTAAAAGAGACTAATAAAGTCAATGGCAAATTTACATGTTCTGAGAGATAGTAGTCAGTCTCAGAAAATGGAGTTGGAGTTGGGAAGTCTGAAAAAGACAACCCTGTGTCACTGCACTGAAGGTGCTGTGTAACACACAGTAAAAACATGATGCCTGTGGAGTAGATGAAGCTCTACAGTCTATGAACAAAGTCTATGAACACAAGAAAATGTAAACACACACAGCAAAGCACATGTAAGAGTGGGAAAAACGGCACATATTCTTACCAGGTGAAAAAAAAAAAATAGAAATCCAGCAAAGCTGCTGGGAGACTCAGTAGGTAATGGAAATTAGCCATTCTGGAGAATTCTCCCTAACAGTGCGGAATCCATGTCTGTAGCTCCTTACATGACTCCCTGGTACTTCACACTCAGTTGCACACCAAATGATAGCATAACGTAGCAGCAGCTACACTACAATGGCCTAAAAGTGCTGTAGGTCTGAGACAACAGAGAGTGGTCTGAGTAATTTGTAAACCATGTATGCATTGTAACCTGTACAACGGAAGTATGAAAGTAGTCAGGTGCGCAGGTAGGGGTGGAAAAGTCCATGTAAGTGACACAAGTATAACAAGCTTGTTTTGGGTGATGTGAAGGCTGTCAGAGAGTGTGTGAGTCATGGATAGTGTTAGCCATTCTGGAGAATTCTTCCTAACAGTGCAGAATCCATGTCTGTAGCTCCTTACATGACTCCCTGGTATTTCACACTCAGTTGCACACCAAAGGATAGCATAACGTAGCAGCAGCTACACTACGATGGCCTAAAAGTGCTGTAGGTCTGAGACAACAGAGAGTGGTCTGAGTAATTTGTAAACCATGTATGCATTGTAACCTGTACAACGGAAGTATGAAAGTAGTCAGGTGCGCAGGCAGGGGTGGAAAAGTCCCTGTAAGTGACACAAGTATAACACGCTTGTTTTGGGTGATGTGAAGGCTGTCAGAGAGTGTGTGAGTCACGGATAGTGTTAGCCATTCTGGAGAATTCTCCCTAACAGTGCAGAATCCATGTCTGTAGCTCCTTACATGACTCCCTGGTATTTCACACTCAGTTGCACACCAAAAGGATAGCATAACAATGTGAAGGCTGTCATAGAGTGTGTGAGTCACGGACAGATAATGAGTATAGCCAGACAGATTAAACAATCATGTAAATATGCAGCATTCGCATGTGTATCATCATATGAGATCAGGTAGTGGGTGATTGCAGATCTGTGCGGTGGGCGGCCATGCTTTGGGAGGGTTTTAGACTTGGGCTTATCCCAAACTTTGGCAAAGGTCCTTCTTTGATGCAAATAGGGTCTCTCCCCGACCGATGCCAGGACTGTCTAATTGAACTGACTGGCCTGGAAAAGGGAAGGAAAAAAACTCACAGGTAAAAAACCTTGTTGTAGAGGTGAGGTCCTGATGGTTTGTCCTTTGGGATTTGCAGCGGAGAGGGTCCAAGCAGCAGATCTGGAATGAAGGGCTCACAATGAGAGCTGCAAGGAGCAATGGAAGCAGAACCGCTGAGAATGGAACAAACCCCTAGTGGGATTACCCAAAAGAGGAATGAAACAGAAAGGCAGGAGAGTAAAGAGAGGTCACAGGAAGGAACAAGCGGGGAGTTAGGAGTGGCACATAAGGCAGTGCAAGGAGCGTAATGGCACTGATAAAGTTGCAACACAAGGCGATGATGCCGGCTGTTTAATGTCTGTCAAACAATGAAGCTCCTCCCCCTAAGCATGGCATGGCATACGTGGCCCATGTTCTGGTTGGCAAGGCCTGGTGGTTGGCATTATGAGCGCCATCTGTCAAAGATGGACCAAGGGTGAAGTTGCCTTCTAAAAGAAGGTTACATCTACGGAATATCGAGTGCACAAGTGATGTGCATATCCCGCACATAAACAGTGGTGCTCCAACACACATGAAAGTCACAGAAGAAAAGCATTTGCACACCATTGAAAAAGTGATTCGGCACATGGACAAAGAGACTGCAAGAAGTGTGGTATCAAGATTCAGGAACTTGTGTTCACATTATGTACACAACAATTATGGAATATAAGGAAGGGCAAAATGTCCAGGGATGAAAGTCCAAAATGAAACCTAATACTATAGAACTATTTCTACAGTCAGCGGGCTTCAATGTCATTCAATGCATCCTCCAGGGCAGAGTCACAACTCTCATCTCCCACCTGGAGGGGGTCCTCTGTTCTTGCCTGGAGTGTTCATGCCCTCAACCATCCACCTCTCCTTCTACACCTCCCTACAAGCGTCCTTTAGGATGGTTGCCTGCCCCATTGTCTGCCTCTCTACCACCTCTGCCATGGTCCTGGCAATGTTTGCCTCCCTAGCCTGCTGCCTCTCCACTATCAGCTGCCTCTGATATTGGCTTCTGATGCACACTAACTGCTGGAGCTGCCTCCTTTCCTCCTGCCAGATCTGACACATTTCATGCCTGATTTGCCTCTTCAGGGTGGAATGGCCCTGAATTGACTGCCTCCTTATACTCTTCATCTGCTGCTATCTGGTGGAGTGTAAGCTGTGGAGGTACACCCTCTGACTGGATGACACTTGTCGGAGCCACAGCACCTGCACTGACCTGAAGTGACAGCTGTCCCTCCACTGACTGTACCTGTGTTGGTGCCTGGGCAGGCACAGTGACCACCTCACGTGGCGTACTTGGGATTTCACCACAGGCAGGGATTTAGGCACAACCAGACTGGGCATAGTGTGTGGGACAGTTGCACAGGGGGCTGTGGTGGCATGTGGCATGGAAGGCTCCATGGAGGATGACTAAGGCACAGAGCAGGAAGTGGAGGAGAGGGCAATTGCATGTGCCAGTGCACATAGACCACACGTGAGCAGTGCTCTCGCCAGTTAGCCCAGGTATTTAAACATTTACTTGTGATGCTGAGCCAGATCCTTACGAGTAGCTGACACAGAATCACAAATCGATGAGGTCCGCCACACAAGACCAGCCAGCAGGGTCTGAACCACAGCTTGGCTGGCCCTCTCGGTTTTAAGGAGGGACTGGGTGGAGGCATCCACGAAGGTCATCACTGCTGCATCAGATGGCCCAGGGAGAGGAGGTCTTGCAGAATCCTCCATGTTGGACTGCACACCCTCATGTCTCTGGGCAAGGGATGCCGCCTGAGCACCATGGACTAGGCTGGACTGCAATTGACCCCTCCTCCACATCATCCCTGATGATTCCAGATACTCTTCCACCCTCAACGAATGCTGTGTCTCTGCACCCTGTCCTTCAGCTGCTGAGGTGTCCCCACCACAATCTCCTCCTGGGAATTAGCCCTGACAGTGGAATGTTTGGAACCCGCAAACGATCAATAGAACACTTCTGTGCTCCAGTGTCTATCAAGAACTGATGTTTCCTATTTCCCACCATCATTTCAACGTAGAGACCTCTCTGATTGACGGGAATAGGTGTAGGTTCCAAACCGTGTTTCAGGCAATCCTAACGAAACAGAATATTATCAAAAGGAAGCTCTTCAGATAAATATGCAGCGGAAGGATGATCGATTCTTAGTGTCCGCACTCGGAGTCTGATTGTCCTGTGAAAAAGGCTGTTGAGGGTCCTGTGTAAACTGACCTCTACCAGGGCCCCCTACGCCCGGGCGACCTCTGGATCGCCTACCCATATTACCAAATGTATTATTCGACCTCTGTTGAAGGACGGGGCATTGTGCTCGCCAATGACCCTCTCAACGACAATAAGCACATTGATTAATGTTCACAGGACCCAAGGGCACATTCCCCTGTGGGACATACTGACCTCTAACCTGAGAGTTACCCCCTCTGGGGCCCCTAACAATTTGCTGTAATAGCACCTTTGTTTTTAAATCACCTTTCCATTTTTCAATCCTATCTTTTTCATTATTGACACGATTCTCATAGTACTGAGCCATATGCAGTACTTCTGATTGCGATTTCGCCTGCCAAGTGCTCTCAGAGGACATAATCTGTGACTGGATGTCAGGCAGCAATCCACGTACAAATTTGTCCACAAATATTTGTTTCCCAGACTCTGTGCCTAAGTCTTGTCCACTGAAATCTGAAAATACCTGTTCGAACCGATTAAAGAACTCGGTAGCACCCTCAGACTTTCCTTGGACACAAGCCGTAAGCTTGTCCCAAATAATTCTTTTTTCGGGAATTATGGTTTTTAATTTAGCAATAATTCTATCAGGCAGAGTTAATATCACCTGTTGTGGTCTTTCGCCAGCTGGCCTTTCCCCATCGAGCCTAGTTAAATTCGCCCATGTATCTCCCAACCCGGGTACATCGTCAATAGTTCTAACTTGTTTCCATAAATCTACGGGCAGGAGTACTGGTAACAATAAATCAATGTCACCTAAGGTGAACGCTGAGGATTGCAAATCAGATTCCATCTCTTTATAGAACCCTGTCGGATTTTTCCTAATGTCAGGAATAGACTCTAATGGTGTTCACTTCCTGTCGTGAAAATGGGACGTGAACAAACTGTGATACATAATGTGCGGGAATGTCCACAGCGACTATACCTTGAGCAGCATTGGCCGCAACCTCAACCTTCGGGACAAACGTCGGAGGAACCTCTCTCATAGGCAACTGAGATGTAGGCAACTCCGAATGCTTATTAAGCAACAGAGACAAGTCGAGCGCTAAAGCAGTCGAAGAAGTGTCAGGCGAAAAAGTTCTCTTATAAATATTCAATAACTCTGTGGGACAACTAATCTTCCTCTTTACACATTCATCCTGCAGGTACTCTACCATTACCTGTATCACTTTCCTCTGCATTTCCAACGTATATTGACTATATGTGTCATATACCTCAACTGAAGTTATTGATATGTCTGAAACCCATCTAATCGCATCTTCCTTACAAATTCGCCTTTCCTCCGATATAGGTTTACGACACGGAAGGTACCGTTTCTGTACATACATACTTTCCTCTTCATCATCCTCATTCCATATCCTTTCTAACTCCTTTCTATACTTAAATAATCTCTCGACATGCTGATTTACCTTCTCCACACTGTGTCTCTGCTAAGTACTAAAGTATTTAGATCCCTTAACCCTTGTGGAACGTCAGCATTATTTAATCTTCCCCACATTATACATAACTGAATCCCCAAACCTTCAATAAAAACATTTTTCTCAGGAAAATTATCTGTATTAAAAAGTGTGGAAAAAATACCAGCTTGATCATCCTTTTCCATACAATGCTTAACCCATGCAATTAACTCACGTTTCTTCTCCAGTGGTACAGTACTGCAAGTGACAACCTTCGAACGTGCACCATGATCGATTACAAGCGGCCCAAGACCACTTGGAAGGGGGGAACAGGCAAATTTGATGGAGGAGCTATAACTGGTGTGATAAAAAGAGGCGGAGGAACAGGTGGAGGGACAAAAGTCGGAGGAGTAGGAACAACAGGTTGAGCAGGAAGAGCAGGAATAACAACAGGAAAAGGTACAGCAGTGGGAAGAGGAACATACTGAGGTGGCGCAGAGGCACCAGGCCTTCGTTCATTTAATATTTTCTCAAAAAACTCATCAGAATCATGAAAATCTTTGGAAGGATAGATTTTCTGAATACCAAGTGAGAAAGCCCTTTCCATATTTTTAGTCGATTCAGACTGTTTATCCTGGTCATATAATAACACTTTTTTCGGCAATCATTTTATGACAATGCACATGTTTCTCTCTACTCTTAAGCTGTTGTAAAGCTTCTTTTTTCCAATTCTGCAAAACATCAAATGCTGCAGGTCTAGCCTTTTTCTTTAACAATACTGACTCCAAATATTCAATGCGAGGGATCTCAAAACTACCATTGATTGGCCACTGAAGTTCGGAGGCATGTCTGGTCTGTCTGTGCCAAATATCATTAAATACTATACTTCCAATGCCATGCTTACAGTACATAGTACTGACCCCTCCTGTGGTGCGGGACGGCTAAATTCCAAAGATTGTCTATCACTGCGGAATAATGCCCTAAAGCAGGTAGACAATTTCATAGGCATATCTCAAATTCTTGGTGTTACCTGGTCAATAATTGTGTCTGCAGATACAATGTGCCAAAATTCAAATTGCCAGGGTTAAATTAAGAGTCGGGTCACGACTCACCTGGCCAAACCTAAGGAGGACCGATCGATACTTCTAAGAATCTTACCTAACTAATCTTACCTCGTGTATGGTGATTTCGGCAAATATGCCCGCCTCGATAAGTGGACCCTCGTCAAGATGCCATCTCAGACCACAGGCTAGTCGTCCAGGGATCGGATCGTGCAGCGCTGCTGAGGTGTCATGTCTGATCCAGGGGCCCCTTCCTTTTTGTCACACCGTCCAATCCCGGTCCGATAGCATGTGTCAACCTTCAACAATCCGGCATCAATCTTGAGGGTCCCTATTCGGGCGCCAACTGTGAAAACAGAAACAAAATATCGAGGCTGAATACCCCAAAAGGAAATACACCTAACACAGGTTACAAAGGAACATACAAAGTACTTTATTCTCTACTGAATTCAATTACAAAAACAGTGCAAAGTCAGATAGCTATCGGCCCTCAGTACAACACAACAAACTCCAGCGTGGTTCAGTGTGTTCAGTGAGAGACGCTGTACATTAGAATGCATTCACTTTTTATACATTTTGTGGGCATTTTGTGGGCACTATGTCCAGCCCCACTTCGGGTTAATATTAATATTCCACTTTATGCATCACCAATTCTAGGGTTTGTTGCCGAATCCCAAATAACCGCATCTCACTGGTTTGTTTTTATTACATGTAACAATTAGCGTATGCATTAACTGTGTATTCTAAAGTTTCACATTGCAGGTCTTCTTAAACATTAATACAATGTAGTAAAACAGATGTTCTTTGTTCAATATGTAAATACATTATCATAATATATACTCGTGGATTGGTTTCATTGCGCGAGTAGTCCTTTTACACATAGGTCAATGTAGGACGAGGTCTCAGTTCATGACCTCAACAAGAAGCCTGCAGGTAGATTACACATTAGCGATGTACAGACGTGAAGACGGCCATGTTGTATTTTGCAATGACATTGTCCACCATTTTAGCTCACAGGGTGACTTTTCCACACAAATCCTAAAATGGCGGTTTGACCTAAAATGGCACCCTACATGGATTAAATGTCAGGACCTTGCAACACAGATTTCTCTCGCAAGTGACTTTCGAGCAGCTTGGCGTAGGCCAATATTAAATATATTTTCCACAATAGGAGACACAATATACTTTCTATTCTGACACTACCACGAGTGAACCTCCCGAATCTTCAAAAATTCGACGACAGGGAAGCTTTGCAAGGAATCTTCTCCCCTTGAGCTGGTGGGAACAACCAGTTCACTAAGCTGCTGGCCAGGCCTCCCTTCCATGGTCGAATTTGCTGTACACAGCTACAGAGAACCGGTTAGCCAGGAGGAACGGACACTGCTTGCGTTTTAAGGAGCACAACTTTTATTCGTCGCTTTGCTCTGCTGCTGGCTTCTTCCGTGGGCAGTGCAGGAACCTCCAGTCTTCCTAATACTTGTCAGTCCAACAGTCGTTTCAGGAACCATGAGCCTGCAGGACCTGCCAGGAATATCTTCCTCAGCTACAGCATTCTTCTTCTTTAAAGGTACTGTGCTAACCCGGTTGTTCGTTTCGTCCAGCCGCGGTGAAAGTGTGTGAACTCTTTTGCCAATCCGAGGGCTTGTCCTTCTCCATTCTTTAAAGTAACTTTTCATCTGACCAACTGCGTTCTGAACTCCTGGCAAAGACTTAACCACAAACTACTCTGAACTGTGTGATCCTCTGCAAAGACTTTGGTCCATTGACTTTGGGCCAGGCCCCTTGATTTTGATTGCCTCACTATAGTGCCTTTTTCTAGATTGCCCTGCTTACTTACTTGTTGGTGCTGCTCAATTTCTGTCTAACTTTGTCTTTCCCTCTCTTATAAATTGCTTTAGTGCCATTTTGCTCACACTTCATTTTGAGCCTAACTTGTCTAGAATCTATTGGGTGCGGTGTAGTGTATTAGTAATGTGATTTTTCTACTGCTTGATAATAGTGAAATGTTTAATAACTGATGTGTAAATAAATGTATATTCTTTTACTCAGAAACCTTGAGTCAGTATTTGTTTGAATCATAGTAATTGCTGTCCTTTGTGTAACTATGATACTGCTCACTTTACTCTTGATCTAATTCTGGCTGCTTAGCCATCACTACCACTTTACTGTGTAGTACAGGCTTGTACCAGTGGTGCATTTGTACTGTCACTTGTAGTCCTAATTATGTGTGGTGTTCTCAAAGGGTACTGCATATAATTCTGCCTAACACTGGTGTACAGCGGTGAGGATCCAAGTATAGTGATTACACTTAGAGTGCTGCTATTACCTTGGATCATCTAACCACAAGGCTAAACATCACTAAAAAGCAATATTAGTCATGTCTAATATGGAAAGCTACAGTCAGGAGACCCTCCTTAGTTACAAGGTGGATTATCTGAAAAATCTGTGTAGAGAAAGGAATCTCTCTGTTAAAGGCAAAAAGTCTGAACTGATTGAAAGGTTGTTAGAGAAACAAAGTCTGGAGGGTGGGTCTAAAATACCTGACCCCTCAGCAAATGTGGAAAATAATGAGGATGATAATGTGTCTATTATTCATGAGTAAGAAGAGGCAGAGGTGTCTCATAATGTAGGCCTCACTGCTCAATAATCTCAACCTTTGTCCACTGGGACCCCTACAGATTCCTACACTCAGTCCTGAATTCAATGCTCTAGAAAAGATGAGGCTTGAATTGGAATTTAAACATTGACATGCTTAAACTGAACAAAAGCATCTAGAACTTAAGGTCAGAGAAATGGAGATGAACCATGCCTTTGGAAATTAAAAAGGTGTCAATTTAAAATGCTTTTCTCCAGAGTCTTCTAGGTCTTCCAGTCCTAAGAGACCCTGTATGCCTAAATAAATTGTGGGTATGTATGAGGCTAAGCTTGATATTTTGGATTAGTTGGAAATGTTTTGATATAACCATGGGATTCAAGACATTACAGGGAATCAGTTGCTTCCTTGGCCCTTCTCTAGGCTACCCACTGTTGCATCTGATGTTGTGATGAGTTGGGGGAGGTGAATAGGATGGAATATGAGTGTGTGAAGCTAGCTTTAATTTCTAGATTTGGGAAGACCCCTTCCCAGTACCTTAAGAGGATTAGGACCCTCAAAAATCATGATGGTACCCCTTGGGCTACCTGGGTATGTGAATGTTTGAAAAACTTAAATGGTTGGGTTAAGGGTTACAGAGTAAACACTTATGAAGGTATGCAAAATCTTGTTATGTTGGAGTCAATTTATGATGTCTGCTCTCCTGAGCTCAGACAGCACTTGGCTGATTCTAAGGAGATAGCTCCAAAGAAGTTAGCTAAGGCTGCTGACTTGTGGTTTGCCAACAAGGCTACTCACAAGGATATTGGGGCACCTCAGAAGAAAGATGAGGGAAAGCAGCCAAAGAAATATAACAACCAGAATTCAAATACCTACAATCCAAAATAGGGCCCCAAACAGCAGCATACGGGTAAACAACAACGAAAACCGAATCATGTTAGTGTACCATCTGAACCCAAACCAGATGGAGGTCAGAACAAACCCACATTCATCGAAATATTTGGGAAATGTTATGTTTGTGGGTCAACTGACCATGTGAAAGGGGATCCCAGATGTAAGGGTAAACCTTCAGGGGTTCACACTGTTTCCTTAGCCTTCTCCCCAGAGGAAGAAGTACCTATGGGAAGTGGAAACTTTCACCTACTGGCTGGTGAACCCATGAGGGTCTCAGCTAGTGTTTCTTTAGTGCCCCTGGGCTTGTGGAAACAACAGCATTTAGATGTCTAGAATTCCATCCCAGATAATACTAAAGAGTATTATAAAGATAGTGTTCTTGTGAATGGCCAGAAGACTCCTGCCATCAGAGACACTGGAGCCAGCATTACTGTGGTGGATGAATCATTTTTCAAGGTGGATGATGTTGCTAAGGCACCCAAACACCTCACCAAGTTAGCTGGAGACCCTGTGCAAATGCTTCCCCAGTTACCAGCTCTCATCCAGTGTAATGATATGACTGTCAAAATACCTGTTAGTGTGCAGAGTGAAGTGCCTGGGAGAGTCCTGTTGGGTAATGACCTGAAAACTCTTGTAGTTGTGTCTAGTACCCCCAGGCCTCCACGTAAAAGGAAACAGGGGCTCACTAGGCATGCAAGGGAGAAGACCTTGAGAGGCTCTCCAGAGAAGTTGATAGAGGAAACTATCACTCCCACTCCACAGGAGTTGCTCACTGCTATTTCTGGAAAGAAAGAGAAAAAGGGAAAACCCAAGAACTCAAGGAAAAAAACAGACAGCACCCCTGTGCTACCAACAAGGACATCCCCAAGATTGTCCAAAGTCACACCTGTGACTCCCCCACCTGCTGTGGCAGAGTGTAAGGTACAACCCTGTGTGGTTGATCCAGTTTCTGAAGTGTCAGATCTGGAGGAAGACACTGTTTTGATTGGATATCTTGACCCTGTTGATCATCCTGATCTGCAGTGTTTACTGGCAGAAGGTGGACCCAACAGGGCAGACTTCAGCAGAGGACAACTTGATGGGCAAGAATTTGGAAAGCATAAGTTGAGCAGGGAAGATGGCCTCTTCTACAGTGAACCAACTGTGTCGATCCCTGGGGACTGCAAAACATTGTAGTGCCTCTAGCAATCAGACTCCAGTTCATACAGTTGGGCCATGAGATACCATTGGCTTGTCATTTGAGCTTCAAAAAGACCAAGAAAAGGCTCTCCTTATACTTCTTCTGGCCTAGGATGGGTTCAGAAGTTGACATGTTCTGTAGGAGCTGTCTCCCTTCTATGCTCAAATTTGCTGTACAGAGTTACAGTGAACCGAATAGCCAGGAGGAACGGACATTGCTTGCGTTTTAAGGAGCACACCTTTTATTCGTCGCTTTGCTCTGCTGCTGGTTTCTTCCCTGGGCAGTGCAGGACCCTCCAGTCTTCCTCCTTCTTGTCAGTCCGACAGTCGCTTCAGGAACCGAGAGCCTGCAGGACCTGACAGTAACATCTGCCTCAGCTACAGCATTCTTCTTCTTTAATGGTACTGTGCTAACCTGGTTGTTCGTTTCATTCAGCTGCGGTGAAAGTGTGTGAAATCTTTCGCCAATCTGAGGGCTTATCCTTCTCCATTCTTTAAAGTAACTTTTCGTCTGACCAACTTCGTTCTGAATTCTTGGCAAAGACTTAATCGCAAACTACTCTGAACTGTGTGATCCTTTGCAAAGACTTTGGTCCATTGACTTTGGGCCAGGCCCCTTGATTTTGATTGCCTCACTGTAGTTCCTTTTTCTAAATTGCGCTACTTACTCACTTGTTGGTGCTGCTCAATTTCTGTCTAACTTTGTCTTTCCCTCGCTTTTAAATTGCTGGAGTGCCATTTTGCTCACACTTCATTTTGAGCCTAACTTGTCCAGAATCTATTGGGTGCGGTGTAGTGTATTAGTAATGTGATTTTTCTACTGCTTCATAATAGTGAAATGTTTAATAACTGATGTGTAAATACATTTATATTATTTTACTCAGAAACCTTTAGTCAGTGTTTATTTGAATCATAGTAATTGCTGTCCTTTGTGAAACTATTGATACTGCTCACTTTACTCTTGAGATAAGTCTGGCTGCTCAGCCATCGCTACTACTTTACTTTGTAGTACAGCTTTGTACCAAAGGTGAATATGTACTGTCACTTGTAGTCCTAATTGTGTGTGGTGTCCCCAAAAGGTACTGCATATAATTCTGCCTAACATGCACTAGTGCTACCAGCTGTTCAGGTTGGAGGAGGATATGTGGCCAGTTTATTTCATGTTGGAGGCAGCCCAGAGAAATTGAGGTAAGTTGTTGTTCAGTGTTGGAATGGTAAGGGTGTAATCTAGCATGGCCTGTCTGGGGTAGTTAGAGGAGGTGAGTGCGGGTTTTGGGAGGAGGGAAGACTGGCTGGGCCTGTCTGTGGGTGGCAGCGGTGGTCAGAGGTTTGTTGGGAGGGGGTGTACCTGCAGGGGGCGGCCTGGGGTTGTGGAGTATATCAGAGGCATGGTGGGGATGGGGGCTGACAGGAGGCTGCCTGGGGGTTGTGGCAGAGGTCAGGGGGTTTTGCGAGGGAAGTGTACTAGCAGGGGGCTGCCTGGGGTTTGTGGCAAAGGTGAGAGGTGTGGGAGTAGGAGGTGTACTAGGAGGGAGCTCCCTGGGGGTTGTTACAGAGGTCAGGGGATGAGGGGTGGTGTCAGGAATTGAGGGGGCTGTCTGGGGGTTTTGGTGGAGGTCAGGGGGTTGAGAAGAGGTGGTTGTACCAGCAGGGGGCTGCCTGTTGTTGTGGTGGAGGTCAAGGGAGTGAGGGGAGGGTGGTTTACTGGCAGGGGGCTGTCTGGGGGTTGTGGCAGAGGTCAGGGGTTGTGGTGAGGGAGTCTACTGTTAGGGAGATTCTCGGGCCTTGTGGCAAAGGTCAGGGGGGTTTGGGAGGGTGCTGTACTGGCAGGGGCTGCCTGCGCATTTTGGCAGAGGGAAGGGGTGTGAGGAAAAGGGGTGTACTGGCAGGGGGGTGCCTGGGGGTTGAAGCAGAGGTCAGGGGGGTGAGGGGTGCTATCAGGAATTGAGGGGTCGGCTATGACTTAAAGGGTGTAGGCCAGCAGTTTAGCTGCCTTGAAATTAGGGCTGACAGTCACAGTTTCACCGGGGTGCTGCTTTCAGTTATGCGGGACGGTCCACTGGTTGGCCCATGTTGCTGACTTGCCTTGTGGGGGATGGTTAGCAGTTTTGCTGTGGTGCCAATCTTCCGTTTCTCCGGGGCGTTGACTTGAGATACGGGGACAGTACGCAGTATTGTCGGGTGCTGGCTTGGTTTATACAGGACAGTAGGCAGTATCGCTGGGGTGCCGCTTGGAGTTAGGGGTGATGGTCTGCTGTTTTGCTAGGATTTTGCCTTGAGTTACCGGGGACAGTATGCAGTATCGCTGGGATGCCACTTTGAGTTTAGGTGTGACGGTCCGCTGTTTCACTGGGGTGCTGCCTTGTGTTACTGGGTACAGTATGCAGTATGTTACTTTGCACTTTGAAATCCATGAATACGCAGAACATGCAAAAATAAGTTTGTGTGCAAGTAGATGCAAAGTTGTTTTAGGTGCTAAGTACTTTGCAGGGACGTTGCACTTTTCAATGAATCAGGCCCTTACTTTCCTTAACATTCTTTTTAAAGACAACCTTAAAGTCAAATGAAGTTAAAAGCCTGGACTGGATTTGCACCAGAACTCGATTACGCATTGTATTTGCACTATTGTTTATGTTTGTTAAAGTTTTAATTTCTATGACAAGACTGGAGGCAAGCATTATGCTTCATCTTCATTTATTTCTACTTTTCAGCAGTTCAACAAAACTCATATAAAACTTTGAAAAGTGAACAACAAAACGTTTCCCTTTTTTCAAAACTACAAAATCCATGAGTCTCTGTAGTCCATGTCCTCTCAACCAGCCACAACCCACTTCCTGTGCTTGGACGCCTCCTCTTCTTTTACTGCTGTTCATGCAGATAAGTACCATTTCTTCCCTCTCCGTATGTCAGTGGTGTATTGACTGAGTTTGAGTGGAAGAGTACTATCAGGAGTGCACATTAGCCATGTATAAATAAGGCACAGTGTAGGTGTGAAAGAGAATGATTGTCGGAAGCATTTATAGCTTTAAAATTTGTATTTTGGTTCAGATGCGTGTTCGCGTAGAGAATTTGGCGTTGTATCATGAGGCGTTGTGTGGGATAGTCACTTAAACTCTCAAGTGTCTTTTCCTGTTCGTGCAGGAGTTTGTCCACGAGGCTGGCGGCCCCGTGTCATAATACCGACACCTCAGGGGTTTAGCCAGCCTCGCGGACTACGCAGTGTTGGGACTCGACTGCACTCGTGAGTCCCGGCCCCCACCCTTGGGAAGGAGGAGCCGGCGCCCGTGAGAGGCACAGCGCGCCTTTTAACAGAAGCGTGCACTCGCAGCAGCAGCCCCCACCCTCGGGTCGGCGGAGCAACCGTGAGCCAGGAGCAGAGCTCAGCGCTCCAAAGCTCTAGCCCCCACCTGCGGGTGGGCGGAGCATAAGCGTGTTGAACGCGTATCGAGCAACGTCGCATTTAAGCAACAACATTATTAAGAAAGCACACCGCAATATAACGCTTGTACGAGCGAACACATTCCAGTATCCATTATTATAAAAAAAAAAAAAGAAGAGAATTCAGCGGTCTAATGATCGCGCGCGCCGTGCCTTGATAAGCAGACACGAGGAGACAGCAGCCCTCGTGTTCGTGAGCAGCAAGGCTGAGGGGACTACAGATCTCCCTACACTGCTAACCAGCAGAAGATTGGTGCAGTAGAAGCGAGGACCCTTGCATAAGCCTGAAGGCAGATTACATACAAGGGTGCAGCCACTGAAAAAGAATACAGAATCATCAAGAAGGAGCGGTGGGCGTGCTAAGACACCTGATTCAGGTATTTGGGCACACAGCACAGAGATGTCAGAAATTGAGTGGAGCAAGGAGGAGCAGTCAGTTTTAAACAAGTGCTGGGAAGCTCCCTTATTGATGCAGTGGCAGAAGGGGTTAGACCCCTGCAGGAGAGACTGGAGACATTGGAGGCTATGCTCTCACAGCCTAGTAGTAGCACCAAAGACTTTGAGCGCACGCCCACAGAACCCTTGAAAGAAGGACATAAGGGGAGTAAGATAGCCCTCAAGAGGAAAGCCTCTGACGACCCCCGGGGCTCTTTCGAAGGGGCAGTAGAAAAGGCCGCAGAGGTGCCAGACGCTTTTGCGAAGCTGAAAGAGGCTTATCTGCAACGTCGGGCAGTGCCAGACCTCATAACCCCCTCTCCAGGGGAAGACAACACAGGAGAAGACCCAGGCTCGGAAGAGGAGCAGGTAGAGGATCAGGCCTCGCAGGGAGAAGAGGAGGCCGAGGAAGATGACTGGGCAAGACCCAGTGGGGGTAAGATAGCGCAGAAGGAGAAGCACCTCCTGGAAGCTTAGGATATGTTTGACCCCGACAGCATCCGGAATCCGAGGTCCACCGAGTGTCAACCATCCCCCTGAGTAGCGCAGTATATGACAGCAAGGCTGTGCAAAGCACTAGACAAAGAGGTGAGACAGCGCCTATGAGCAGAATGCCCGCGACCAGACCTCGCGGGAAAGGTAGCGGAGGCCCCAAGCTTGACCCAAAGATGCTGACCTTCGTGTCAAAGACAAGCAAAGACCCTCGCAAGGGTATTGACCGGTCCTGGAAAAGCTGCCAGGAAATAGTGTTGGACTTGGCAGGGCCTCTCGCCAGAATTATGGACCTCGCAGAAAGGGCAAAGGGCACAGGAGAAGAAATTGACCCTGAAGCTCTCACTGGATGGGCTCAGAGGGCAGTCTGTCTTCTCTGGAATGCAAATTGTGCCATCGCTTCACAAAGAATAAATGGTCTATTACTCAAAATAGATTTGAAACGTAGCAAACTGTCATCGTATGAGCAGGAGAAGGAGCCCAGGGCCTCCTGTTTGGAGAGACCTTTGGGAAGGAGATGGGCCGGTTTGTCGGAACATACGCATCACTAGAAAAGGCACAAGCATCGATCCCCAAAATATTCCCAAGTAGAGTTTTTGGAGGGACCGTCCGCTTCAGGAGTCGCACAGCCGGTCGCAATCAAGGAGGGAGAAGACCCCAGAACCTCAGAGCACAATACTGGGAAAACAAGAGTCAAGACACATTCTTCCCGTCCAGAGGGAGATTCCCGAGAGGCCGCAGGTCCAGAGGATTTACACCAGGTGAGAATGATTCAGTATCCTACTGTAGGGGGGTGGACGCGCATGTTTTTAGAGAATTGGCGCAAGCTTTCAAGCAATTCCTGGATATTGCAGACCGTCAGAGGTCTACAGCTAGATTTCATAGAGTCCCCAGTTCAGCTGAGCAGACCTGAGTCAAAAGTTAGCGCAAGCGGAACAGGCACTACCAAGCACTGCAGAGGTTGAAGATAAAGCATCTACAACAGGGTCTGAAGTACCATCAGCAGGTACCTCTAGATCAGGAGTCCATTACAGAACTAGAGTGGTGGTTAAAGAATATGGATGCTTCGAATGGACGAGCCATATTCGGAGACAAGCCGGATCTGATAATAGAATCAGACGCCAGATGGAAAGGCTGGGGAGCCAGATGTGGGACTCTACAGACCGGAGGCAAGTGGAGCGAAGAGGAGCTTTGCCTTCACATAAACTCTCTGGAGCTCCTAGCAGGATCTTTCGCGATCAAGGCCTTCACAAGAGGAAGAGTAAAATCTTGTGTTCTGTTGAAGATGGACAACATATCAGCAGTGCTATACATCAACCACTTAGGCGGTACGAGGTCCAAGATGCTAGCAGAGGTAGCAAAGGACTTGTGGCACTTCTGCCTACGATCAGAGACATCGATGACAGCAGAGTACCTGCCAGGCACACTGAACATAGTAGCAGATTGGAACTCTCGGTACCTGACAGACTCCAGCGATTGGAGACTGGATCCAGCGGTGTTTCAGAGGCTGAACACGAGATGGGGACCATTACAAATGGACCTGTTCGCCTCCCGGCTCAATGCAAAGATAAGACTTTACTTCAGCAGATCGGCAATCTCAGCAGGCCACCTGACGATAGAAGGCATCCCAGCAGGAACACATCCTGCAGTAGTGAGGCTCATCAGAAGTGCGAGATTCAGAGTTCCTCCAGAGCCCAGGTATTGTACAACGTGGGACGTGTCTACAGTATTACACTTGCTATCAGATTGGCCAACAGATAAGTACCTTTCTCTTGAACAGTTATCAGGTAAGCTAGTTATGTTATTATGTTTAATCTCATGCAAACTGGAATCAGACGTTAGAGCCCTGGAGATTAACAGGCGCTCCTTAGGACCGGACGGAGTGACTTTCTCTATAGTCAGGAGGACCAAGACAGGGACTACTACAGTTCATTACCCATATTTTCCGAGTAATAGAAAATGGTGTGTAGCACGATGCATTAAAGAGTACGAGAATTGTACGGCGGAGAATAGGGCAGTAGGTACTACACAGCTGCTAATAGCGCACAGGAAGCCCTATCACGCAGTTACGTCAGCTACCATTGCGAGATGGGTCAAAGAGATCATGCAAGCAGCAGGTGTGAATGTGAGCATGTATGGAGCTCATTCAGTGAGAGGAGCGATGGCTTCGACAGCCATGAGAGCTTGTGTACTATTAAGTGAAATCATGCTAGCAGCAGACTAGTGAAGTGATCGTACATTTAAAGTGTTTTATTTTAAGCCAGCTGAGAGTCTAGCTGAAACGGTGCTGGGGAAGCTTTGAACAAGCATAATACTCGCCTCCAGTCTTGTCATAGAATGAAAATTACCCCTGCTAGCTGCGCACGGAGTATTAATTCTATTAAAGACTAGAAGGCAAGCATTAAATTCCCACCTGAGTATTGTACTGTCTAAAATGGTATTGCATTATGTTAGCGAGTACACTACATAGGCACCACCCTAAAATCTCCTATTGTATTGTATCTTAAGGGAAGATCAGAAGAATAGCTGAAAGCAGAGCTGTAGCAGAGGGCTTCAGGAGACCGGCGGTTCACCCGCAGTTGAGTTCCAAAGTTCAGGAGAGTCTTCGTATTGTTGGCGAGGATCAGTTATAGAAGATGAGAAGCTGTCAGAGCAAGTAAAAGCAGAAGAGGAGTCCAAGCACAGGAAGTGGGTTGTGACTGGTTGAGAGGACATGGACTACAGAGACACATGGATTTTGTAGTTTTGAAAAAAGGGAAAAGTTTTGTTGTTCACTTTTCAAAATTTGATATGAGTTTTGTTGAACTGCTGAAGAGTAGAAATAAATGAAGATGAAGCATAATGCTCGTCTTCTAGTCTTTAATAGAATTAATACTCCTTGCGCAGCTAGCAGGGGTAATCTTCATTGTATTGCAATAATTTTGCCATCTAATAAAGCCTGATGAGGTCTGTTGAGATGTGGATTATGCCCAGTTATTTACTTACCTGATACACAAGCTGTGCTCATTGTCACTTAAAATGTTGTGGCCGACTGTTAGAAAATAGACTGCATGCTTCTTCTCTACACCTCCCTTCCAAACCCTCACCCCAAACCTCCAATACCTCCATGGCAAATAGTGGTGTTCAAAATGTTTGTCTGCCAGAGGAGGCTGATTGCATAGCTTTCCAGCAAAGGCCTGGCTCAGACCAGACCGCCATTGTGGTCTCATCCCCATTGCCGTCTGCTTCTTAACATTCACGACCTGGTACAGCTCAACTGGCGAGCAACATTTTAAGATCCTGTGAGGTAAACATTGGGCATGACTGATCTGTCTGCGTCTGCAAAAGTCTTTGATATTCTTCATACCTCAATTAAAACATATGTGAAGCCAAGAAAACATGACAACTGCTTAGCTAGCAGTCAAACAGAATTCCCATATTGACAAATACAGTTTCATTAGTTATTAATATTTAATTCTCGAGGGTGAATAAACATTTAATTTCTTAAAGCTCTTCTTAGTGAACCTCACTCTACATGACAGATGCGTTTTGAACACTGTCCTGCTAAGCTGTGTGCCACGTAAAATCATTGCCTCTGTAACCTAAATGTATCCAAAACAGAAACGACAGTTAATTCTGAAAGTGGATCCTGTCAGATATGCTTTTCATAGTTTAATTTATCCCCATTTACGGACGACCATGTAACAATTTGTCAAAAAAAGATGTTGTAAAATGATTTCAGAGAATGCAATTTAAGGATCAGAGGATAGAATAGTGGCTGGTGAAGTGTACATTAAGGTGAACCATGCACAAATGCGATCGAACAGTGTACATTTGGAATGGGAGAACATATGGTGGGCATGAAAATCTGGGCTGCGACAACAAGCACGTTCAGGAAAAAGGTTGTTATCAGACGCCAGCCTGGGGGAAGTAATGTTAAGGGATTAAGGGCAACATTCTAAAATCACAAAGAACCGCACAAATAGCTGGATTAGGAAGTACTTCTTGGAAGCAGAAAAGCGCACTGTTTGTGGTCAAGCTAACAAAGAGACAAATAGTTATAAGGAAACTGCCATATACATGAAGCATAGTGAATTAAGTAGAACGTGCAAGGGACAGCATTGTGAGTATAATTAAGCAATATAACCAGAGTGGCAGGGGCATTACCTGAGTCGGTAATGCCCCCGGAGCGAGGCTCATATTGCTTTTACTACCCCGGCCTGCAAGATTTGTGGGACAGGGCACTGAAAGCATTTATTTTCAGTCCCGAAACGTTTCGGGGCAGAAAAGAATAATAATAATAAAACGACGAGGAAAATGGCCACCAGGAAAGGGAAAACAGTCTGTGGCCATCGGGAGCAGATGCACTGGGAACGCAAGTGTTTCCAGTGCGTCCTCTCCCAAATAAAAGGGAGAAGAAGGAGAAGAAGGTAAGTGGAGTTGGGAGGGGAAAGGGAGGGAGGGAAAAAAACGTAACTGTGTCCCCTGTGGGGGACGATGGAAGCCTCCAACCGCCTGGAGGCGCGGAGCGGGAATGGCCCCGCTCTGAGTCTCCACATGGCTCGAGGCCGCCATCATCCCCCACTGGGGACAAAGGAGCAAGAAGGTAAGTGGGGTGGGGAGGGCAGGGAAGAGGGAAGAAAGGGGAGGGAAAACAAAAAAAAAACTTTACCTGAGTCCCAGCAGGGGCCAAGGCAGCCTCTCAGCCTTGGGGAGGCTTGGAGAGGGGATGGCCCCCCTTCAGGCTTCCTCATTGGCTGAGGGGCTACCACGCCCCCAGCCATGGACACGGAGGCTGGAATCCCACCTGAGAATCGAGGGATTCTTGGCTGGGTAACGACCCGGCGAGAGCCAATCAGAATTTGTGTTGCATTCTGCTTGACTCTCGCCAGGTACTAAAGAATGAAAGGAAATGCATATAGTGAGGAGACAACAAGCGAACTATTGAACAAATGTGCTTCAAATGTAGTCATAGCAAAAAGCAATGATTCGTAGCTGCAGGAGAGCACGTTGAAAGGAGATTGATGCTAGCCTATTCACCAAATCTTAGCAATTCTGTAGCACTTACCTTAGATAGATAATTTAGGATCTCAGAGGGGTGGTCAAACCTGGACGTAAGGGACAGATGGGTACGATTGGGCCACGGCATGGATGTGGCTAAAGTACTGTGAAATTAAACAAGAGTGTATGAAGTGTGTGACAGGCTGAGCATCACTAGGGTTTCACAAACTATACAGCTGTGCTCGTATACCAAATTATGATTGTTGCAAGGCTCTGGAGCAGCCCATGCCTCTTTTCAGATTCTGGTACGAGTGAATGTTAATAGAGAGATTGAGAATGAGCAAATGCTCTAAACAGGGGGCATGCTATCTGCTGACCTTACTGATGCAGATCATGAACCCCAGAGCAGGTGGGCACTCTGGGTTAAGAAACTGTATGGACCCAGGTGAGTGGCCAGGCAGCCAGCACCACACCTCTGGTGGAAGCATTGCCTGCACAGAGATGTTCAGGAGAGAGAGATATCATGTTCAAGAAGTGGGGTAAGGACAGCAGGGATGAGTTTGAAGATGCCCCCACTTTACCCCAGGTCGAAGGCACTAGAGAAAAATCCCTGCCAAACCTTGCCTGCTGTGAGATATGGTTGCAGCAGTTTGATCTGTAATGTAAGCGAACATACGAGATAGCAGAGATGGAGAGCTGAGGCCTGGGAAGACAGAGTTCATCGATTGGGTGTGTTGCCTCACCTTCTTAGAATGGCTTCCCTGAACATTGGCTCAGAATACTGGAAGGGCAAGAAGACCCCGGTGATATGGGGGAGACCTTCCTGCCATCTCAGAGTAGATTAGTCCTGTATTCTGCAGGGATGGAGAAGACCAGTTGGAAGCCAATTTGGCAATCAGCCCTGGCTGTAGGGATGAAATGAGATGGAGTTGAAAAAACTATGCTTGTTTTACATTACTACAAAGACCCCAATACGAATGGTCTGGCTTCAGGAGGGAAGGCCCCTGGGGGAGGCACCCGTATGATAAAGCACCAGATGCAGCAGGGTAGAAGGCTTGGGTCCACAGAGTGAGATGAGGGCCAGAGGGCTAGTGTAAGGCTTGCCAGTCTAAAACCTCTACTAACTCATCCTCAGGTCGAAGGCTCTAGAAAAAGAACCCCACTAAATGATGTCTGCACTAGAACTGATGCATTGTTATCCTATTATAAAAAATGTTAGCCTCTTACTACTTCACTAATCATGGAAGTCAAAAGAAAAATATGGAGGAGACCATCACTAAGTGGAGAACTGAGAAGGAGGGACCTTCTCAGTGATATCACTTATAGTGATGCAGATATATAACCAGATATTTAAGGGCGGCTACTAATTGAAATCGTTCATAAAGACATGTTGAAGTATAAGATGATGGAGGCTACAAACGATTGTGCACAGAATTTGGATGATTTTGACCACACAACGATGCAGAACCCTAACAATTTAAAGAACAATAGTTTGAGTACTGTGAGGCAGTCATAGAGGAAATGAAGAAAATGAAGTAGGAACTTGAAAACCACCAGACAGATTTTACAGAATCAAGATGGAGACGCCCAGTAAGTCCTAAGTAGTTGATGAAGTGGGAAAACCTAGTATAATTTACCAAAACGTGGATCTAATAATGAAACAACACCCATATGAAGAAGACTTGGCACCAATGGCCTCTCTGTATCCAATGCCCCACAAAGAAGGACACAATGCAAATGACCCCACTAAAACTGACTTTGAGGTATGTGGGTCTTGTAGACACACAGGTAGGAGGTGTCATACATCTGAGTTGGGAACCGTGAGATACACAGACCCAAGTCAAAGACTCAATGGGGTTCATTTGTTCAGTAAAACAATTTTAAATGCATTAACTCAAACAAAGCAACAGGGTGGCTTCTCTGTGCTTTGGAAACAAATAAACCAAAAGACAGTTGTTTGTTTCAACAGCCCCAACAATATGGCCCCCTTCACAACAATCCTTTGATGGATTTCCATCACTTACAGTCAGAAGTGCTTGAAATGGTTTTACCAGAAGGGTCTACATATATGTCCGGCATTTGGAATCTTCTCATTTTTTACCTGCTCTATAGGTTCTTCCTCTTGGGGTCTCACTGTGCCACAGTCCAAGTCTGAGTGACTAACTGGCTACAGGCCACCAAGCCAAGCTCCCAGGGTCTCTCACTTGCCTTTGAATAGTTAGCTAGACACTAGGGGAGGGGGGACTACTGCTCTAGCAGTTCTCCTCTCATATCAGTAATGATCCTATTCCTTGAGGACAGTTCACTATCTCCTTGCCTTCACTCTGCAGTCTTTCTTTCCTTTGAAATCCTATCAGATTCTAGCTGTCTTTCATCTCACCAGCAAAACACCTCTTCTCCCAACCTCTGTTCTCTCAAAACTCCAAAAGCCATCTGACCAATACTGCTACTTTTATATGGGTCTGACACCTCCTGCAGGACCTCCCCTCTTAAATATCTAATAGACGTATATAATAGTATACAAAATTATAATGGTGGATTTGAAGTTTGAAAAGAAGACACCTTCTTCTCCCACTATAGTTGAATGGCTTGCGCCAATGTGTGGGGCAGTCACCAGCTTGCCAGTGGTACTTATGAATGTGTCCGGTGGACTTCATGAATGGAGCTATGCTCTCTGCAGGGTTTAACTGTTCATCGGTCCCTGCGCTTTTAGGAACCGATGTATCTTTGTGCGGGAATCATGAACTTCAACGGGTTAAGTGTGTGATTGACTATCTCTTTCCTACAGGGTCTGTCTTCCAGCAGAAGTATCTGTTTTGGAGTTTGGACATCTCTTTCAAGGTTTGTAAAAGCAGGAACACTGGCTTTTGAGACAACGTGAAAAATTCTTGCTGCAATGTTGGGGAAGGATGGACAATACTATTGGGATTGTATTAAATACATAATAGGCATTCTCTGTCATGTTATGCTCCAGTAAACAAGCAAGGACTTATACAAGGTCAGCCTTTAGGTTTCTGGAATGAAATAAACATTTACTTGAAAAAGCAGATGTTCCTATTTGTCCAAATCATGGACATAATATTATAGCTATTCAGTAAAAATATACATCTGTAATTTAAATCACAAATGATATTCTTATTTCCTTATTTTCCTTTTTATGACAACTGAAGAAAGATTATTTTGTTCAGTTTTTGTTTAAATATTATAAAGACCTGCATTTGACATGTTCCAGTTAGTGAACAAGGTCAAGACTAGTTTGTGTTTCAGCTGGTCTGAAAGGTAATATATTTTAAGAAAAATGCTAGGATGCTAACCTTTATTCTACAAGCTAAATAAAGTGTGTGTTATTCAAGAAATATCCGGACAGCTTTTGAAAAGAAGGAGCACATATATATGGTATTTAACAATGGAAAGGTGGTGGCAATAAAAATAGTCAATCAGAATGAAATGGCTACTGGTAAATGGTTGGATAGGGTCTTCACAATGACCATTGTTTTGATATCCATTAGTTAGACTTTTATGGAAAGAGAAACACATATATCAAGTGATCTGTTATTTCATGCTGATAGCACACACATTATCCACTAACAAAGAAACGTAATGGCTTCTTCTAGAGCATTAGGCTGATGATTTGTGATCTTCAAGAGACCACATCACGTTTTGAGAAAACGCTGTGAGGCTTGCTGCTGTTTTGAATGCACAGAACAATATGAATTAACATGTACACTTGATCTCAAAATTGTTCAGACCAATCTCTTCCTGTGTCCTAGGAAATTAAAAATCATATTGTATATTTCCTGTAAAATTTACTTTCACAAGAGCCAATTTTCAGTAATGCTGGTTCTCTGTAACTTACTGGGTCCAAAATCACTGCAATGGGATCAGCCAAACCCTATAGATGATGTAATGCTCTTTGGAAGGATATATGTACACAAACAATGTAATCAAATACACTATATATGTAAGTACAAAGAACTATTAATGGTATCATATAAGGGGTTTTCATAAAGGTAGGAGAGAAAAGTAGTTAATAACTTCTTCTGAATAACCAACTCCCAGCACCACTAAATATGATTCAGGATGTGGTCTTCATTAATATTGATTAAAGATATTGGACAAATCAGGTGGGTGACCCAATGGAATATAATTATCTCAGCCATTATCTGATATGGAAAGTGTGAGCTGATTTTTCATAGTTTGGAATTTCAGAACAACTCCTCTTGAAAGCAGACAATCCTTACCAAATGATGATGAATAGTCATATCAGTTTGAAGAGGTGGAGCTGTGACAAGCCGGGGAGTGGAGAATTCGGGTTGAATGCCTGAAAGGAAACAAAACATATTATACCCTGCTAATAACTGACTCCAAGGCCTGAGAAGAAAAGTATTTGATTGCCGGGTCCTGATATCCAATGGTTTGCTTTACTCCATCCAGGACAGTAGGGCAATCAGCGGCAAAAAGGTTCAACATTTGAGGCTAGCTCCTGTCCACATTTCTACTTAGCCAATATATACATGAAATAGTGCCCCCTTTCATGTATTTAAAAACTGATTTTATTGGGGTTGTTATTTGCCACTACAACTAACATTAATAAACTAAACGTCTATGTTTTTGTACACACATGGGTCTCTCTCAATCTGTAGCGTTAAGGTGGGCTGATGATGTCACCCACTGGTGAAGGAATTAAAAGACCATATGCACTGTAACAAGGTTAGTCAAATTAATGTCCTAAATTAGATTCAGTTTATCCAGTGTTTAGAAAATTGGGGGACAACTTTGTTGTAACATAAATGCCCTAAGAGCCACTGCTTTGTATCACATCACCTTGTGCTTGCTCTTACTCAGAAACAATTATTAAATGGACTGCATCCTTCCAGCTAGTAAACATGTGATTTTAAAAGCAATTACTCAATGAATCCTGTTGAATTGAATGCCAATATAATCCCCATATTTAAATTGTTCGTAGTTTCTAACCCAAACAAGAGAAATAATCTACAGTTAATTATAAGTATAACCACAACCAAAAACTATCGGTGTGCCTAAGTTTTATATTTTCACGTTTTCCAAATATTCTTATTTTTGAATTATTTTATTATCCTTTTATAAAAACAATAAAAAGAAACATGTTAAATCTTCACACAAATTTCACGTACTAATCTAAAGTGGAGCGTACACATTGAAAACATTGTTGTACTAAAGATCACTAATCCAGTTTGGACAGAAATACCAGTTGTTTTTCACATCTCATTTTGACACCATCTGATTAACTTAGCAACAATATCTAAAGATAGTCAAAATTCCAGGGAACGCCAACAACACCAATACATATCTCGGCAATTGATAGTGCAGAAACATTAGAAATTAATCAACGCAAAACGATTCTGAGGATATCTTCATGCATCCACTATCTAAGTATATATTCTTGTAAAACTGTCCAATAATGGTCACAACTTTTCTGAACTGTTCTGATGACATCTATTTCTTAAACTATTTATTTCATATGCACACAGATGAAATATCAATTTTCTCCATATTTCTACATTAGGAGTTGTATTTATTTTATTTCCATAAAAGGAGCATGTTCTTACGAGGTGCAAATGAAATAGAATGCACTAACTTTGTATTTGGTTCACCTTCAACACATTAGTCTACGTCTTTTCCAAATAAGGTTTGGGTAGGTTTCAGTTCTTGTGAGCAGCACTGTATCCCCTCTAATTTGAATAGCCTTCAAATAATTTTTTGATAGGTAACAAGTCCAAAACAGATGAGCCATTGAACCTACACTGACATAGTCATTCCAAAGGTCAGGTGTTGTGCAATAAACATAGGAAACAATTTAGAGAGAGAGTGAATTGTATATGATCTATAATTTGTTATTGTTTTTAAAGTTATAAGATAATTGCAGCACTGCTAAAAAATATAGAAGTATTTTGAATATATATGGGGCTCCCCAAATCATCTGTCCAGAGGCCAGCCGAAGTAGAGTTTCTTTGTACATTTAGTAGTATAAGGATAGTGTAAAAAATATTTATTTCTGGGACGGATTTTAGGTTATGAAGCATTGCTGCTTTGCTGATTTGCATGCTGACATCAATCTCTCAGTTGAGTCATCCATTATTATTTGATTAATATCATGGAGAAGATCTATATAAGTTAGCCATTATTCTCTACTGGTCTTAATATTCAAGGAAATGTCTAGTAACATATTCTGGGTATGAGTCTGAAATAGTAATGTTCCACCACTCCTTCTCTGAAATAAAATGTGTGCATATTTTATCCTAGAAAGTGACTCCTGCACCATGATGGGAGTGAAGTCACGCCAAAAGATAATCTTCTCACACCCAAATGGCAGCTTTTTTGTGTCCTCCATATAATGGAATGATGTTTTAGTCAACATGTCCTGCAATGTATATGGGTGAAAATTATATAAATCAATCATTTTTGCAACTCAAGGTAACATTGATTGTAAGTCATCACTGATTGGAAAAGCTTTTCATCTAAAACATGATAATGAAGCTGGAAGTGCTATGCCCCAGCCTGTAAGATATGAATATTAAGCAATGCTGCCATCAAATTAATCTCCTCATGTCCTTCTTTAAATCTTAAATCATTTTAGTAGGACAAACTGTAAGTATTTGTGCAAAATACATAGAGTGTTGTAGAGAATTTCTCTTCAATGCATGAATCCATTGGATCCATGCAGTCAGGATGAGTGGAAGCATATGGTTACATGTGTTTAAACAAATACAAAAATAACAAATTAAATAATGACGAAAACAAAAACATATCAAATCTATATATTTTTTTAAATTGGGGTCCCCGTCCCCCATACCATGTGTTTCCTCACCCTTAAAAACCCCACCCCAAACCCTCCACCTTTTTAACCCTTTAACCCGCTACCCCATATATTTATTTTTCAGTATGTTTTAGTTACTGTTGCCTTCATTTCTTTTCTGTTATAATCACTGCATACCAAGCACATTCCATGTTAGAATAATACTTTTGTTTTGCAGAAAATTAAAAAGGTTGAAATTTATGTTACCCGCAGGCCGATTCATGGAATTAATGTGCGCTGAAAATTTCCACGCAAGCGTGCAAAAGCGTACGAATCGTAGCGCAAGTGTGAAAATCGCAGCGAAAACCCACACACAGCGATTCATGGAAGTCTGTGCGCGTGTAAATCCATGGATGTGCGCCAAAATCCTGCGTGACGCACGCTGGCGCACACGTCTTCAAACAGCGTGTGCTACGCGCACAGCGAAAGGGCACATATCGCAGCGCACACAACAAAAGTAGGCATAACACGGGGAAAATGTGGGCGTCACGGGGGAAGTACAGGAGGCAAATGCGCGGATCGCCCACACGCGCGCCTACAGCACGTATTCATGGAATCGAACGGGGCTAATGTGTGCGCCAAAAAAGACATGCTAATCCGGAAACACGTACGCCAGCAGGAAGCAGGCATACGTGGACCCGCACAGCATAAAAGTGCACGCAAACAACAAACAAGCTCAGACGCTAAAATTAATATACAGTTCCTTGCAGCAGTGGTCGTGGGACACCGCAGGAGGAGGATAGTCAGGCCCAGAATTTTTACACCCAGAACCAGCCTTTTTGGGATGCCTGATGACCAGGTGTATGGGAGGTACAGGTTTCCACCTCACATAATACTCGACCTGGTGAGTGAGTGGGAGGATGACCTCACATCACCCACCCTCTACTCCCAAGCACTGAGCCCCCTTGAAAAGGTGCTTAATGTACTGCACTTCTTGGCCACTGGATCATTTCAGCAGACAAGTGCTATAGTGGGGGGGTGTCACAGGATACGCAGTCACGCTGCCTACACCAGGTGTTGGCCATCATGACTGCATGCCCATCAGTCCGCAGGCACATATACCTACCCAGAACACCTGCAGAAAGGCAGGCTGCCGTCCAGTATTTCTACGGGGTGGCACAATTCCCCAAAGTGCTAGGTGCCATTGATTGCACCCATGTGGCTCTACGTCCCCCCAGGGCAACAGAGCACATCTATAGAAACCGCAAGCACTGGCATTCCATCAGCATGCAGGTAGTATGTGATGCCAAGGGAATCATCACCTCAGTATATGCCAACTATCCAGGGTCCACCCATGACAGTTTCATTTACAGAATGTCAACCCTAAACCGGGACCTAGAAGCTGGGCGGCATGGCGATACATGGCTGCTTGGTGAGTATAAATGCCACTGCACATGCATGCATGTCAGATACTGAGTAATGTCACAAACCCACTAATGATACCCATCACCACCTCCCTAGGGGACAGTGTCTACCCTCTGAGCACCCACATGATGATGCCAATTCGGAACCCCACCACACCACCCGAGGTAAGATACAACACAGCCCATATTGTAACCCGGGGCATAGTGGAGCACACATTCAGAGTGCTCAAGTCATGCTTTCGCTCCCTTCACCGCTCTGGTGGGCAGCTGCTATACGCTCCCCCAGTAGTGTGCAGGATCATAGTGGCAGCATGTGTCCTGCACAACGTTGCAACACGCCGGGGCCTGCCGGTGGACATGATGGTGCCCCCACATCCCCAAGCACATGCACGCCCGCTGTGCATGGGAGGGGAAAGGGCACGTGGTGAGGCAGCCCGTATGCAGCTGGTGGCTAATTACTTAAACTAAAATCACACCCCTGTGGAGTGCACACAGCCCTGGCACATACCAGCTGACAATCAATGATGATGACATAAGGGACAGTCAACTGTCACAACCATACCAGCCTGAGATTGGTCACCTTGAAGTGTTACATTGTGTGCATCCCTACCTACCGAAACACCACCAATGCTGTGTCATTATAAGACATACATCTATGCTGCTAAATTGATTACCCCCTTGCAAAATACAACATGAAAACAGCGCCATGTCACCCAACCCCTCCCCAGCTCCGCCACCCAACACACCATGGCATGTCATGCAATGTGAAAGAAAACAAAGCAATACACAAGACCTGACACAAGTGTCACACAGTGCACTGTCCCAAGTGGAAACTGCCCACAGACAATATGCTCCCAGTAATCAATAACAAACAGCACACATGAACAAATACTTACCACCAACAAAATACAGCAACACACCATGAAACATTGCAAAAACATGACAGTACTAAGTCAAAGTAGTGGTAGTTTTACAACCTGAATAACCCAGCACATCGACCCTTCCAACTGTAGAGTGTTGCTGCCACGCAAATGTGTCAGTGTACTGCATACAACATGAACTCCATCTGCTAAGGAGACGGCCTTGTGAAGACATGAGGAAGGAACCTGCAATTTAGGAGGAAGATATGGATGCACAAGCACATATCAATACACCATGCAGTGTACAATACAACAACAATACCCACTAGGGATGTCTACACAGTATTGACTACAGACTGCCCACACAGCTCATGGGAGCCCAATGTCACTGTGTAAGTCACTGTCACTTGGTCACACCCTTTGCAAGCCCATATAAATGGAAAGCAGGAGGGGTGTGTCTGTCACGAACCCAAGCATCTAACCCAAACTCAGGACAAGCCTGCATGTGCCCAGCCGGAATAGAGTAGATGCCCACGGGAGCCACACAAGGCAACACACTGTAAAAATAAAATAAAAAAAATGGCCATGTGGAGGCCAGGTGGGGGAGGCACCCAGGAGGTTCGAGGACAGGGTGCATACCAACACCCACCTGCGTGGATGTTGCGAAAAAATATACCTCCATGGGCTCATGGCCTGCACGGCTATGCCATTGTGGGAGAACTGCTGTCGCTCTCTTCACCCTCTGCTGCTGCATCAGGAGGTGGTGGCATTATGGGAGGCAGCCCACGCAAAGCCCTGGTATGGTCCTCCATGGCAGCAAGCATGCGGGTCTGGAAGGTCTGATTCTGGAGGATTAAAGTGCGGAGATCCCCATGCAGCACCTCACGGGTTGCCTGCACTTATGCATGCATGGCCTCGCGTGATGCCCGGATCTCCATACGTGTTGCCTGCAGCTCAGCTGAGAGCGAACATGTGAGGTGCTCCAGCTGCTGTTCTGCCCTAACATTTCGAGAAGCCTCAAGTTCAAGCAGACTCTGCCTGAGGTTATGGAGTTCTACCCTCAGGGCTTCCCTGTGGCCCTGTGACTCTATTGATATGGATTCGCGCAGAGTCTCCGGTGCCTCCCGTTGGTCCCTGTTGGACGCCAACATGTCTTCTCTGTGTGATTGGCAAATGGAGTCTGTTGCCTGCTGTTGTTGCTCCATCTGCCTTTCAGAGGGGATAATGGAAGTGGCCACCCTCTCCATTGCCTGAGTCATCATTTCTACTGATGCTGCCTGTTGGGTTGCCATACCGTACATGGAGTTTTCCCATACAGTATTGCCTGGTGGCGCATGGCCACCGCATCGGCGGGCACCACACCTGCTCTGGGCAAGGCGATCTGCACCTTGCTGTGCTGGCACTGCCTGAGGCTGCAGGACTGCATTCCCCCTCTGATCTGCTGGCCCAGGGACAGGATCAGATATTGTGGAGTGGGACCCTGCATCCGTAACGGCCAAAGGCGGTCCTACCAACACTGACATCCCCATACAGGGTACTACCCCTGGTGCAGGTGGGTTGGACAGAACAGAATCCCTGCCAGAAGCACTGACCTGTGACAGCACATACGTATCATCATCTGACTCAGCACCTGAATAGAGGACTGGGGAGCTACACCCAGAGACACCCCTCGACAGTATGGTCTGCAGTACCAAAGTGTTTTCACCCACCACCACACCACGTCCCCCACTGGTGCTTGGTCGTGGCCGAGAATCCTCCTGGGTCTGCACCATCTCCTGAACCTTACCAGCATCAAGTGCTTTGTCACCTGCAAAAACATGAAATACAACAAATGGAAACATGCATTAGCACCATAGCACACCCATAGGCCAGACAAGACAGAGATCCTGTACATGGTTTACACATGTCCCACATGACTATAACCCTGGCATGCATGCACTGTCAATGAGTTTGAAGGGGAGTCAAAAAGGCAGACAATGAGGACACCAAGATGGAAAAGCAACACATTCGCAGCATGTTGTGTAGCACTGGCATCACACATCAGCCTGATGTCCAATACACATACATGACACATGCCAGCACACAGATGTCATGTAGCATAGCCATGGTAAATTAGACAACTACAGCGATATGTCAGTGAATGAGTACTGTCACACATCCATGTCACATGGACATGATGAGAAGATTAATGCAGAATAGTGTTGCAAAATATGCATGTGCCACACACTGCAACACATCCAGTGTACAATAAGACAGTGATTGTAGGCAGATGTACACATCAATGGTTGGTCACTTCAACATGACAGGAAACAACTATCATGTTCCACATGCAAACAGGCCCTAAAAATAAATTCCAGCAGGCCAATCATTCACATAACCAGGTAACTAAAGTGGCACATTGTGGGGTATAAACAATGACAGAAGCATGTCACATATGTGGCATTAGGGATGAAAAAAGCATATGAAAAATGGGATGATCTAAACAATCAGCCTGAATGAACACAGAAAAAATCAGAACAATGTTGTTGCAAGATGATAGTTCAAGGGCAACTGCAGTAATGTGGGGCTAATTGGCTACTGTGAGCAGAAGGGATACTGTCATACCCAAATCAAAGGCACGTGAATGTATTGGAGGAAGCACATGGGTGACCCATAGCACTCATGAGTACACACCCTCACCTGGCACTCAATCAGAACCCGTCACCCAAACAACATACACATGGATTACATACGCATTCATGGGCACTCACCGGACAATGCGTCGTAATCAGGTAGGTTTCCCACACCTTGGATCTGTTCCTCTGTGACGAAGGTCCCAGCAACAGACTCATGTTCAGTGAGTTTGTTGTCCTCTGGTGGAGACCCACCGCCAGTCACCAGAGTAGCGGCATAATTTGAGGCCAGCTTGTTCTTTGCTCTGCGTTTCAGGTCATTCCACCGCTTGTTGAAATCATCAGCTGTGCGCCTCACAAAGCCAAGGGCACTTATGCGGTCCGCAATGGTCTGCCAGTGTGCCCTATGTTGACCAGGTGTGGTCGTGCACCCTGCAGTCACCACCATTTTGCGGCTATGTGCCGACACATAGGTCACAAGTTTGGTGTCATTAAAGCTAGGCTTCCTTGACGTGCCGGAGTGTGTAGCTGTGTGTCTGGGGTCTCAGCCTGTAGTCAAAGGTGGAGTGGAGCCTGAGTGGCTTACGCCGCTCTGGTCAGTAGGGGCAGAAGCGCCGGTGGACTGGGTAGTAGGAGTGTGCGAAGGCACAATGACCATAGGTCTTGGTGCAGGCATTGGCTGAAGTGTGATGATGGCAGGGGCAACGTCGGTTTGATGGACCTGGACCGACACTGTCCCCGCTGGGAGACTCAGAGCTGGGGTGGATAGAGCTGCAGCTGCCCCTGCAGCCTCCCCACCCTGCCTACTTGGGGCAGCAGATGACATCGCTGCCCCAGATCCACGTGGCCTGGTGACACCAACTTGCACCACCACGCGTGGCTTAGACTTGCTAACCCGGAAGTCAGCCTGGGAGTCATCCTGTGCCGGGTCAGGTGCCACAATGGGCTGGTCCAACAAGGGCTGAGCTGGGATGGTGTCAGCTACATTTCCCACAACCATGTGGGGGCGGACATGGGTGTCCCTGATTGGTCCTCCACACCGCTTGGTCGCCTCCTAACCATGGCACTGATGTAGTTGTGCGTATGGGAGTAGCAGTAAACAATTGTCCTGTTGAATTGGGGGTGAAAGGGATAGGGTACTAGATGGAATTCCAACCTTAGTGCTCTAGCAAGGCTGTCTGTGACCCCTGGGGAAAGATGATGCAATGTACAGGCACCACGAAAACAAAAAATAACATGCATGCAACCCCTCGTAGACCATGTGCGTGGAAAAATGAAGCCACACTACGCTGTGGCACCCAGGAACACAAAAATAAGCGTACGTGTGTTACACACAGCTTACAATGATTTCTGAAGGGGTACGCGACACACGGGACAAGCATAGTTGGTAAAAATGTGTGCGACTCACCATCTGCCTGGAAAAAGAACGTGAAAAAGACACGCGTGTGCGCGTTGGCAACACCCCCGCCAAAAGAAGATTTGTACGCTGTCTGTGGAGACAGGACAAAAGAAGAAGTGAATGCTGTTTGAGGAAAAAGGCCCAACAAAAAAAATGAACGCTGTCAGAGGTAACAGGGAGTATGAACTTGAAACGCTGTGAAGTAATCGCGTGTGAACCGACAAGAAGTACAGAATTCACCCACTCGCTCTCCACGAAAAGCACATACAAGGAAATGGGGTTCTACACGTACCATTTAAAGCAGCCCACACGTACAACGTAACTTACAAGTGTACGCGCTAAGGCCCTTTCCTCCAATTACACGAGCTGACACTCGGACGTGCTGTTTTTGGACGTGTACGATGAACATGCACCCGTGTTGAGGGAAACGCCTGCGCGTGTCACGTCACCTACGCGTAGGCCCTTTCTTCGGATTACACGCATTCACACCCAGACGTGCTGTTTTTTCACTCGCCATGAGCCACTGTACCCTCGTCACGAGGGAAAAGCCCGCGCGTGTAACGTTACAGATGCGCTTACGCGCTAAGGGCCTTTCCTCGAATTACACGCAGACGTGCAAGATTTTCACGTGCCAATTCACTCCGTATAAAGTTGGCCACGCAACAACACACGGAAGACGACGCCCCTGCCCAGAAGGCCGAATTACTGCCCCCCAGAGCGCCGAGCACGCTCCCACCTGCCATCTGCTGCTGCCTGCCTGCCTGCTTCCCACGTGCCCTGCTATTTGGTGCCTGCACGTCAGCCAGGGTTCCAGTTGCTGTGTCCACCCCTGCTGGAACAGAAGACTCCCTACTGGGATACCATCGCTCCACAGCCAGGCCCCAGGACCCAGTTGCCCACCCACGCCAGCCAGAGAGGCAGAGGGCCACCAGCTTCAGTGTGAAGGAAGTTGGTGTCCTGGTGGAGCATGTCCTGGGGCATTATGATGCCCTCTTCGGAACATCACGCGCCAACAAGAAGGACGTGAGAGGATCTGGGATGAAGTAGTGGTTGCCATCAACGCGGAGGGGGTGGCAACCTGCGACATTAAGCATGTCAAGAAGAACTTGGAGGACTTCAGGTCCAGGACCCTCCACAAGACCCGGCACCTCGCGGAGGGGGGCCGAGTCAGCATGAGTGACATCCAGATGAGGGTCCTGGAAAACGTATGCCCAGCGCTCCACACCCAGATCCTTCGGAGGAAGAACCGTCTGAAATTGAGCGGTAAGTGGCCAAGCATTGGTGTGTGAGACAGGACATGTTGCAGTGTGCTGGTAGTCTGATACTTGCCTGTATGTGTGAGATGGGCCATGTATGGATGTGTGTGTGCAGTGACATCTGGTCATGCATGTGAGACCAGTAATGTGCGAACCACATGGTTGGTGCATGAGTTCCAATGCAACATGGTGAGCTGTATGGCAAATGCACACATGAAAGCATGCCAGTGTCTGTTCTTGCACATGGTGGGGGTGTGAGGAATGGGTGCTGCTGTCATGTACATGTATTGTGCACATGTGTGTGTCTGAGAAGTGTGTCTGTGACTTCGATACGCCATGGATTCATGACACATGTCCGTGATGATGTGTATATTCAGTCATGCAGTGCGGTCACCGTTGTATGCACTGTGTCTATCTACTGTGTCTGTGGTGTACAAGGCATGATGCATGACCCTCTGGTGATGTGTGTGCATGGGATCAGTGTGAGCCATGATGCATGTGAGTTTGAAGGCAACATTTTGATTAATAGAGGCCCTTGTACATGGATGCTGATGTTGATTGCAGGCGCCATGCCTGTTTATGCATGTGTGTTGCGTGCAATCACCCATGTGTTGTGGAGGGACAGGATGGAAGTGACGTTAGACACTGCCACTCATGTGTTATTGCTTCCTGTCTAGGGGAATATTGTACTGTACCCTGATGCTTGTTTTCTATGTCTCCCTCTACGCAGCGTCAAGTGAAGAAGAGGGCGGAGACGGCGCTGTGGAGCCAAGTGGCGGGGATGCCTCCACTGGGCGGCGACGCAAGGCCCAGCCACCCTCCCAGGACTTGCCATCATCGGGGAGCGAGGGGGCTGGTGCCGCGTCTGCCACTACGGCTGTGGCGGAAGGGCCGGGTGAGCCCCCACAGGGGCTTGCAATGGCGGAAGACGGTACAGAGACATCCAAGTTGGTGGTCTCCACAGAGGAGGAGGAGCCCGCTACTGAACCGCACATGGGGCCTGGTGGGGGTAGTACCACTGGTGCAAGTGTGCAGTCCAGGGCCAGGGTCAGGAGGCAGCACAGGTCACCGCGGAGGGGCCTGTTCATGTCCCTGTCCTTGACCCTGTGACTGCACCACCATGCACCAGCAGGGATGCCCTGTCCCAGGCCCATCGCAGGTAGGGGAGAGTGCCATGTCATCTGCCTCTCCACTACCTGCGGACGACGGGTCCAATGAACGTATGGGCTCTGTCCTGATTGGTGTCGCGTTGCACAGGCGTGACATTCGTGATGACGTGCATTCTTCCTGGGCGGAGAACGCACGCCATCACGAACAGCAGCGTCGCAAAGTGGCACTGTTGGTAGGGGCCCTGGTTGGTGGGTTCCTACATGTGACGCGCACTCTGGCGGACCTCTCCTCCTCTGTGGAGACTATGCGCCAGTCGTTCTCCCTGCCGTCTTCCGGCCCAGGTTCCACCAGGGCCCCCTGTGGACCTGGCTTGCCCAACACAGCCAGCCTGGTGGAGATCCCATCCCTGTCACAGTCAGGAGTCGGCGGTCCAGCAGGGGTGGACACCACAACTGGAGACCAGCTGATGGAGGATGTGCAGGCATCATCGGACAGGGCACATGGACGGAAGCAGCAGCAGCAGCAGGATCAGGCTCTAGATGCGAGCAATGATGGCTTGGGGCCATCGACATCAGGGGGGCAGGCATCGGCCAGAGGGCAGGAGAACCCTGGAATGGATGTGTCTTCCGTGTGGCTGCGGTTGGGCCAGCGTATAGGTGCGGAGCGGCGGCGGGCGGAAGATGCGCGGCTTACCATGGTCAGGGCGGAGTTCTCCATGTGTCGGGCATTGAGACGGGCAGAGTGCCTCGAGGCAACTCGCAGGGAGTTGGAACAGGCCATGAGTGCCTCCCTGCAAGACCTCGGGGCCAGGACAGAGGCCCGCCTCCAGCAAATAGACATGGAGTTCGATGATGCCCTGGCCGAAAACATCACCGAGTGAGCCACAGGACTTGCCCGACGCCATTGTAAATAGTTTATAGTGTTAGGTTTCCTTTTATTTTTTTTTATTTTGGGGCTTTTGGACTATGCCCCACACTTTTGTAAATCGTTTTTTTGTTAGGTAGGTTATTAAATAGGTTTCATTTGTTTCGCTGGGCTCATGGACCCTTGAAAATTGTATTGTACATAGTTGGACGTTGGATTTGTTTGGACATTTTAATTTCATTTCACCATGGATCAATGGATTTACCTTTTTGTGTTTCATTTGGATTTGGTTTGGTGGACAGAGAGTTTTGGCCGTTTTTCTTTTTGGAATACTTGGGTTTTTTTGAGGAATTTCTATTTTTTTTATTTGGACATGCATTTCATTTCATGTTTGCCATTATTTTATGCTTTAAGTACCTTCAATTGGTTTTCATGTTAATACATTTTGATCTTTTACTTCAATGTGTGGGATTCACTCATTGGGTTCATGCATGTTGACATGTGGGTTTACTCAATCAATGGCAACCTGTGTGTGTGTGTGTGCGTGTGACGGACATGTGTTGATGTACATAGTTGACTTTTGGTTTGTGTCATGAGGTGGGCATGTCACTGCTGAGTGGGTGAGTGGGTGAGGGGACATGAGTGGGACATGCGTGGGGGCCTGCTGGCAGGTGCCCCTCACTGCTGGGAGGTGGGGGTGCTGGGGGAAATGAGTGGGGGCCTGCTGGCAGGTGCCCTTCACTGCTGGGGGGTGGGGGTGCAGGGGGACATGAGTGGGGGCCGGCTGGCAGGTGCCCCTCACTGCTGGGGGTGGGGGTGCATGGGGACATGAGTGGGGGCCTGCTGGCAGGTGCCCCTCACTGCTGGGGGGCGGGGGTGCTGGGGGACATGAGTGGGGGCCTGCTGGCAGGTGCCCCTCACTGCTGGGGGGTGGGGGTGCTGGGGGACATGAGTGGGGGCCTGCTGGCAGGTGCCCCTCACTGCTGGGGGGTGGAGGTGCTGGGGGACATGAGTGGGGGCCTGCTGGCAGGTGCCCCTCACTGCTGGGGTGTGGGGGTGCAGGGGGAAATGAGCAGGTGCCTGCTGGCAGCTGCCCCTCACTGCTGGGGGTGGGGGTGCTGGAGGACATGAGTGGGGGCCTGCTGGCAGGTGCACCTCACTGCTGGGTGGTGGGGGTGCAGGGGGATATTAGTGGGGGCCTGCTGACAGGTGCCCCTCACTGCTGGGGGGTGGGGGTGCAGGGGGACATGAGTGGGGGCCTGCTGGCAGGTGCCCCTCACTGCTGGGGGTTGGGGGTGCAGGGCGACATGAGTGGGGGCCTGCTGGCAGGTGCTCCTCACTGCTCGGGGTGGGGGTGCAGGGGGACATGAGTGGGGGCCTGCTGGCAGGTGCCCCTCACTGCTGGGGGTGGGGGTGCTGGGGGACATGAGTGGGGGCCTGCTGGCAGGTGCCCCTCACTGGTGGGGGTGCTGGGGAACATGAGTGGGACATGAGTGGGGGCCTGCTGGCAGGTGCCCCTCACTGCTGGGGGGTGGGGGTGCAGGGGGACATGAGTGGGAGATGAGTGGGGGCCTGTTGGCAGGTGCCCCTCACTGTTGGGGGGGTTGGGGTGCAGGGGGACATGAGTGGGGGCCTGCTGGAAGGTGCCCCTCACTGCAGGTGGTGGGGGTGCTGGGGGACATGAGTGGGGGCCTGCTGGCAGGTGCCCCTCACTGCTGGGGGGTGGGGGTGCTGGGGGACATGTGTGAGGGCCTGCTGGCAGGTGCCCCTCACTGCTGGGGGGTGGGGATGCAGGGGGACATGATTGGGGGCCTGCTGGCAGGTGCCCCTCACTGCTGGGGGGTGGGGGTGCAGGGGGACATGAGTGGGGGTCTGCTGGCAGGTGCCCCTCACTGCTGGGGGGTCGGGGTGCAGGGGGACATGAGTGGGACATGAGTGGGGTCCTGCTGGCAGGTGCCCCTCACTGCTGGGGGGTGGGGGTGCTGGGGGACATGAGTGGGGGCCTGGTGGCAGATGCCCCTCACTGCTGGGGGGTGGGGGTGCAGGGGGACATGAGTGGGACATGAGTGGGGGCCTGCTGGCAGGTGCCCCTCACTGCTGGGGGGTGGAGGTGCAGGGGGACATGAGTGGGGGCCTGCTGGCAGGTGCCCATCACTGCTGGGGGGTAGCGTTGCAGGGGGACATGAGTGGGGGCCTGCTGGCAGGTGCCCCTCACTGCTGGGGGGGTGGGGGTGCAGGGGGACATGAGTGGGACATGAGTGGGGCCTGCTGGCAGGTTCCCCTCACTGCTGGGGGGTGGGGTTCCAGGGGGACATGAGTGGGACATTAGTGGGGGCCTGCTGGCAGGTGACTCTCACTGCTGGGGTGTGGGGATGCAGGGGGACATGAGTGGGGGCATGCTGGCAGGTGCCCCTCACTGCTGGGGGGTGGGGGTACAGGGGGACATGAGTTGGTGATCATATTGCAAGGTGACATGTGGCTTGGCTGGGGGACATGCCCATGGTGGATGGGCTGCCTGCGGGACAATACCAGGGGTGAAGGGTAGTCCCCTGTGGTGTGGGCTGCCTGCAGGGGCCATGGAGGGGGTAGAGGGGACACCTGGGAGGACCCACACTGCCAATTCACGTATAGGACTCCCCGCACACCACACTGGATACACGTACCCTGTTCTGACAGCAAAATCGCATGTGAAACTTCATGCGCACCCTCGAAATACACGTACCCCGCTCACACAGGGCCAATCGCGTGTGACACTTCCCACGAAACCCAGTAATACATGTACCATGCTCGCACAGTGCCAATCCTGTGTGAAACTTCCCACGAACCCCAGTAATACACATACCCCGCTCGCACAGGGCCAATCGCGTGTGAAACTTCCCACGAACCCCAGTAATACATGTACCACGCTTGCACAGGGCCAATCGCGTGTGAAACTTCCCGCGAACCCCAGTAATACACCTACCCCACTCGCACAGGGCCAATCGTGTGTGAGACTACCCGCGGAGTTTTACAGGCGTTTTCGAGTTTGTGAGCCTGTGCGCCATGTACTGGATTTGTGCGCTGTACATGGCACATGGGGAGGGGTTGGGGGCGTAACTGGCACTGCTGCAGGGTCGATGCGCCACTCTGCACCACGGCTGGTTTTGGATGTTAAGATCCATGAATACGCTGTGCGCGGAAATGGATTTTAGCGCACGCAGCTGGCGCAGAAAGTCGCACACGCACACCGTGCGCCAGCCGCGTGCGCCACTTGTGCGCTGAATTCTATGAATTACCCCGCAAATCTTTTCCTGCACAATGCACGGGGAGAGCCTCTAGAGTCAACCTCCCCTACCCCATCCCTCCTAACTATATACCTAAACCCAACCCACCATCTACCTTTTTCGGCATAAAAAAATGCGAGATTGGTAAAAATAAATGGGAGCATTGTACTTTCGAACAAAAATGTGAGTACCTTCCATTTATTCATATCTATATTAATTTATGGAATACTTTTAGCATAGTTGAGGGAACATTATTCCCTGATGTCATTGCTAACATGGATTTGATTCATATAATGACATTGCAATGTGAAATGAGCAACTCCACCAAAGTCCCATGGGATGTGAGACTGGATTGTTGTCACTTCGGATTTCTGCAGATTTTTCAAAGTTTATTGTGCAGTCTGCAACATGGCATCAGTTTAGTGGAACGTAACAAGTGGAAGAGAGGTAAAGCACTGACTTGTATAAAAACAGAATGGGCCTCATTACAAGGTTGGAGGCAGCCATGGTGCTATTAGGCTGGGTAGTCAGAATGGGGAGTTACCGGGTCATTCCAACGTTGGAGGACCCGTTAAGTCCCCATTCTGAAAACCATTCCCCATTCCCTTTCGAGCCCCCATAGGGTTCAATGGGAATGGGGAAGGAGCTAAAAACGTGCCCGCAAATAGCGGGCCCGTTATTAGCTCCTAAGGGCGACTGGTAAAACCAGCTGGCCCTAGTGGGACCCGCTAAGGGAGCTCGGAATACGGCGGTAGGTGGTTAATGGCACCGGCATCCTTACCGCTGCCGTTAACCCCCTACCGCGGTACCCGTAATGAGGCCCAATGTCATTAGTTCATCCAATTTTATTTGGATTGACAGTGGTTCTATAGCAAGAGCATAGAGAACCTGTGACAATGTACAACTGTATCTCTACATATATGTGTGGAGAATGGGGGCACGACTGCAGTCACTGAGAGATTAGAAATAATATAAAGCAGTTTGATCTGTTCAAGAAAGCATCCCCTTACATTGAATGTTGCCAAAACCGTGAACATGTAGTGACATCAGAGATGATTCAGGGCATTTGGGCATTAATCATGCATGCCATCAACAGCTCCCTACTACCAAACAGTGAACTACTCTCAGTCAAATTGAAATGCTCACACAATGCTACAACCACCATGCATCTCATCCTCTGGCCTCCTGGTCCTACTCACACCTTCGAGGATGATCTTATTCAACTCATCTAATCCAATCTTAAGCCCACCACACAACTCCTCCGCCTAGGTGACCTAAATTTAGGCTTCAACGTCCTGTCCGACACTGAGGCTACCGCCTTGTCAAACTCCCTGAAAGCCATAGGCTGTTCCCAGTTTATCACAGAACCTACCCACTCCCATGGTCATATCCTAGATTGGATTGTGGTCCACAATAAAAACATGTCTATCCTATCCAACCTCCCATGCCCATTGTCAGACCACCACTAGATTGCATTCTCCATCCCCATTGCCCCTACACCTGTGAAGCCAGTGGCCTGCCCAGCCTCAATCATGGCGTGCAGCACTTGCAGCCTGACTAGTGCTCAGATGATCCTCCTCCTCATCTCACCCATCCCGCCCACCTCAGACAACACCACCTTAGTTGAGCACTACAACACCCTGCTACATACAACTTTTGACCGGCTAGCTCACCCAAAGTTAAAAAACCGAAACCGATCACGCACCTCAACTTGTGGTTAACCTCTGCTTTTCGATCTACCAGTGCAGCCAAAAGAAAGGCAGCAGCCACCATGGCCAACAAAGGCCTCCTCTTGAACATCTCCCTTCATTACAAACGCGCCATCCTTACCTCAAAAGCTTCCATTTATAACGAGTGAATTTCCAAAGCTGCCTCCAGCTCCCACTATCCCACCATAGCCCCCTCCCCTTGGCCATCAGAAAAGACAATGCCTGGTGCAGTAGCGTCCAAGACACCCTCATTGGCACAATCTCACAACCACAAGGGAAAGTAAAAGCCAACCAGACTACCTTACCCTCCCCTGCCCCACCTATTCCCTCTTCTTGTGCCGCTACAGCCATCCCCCCTTTCCAGTTCCAACCCATCAGCACACTTACCCTCACCAATATCATTAAGCCCTCCCGTTGCAAGGGAGAAGCTTGAACAGTCTCTCTGGTAAAGGCATACTTTGAACCCCTTCTCCCACTCATCACCATTAGTAACACATCCTTCACCACATGCACAGTCCCTGTTTCCCGCAAATAATCTTGGATCACTGTGTTGTTAAAAAAAACCTGCAATCATCACCAACTTCCGATAAGTCACAAAGGTCCCCTTCCTCCTAAAGATCATGGACAGAGTCACATATTTACAGATCCAATCATTCCTTGAACTGCACCATATTCTGGGAACCCACAGTCCGGCATCCGTCCCAAACATGGGACAGAAACAGACCTCCTAGACCTGAAGATCCAGCTTGACTATGCCAAAGACAAGGACACTCTCTCACTCCTCCTGCTTCTGTATCTCTCTGCTTCATTTGACCTTGTTGACCATGAGATCCTATGTCAAACCCTTCCAACCTCAGCCCACTTCTCCTCAGATGCTGCCAATTGGATCTCCTCCTTCCTGGCCAACAGATCTTCCAGAGTCTTTGTGGGGGATGCTGCTGCTACCCCCTCACCCACTTCCTATGTCATACCACAAGGTTCCTGTGTTTCACCCACACTCTACAATGTGTACACTAAACCACTATTTGATCAGCTCAATGCCCTTGACGTCTTTTACACCAATTACGCCGATGACACACACATCCTCATCCCTCTGACAGGCTCTCATTCCATAGACACCCTCAGAATGAACACCATCTACTAAACCATCCAATCCTGGATGGCTGAACATAGTCTCTGCCTCAACGATGATAAAACTAAGCTCCTCATCATTGGCCCATCAGCCCGCCTGGCTAACCTCCATTAGGATTACAAAAGCTTTATCATCAATAGCCATAATATATCTGTGGGATCATCCATCAAGACCCTAGGCGTTTACCTAGATTCTGCTCTCAGCATGACCCGCCACGTCAACCACATTGCTTCGCCCACAGTGTATGCCACTAAACTCATCAATGCTAGCAAACGTTTCCTCACTACATAGAACCGTCTAGAAATTTCTTTTGCCCTAATAGTATCCAAACTTGACTCCTGCAATTCGTTACTCAGTCTTACTTCGGAAAAAAACGTACACAAACTACAAACATTGCAAAACAATGCACTCTGAGCTGCACTAGATGTCGGTAAACATTCCCATATCTTTGAGGCCAGACAGGCTGCACATTGGCTACCGGTCAAGGACAGAATTAAGTTCAAGATCTTGTCTATTACCCACCAATGCATCACCAAGGAAGCCCCCCAAACCTGGACGACAAAAATCACTACCCATTCCTTGACTAGACCAGTGAGAGCAGCCTGCAAACACTGACTTATCAGGCCAAGATACAACCAAAAAAGAGTGGAAGGGGTATGTTTCCCAGTCCGCGCCCCTACTCTCTGGAATGACCTCCCTCCCTATCTACGTAATGAACCTTCCTACAATTCCGTCAGGAAACAGCTCAAAACCTACCTCTTTGACTGACTCTGCTCTCTTCTCCTTTTTTCTTCTTTCTTTCTGTAACTAGCTTTTAAATGGCTACGGGCTTTATGTGCCTTTTACAAATGTAAAAAATAAATAAAGAAATAAGGTGTAAGAGGAAGTCGCTTGGGTAAGCGCACCTGAGCAGTATATTTAAAATGCTTCTCATTGAATGCCTATTCAAAGCAAACTCAGTCTGAGCAATGTTCCCAAGCGTTTGCAGAAATTGTTCCAATCACATGGCCACATAATTGACCTATATCTTAGCCTCATAATTGTTGAGTGATATCAGTCTACAGGAACGACAACAGATGGGGTCACTAGAGGGATTGTGAAAGACCACAAAACTGGCTTTGCACGTTGAGCATGGGAGATGTCTAGCATTACACGCCTCATAAAAGTCCTTAGCTAAAGTAGGCACAAAAAATTCAGAAAATATATCATACATGTTAATTGGAAGGCCATTTTGGGCAACAGCTTTTAGTTATCTAGGAAGCTGGTATCTTTAATCACCTCTTTATGTTAAAATTGCATCTTAAGAATGTTAAGTCATTATAGTTGATGTGAAGAAAAAAAAGAAAGAATGTAAAAAGCTGTCAAGTAATTGGTTGATGAGGGGCGTAAAGATAGATGGAGGATTTTTTTCCTATGCAAGCCTTTGCGCTTTTATGTTCAGCTGTCCCCACAGGTTCCCAAATCATGTAATGATAGTGAGGTAAACACTTGTTAGTGTTTTTCATACAGTTATTGCACTTTCTTCAATGTGTTCAACCGACCGCAATGACTAGAGGACCTGAACACGGGACCCGAAAACAACTCAGCTCAATAGGGCATGATACTAACAGCAACAAAAAAGACTGGCAAAAGCCAGAAGAAGATTGATAAACAACCACAGAAACCCTAAACCATTAACCAGGACCACAAAATCAGTGTATGAATACTCAGTACCCAAGAACCACAGACGTTTACTCACTCGAAAACAAGAAGAAAGAAAAAATGTGTATAATAACAAAGAGCAGAATGACATATATGTGTGTCATAATTATGAAATGTATACACAAAAATGTGAAATGTGACACAAAATTGACACACAATCGCCAAAGCTAAAAAAGTGCCTTGAAAAAGCCCAAGGAAAGGCGAAACAATAGCACGCACAACGAAATGTTGGCAAAAAGGTTTATTTGTAAAAAAAAAATAACACTTCTCTCACTGGCACAAATGCTCTATAAAGAATAACACATCTTTCACGAAAAAAAGTCACCAGCAATGAAGAAAAGGAATACCCAAAGTGAAGTAACTTGTGTCTCTATGATAAATGTGGAACAAACCGAACAAGCACTATGTGAAGTAACTTGTCTTTATAATATGAATATGGAACAAATTGAATAAAGACCAATAACTGTATGAAAAACACTAAAAAGTGTGTACCTCACTATCATTACATGATTTGGGAACCTGTGAGGACAGCTGAACTTAAAAGCGCAAAGGCTCACATAGGAAAAAAAAATGACTTTTCTTAAAGAATGGACCGACAGGTGAATATCGGTGCCTATTGAACCATGAAAGGAATCAAAATAAACTAAACCACGGGTAGAGCACACAGACTGATACTATTCACCAAAAGCAAGGAGCATAAAGATAGATGCACAGTTCTAAGAAACAATAGTTAATGCCTTTCTCTTTCACAACCAAATCATCTTTTTGATTCTTTATTACCACAATAATACTGGCCTGCTCTTGTCACATGAAACGATATGCCATCAATGTTAGCGGTCATTTCACCTCATCAAAACATGCTTGTGTGCTATTAGAAAAATATGTATTTGCTCAAACAAATTGCAGGTCGTTTAAGTTATTTCTTCATGTATACAGTTTGCTGATATGGGCAAGATTACATAACGCTTGCATGCACAATCTGCTTTATTAATTGTATACATTAAACATATTAGTCTCCATATCGGTAAATGGTGGGAGCGTATGGCAATGCAGTGGACTTATACACATGCATTAAAAGCATCCCAGCATTTATGTGTGTTAAAGTCTGTGCTAATATTATTATTTCAAAAACGTTTGATCCTCTATAAATGTCTTGGTACTCAAGGACTGTCAAGTCTAGTCACCATTGTGGGGGTTTTCTCACAACATGTGGGATACCCATCCTCATTAGAATGGGATCATATTCAAGAATAGACATGGGTACAATCTCACATAAAAAGTTTATGCAGGTGTAAACCACATATCCAGATGTGCGCAGCTATTGTCAGAGTAAACATAACATTTAAAATCATTCTCGTTGGGATTCAGTCATCCCCGAATATCCTATACATTGAATGTCCACAACAAAATCCTTGAAGAACTTACCACGTTTTAATGGCTGCTAGGGCAAAGTTGTATAAGGATGTCTGTCTTGCGCATTTGATACAAACACATCATCAAAGTCCCCTCCCATAAAAGTTAGGTCTATTACATGAGGTGCACATGTTTCTAATAAATAGGGAAAGAAATCTGTGATATCTACTGTAGTTCCATATAAATTGATACGGGTTGGTAGATGAGGACATATTACCACACGGACCATAAGTCACCCCCCCTTTTAGGGGCAGAGCACATGTTTACATTGAAGAAAGTTAGGTGTTTGGCTATAAAGATTGAGACTCGAGAAAACCGTGGCCAACACACCACCTGGATGCTGCCCATCCTCCCTCTGGACTCTTTCGCGACCTCTGCGACTCGTTCTCACTCACTATTCTCCTCTCTGGCCCAACTCACTCTGTAGGGCACACTTTGGATGTTCTGATCTCCTCAGACCTTCCCCTCTCTGTCCCTCTCACCACTCCTCTCTCCTGGAGTGATCACTTTCTCCTCTCCTCCCAACTCACCCTCCCTACCCCTCAGGCCAAGCCACTTCCATCACTGCCACCCACCTTCTCAGTCATCCGACCCATGAAGTGCGTGTCAGCTGAGGCTTTTGCTGCCACCTTCTAATCCTCCCCTCCCCCTTTGGCTGACTCTCATCCTGGCACAGCCCTCTCCCAGCTCCACTCTGCTGTATCTGATACTCTTGATATCCTCGTCCCTGTCATGAGAATCCGCCTGAAGCCCAAAGTCAAGTGCAACTCCTGGTACGATTCCGACCTCATTACTCTAAAACAGTGGTATTCAAACTGTGGGTCGCGACCCCCTAGGGGTCCGCGGGTGCATCCCAGGGGGGCCCTGAGAGCTCAGCATGAAAAAAGTTTTTTTTTTTTTAGATTGGAAGAAATGGGCAGGGGTGGCCCACATGGGCGGGCTGAAGCATGAAACTGTCTCAGGCAACAATGAAAAAGTGGCCCACAGTTGTAAATGGATATTCATTCCTTTAGTCACAGACTGGGCCTCATTACTACTATGGCGGACCAGTAACAACGGTGCTGGTAAGCTACCGGCACCGTTGCTACCGTTCCGCCATAGTAAGAGTTGTGCTCGTGGGTGCTTGACAGCCCCCGCCAGGTCTGACCTCAGCTCGTCGGATGCACCAGCACCGTTATTAACGGTGCCGGTGCATCCGAGCTCCCCATTCCCATTTGAGCCATATGGGGCTCAAATGGGAATGGGGATCTACCGGCACCTTCGAAAGGGCAATTATCATGTCCGCCTAACTCGGCATGACCTAGTAATTGCCCATTCGCGGGTGCCAGACCCGGATGCAACTCCAGTGGCAGCCGTGCCGGTTTTACCGGCACAGCTACCGCCAGAGTAGTTATGAAGCCCACTGTTTCAATAGTACCCAAAGGGGTGCTTTGTGTTAAAATGTAAGTAAATTGTGATATATTCAGCAACAATGGTCAACATTACTAACTGCATAGTTAAGTAACTCATCAAAATGGTCTACATTGGCCAAAATGGTGGCCCATTTTGATTGGCCCAAACTAGCATTTTACATTTTTGGTACAGGCATTGCCCTATAGGCCTGTCCGAGCCTGGCGGCTCATCCATAATGGCAAGAGGCGCCCACCCAGTGGCCCCTCACCCATTATGGAGGAGCTAAGGAGCCAGCCCAGTGAAACAGTGAGCACTCCCTCAGCTGCTTTATCCAGCTAATGGAGTGCTCCTGGGCTGGCTGAACTGTCAAAGGGAAACACTGTTTCCCTTTGACAGTTCAGTTTAGTTCCCCAGCCGCACATGCTCACTGAGCCATGCAAGTGCTGGGGCGTTTTGCTTCGCCAGCATTGCATAGCTCATTGGAAATGCTGGCTGGGGCACTGCATGTCTGTATGTCCGAGGGGGAGCTCCTGCGCCTCCTCGCACATACGGACAGAGCAGCTGGAGCAGGCCGTTTCAGCACCCACACACAGGCCAATGCAGAAGGTACGTTTATGTTCATTGTTTTTATTTAAACATGTGTATGGATGCGTTATGAGTGAGTGTATGGTGATGGATGCTCATGTGAATGATAGAGTGATTGCTGTATGAATGTGCAGCGCCTTGCATATACACATAATCATGTTCATTGTGTTAGGACCAGTGGGGCCCAGGGGACAGGGATGGTATCTTTTTACCGGACATCTATCATTCAAAACCCTCTGCCTTGTCCACAAGGCTTTCTGGGGCCTGGGTCCAAAATACCTTCAGCTATTCCTCCGCAAATACCTCCCCTCTCGAGCTCTTCACTCCTCTACCTCCAACTCCCTCAGGGTCAGTCGTTTATCAAAGAAACGAGCTGGGGGTAGATCTCCGTCTTCGGCTGGGGCCTCCCTCTGGAGCAGCGCCCTGCCACTCTAAAACTTGAGGAGAACCATCTTTCTTCCTGCACTTATCAGACCTACCCTGTCTGCTGCCTTAAACGTAGCACTTGCAAATTGCTGGCTGCACTACCACTGTTTGTTGCCTTTATTATTTATTTATTGTTATTTATCTGTTTCTCCTCTGCTTCGCACTTTCCACTTCTCCCCCCTTCCATGCACTTTTCCCCTCACACTTGCGCGTTCTCAATGTCACTGGGCCTAGTAAGATCGCTGTTTTATTCTCCTCTGTTCCCCTCCCTTGCCTTGTCACGCTCTGAAACACTTGTGTACGAGCGCGATAGAAATAAAATATCAATGCCTGCCCCCTGGACTCCCAGCAACAATTGCAAACTGTTTGGCTATTTACCCATTTTTTGTTAAAAGTATGCTCTACAATGCAACATTTTAACCTATTATTTAAAAAAAAATTCACAGGGGGAAACCCCCCCGAACCTCCCCTTAATGCCCCTCCACTTAAAAAAGATTCACCAGCCGCCACTGGCCCTCAGACTGTGTTGGGAACGGGATGGGGGAACCGAGGGACTATGGTGGGAGCACAATGGGCGGGAACCATGGGATAGTGATGGGAGCAGAGTGGGGAGAGCCCTGGGTGTGTGATGGGGTGGGGAGAGACCAGCGACTGGGTAGGAGTGGGATGAGGGAGCCCAGCGACTTTGATGGGAGCAGGTGACGGCGCGCAATATATACTGTCCATTTGGCATTTCTGGGGGGTCCCGACCTGCCCAAATTTTGCTCAGGGGGGCCCTGGCCAAAAAAGTTTGAAGACCACTGCTCTAAAACCAAGAGTAGGGTGGCCGAGAGGAAATGGCATGCTTCATGTACATCCTCTGACAAACTGGCCTGCCGCCTGCTGCAAAGGCAATACTAGCTCTCTTTTCTATCCAAGAAGAGAACGCATATCCAAGCCCGCGTCTCTGTGGCATCTAACAACTTGGCCAAACTCTTTAAAATCTGCAAGGTACTGACGAATCCTGCCGCAGTTTCTACCTCTCCTGTCTCCTCCCAGGCCCTCTGTACGGTACTGGCTTCACATTTCTTCTCTAAAACTCAGGACATCCTGTCCTCTCTCTCCTCCTTTCCCCTCACTCCCCCACTCCCCACTCTTCCTCTGGCCTCTCTGTAGCCACCTCTCCTCCCTCCTTCTCTGCCTTTCTCCTGTTTTCTCTGCAGACAATTTTGCTATACAAGTCCGATCTATGAAAGTCTCGTCAAAACAGGTTCTTCCCTGTTCCTCCAAAACCATCAAGGATCACATCGACTCCCTGGCTCCTGCCCTGGCTGATTTCTGCAATCACTCCTTTGCCACTGGAGTCTTCCCATCCCTTGTGCACCTCCTTCTCAAGAAACCCACTGCCGACCCCTCCTCCCTGGCCAACTATTGCCCAATCTCCATCACTCCCTTCCTGGGCAAGCTCCTGGAGGAACTGGCTATCTCCCAGCTCAATCTCTGTTGGCTGTCTTCATGACCATCAGTCTGGTTTCAAAGCTGCCAGAAGCATGGAAACTGCTCTCCTGAACATCCGTGAAGACCTGCTCTCCAACCTTGACTCTAACACCCCTTGCATTCTCATCCTGCTTGATCTGTCTTCTGCCTTTGACACAGTCAACCATGCCATCCTGCTCAACCGTTTCCGTGATAACCTGGGTAACATGGGTATCACTGGTCAGGCTCTGGCGTGGCTGACTTCTTTCCTCTCTGACCGTCTCTTCCAGGTCCAACTTGGGTCCTTCCTCTCTGCTATCTTTTCTCTACCTTTGGTGTTCCCCAGGGGTCTTAACTCTCTCCCTGGCTGTTCAACCAATACCTGGCACTCCTTGCCCACCGCATCGCCGCTCTCTGCCCCAATATTCAGTGCTTTGTGGATGACACCCAGCTAATCTTTAGGCTATCCTCTGCCTCCTCCTCCTCCATTTACCTCATCTCTGACTGTCTGTCTGCTATCCAGGAGTGGTGTGCTGCCAATGACCTCTGCCTTAATGCCAGTAAGACTGAGATTCTCCTCATCGGCACACCCGCTCCCTCCTTCCCTGCAGCTCTCTGGCCGGCCTCCCTTGGCCCTCTTCCGGTTCCCACCTGCAAGGCTAAAAACATCGGAGTCATCTTCGACTCTAAACTCTCCTTCTCTCCTCATATCTATGATGTCTCTAAGAAGTCACACTACCAGCAGCACCTCCTCAGAGGTATATATCCTTTCCTCTCCTTCCCCCAGAAGCTCACTGTCTCCAGAGCTCTGATTCTCTCTAGGCTGGACTATTGCAGTAGCCTCTTTTCTAAATCTGCCTACTTCTACTCTCTGCCCTCTGCAACTTATCAAACAGGGCCGCAAGATTTGTCCTTGGCCTCAAGCCCAGGGATCGTATCCCTCCAGGACTGAAATCTCGGCACTGGCTCCCAGTGGCTGTGTGGATTAAGTTCAAAACCCTCTGCATCGTCCATAAGGCCTTCTGGGGCCTGGGGCCTCAATACCTTCAACTCTCTCTCCCTAAACCCTTCCCTCTCAAGCTCTTCGCTCATCTACCTCAAACTCCCTCAGTGTCAGCCGCTTCTCCAAGCAACGAGTTGGTTTCTTCGGCTGGTGCCTCCCTCTGGAATAGCCTCCCCAACTGAAACTTGAGGAGAATCATCTTCGATTCCGGAAGCACTCCTGCACTGCCTTCCCGGCTACCCTCGCACTTGGGTACTGGTTCTGTATCCCTACAGTCCCACAACCAGCACTTGACACCTGATGTCTGCACTTATCCTTGCACTTGCCACCAGTGGGCCATACTTTTACTTACTATTTACTTTTATTTATTTATTTTTGTATGGTTCTTATCCCATGTACTGCACTGTCCTCTCCCCCTTCTCCGTCGCACTTCTCCTCCTTCCCCTTCCCATCCGTTTATGCGATCTGAATGACACCTTGCCGGAATCATACTAAAATGTCGCCCTCATTTGTGCGCCCCTACAGTTACTGTGACTTTGGGGGTGCACAAATTAGGGTGACATTTACTGCACCCAAGCAGTGCGGAGGTTGCGGGGGTGTCCCCCGCTTACCATTTTGGTAAGCAGGGGACACTAAAGAAAAAAAAAAAAGAAAATCACCTTGCGGCTTCAGCTCTAACCTACGTTAGTGGGAGGAGCTGACACCACAGGAATAGCAGGGTGCAGGTGGCACACACAGAAGTGTGCTGTGTGTGCCGCCGTGAACGGTAAATTGGGGGGTGGGGGTAGGGGTGGTGGATAGGAAGGGAAAAATCAGGCCAGGGAGTGGGCATAGTGATCTTTATGATTACTGCGCCGCACGGTAGCTGGTGTCGGCATTTCGGCCGTCGCAGTTATGGGCGGCGCAGTGATAAAATAGATCCCACCTGGCCTAGTAGGATCGTTGTCTGTCCTCCCTTGTTCCCTCCCCTGCCTCGTTGCACCTTGAAACACTTGGGTATAGGCGCGTTATAAATGCCATATCATATCATATCATACCATTTGTATAACTTGACTCATCAAAAAGTCATCCAATTCGATTCTTGAAGATAAGCAATATAAAATTGGTTATCTATCAGATAATTAGGCAGTCTGTACCTCTCCATTGGCTTGTCAAATACCTGTATATTAAGAGGTATTAATGTGTTTGTTGTCGTCTAAGAGTTTGAAATAACATACAAAATCGCCATAATCCAAATCTATATTGTAATATCCCTAGAGGGATGGTTGTTTAAAAAAAAAGGATTTCTACTATGTGAATGACTGTTTCCACAACGGCCTGATCACACAAGCTCCATTGACACAAGACTCTGAACAAGTGAATGCTTGAACTGAAAACCAGATAAAAGTACAAGATTCAAACATTGCAGTCTAAAGAGATGACGCAATAAGAAAATAAGCACAGACGTATAAGTGAAAATGGATGTGTGAATTAAAATCCTAATTAAGATCTCTCACACTGTAGAGCAGTTCACAAATGTCCTTTTAGTTTAGGAAATATTCTGGCCTAAATAAGCCTTTGTAGATCTGGAATGCTTAGGCCGCCTGCAAAAGGCCTACATGACAGGATGTTGAAAAGAAATTATAGTTCAAATAATTTTTGGGATGAAAGTTAAGTCACCAACATGTTCCATGTTTTGCATAGGAAGATCGAAAATTCAAGTATTTGTTGGCACCTTTGGTGAGGTCCATCGCTCTATTTGAGGGTGAGGCCAGAGCCCTGAACTGGACATGTTTCGTTTTTTTCCACATCTTTCAAGGATCTTTTCCCTCCAAGATGTGTTCAGCATCTGTTACTGTATGCAGATTTCTTCCACTAGGATTGCAATATAGATTTGGTTTGAACCGTTCGAGTTGGTTGTTTCACTGAGAATAATTGTCCATGTCTTCTGAAAGTCCCTTATCAAGTGGTATTACGTTCCGCTGATTTAGGAAGGCCACACTCCTTCTTAGCTATTAAAGGTGTGCCTTTCTTTTTTGATAAAAACAATACAGAGAGCTCAACTCTTGATATAAAAACATTGACTACAGCTTGTTCATAATTTGAAAATTGGCTTGAAGTTGTTGCGCCCTTTTAAAAATTCTACAGAAAGATCACTGAAGATGTGTATAGAAACTCTGGGCCTTATTAGGAGGTTTGCAGAAAAATATGGTGTTACCATGATGGCCTTTGCACCGGTTTCACCACTGCGCTGTGCCAGAAACAAGGTAGGATTACACCTTGTTGGCCGTGCGCAACCCTTATCTGCAGAACCGGTGCCACCACCATTACAGTAACACCAGTGGAGACGGATGTATCGCCACCAAGGTCGACAGTGCATCCGCCTCTGCCGCGTGCATGCCGGATGTAGCAGACTTCGGGCACGGGGCTGGAAACACCAGAATTGGAAATAAAGTGGTTACCGGAAAGAACCCGGCAGCCATTACAAAAATCACAATCCACTGCAATCTCCCTGTTTCTGAAGCCATCCACTCCTTTTGAGTGCCTGAGTCAAACAAGGGACATGTCTGGCAGGATTCCCCAAACTCACCAGCACAAGCCATGCTTTGGTGAGGCTGAGTTGCACATGCTGGTTGTTCACATTGTGCAGCATGGCGGAAGCTGCCCAGAAGGTGACTGCTGTGGGGGTGAAGCCACACAGTGTCAAAGACTGCAATAAGTGGTGGGAAGACCTGCAACTGAGGGTGCACAACCTCCTTGCATCACACTGCAGGCACTGCACGGCTACTGGTGGTGGACCACGCTCACCCATCAAGCTGCTGCCCTGGGAGGAGAAGTGCAGCAGTGTGCTGCATATGGAGGGTATATGGAGGGTATATAGAGAGAGTTGGTGCAGCGGAAGCAGGAACTTTGACACATGTTGCACAAACATCAGGCAGACACATTCTCACCCTACTCCCACCCCCCACCCCCTGTACCACCAGTGCACTGAAATGGCCATAACACTGGCCACATCACCCCGACACAGCACTCCCATGCTCCCCCCACCTGGTGAATTTTGGGCAAAGCAAGTCACATGCCCTGCCTCCATGCATGCCCTATACCCAACCACATGACAAGGCACCACACATGACTGTGTGTACAGAAACAAAGGTGCCTGTAAATTCACTGGCACACATGTCACTGGACTGACACACACATGATGATGCACCATTACAGTAGCTGTCAGTGCTGCATCACTCAACAGGCCTGTCCCTGGCGTGTGCTGTGGACCTGGCATGCTGAGTTGCCATGGAAGCACCGGCAACGTCAACAACATTGCTGCTGCATCCGTGTACCAAATCCCATAGATTCCCATGGGTGGGACTCCATGGGAATGTGGATCTTGAAAACTTCCTGCACCTGACTTCCCGGCCACTGGACTTGTAATAGGGTAGTGGCACTGGTCATTGTTCATGGGTCCAGTAGCAACCCGCCGGTAGCATTGGCAGAGTTAACACTGGATCCATAATGAGACCCAGTATCACCTGCACACTGCATCACACCCCCACTGCAGAGAAAACATGGGTACGGCATTGATCACGCACCCAGGTCCTACCCCCCAATAACCAACACCTGAGAACACTGATGAACAACTCTTAGGGAGCCTCTACTGCCAATTGAAAAAGACAGAATCAATGACACTCTGCATCCTGGCCACAAGTACTGCATGTGTCCCCTCTGTGCAGCCACTGCCACCACAGCACAACACTGGTAGGAACTCAACTGCACGCACACATGGGCACCCACACACCCAATAGTGAGTGTATGTCCTAACATGACCATGCCAGGCCTACCACGAAAACCCCACACACAGATCCTAGACATGCAACCAGGTCCCACATCGACTCCAGGCACGCACCCCCAAAAAGCCCCTGCAACACATCCCAACTACCTGCACACTTGAAGCCTGGCATGTCACCACCCACAGCCAAATGAGGGTGTACATGTCAGCAGTGTCAGCACAGCTGTGTTGCATGGGCCCCCTGCATAGTGCCTGCAGCTTTGGCCATACAACACTTGCAGGAGTTAGATATACCATGCAGCAATGCAGGCCCCCACAATGTAATTCTACATGATCAACATGTTGCATGTAACTGTACAGTTGGTACCCAGCCAGGTCACTGACACCATGGCTTTTATTGACCCACAGGAACATCATCTGACACAGACGGTGTCCAACCTGAGACAATGAGGGGCACTGGATGTTCAAGGCAACCTCACAACGCTCATCAGCGTCCCATGCAAACACATCTGACAGTGTGCACTTGACAACTGCCACCGTGCACCAGGCAGCCCTGATGGATTCACCAGCTGCCCCTGTGACCCAGGAAGCCCGGGTGGCAACACCAGCTGCCCCCGTGACCCAGGGAGCACCGGCAGTTATACCAGCTGCCCCTGTGACCCAGGCAGCCCCGGCTGCTACACCAGCTCACATGTGACCTAGGCAGCCCCGGCAACTACACCAGCTGCTCCTGTGACCTAGGCAGTCCCGGCAGCTACATCAGCTGTCCCTAGGACCCAGACAGCCCCTGTGGCAGCCCTCCTCCCCCGGCTGCGACAGACCACCTGCCAGTATCTGCAATGCCACAGACACACACAAGTGTAACACCATGTGGACACCAGTGATGGGGATGCAGCTGGAGATGGTGGAGTTTACACCCCGTATATGTTAGGCACATTCAGCCCCATGAACCTTACAAGTCTACAGTACTCACCCTACCCCTCTGTCCGTGAGATGAATGCACTTCTCAGACACATGAAGGAGCATCAGGAAACCCTCAATGCCCTGGTGCAGCAGCACTTGGAAGAGCCCCGCCTCATAAGGGAAAGTAACCAGGCCATTGGCCATTGTGATGTCATCAATGACATCACAAATATCATTGATTACATCACTGATGACATCACATATCTGGCTCACTTATTTTGATTCACAGAAAAATCTAGACCTGGTGGTTTTATTAACTGACAATCAGAATATTAAAATTCAAAAGGTGCTGTATATCAAAAGTTTAACCTTGTCGTATGTTCTTAAAGTACTTTCGTTAGGGTTTGGTCTCAGCGCATGTTGAACTTGCATGGGCAATAGCAGGCCTCAAACACATAATTAATTTGCATACAGGAAGATAAACTTTAATGCTATTAACATTTTCTGATGATGCTGTTTCTTTCTTCCTTACTTTAGTTTTCCTGTATGTGCCTCTGATTTATATGCATTGTGGGTCTTCATATGTATTGTTTGTACTAGCACAATTGGGTAGTAAGTCTTGAATTGTTAGCTAGTTATTACATGTTTAACATTACACAATCACCTTTGTCATCTTGTTACCAACATAATAAAATCAACCCCTTGTGGGTAGGGACTTTTTATCAACATTGATTTTGCATGCAATGTCATCAGTGAGGAAAAGGACCGAGAATATGAGGTAGAGGAAGTGCCTACTTTTAGCACCAAGATCGAATCATGGGTCGCAGACTACCTGGACAGTACTTCTACGGGACCGCCTCCATGCACCGCCACACCAAATCCAATGACCGCAATGCTCTCAGAAAGGTTGTTCCTTTCTGAGCAAGTAGTAAGCTGACTTCCTCCACCTCATCTTCCTCAACAAAGACTGTAACCACACAGCTGATGCCTGCAGGCTTTGGTGTGTTATAGATAGATAGATAGATAGATAGATAGATAGATAGATAGATAGATAGATAGATAGATAGATAGATAGATAGATAGATAGGAGGGCTACGGACCATTGTCATCCATGCAGCCCCTGAAATGGGGGATAAAGGCCATTAGCACCCCTGGTTCCCAAAGCAGGAACCCAGGGTGCTAAAAAATAGATTGTTCTTCCTATAGCGAGACACCTGTGGCGTCCCGCTGTAGGAAGGAAAATCCTTTTCCAAGACAGCCAACATGGAAAGAGAAGGCGGGGTTCCATACACAGCCCCTCTTCCCTTGCCATGGAAGCCTGCAAAACCCTATGAACATATTACCACAAGTACTTTTTTTTTACTTTCAAACCTAACCTACCTTCGAATAACTTTATCACATAGCCGGTCCCAGGTAGACATAGCCACTTTAATACCATTTGTCGTCCCTCGCAGTCATGGCCAGTAGGCAGATTGTCTGTGGCATGACCTTATGCCATGACCTAGACAATCTGGCTACTGCCCATGGCCACAGGCTATACCTCAGTCACCAAAGGTATATGACTATCTTTTGTACCTACATTGTGACACTTGTCAAAAAATAAAACACTGGCATATTCGCAAAACCATGCTTTAATGTCCTTGCCAATGCTCCTCACAAGTTTGCTTGAAATCCACCCATGTTTTTTTTTAAAGTATCAAAATGTATGTACATACAATAGTCATATAATTTAGCCCCCACTTGACAAAATCTATTCAGTCTTTGCACAAACATTGAAGTTTGGTTCTATAATCTTTCTCAAAACCTTTGTCCACATTCGTCAAATAGCAACAAAGTTATAAGCCATCTAAAAATGTTGGGACCCCCACTCTAATTTTGGCCCCTCTTGAGAAAATGCCACCAAACTTTAGAAAACCATTTATATCTAGATCCAAAATCGTTTTTCCAAATGTTGTGCAGATTTGTCAAATGACACCACATGTATATGCCTTTAAAATATTTTGGGACCCCCCCTCTAATTTTTCCCCCTCTTGACAGAATCCCACAAAATTTTGCAAAACCATTCAGTATTAGTTCTGGAATAAAATTACATGCCGTTTCATTGAGTGGCGCAAAAGTTATAAGCCATCCAAAAACTGCCTTTCCCCAACCATGTAATGCAGAAATAGGTACAGATGTCCTAGGACATATAAAGTGTCCACACATACCACAGGACTGCCCCAGGACATCTGGAGTGTTTGCGGACTTTCAGGGGGTGAAACAACCTGTTTTTTGGCTTCTTATGGCCATATCCAATCCAATCCTCATCCCCACCACATTCCCAGAGATTATTTGTTGAGTTTGACAAGTGCAATGGTGCTTTTTTAAAAATATTTTCACTGTGCTGTCTAGGGTCCAAGATGGCGGGCGTTTCAAGAAAACCGACGCATTTCACGTTTCCTCACCACCCAATCAGTGGCCGCGTACCGATGCCTGCAGACCACGCAAAAGTCAGCAAATTTTTCTGGCCAATCAGAGGCCAGTCTGCGGACCAAACAAGTAAGTGAGTCCGCAGAGCGAACATAGATATCACACATTTATTTGCCTTACGTTTTGGTAATTTAAAAAAAGTACTGGGCGGATTTACACCAAATTAACAAAAAAGCATGCTTTTGGGACCAAGCCGCCGCTCACGCCGCAAATTTGGTGAAAATCCATCCAGCGGTTTGGGCTGTAGACGTGACGAAAATGTTTTCCCATTATGTCTATGGAGAGAAAAAATGTGTGATTCCCCCTATAACTTTGCCCCCCCTTGACCAAACCTCACCAAACTTTGCAAACAAATTATAGTTTGGTGAGGATTCGTCCAGGGGGAGCAAAGTTATAAGCCACCCAAAAGTGTTCTTCCTATGGGTTTAGCAATTTAACCAGAACTACATGGCCGCTACTGCAGGCCATGTAATATATATATATATTCCGAAAAAAAACTTTTTAAAGGGACGTTATGGTTAAGTTGCGCGACTAAAAACCTAGGAAATTCAGTGAAAAAAATGTTGTTAAGGAGACATTATGGTTCTAAGTAAAACCGAAAAACCTCAGAAATTCGCCAGTTATGGTAAGCTAAGCAACCATAACTCACGCCACCACTGTGCACTGCTACGTCTAACACCCAGGACATCAAAGAGGATATCACAAATGTCATTGATGAAATCACTGATGACATCACATGTCTGGCTCCCTCTGTTTTCCTTTACTGACATATCTAGGCCAGTAACAGTCAGGAAATAAACAAATCAAAAAGTACTATATTTGTACACTCATACTTCAAATATGTTCTTACAGTAATTCACTTGGGGTTAACCCCCCCACAGCACATGAAACATATACATAGGGAAAACACACACTTGGAAGAGAGCAATGCTTTCTACGTATGAAGATGATCAGTAAGGTTATGAACACTTTCTTATGGTTCTGCTATTTTATTATTACTGTACTTTCCCTGGATATGCTCATATTTGTACACATTGTATTCACACTACTTTCCTTAAGGTCCAGTCACATTATGTGATAGTTATACATAGGGAAGTACTAGCTTTGAAATAGAGCAATCATTTCTGTGCATGAAGATAATTACTTAGGTATGAAGACTGTCTGGTAATACTGTTGTTTTTTTTGTTTACTTCATTTTCCCTGTATATACTCATATTTGTATATGTTGTTGTCTGTTTGTGTTTTGTTTGCAATAATGCAATTATGTAGTAAGTGCCTTTATTAGGTACTTATTAAATGTTTACAGTACTCTAATAAGAAAGCATTTATAATGTTTGTATTTAAAATAGCACAATTATTAATATTGCACCTCAATCATGTCTGCTGCTCACTATACCTATGTTTCTACATATTTACCTTAGTATACTGTAAAAAGATTCATAATAGAACGCTATTTGGATTAATGCATTGCTTAATGCACAGCGTACCTCGTGATATTTATTCCAATGATCCTTGACACTTTTTTATTAACATGACAATAAGAATACCTTGTACAGACTTTTCATGGAAAGTAAATGCACATGTGATGGCATCAGTGATATCATCAATGACATTTGTGATGTCATCCATTATGTCCTGGGTATTAGTCTTAGCAGTGCACAGTGGTGGCATGAGTTATGGTTGCTTCGCTTACCATAACTGGCGAATTCCAGGGGTTTTTCGGTTTTACTTGGAAACATAACGTTGCTTTAAAAATGTTTTTTCACTGAATTTCATAGGTTTTTAGTAGCACAACTTAACCATAACGTCCCTTTAACAAAATGTTTTTACTGCATTTCATTGGTTTTTAGTAGAGCAACTTAACCATAATGTTCCTGTAGCAAAGTTTTTTCACTGAATATAGATATATAGATAATGTAAATTTGATAAATGTTTACTAGGATGTCCTTAGTTTATATACATTTAACATAGAACATACTGAAACCCCTACCTGCGCCAGTGGGTATTGATACCGCGGACCATGCGCCTGTTCGAGGACGGACTCAGACAACATAAACACTATCCATAAACTCAAGAGGTATTTTACATTGTTATATCATCCAAAAAAAAACACTAAACATGTTCAAAAAGCAGCACATAAATAAATTACATTCAATAATAAATAAGAAGTGAAACTGTGTATGTAAGACACTAAAACTGCAATTACATAGCATATGCAACACAGTGGAATATAACAAAACACAATAACTATGCCTCTTACAGAATTGCCTCACAGAAATTGCACAGCAAAACTCCACAGGAAACCTATGCAGTCGTAACAGCAAAACTTAGCAAGAAACTAGTGAGTACACAACATTTATTGTACATATTTATAAACTTTCTGTATTAGGTACACTAAAGCTAATATTTATTTTTTTTACACAGAAATTTCTAGTACTTTGGAGTGGCTGGAAGAAAGTTTTTCTTGGGATGAAATGAGTGAAGACAGTGATGCTAATGGTAGACACTAAACTTCTCTATATAAGTCACTTAATAACCATTACTTTATGTGTACTTAACCATTTTTTTTAACAGACCATACAGACATTAAAAACAATATAGAAAGAGAGATGTTATAAATTCCTCTGCAGCGAATGGAGATAAAAATAAATCTGGTAATGAAAAATATAATTCTTTTAAAATACTTTGTGTAGGACAATATAAAAGAAAAAATAAATATCACTGTCCCACATGTACCTGTACCCACTCTCCATTTCCCAGCCAACTATCCCCAAAAACTCCCCAGAAAGAAAAACGTTATGATGAGACTTCAATCCCTTCCTCCCCTACCATCCATCATGTCCACACCCGTAATTCCCCTGTGTTTGTATCCATTTCTGCTTCCCCCTCTCTTCCATATTTTTTATACTTTTATACCATAATAAAATATGAAGTGTGTTGTTAGTATATTCCTCTGTGTCTTATTTAAAAAAAAAGGCATTTAGGGTGTCTGCGGCTGTCCAGGATGTCCTCAATTAACCAAAATGGGGGTGTCCTAAGGACACTATACCTGTTCGTATTGTTGGCAATCAAAATGGAGGTGTCCTTAGGACATACAAGATTTCCTCCTGCCCGCAATTCACCAAAATGGGGGTGTCCTAAGGACACTATACCTGTTTGCACTGTCCTCAATCAAGATGGAAGTGTCCTTAGGACACACAAGATGTCAAAATGACCTTAGGACTCACGCAGTCAAAATGAGGGTGTCCGCAGAACACTAAAGACATCCACATGTTCGTAGCTATGGAAAATAAATTGTCCTAAGAACATTCCCCCTGTTCGCATTGTCTGTAACCAGAATGAGTATGTCTGTAGACACATAGGCCGTCCGCCTGTCCGCAAAGTTGTGACGCACATTTATTTTGTTCAGGGACCTGAACATTGTCCATAGAACACCCGCGTGCATGCGTAGCACACGCTTGCCCCTACGAACATTGTGCCTATCTGCAACTGACCGCCGCACGTGTGTCAAACTTTTAATTCGTTTGGGGACTGGAACACTGTCCATAGAGCACCTGCACACATGCGTAGACCCGACCCCGTGCATTTGGTGTCCTTCGGACAGCCGTCCCATTCGTAAAGGTGTCCTCGACATCATCATGTGACCGCACCCGCCCTAAGCGAAACGAACACTGTCTAGCCCCACGGACACCTAAAAAGTGTTTTTTTCAGCAATCCAAGATGTTTTCCTGGGAAAGTTCACCCTTGCACATGTCCCACACTATGACCCTGGTGATCTGCATACTTTTTGGATTTTCTTTAGCCCTTTCTTGGTGTTTGAAATGTTTGAGGACACCGCGGGTGTCCGCGAAGCGTGCCCCAGCACCCCTATAAAAGGTCACACCCCAGAGCTGCTCCTTATTCTGTTGTTTGCTTCCAGGACAGAGATTGTTCCTTGTTGCATTGGATTGCTCTTGCTCTTTGAAACAGCTGTCCTAATGACATCAATGGCTGCTGCTGGTGCTACTGCTGTCCCAGTAGCACCCCAAACCACCTCCACCACCAACACCTCCCAGAGGGCCTGCAGAGGGGAACAGGTGTCAGGATACAGAGGAAAGTGATGAAGAGAATGAAGAGGATGAGGTAGTGGAAGTCCCTACTATTAGTTCTCACCGTGAATCTTGGGCGTGGAGGTTATTTACCACTGTTGATGGAGTACCAAAAGCACGTGCAGACAAGGTGACCGGCAATCAGTATAAGATGGTACGTGGGAAACCGGGTTTCTACAGCTATGGTACTATCTCAATGAAGCGACACCTAAAATTGTTCCACGGTTGGGCTATTCATAAGGTTGTACCTTACAATAAACTTAGTAGGTTGAGTTCCCCTGCAGCATCCTCCGTTTCCCCTCCTGTCACCACAAGATAGACCCCTGGTGGGCAGCGCATGCCTCCAGCTGCCTCGCAGGCCATACATGATGCTGTTTATCCTTACCTTTCGAGGGTCACAGTATTGTGCATGTACTGCGACACAGTACTCTGCAGGGGGGAGAACCTTCGAAGTGCTTTCGAGACTGTGGTCAAGGAGCATGAGAAGAACTGCTACCTTGCTGAATAAGGCCCACCCTATATCTTCCTCTCTCCACCTGCTCTTTCTTATCCCTGTGGTTGATGTCCCTTCCTTACCCTCCTTTCCCTTCCTTTCTTTGTGTATTGAGTTTAAAAAACCCAAAAAATATAAAACATCTAAAACCAAAAAAAAGGCTCTTTTCAGAGCCGCCTTTCACAGTTCAAAAAGAGAAGTGTCAATGAAATGTGCAAGGCCCTGTGCATTTTTACAAGTCTGCGGACTGACTGTGGACCTCTAAAATCTTTGCAGTGCTGCCATGTCACAAAAATTGCACTTTTCTCTGAGAGGAAGTGGTGGCTCAGAAAAGAGCCTTTTTGTCGTGTTTTTATGTGTTTCAAAAACTTCAAATGGTCAACACCTGCTGTAAAATGGATTGCTGTAATTCCAAAAAAGGTTCCAATGCATTTTGTATATTTCGCAGAAAAATCTGATTGCCGGTATTAGTAAGATGTACTCTATCTCTGCAAAAAATGTGTGTACTATGAAGCATAATGTTTTCATTATGAAAAGAGGACATATCAACATCTCTCAAAAAGGCACAGACAGCCTTGTTAACATTGCGCCTTGCTTTCTCCATTTGTGGACCAAATGAAGAAGAATGCAGCCACATTTGTCTCTGTGCAGTGCAGGAATAAATTACTCTGGAGTTTGGATACATGTCCATGACTTTCCCAAGTCCTTCTTTCATTGCAAATTGAAAAGAGATTCCATAAACATGTCCTAAACGGTTCCCTCCACAATGAATATTAATAATGTCTGGATGACACTGTGTCATCCAAGTAGCACAAAGAAGTACCAGATCCAGCCACTTCATTCTAAGCACTCCATGACAGCGCACTTCCACATGAGGGAATCCAAGATGTACAGCCACTCTGCAGCGATCTGCATGCACCTCCAACCAATGTATCCACAAATCTCCCAAAATCTAGACAATCTGCTTTCTGAAACACACAGCCATAGCTACCTCCTCTCCTCTCAGGAAAAAGACTTTCTGACAAACTCTCTGCTCACACATCACACCGAGTAAACCCTATTGACCAATCCCTTGCTTTGCTACATCTCATTTGCATCCCCCTCAACCTAAAAAATCCCATATGTAAAACGCGCTGTCCACGGACAACCGCAGTGTCCGCGGACAAATCGTATAATCTGAGCACGGGGAATTAAAATTAAAATAGTGTGCCCCATTTCCCCTTTGAGGTTGGCTCTGATAAGAGCCTTTTTTTGCACATGCTTCAGAAACACCTTTTATTGTGTATTATTATTATTTTTCTTCTTTTTTTCCTCAAAAAATATTCACATTAGCATCTCCAAAGCAACCCTTATGTTCCAACACAGCATGGCATTTCCCACAAAAGATAAAGACATGCCATCTTCTTTAAAGTAATCAACATTACCAGAGTCTATGTTGTCATTGTTGCAAAAGAACATGTCAGCGCTAAGCATAAAAGCAAACATGCCTCAATTGATTAAACACCTAGCAATATTTTGCTGAGTACAAAAAACAGAACTATTGTCCCATATTTCCCTAGGTACCAAACCAGAAAAAAATTACCTTGCCATTTGGAAGTAGTTTCATTATTGCCTGAACCAAGTTTTCTAGATCTTTAAAAAAAAGTAGGGGCATTGCATAACCGAAATGCAAAGCACCGCAGTGCAGGGCAACCACATGTGGACTGTTAACCCTAGCCATATCTAGGAAAACTTCTACCATTGCCTGCAAATTGAAACCAGGCACAGTGCCCCAAACCACCTCCACTCCTTTTACATCAACATTATTTCCCACATTCCTACATTTTGCATACTGCTCCAAACCATTCAAAAACATATCTCCAAGCACCACCACACTGACTTTCTCAACCTCTGCCATCTTCAGTACATACAGCCTCTCTCAATATGAAGCAGAACCTCAACACCTGATTGGCTAATCCTCAAAATACACTCCCATTTCATGCTCGGAAGCCCCGGATGTGGCATGTCCTGTCTTCGAACAGCCACGCTATCTGCAGAGCACGTAAGTAACACTGGGGCAGCACTTCTATCCTTCCACTTCACTCTCTGCATATTCCCTCATTGGCTACTATTAAGCAGTCACACAACCATCCACCAATCACATGCAAGACCTCTACATCTAACTCCATCATCACAATTCAGCACCTTAGATGTACTGTTGATAACTCTGAGTACAATTGCGCTGTGACTACAAAGCACCTACAGCAACTACTAGTATACTCTCCAACATTTCTACTTGCAGATTCATGCATATCCACATGCATGAACACAAAGTACAGGTATGAATATTTTTTGCACAGACATCAAAGATGCCAACATTCTGACCCACCTGGGAGGGACATTTCCTCCGAAAAATCAGGAGACAACATTTGTGTCATCAGAATGCATTGGGCAAAGATGTATTTTCAGCGGGAGAATGTAAAAAATAACAATATTTTTCACAGAAAAATGGGGAGTCTCCTGCCAAAATCGGGAGGATTGGCATGTATGGTACATATACATCTCTTGTATAAATTCATATAAACAGAGTAACTGCCACTTACCCTGTGTAACCTGTGAAACAAGCTTACTGTCATTTCTCCCATCTGCTATGATCAAGTGTCACTTGCAAAGTTGTCTGCTCTCCAAATTTTTATTTACCTATATTATTAACTGCAATGTGCATACTGTTATTTTCTTCATTCATTCTATCATTTCTGTAACCACTGCCACGTATTTAACCACATTTCACCCATGATAGCATTTAATGCATTATAGTGCATAAGATGTACATACAATTTCCTTTCTATACATTCTGCATATTTCACATACATTCTATCCTTTCAACTTCCTTTACAAATGACTATATGACTATATTAGTAATCAGGCACAAGACACACGGCTATCGGCTATCTAACAAAGTGGCATTTCATGTTAAAAGGTGGGAGAAAAAAACAGTATAATTATGGAAAAAGGCTTTCTGGTGTGTTATAGAATTACACGCAGCCAGGATGAGTACATGTATCTTTATTTATGGACACAGATAGCCAAAATCATTTAAAAGGCTCCCAGCTGAAACAACACCAGTGCCTCTACAACTGTTCTTCCAATCTGCACAGCTCTCTCATTCCAGTTCTAGATTTCACAACAGCATTCAACTATGCACAGGTACAGTGATATCAATCACATCATTTACAACTATGTACAGTGTTGTAAAGCAAGACATACAACATCTCCCCGTTCCCTTCAGTCTGCAACACAAGCACAAGGTCCTTCCTTGCAACCCTTACTTTATTTCAGACTCTCCCATCTCCAAGCACCACAGAATCACCAAGTACTTTAGTAATCACCTACTGAGTAATAAGCTGCTGGCCCCATCAAATCCTTCTGATGTATTTCCCAAACCTTCACACATACATACATTGCATACTTTTCCTTACAGTTCCTGCCATTTAACCTGTAAAAATAGCAAACAAAGTATATGATTATTTCTTCTATCTCCTAAAATCCAATAACACCGCCTTACAAAGCCAAGTGTCTCTGTGTGCTTACTATTGTTCTCATTTCTAAAGCACATTCAACTAACAGATTCTAAATAAAATACACAGAATGCACATAGGCAAAGAAAAGTGCATGTACATGCTATGCACAGTTATTGAAAGCACTACTACTGCAAAAAGAAAGAAATCCATGTCTACATTAACAACAGTGCTATTAACACGCATATCTACTAACTTCTTTCTTTCACAATTGCAGTGAAGACCACTCTCCTGAAAAGCAGCAGCATCTGAAGTACGAACGAGAACTCAGAAGAAACCTACTCTTTCCATCCAAAAAAGTAAGGGCAATACTGCCATAATGTTCTAACTGTTACTCAAACACTGTAGAATTCTAGTATTCTAGAACAAACAATTGTATTAAACCTGCATCATTAGATTCATAAAGAGTGCTTCCCCTCACCAGCTCCATACTTTCTATTGCAATCTGAACACCAGTATAGTAACACACACATACAAGAATATCCTTACCAACCTGATGTAGCAGCCCATTGCACAATCACACACCTCTAAATACATCCTAACCATCATACTCAGACACTCATGCACAAAGCACACATACACTGCACAAAATCCTAACCCACACTTTCTTTTTTTCTCCAACAGACCCCAAAGAATGCCTACCAAAAAGCAACTTTGTAGAAAGCAATGCAAAAGTAAATGAAATCAAACTAACACTCTCCAAAATAAGCCCCCAGCTCTAGCCGAATGTGTACAAAAAGTTCAAACAAAACAGCTAATACAGTTTTTAAGCAAAACAAAACAAGCTTCCAGTATAGAAACATTTTCTCCTCTTTCAAAATGTTAAATGAAACAGAAAGTGATTAACAAGACTGCAGCTACCACTAGTGCTAACACTGCACCTATAAATCTTGATGTAGCGGCAAGTAAGCATAACAAAAAAAATCCTTTACAAAAAATGTTCTGACACAGAGTCCTTCAGAACCCTATAAAAACAGGTGAGAAATCACGTACAACCCTTAAAACATACCGTAGAAAATGTATCCTAGAAGCTCTTACAGACAGTGCAATCCTTCTCAAAAGGAAATTATTTATTTTAGTTTTAAACAGAATGAAACCACTAACAAAACTAAGTACTAAACTACAAAAAGACTTCTCAATAAATGGAATATCAACAAAGATAACTTCACAAACATCTGTGGAGGTGAATGGAGTCACACCTCGAGCACAGAACCATATTTCAATAAAGAAGCTTACAAACAAAGCAAATAAACCCAATTGCCATACATTGCAGTGCACAAGGATATGAAAAACGTAATAATACCATTATGGAACAAGAAACGCTGCTCACAAATATATCCCCAGAAAACTCAGTATCACCTGTCCATTCCACTGAACCAATACGTCCAGTCTAGAAATGGCCATGCACGTCAATGTGTAACATTGAGAAAAAATCTTTGAAATCTTTACGCCAGTTCCTCAATCAATATGTAAAAGGCAAAGACAAATTCAAAATCAAACTTCTCGAAAATATGGATACCTGTCCAGTGCGCAAACACACAGGACAATGAGGACATTCATTAGCCTGCATTTCAGGACCTAATTGCAAAAGCACCTTCCATTATATCAAAAATATGTCAACACATCATTCATCTATAAGAAATCTAGTCCAGAAACTGTACTATGCTAAAAGTCCAGCTTTAGGATTAGACAATTTAAATAACAATCTTCTACATGGTGCAGAAAAATACCTACTCGAAGAAATAGAGCATAGCCAGAGAAAATTTTTGGAAGTGAAAGCCACTTAAAAAATGCAATAGCTTCACAACAGACTAGGAACAATTCTACAAATGGCAACCTTCTACGACACACATACAAAAAAGAAATACTAAAATTTAAAAGCACATCCGCTGAAGTACCAAACCATGTGTATGTGTGTTGCACAAGAACTGTAGACATAACATACAAAATAGAAGACAATGAAGATTCCAAATGGTTTGAATTAGCTCTCTACCTTATAGCAGAAAACAAATACGAAATAAATGACCCCTTAATACTTTGCAGTTACTGCACTGCAAAACTTGACAACAACCAAATTCCATTCACATGCTATCACAAATAACGTATTCCCACTACCAAAACCTTCCAACAACTCAATTTATATGAGAGTATCATAATTCAAACAGTGCATCAATTTCAAGCAATAATACACCTTCAACCGAAAACAGCAAAATTACCTCCCTCAGAATTAGTAAAAGGCATTTGTGGCAAAGTAGTTTATTTACCATTAGATCTGAAAGAAAATGTGCACACTCTAGGAGTGCAACGTCCAATAGAGCAATCTTTAATTATCTTAGTAAATGGTGTACCTACAAAAGACAAAAAAAAAAATTGGCAACAACTTGTATACTTACATAAAGTTAGACAAGCCTTGCAATATCTAAAAGACAACAATGAATACTACAAAGAAATGAATATTGAAGAAAACCTAAGGGAAACAACTGAAATAATTCAAGAGTCACCGGAAACTGGTCATTTTGAACTTCTAGATCCTGCTACAGTATCCAATATTTTAGTCCATCATACTATTCATCCATTACACTCTAAAGACACCATAGATGATGCACAAGAAACATACAAAATGCGACAAACCAAAGGATCACCAAACAGCATATGTGGAAAAAGTATAGAAGCATGTGCTTTTCCTGTACTCTTTCCTACTAGGAAAGGAGGAAGGTACGATAATAGACCCACTCAGATAACAGCATCAGAATAAAGCTTGTTACAAATGTATTCTGAAGATCCTAGATTTAGACAAAATGCGGAATACATATTCCACCTCCTCTTTGAAAGTGAACTAGCAACTCTGTGCTATGAAGTTGCACACACATTGAAATCAGGTACCCATTTTCAAAATATGTCAGCTATGCAATTACTACAAAAAGTGCAAGAAAAATATGAGGTTTTACAATCAAGCATTACAAATCTGTTAGCAAACATGTGTGGTACTAAAGAGTACTGGTTCTGACGTCACAGAGAAGTACGTTGTATGATAAGAAACCTTGGCCCACCCGCTTGGTTTGTTACATTAAGTTGTGCAGAATATGCATCGGAAGATTTACATGATTTCCTACGCATATCAAACAAAAAGAAAACAAACAGATATACTAACACCTGGAGAACTTTGCTCTCTAGATCCTGTTAATGTTTCAAGATATTTCCATCATCGCTTCATTGCTATGCTACACTTTATTTGTAATAAAACTGTTCCTCACCTCGGAGAAGTGCAACAATACTTTTGGAGAAAAGAATACCAAGCACCACATATCCACATGCTTTTATGGATTAAAGATGCTCCTAAATTTGGTCAAGACAGTGATGCCACTGTTTTACAGTTTATCAAAAAATATGTCACTTGTGAAATTCCATCACAAGCAACAAATAGTGATCTTCATAAACACATTTTACAATTTAAAAGACACACATGTGGGAAATATTGTCGTCACAAATACAAAAAACAAAGGGAAATAGTACACCAAATTCCACTTTGGTTTCTCTAGACCAGTTACAGCAATGGGTCAAGTAAACAACTTCATTTCTTCAGTTAGACATAGGCCCTCATTAGGACCCTGGCGGTAAGGGGTTTACGCTAGCGTTAGCTGCGCCGACCCCTTACCGCCAATTCCGAGTTCCCAGAGCGCCATGGTCATTTTTCCGCCCGCTTTTTGCGGGCGTAAAAATCCATGGCGCTATGGGACCTTGGTGTTAATTACGCCACCGTAATTTACGGTGGCGTAATTAACTCCTTCCCCACTCCCATTATACCCTATGGGGCCGAAATGGGAATGGGGAAGGGTAAATGGGTCAATGGGGACTTACCGCCCCGCCGACCTCGGAATGGGGCGGTAAGTCCACCATCCGCCATGGCGTAAACGGACTTTACGCCATGGCGGAAAAGTCCGTTGATGGCGGAAAAAATCTGCCAGGGTCCTAATGAGGGCCATAGTGTTAAAGGTAAATCACCTAAGAACACGTATTACATAAAAAGAACAGAAGAAGCAAAATACATCAATGATTACAATGCAATCATTGTCCTATTAGGGAAGGTAAACATAGATGTGCAGTACATTGCAGACAATTCCACTGCAGTTGCATGGTACTTTACCAAAGCAGAAAAAACAGAGCTTCAAGACCTCCGGGATGACCTATCATCGGACAAAACACTTTCTCCGAAATTGTACAGTTTAGGCATAAAAATGCTCTCTCATAGAGAATGTGGCTGCTGTGAAGCTGCAGATCGTTTAACCGGTACTGCTTTGTATGGAAAATCTGAAAACATAGTATGGCTAAGTCTTGGTCCTGCTAAATCTAGAAAAAGAGTTCTCAAATCACACGACGACATATAAACAATAGCCGAAAATGATCCCAACAGCCAAGACATTTTGAAAAACAATTTACTAGACACATACTACCCAAAAAGGAGTACCACTTTGGAAACCATGTGTCTCTACGACATAGCCCAAAACTTCAGATACAAAAATAATATAAAACCAGATGAAAATAAAGGTAGATATGGAGTAACACATTGTGAAGGCAGCTTAGTGAAACTTACCAAACAAAGTTTAATTAATCATATCAAATTGTCATTAAAAACTCCTCAACATAAAGAACTATATTACATGTCCCTGCTACAACATTTTAAATGATGGAGAAAAGAAGAAGAGTTTCTAGATATCTATGACTCCTATGAAGACACTTTCAAAGCAAATTAAAGCACTATAACCGATGTCACCTTTACACAGTACAAAACAATGTTCCACAATGAACAGCAACACAAAGAAGAACTCCAGGCCCAACTAGATAAAGACACTCCCGACAGTAGTCAACCTTCTATAACAGGAAGCCAAGAACCACTGGGACAGCCACTAATAGCAGATGAGGCAGAATTTGCTACGACCGAAGTAGAAAACACCATGTGTCACTATGAAGAATATACAGATGGCTTAACTGTACTGCAATCAAAACTGAACAATGAGCAGAGTAGCATTTTTCAAGAAGTAACAAAAGAAATTGCACATGGTGTACAACATGAAAATATAGAATGTACCTTTCAACATTACAAACCTATATTACTATATGTCAGTTGTCCAGCTGGTTCAGACACAACATACTTAATCAAAATCATCAGCAAGTTCCTTGAACAATTGACAAACAACAAACTGTCAGCTGTTGTAACTGCCCCCACAGGTTTAGCTGCCAACAACATAGCTGGTGTCACTTTACACCGATTACTACTCCTTCCAGAAGAACACCAAAACAAATTAGAATATTACAAACTTTCTACAGAAGCTGCAAAGGAACTATGGAGAGTGTTAAAACAAATGAAAATGTTATTAATATATGAAGTGAGCATGGTCTCCAACCTAATGTTGGCTTTGATTCACCTCAGATTACAAGAAGTACTGAAAACAAACTACGAAGAGCTCTTTGGAGGAAAACACATTATTGTTTTCGGAGATCTTCTTCAATTGACACCAGTGAAAGGTGATTTTTAAAACCCTAGGACACAAACTGTGCCATAAAACTGTTGGCAGCATAAGAAATGTCAACCTTTGACAACATTTCCAATACAGAGAATTAACAGAAAGCATGCGTCAATCTGCAGCCCTCTCATACGCCAACATTTTTAAAAGTATTAGAGTTGGTGTACTACCTCAAGAAGCACAATCAATTAAAAACCGGGCACATCCATGCACTGTATGGCCATAACTCATGTGCTACTGATGGCATGGAAAAATTAGCACACAAATATGGCAATTGTATGTCCTTGATGCCAACTCTTGCAAGCTGTTCAAAATTCAATGAAACAATGTTGAAAAAAGAAATGCAACCAATAATTGAAATTTGCTCCACAGACAAACTGGACATACATGGTATGACACTACCCAGGTGTCAACAAGCCACAACAAGACTAAATAGCTTAAAAAACACGCAGCTGGTTTGGAGAAAATATTAAAATTATCTTTAAACTGTAGAGTAATGCTTAAACGTAACCTTGACGTCGAGCAAGGACTAGTTAATGGAGCACTTGGTACAGTGGTTGGCTTTCCAACATACCCACGTGACAACAACATTCAGTTTGTCAATATTCTCTTCGACAAGCTATCAGAAGTAAAATGGATAAGACGCTCAACAGCTCGATTCCTTCTTTTCAAAGACATGGATGTACGCAGAGAGCAATTTTTCCTAACTGCATACGCAGTCAACATTCACAAATCACAAGGTCTTACCCTAGATAAAGCATTGATAGATATTGAGAACACAGTCTTTAAAGAAGGCATGAGCTACGTAGCACTATCACGCTTATGTACACTTGACAGTCTATTTCTAATCAACTTTGATGCAAGTAAAGTAAATGCTGATATTCCTGGCATTTTAGAATACAATAGACTACGTTCACTGGACTCCCCCCATCTAAAAACCTATCCTGTTCCACAAAAAGCAAAGTGTTGTAAAAGAAAACTACTTCAAACAGAAATGCAACAGGATGTCACTGCAAATCCTCCAAAGGGAGTAAAAGAAGCTAATACTTCATCAATTACTACAACCAAAGAAGAATCTACTACTCAAAGTAACTCATGTACTTCTTTAAAGAAGCAACACACACTCCGAAGAAATGAATTGGACACAGAACTATCTGGTCCATTCACATTTTCAAATATAACTGGTGTAAATTGCTACACAAATGTAGCAATAAATATTCTATTCCAATTGCCACCAATTGTTGACAACATTTACCTACACAATACAGACCTTGTGTTTGCAAATGTTAGTCCTTCATAGAAATGCAAGCAACAATCCTGACAACACATGCAGTGTTCATGGAATAAGACAAGCATTGGACTAGTGTTCTGGAAAGATTAAATTCACTATAAACTCACACGAAGATCCATAAGAATTTCCAATGTACTTACTACAAGTACTGGAAAACAAAAACACACCTATAAATTAAATCTTCCAGATTTCATACATGTGGAAACATACATGCACTCTCTGCAACAATGTGGCACAGGAACAAATCCCTAATGAACACTTTGTGTATGTATCCATACCTAACTGTGAATCCATTCTATTTCAGCAACTTGTACAAAATGCAATCTATGGCAGATTATGTACTACCTGCAATTCAGATAATCGCTCCACCATACAAATACAAACACATAGTAAATACAAAATACTAATGCTTTTACGTTACAATGCAGATGGTACCAAAAACAACTGCAAGCTGACTGGATTCACACGTGGTCAAGTATCACTTGTTAAGAAATACTTTACAACAATAGGTATAATCTACCATGCAGGAGCCACAACCAATGCAGGTCACTACACTGCATATATAAAAAATAATTGTGGATGGTTCGAATGTAATGATAGTACCATTACTCTAAAGCAGAGATTACCAGCAAATCTTATAAACACTTATTTAATATTCTTAAAACCAAAATTGTATAACTGTCCATTCCATTGCAAAATGTAATAACTAATCTGTGCATAAACATTAATAAAACTTCAATTAGAAAACCAGAAACAGTTAGAATATGGCAACAGGTATCTTACTGGCCCAAGATTCTGCAACAACCAAACAGATAAATCAATACCACTAAATTATAAAAAGAAATAAACTGTTAGAATACACCAACAGGTATCTAACTGCCCCAAGATTTTGCAACAACCAAACAGATAAATCAATACCACTAAAATATAACAATAAATAAACAGTTAGAATATGCCAAAAGGTATCTAACTGCCCACAAATCTGCAACAACCCAACAGATAGATGAGCAACTTGAAAATATGAATAAAAAACTATAACCAGTTAGAATACGCCAACAGATATCTAACTGCCCCAGTATTCTGCAACAACCAAACAGATAAATCAATACCACTAAAATATAACAAGAAATAAACAGTCAGAATATGCCAACAGGTATCTAACTGCCCCACAAATCTGCAACAACCCAACAGATAGATGAGCAACTTGAAAATATAAATAAAAAACTATAACCAGGTAGAATTCACCAACAGGTATCTAACAATCTGCAACAAACCAACAGATAGAACTTTAGCCAGAAACAACAAATAAACACTGAAAACAAAGAAAGAAATATACTGTACCGTAACAAAAAAAAAGGTTTTTTAATCCAACATGGATTTTTTTTCCCACAGACCCAATGATTTAAGAAACAAACACAGAAATTGAGCAAATTGCACAGTACACTACTAAATATGAGGGTAGAAATAATGCAGACATGTCTATTATGCAATGCAGTAACTCTTTATATACTACCTACACTAACATGATCTTTTCCTTTACACAGAAATTGAAAATGAATATCTGCTCCAGTTACCCAAGTCATGAAAAAAATATATCCAATCATAAAAAACCAAACAGTAAGTATATTATAATTCAACTCACAAATACTGCTCCATAACACAACCATTGACGCAAACATCTAACCATACACCACAATCCAAAATGGTTACTTCCATGGATATGTTATACTGCAGTGCTTGTTACCAAACTCTACAATCTTAATTACATGACGTAGCCAAAAACTTCACATACAAACTATACAAATCAAACAGTACACAAACTGTAGATTTGCGGATATTTGATAGATGTTTGATTCTATGGGTGTGCTATGCTGCAGTTGTTGTGGCCAGGGCCTAGAGTCTTGGGTGCATAGCCTACGGCCTACGGGCTTCAGCCATGCACCCAACACTCTAGGCCCTGGCCACAACCACTGCAGCATATCACACCCATAGAATCAAACATTTTAACTGTGCTATATGGGCTACTGCATTTTCTATGTCCGCGGACAGCCGCGGTGACCGTGGACCTGACAAACACATCGGGGGCACCTGCCACCTAAACAAATACATAATTCGACCCATCTCTTACTCCCCCACCCTACCCAAGCACTCTTACACACCAACACACTCCCCAAAGTTGTATTTTTTCCCCGTTCATCGCTGTGGATCCAAGATGGCGGGCACATCAAAAGAATATGACGCACCTCACGCTTCATTTCAGCCAATCAGCGAACACGTCATATGTCCACGGACATGATGCAAGCCAATTAGCCAATCGGTGTCCTGTCCATGGAGCGAACAGGGAAATGGAGCGGGCATAGATATCACTAAATTTTTTAGACCTACTTTTTGGTCATTTTAAAAAAAACTACTGGACGGATTTCCACCAAAAGTGCAAATCGTCCAGTGGTTTGAGCTGTAGGTGTGAGCAACGTTTTTTTTCCCATTCACTCTATGGGAAAAAAAGAAATTTTGGGACACCCCTTATAACTTTGCCCCCCCTCAACCAAACCTCACTAAACTTTGCAAAGTGGGCCATATATTATGTTTGCAAAGTTTGGTGAGGATTCGTCCAGGGGGAACAAAGTTATAAAAAGCCACCCAAAAAGTGCTCTTCCTATGGGATTGGCAACTTAACCATAAATACAAGGCTGTGTAATATATATACATATAAATAAATATAAATATATAGGAAATGGGAGTTTGGGGCCAGAATGGAACTATAATGGGACTATTCACTAGTGAGTACACTGTTTAACACAGATTACACTAAAGTTGAAAGGTGTGTGAGGTGTGAATTTGTGTTTGTTGAATTGAAATTGCAATAGCAATTGAAGATTGTTGATTGGCTATTGATTATTTGATGATTATAATTCCTGTTGCATAGACATTATTGCTGTTTTTCTGTGCAACTGTTGTTTTGAACATATATATTGATACATTGTGAAGTAAAAAACAGTGTGGGTGGCGGATTGTTAATTTGGATATTCATTTGTGATAATCAATTTCTTACTGTGATTTATGGTTACAAATTCTGTCTGAAAATGTCCACATTTTGCCATCATTTTGAGTGGGCGACCCAGGTCTGGAATCATGGAAAGACAAAATGAAAGATAGGGTGGACCTGTCATCACAGAGACTGTATGGAATTACACGGAAAGAGGAAAGACTTATACTGGCAGATATTTCTTATTTTAAGTTGGTGGAATGTGGACTAGTGGAACGGGAGACTGATTTCATTGGATATAAGGAATCTGAATACAAGATGAAAATAAAATGTATACTGAACAAACCAGTGATAAGATATCATAACAAATACAACAATTGCAAGATGCCTTGCCTATCAACCAGAGTTCTATGCAACAACAGGGTCCAATTGACACAAAACCAATGATATGAACGCATTTAACAAGACTAAAATACTGATTACACTAAGAATTTTGGAGTCCCAACGGCACTCATAATCAGTGTTTACGGACACAGGACAAATTACAATGCAAACCAGTTTATCACATTTGTACACCAGCAGTTTGATAGACGATATTTTGATCCTGAAAGATGCCACTGAAAGACAGTCAAGAAACAACCTGGCTCCATGTAAGAAGAAGATTAGCATCCTGTGCTGGATCAACTGCGGCATGGTTTAATTCTAGTTAAGCAATAAAGACCACAAATACCCATGAAAGGTGTCATTCTAATCCAAAAAAACACCCACATATTTTGCAATTGACACATGAGGAGTCATTAGGAGACCAAAACATAATGTCTGTACAAGAAGAAGCAAAACAGGATGGATGAAAATGTTGCATTAAGAGAGACATCCGCCTGAAGAAAAAAGAAGAAAAAAACATTTAATGAACTGGCTGAGGCAAATCCACAAAAAGCCAATTGAACAAATAAACAACTTGCTGGCAATCAGAACATCAAGAGAAAGAGAATACATACAGAGAGAATTTTGAAACAAAATATAATGACAGGACCCAAGAACTAAAGCATGTGCATCTACTAAGTCCAGACATACACAAGAAACAAAAGAATACAGAATGATTTAATGCATATGGTTTGTATGCTCCAGCTCATGAGAAATATGAGAAATATGTCGTGAGGTATAGTGTTTCCCATCACCAAACACAGAGAGGCAGACAGCATCAGTTCCACTGTGGGATACAGAGAAATATCGAGGCCTATCAGTGAAAAGGGAGAAGAGGCCACTTAGTATGTCAGGAGTGGACAACAGTTCAAATGAGAGTACTCCTAGGCAGTGCTGAATTGTATGAAAACGACCTGAGGGAACACAAATTAATGTAGGTCAGAAAAGAAGTGGCAGTTTGGGCAGTCCTTGCTTGTACTGAGCTCAAAGACCAAGGAGATTGGTCCCTTGTTGGTGAACGATGGGGGCAGCATGAAAAGCTCTCCGGCCACGTGTCAAAAACTGGTGTCAATCCAGCACAAGCAGTTTAGGCATTTTGTGCAATTTGGAGCCCTGCCCTTCTCTGCTCTGATGCTCTGCTTGTTGTTCTCCAATTACCCTTCTTGTAATTACTCCATTATTGGGATGCTCTCTATGGCTGCAGCATACATATAAGCAGAAATGTGTCTTGTTAGCTGCTGATGCAGGATAGAGTGGCAGGGCTAGAGGGCAGAGCTTAGTTGTGGCTCAGTTAGTGTTGATGTGCTAATGTGGCCATCACTGGGGGTGTTTGTGCATGCAGTGTCAGGTGGTAGGAGATATTAGAGGGGAGTTGGTTAATTGTGGGAAGACATGTAGGCCTGACAAAATACCCTGCAACCTGCATTGCTTCCCCTAGCCATTTGCAGACAGGTACAAATGCCACCTATCCCTCATGCACTCTCTTTCCCTCTCTCTCTGTCTCTCTGTGTCTGTCTCTGTGTCTTTCTCTCTCTCTCTCTCTCTCTCTCTCCCTCTCTCTCTCTCTCTCTTTCTCTCTTTCTCTCTTTCTCTCTGCAAGATGGCAGATGAGGGAAAGGGGTGATGTGGAAACTCATATATTCCAATAACCTGCTAAGACTTATAGCAGGCAAGAAGAAGTTAAAGTTCAGTAGAAGGGCAACTTGAGAATTCAGGACCATAGTCACCCATTTCACCTTCTTTAGTGTGTTGGTTAGCACTATGAGGGATTACTCAAACCTCTACATGCTCTGGCACTACATTCAGTGGCCTACTGGGACTTGTGCTTGTTAATGGCAGGACAAAGCCTTTGTCAGGCATTCATCAGGAATTGGTTGGCGACGGGGCATTTGGCATTGAAAAGGGCAGGGTACCAGAATCCCTACTCATTTTTGCCAAAATAGGTCAACCCTGCTGTCCCCCCATGTTCTAACTTGATGGGTCCGACTTGATGGTCGTGCAGTTATGTAATTCCTCCGACCCCAAGTACCACTTGAGCAGAATGTAAAATACTGCCCTAGCAATATTTGAGGCCACAGGTGGGAGTGTCATTGTCAGCCTGGTACGGGGAACGCCGGAAGGACCCCTGAGTGCTGTAAGGCAAAGGGTTACAATCAAGGAAACACCCAAAAGGCAATTGGCAGAGGGAGCAAACAAGATGCAGTGACACCAGTTTACCTAAAAGTGGTGGAGTATAGGTAAGAAACCTATGCAGACAGCAGGGGAACCAACAGCAGGCTGAGATGATGTACTTGGCACTCCTGAAAACACCTGGCGGAGCAAGAGCTTGATCCGTGGCAAAACTTGAAGCAATCCGAGGTTTGCAGAAACAGAAGGGTAATCCAAAAGCAAGTCCAGAGTACAAACAGGTGTCAGGTGTCCGGGAGATCAGAGAGCACGCCAGAGTCCAAGGGTAATCCGAGAGCAGGTCCAAATGAAGCGTTCCAAGGTCGAGGCAAGGAGAGTAACAAGAAGCAAAAGGTAACGCCTGCAGTCCTCCGTAGAAGTAGCTGTGAAGCAAAGTGTCTTGTTTGCCGGCTTCTTTTGAAGCGGCGAGCGGTGTCACGTGACGCATCAAGTGACCGCTCGCACGCGTTACGTGGAGCGCAACGCGGCCAGCCGGTACTTCCTGGTATCCTGGCGTCGCCGGCTGTGCAGGAGGCGCCATGGCAACCGCCAACGCGGAAATGGGCAAAAAGAGGCGGGTCCGTCCAACATGGTATCCCGCCTGCCGTGCTTCCCCTGCTGATGTGAATGGAGAACACGACGGCGAGAAGCGCATGATGGGAGAGACAGGTGTGAGGGGGGAAGTGGGAGATGGGGTGTGTGAGAGGGCGTGACACCCCACAAGCCTCAAGCTCTTCTCACACAGTACAAAATGAAATCCCACCTCCAACCCCACATACAGGCATCTCACCAGGTTTTAACATGCCACCAGGCCTTCGGTATCAGAGTGATGCTGCAACCCTGCAGGGGATTGTTCACAATGAAATGAAGAGCAGGAAAGATAGAACGTGGAGTGTGGATTCCTCAAAATGTACAGCACTGTTGCCTACAAATTGGACCAGGGAGTTCTGACGGCTGCATGATGCTTAAAAATAGTTTGTAATGTGATGAGTTAGAAATGAAAAGCCAGACACAAAGCTGTCATGTTTGTGGTTAAAGATTTTTATTACAATAAAGTGGGCTAGGACAATGCCTATCTGACTCTGCTCTTTGACAAATTCCCCTACCTATAACCACCACTAAGGATCTGTCCATGTCAGGATGTCAATGTCAAAACTGACCCTGTCTCCAGAATATTCTATCCTAACCCTCACACTACAATTCAAAAGAATAAGGTGGAGAGGGGAAATAAATGTGACTTATCGTTTGCAAAAAGAAGTTATAAACGAAAAATACAACAGCTCCAACATAAATGTTCTCCAAGGTAAAAGGACCTTGGTTACAGAGGATGACTCCCTTCCCCTGGTTTCTCTTCCCAATTCAAATACAAAGGTATTTCAAAGACAAAATGATATTTTACTTCCAGGGTAATTCCCTTCTCCTGGACTTGTTTCAGATGAATTAATCCTTCCAACACAAAATTCACCAAGAGGAGCAAACATTGGCTCCAGAGGGTGATTCCATTCCCCTGGATTCTTCAATACTATGTCAATGATTTGTTCAGGGGGTTGCCTCAGAACGTACTAGTAAAAAAAGTAGTCAAAAAGGAGTGTAGACCAGGCAAGAAGTAAACCAGTTTTATTCTGGACCCCAGACGCAGCTGGGACAGCAATATTGAAACAGAATGCGGAATAGAACTGCATGAAAAGACGCTGTCAGATGGACACCCCTAAATCAAAAGCTTTTATAATCATCTAAACTAATTACCATCAATCACTTTGCAGCATTAAAATGTCTCCCCACAAGAAGCTTCTGATTGGTGAAATCATATCACAACCCTATAGAAGGGCATACATTATCTTCTATGATTATGTCCCACAAACCTTACCACGCCAACCCTAGTTTCCCATTGTGACGCTGTAATCAAACCCCCAGTTCCCACATCATAGTGCCAATTCATTGAAACATTGAAGATGACAAGCAGATATTTATTCAACTGTCCCGGTCATCTCATCCACGTTCTCATGAGAAAGTCTTCTACCACGACACTGTCAGAGCCTTGAACCAAGAACAAGTTGCTGTATTAATGTTGCACATTACAAACTCTTTGACCTTCTTCACAGGCAGAGATGTACGCATGGGCAATTTGAAACTGCCATGGGCTTTTTGAAACCATCAGTAGATCAGGCTATGTAAATTAAAATGCCAAATTATAAAATGATTGTGCATTCATTGCCGTTCTGTGGCACCCATGAGCTCTGTTTTATGATCTCGATAGTAAAAAATATTGTTAGCTTCCTACCGTGCGATCCTGGCATCATGGGATTTGCAATGTGCTACCAGCCACTGTGGCTTCTGAACAAATTAATGAAAAAAACACTAGTTTCTGAAAAGCATGTTTTGAGAACTATTTGCTGCACCTCAGTGTAATCCAAACCTTGTATACTTACCTGTACCCATCTTTATTATCTATGTTTCGTTAACATGAGGGCATTCTCCAGCCTAGTTCAGAGTGCTACTCCCACAGCTGACAAGTTTGCACCTTTTTACCATGCTGAACTTGGATTTTTACCACATATTCTTGCTGTAACAGTTTTTGTGTATCTTTCTTGATGCACAACAAACCTCTTTGTTACAAAGCTACTTAGCCTTGTAGTTCCTTCTTTCAAAAGTTTCTTCTCTGATTCAACAAACACAGTCCTTTCTTGGGACTTCCTGTAGATTTGCAACTGCCTAGTATACTCCCCTTCAAGGACATCTATGCATTTGCAGCTACCTGGTATACTCGCCTGCCAGGTTTTCTCATATTCATAAACAAACAGTTCTTCTTTTAATTCCACTACTGAATATATCTTCTTTGGTTCTGTGTATCTGATGGTGTCAACATTCGCCCTTGGCTTGCCCCAAATCTGCATTCCATATTCACATATATGGTTGGGTGTTGCACTATCCCTTCCTGGTTTGCAATCTCCTTAATGTCTCTGTTTTTGTCGATTTTAAGTTAATACATTGTGTTTAGTGCGGTCACCGAATCACCCCAGGGTATTTACTTTCCATGGGTTGACTCACCGGCTCTGTGTGGCGTCTTCGGTCCCAATTGCTTTTCTCCCCACTTTCCACTCTAGACTGCTTCCATGTCGTTCTGGTTCCTCTTGCGGCTTCCCATCAGCATGCCTGCCTTCCTTCAGGTCTCGGTAAGTGAAGCATTGCTTTCTTCGGCAGCTAAACACTCAGGAATCTTTCATCATTTCTCTGTCTCCTTACTGGTGAGCCCCTTGGCTCTGCCAGACTGGTCTGTACTCGCATGGACCACGCGCTTCAATGAGAGGTACAGCAACAAGGTATTGACGTAGTTCTGTACGTCGCGTTTCATAGTCGGCCACCAACACCAACGTTTGAGTAGGTCCAGAGTACGATGCTGCCCGGGGTGACCATTAATGGCAGCATCATGAGACCACTCCAACGCCAGGTTCCTGGTTTCACTTGTGGGAAGAAAGAGCTTCCCGTGTACAAAGGGCACCCCATCCTGCATAACTGGATCCCATTCTGTTAGTGATTGTGGATAGCGGGAGACCCACTGTCGTATGGTGGACTGTAAAGAAGGTGACGGTGTGCAGACACAAACTACATGAGTCTCACTCAACAAGGTTTCAGGGAAGGATGGGAGAACCGCCCCCCCCCAGGGGAACGAGACTGAGCGTCTCCTTTCCCATGCCCGACACCAGGTCTATGTTTGACCACGAAGTCGAACGCGGCAAAGAAGAGATGCCAACATACTTGTCGGCTGTTTGTACATTTCAGAGAGGCAAGGTCCTGGAGATTCTTATGATTGGAGAACACCACCGTCTGGTGTTTTGCGCCCAGGAGGTGGTGTCTCCAAGTCTGTAGAACGTCCTTAATGGCCAATAGTTATTTTTCTGTAACTGTGTAGTGCAATTCGCTTGCCGTGAACTTACGAGAGTGAAATGTAACCGTATGCAAACGACCAGTGGCATGACATGGTTGGGACAGTACAGCGCCTAGTGCATAGGAGGATGCGTCTGCCTCGAGGACAAACGGGAGTTCAGGGTCAGGGTGTTGTAACAAAGGAGCAGTGGTAAACATGGTTTTCAGAGAGTCAAAGGCGTTTTGTTGTGTCACGGACCAGATATAGGGGACGGAAGGACTAGTGAGCACAGTGAGTGGTGCTACAATAGAGGAGAACCCAGCAATGAATCGTCGGTAAAAATTAGCGAAACCCAAAAATGACTGCAGTTGCTTGAGTGTGGTCTGAATTGGCCATTCGTTGATTGCCCGGACTTTGGACTGATTCATAAGGAGACCCCCGGGAGAGATATGGAACCCCAAGAACTCAACCTGACTGGTGTGGAAAATGCACTTCTCGGGTTTAGCAAATAGTGCATTGGCTTGGAGACGCAACAACACTTCCTTGACATGCGTGATGTGTTCATAGAGGGAGGAAGAGAACACCAATATGTCATCTAAGTACACTACCACGTAGGTGTTCAGGATATCACCAAATATGTCATCCATGAAGCGCTGAAACGTAGCAGGAGCATTACAGAGGCCAAACGGCATAACTGTATACTCAAACAACCCTTGTCGTGAGCAGAAGGCTGTCTTCCATTCATCTCCATCACGCATGCGTACGAGATTGTACGCTCCCCGAAGATCCAGTTTGGTGTAAATCATGGCATGAGTGAGTTTGTCTAACAATGGGGTAATGAGAGGTATGGGATAGCGGTTTTTTACCGTGATGGCGTTCAAACGCCTGTAATCTATGCAAGGACGGAGATCCCCTTCTTTCTTTGGCACAAAGAAGATAGGACTTGCAGCTGGGGATGTTGATGGGCGAATGTGACCCAGACGCAAGGCCTGCTGTATGTATTCTTGCAGGGCTCGCTCTTCCGTCTGGGTTAGGGAGTAGACACGGCCCTTTGGGATGGGGGCGTCCGGGACTAAATCAATGGGGCAGTCATAGGATCGATGCGGAGGAAGACCTTCCGCAGAGCCTTTGTCAAACACAGCCCGAAATTCATAATACTCAGGAGGTATGTTGTTCGTGACCGCACCTACCATGTGAGTGTCCTGGGTGTCGGGTCTGTCTTCTATGGCTAAAGAAGCGACTACCCCTAGGATGTCTGCAGGGCTGGAAACCCGAGGTGTCTCGAGCAGGCAGTAGTATTGGCACGTTTCTGATTCAAAGGAGACCTGACCCGTGCCCTAGTTAATCAGAGGATTGTGCCTCTTTAGCCAAGGAATGCCCAAGATAACTGCAAACTGAGGTGTAGCTATGAGATCAAATGACATGGTCTCTCTATGGACTTCCTGTATGACTAATTCCAACGGGGCTGTCTGTTGCAAGATTGGTCCAGAGGTTAGGGACGTCCCGTCTACTGCATGAACCGGTTCGGGGTGTTTCTTTTTGATCCGAGGTAAGTTTAGTGAACTGGCTAGCGCTATATCTATAAAGCAGCCTGTAGCTCCAGAGTCGATCACTATTCGTACTGCATGGGAGATACCTGCAGCAGGGTTTAAGGAAGCTTGTACCACCACAGGTCGGACGTGACCAAAAGCCGGATCAGAGGAATTTTGTATAGGACTCGCCCCAACCCCTGATCTCAAGGGCGAGTCTTCGGAAAACCCGGAATTTTGTTCCTTGGCCGACGGGGACACTCCTTTACAAAATGCCCGTTGAGACTGCAGTAGAAGCAAGCGTTGTCGGCCCTTCTGCGCTCTCGCTCGGCATGAGTAATAGGGCTGCGTATCCCGCCGATCTGCATGGGTTCGGGTGAGGTGCCGGATGTGGTTGAAAGTGAGGTATGGGATAGCCCTGCTTCCCCCTTACGTTCTGCCCCCCTGGCGTCAATTTGCAAGGTCAAATCAACTAGGTCGATATAGAGTGAGGGAAGAGAAGGCACCACAGATAAAGCATCCTTCATGGAACCACACAAGCCCCGATAGTAGATCACTGCTTTCTTGTTCTCTGGCCAGGAGGTCTCAGTAGCGAGTTGGTGTCCTGGGTGTTAGTCTTAGCAGTGCACGGTGGTGGCACGAGTTATGGTTGCTTAGCTAACCATAACTGGCGAATTTCAAGGGTTTTTCGGTTTTACTTGGAACCATAACGTCCCTTTAACAAAGTTTTTTCACTGAATTTCATAGGTTTTTAGTTGCGCAACTTACCATAACGTCCCTTTAACAAAGTTTTTTCACTGAATTTCATAGGTTTTTAGTAGCGCAACTTAACCATAATGTCCCTTTAACAAAGTTTTTTCATTGAATTTCGTAGGTTTTTAGTAGTGCAACTTAACAATAATGACTTTCACTTTATATACATAAAATATGGAACTGACCGAATCTCTTCTACTGTACTTGATGTCCGCAATCTCATTTAATGTTCGCTGACATGTTCGAAGAACAGTACCACTACCTAAAAAACTCAGGGGGTGTGTTTGATTGTTATATCATAACATAGGAACATTTAACAAATTAAAAAAAAGCACACACATACATTATATGTACTAATACATAAAAAATGTAACCCATATATACAACACAATAACAAATTCATTTAAATGCACTATGTTCTAAAATGGAATATACCACAAGAAAATAAATTGGCTTCCAACATAATTACCTCACAAACACAACAGAACTGAGAACAAGAGCAGACCCACTGAGTACATAGGACATATCTTACCTGAAATAGTAAGTGTACTTAATTTTATTCATATATTTATAAACTTTCTGTATTAGATAAAAAAATATATGTCATGATGCCTACCCCCGGAGCACCAGGCCAGGCCCAGCACCCCCGGAAGCAGGCATCATGCCCTCGGGTAAAAGCCCAGCGGCCCCTTATAGGGACTCTTTGGACTGAGTCCTGGCGCCTTTGGCGCCAGGCTCATGTTGGACATCAGTCCTGGCGCCATAGGCGCCAGGCTCATAAAGGGAGGTGTTTTGTGCACTTACCTGATGCAGACCATGCTGCATGCTTCAGGCCTCCCTGAGACCTGAAAGGGACTATTTTTTCATAGGGACTATTTTTTCACTCGGGCGTGGCAGGGAAGGATACATACCTAATTGGGGAAGGATACATACCTGGGACTTCTTTGGAGGCTATTTAAGCCACGCCCAGACAGCAGCTCATGCTTTGCGTTGTTCTGCTTCCTGCAGCTTAACGCTCACCGTGTCTGCTCCTGCTCCTGGACTACAGCCACGCCCGTCTTGAACCTGGAAGACCTGCAAGGAAGGAAGAGAAGAGAAAGGTGAAAACCAAGGATTATTTCAAGCTTATTACCTGCATCCGGAATCTTCTCGCCAGCATCCCTGAAGGAAGACTTCAATTTAAAAGCATTGCGTTGCTCGCTGCAGCGCCACGCTTCACTCACCTGTCCTGTCCTCGAGACATCTCCCGGCTCCATCGCGGCTGTCAGCATCGGACGCCACATCTCTGCACCTAGGGGAGAGAGGAAGAAACAAAAGGTGAGCAGAAGGACACACAGAAGGAAAGCCTGATTAACAGCCATAATACTTACCGGCTTTTCTTCCACATTTCGGGTCGGCGCCGCCCCGTTGGCAGGTACCGTACCCCGGCCCCTAAGGGGAAAGGACTAGAGACATTTCAGAGTAATGATAAGGACATCTAGAGGGATCGCCCTCATTACTACTCACCTCGGCAGGTTAACCCCTCGACGCATCACCTTCATTCTGCACCTGAAATAAAGGACAGATCACAGGTGAGAAAGACAGCATAAAGGGGGCCTCACTTGAACTTTGAACTTTCATACTTACAGCGCATCGCTCAGGAAAGTCAAGTGGATTTTGCCAGCGCCATTCTGAAAACCAGTGAAGTAACTGGACGAACGCGCGCCCCTGCACCAGAAGCAGGATGGAGAGTTCAACCTTCCAAACCATAAGGTGAGCTTAAACCGGGTTTGGAGGAATAGAGAGGAACGGAGGGGGAAGGGGGGAGCTAGCACACCATTCTGCAGACTGTTAATCCCCTTTCTCATCTGCAGAAGGATATTCCTACGAGCCAAGGAAGCACGATTTGGAGGTCCTGTCCAATCGGTGTTCCGGGTCCTGCGCATCACGCTAGAAGAGGCCGCAGTAATCCAGACTAGATCAGCGCCCCCGTGGGAACCAGGTGGGCGTTACAGAACGCGAAGCTTCCCTACAAATTCCCACCCAGGCGCTATGGAAACTTCTGAGACTGACCAACTGGCCCAACTACTGGGGGAATTACGGGCCAAGGTACACGCCGCTCGTCAAGAGACTAATGCCCTCAGAAGAGAAGTGATTGTAACAGGGGAAAGGACTGATGACCTGGCTAGACAGCTTTTGCAAGGTCAAGCTGGACAAACTCCTTTACCCGGTTCCGGGGGGAACCCCACTCCTGTGGTTTCCAGTAACCCTGTGCTGATTAATCTACCTGCAAACATGCCGCTGGCCCCACCCGAACGCTTTGCTGGGGACCCCAAACGATTCGCCGTATTCAAGAATCAGTGTCGTTTGCACTTCCTATGCAGACCCAGGGCCTTCCCTAATGATCAGACCAAGGTAGCCTTTGTGTTGTCATATCTCAGCGGCTGTGCTGCCGATTGGTCAGTCCCACTGGTCAAGATGACCCGATTCTTCGTGATTTTCAAGGATTTCAAACAAGCATGGAAAGGTTATTTGCTCGACATTCCCAGGGACAGGCTCTGGATGACGAACTTCTATCTCTGCGACAGGGCAATCAAGACCTTCTATCCTACATTGCAACCTTCAATAGACTAATTGTGGAAACTGGTTGGCCAGAGGATAAAAGAATCACGTTATTCTATCGAGGTCTACGCGGAGAACTTAAAGATGTCCTGGCACAAGTTGTAAATCCGCCCCAAGAATGCACTGAATATATAGACTTAGTGGTCCAGTTGGATCACAGGCTGCAAAACAGAAAAGCAGATCGGTCCAAGTTTGAAACCTGGGTGTGTGCCAAAACCCACGCTAACCCCAAGGGGGCTGATGCCTCGGAGCCTATGCAAATCGGAGGAGTTAAAGGACCCCTAACTCACAAAGAACGGGAAAGAAGACGACAGATGCAATTATGCCTTCATTGTGGGTCCTCAGGACACTTTCTACGAGATTGCCCGGTTAAGCCACCCAAGAAGGTGGTAGGAGCCGCTGATAAAATCCATGGAAACTCTGTATCGGGAAACGACTACGCCCGGCAAGCGTAGGGGTCCACTTGCCGAGCTTGAAACCTTGCATTTCATTGTGCCAATGGTCCTCATAGATCTGGAACAGCCAAAACGGTTGCATGCTATAAAGGCATACATCGATAGCGGGGCTATAGGAAACTATGTGGATCGAGAATTGGTCTCTAGGATAAACCTCCCTCTGTGTCCTAAAACCAGCAAAGATGTCATCACCACTGTAGATGGAACCGAAATTGCCTCTGGACCGGTAACACATTCCACAGCTGAGGTGACACTTGTAGGTCCGGATGGCCATCGCGAGGCAGTTGTGTTTGATGTGATCAAGGCTCCACAGTTTCAGCTTATTCTCGGAGTCCCTTGGTTAGAGACACATAATCCTCAAATTGATTGGCGAGCGAAGAGAATAACCTTCCCGGATTGTGCACAAACTTGCTACCCAGAAAATCCAAAGATTAATCTAACATCAGTAACCTCTGTCCCCGTGCAACTACCTCCAGAGTACCAAGACTTTCAGGACGTCTTCCAAAAGGAACAGGCCAACACGTTACCTCCCCAAAGATCGTACGATTGCCAAATCGATCTGGTGCCCGGTGCACAACCCCCTTGTAGCAGGATTTATGCCCTTACTGAACCTGAGAATCTGCATTTGAGACAATATTTAGATCTCTACCTCGCCAATGGTTTCATTCGCCCGTCAAAGTCCCCGGCATCTTCAGCTTTGTTCTTCGTGCCTAAAAAAGAGGGCGACCTTAGGACTTGTATCGGTTACCGCGCATTGAACCAGATAACTGTTAAAAATCGTTACCCTCTGCCTCTGATCCCTGAACTCCTTGACCAGGTGAAGGACGCTTGCATATACACCAAGTTAGATCTCCGGGGGGCTTATCATCTGGTACGAGTAAAAGAAGGCGACGAATGGAAAACGGCCTTCCGTACAAAATATGGACTATTCGAATACCAGGTGATGCCTTTCGGGTTGTGCAACGCGCCTGCTGCCTTCCAATTCTTCATGAATGATGTCCTTCGGGAACTCATCGATGTCTGTTGTATCGTATATATCGATGACATTCTTGCGTACTCCTCTTCGGAATCTGATCACAGAAAACATGTCAGGGCCGTCCTAGAGAAACTGCGCCAGCACAAACTGTTTGCCAAGCTGGAAAAATGTGTTTTCCATACCACCGAGGTTGAGTTTCTCGGATTCATCCTGACACCTAAAGGGGTCCGAATGGATTCACGGAAAGTGGATGCCATCCTCAAATGGCCATCACCTAGTTCAGTGAAAGGTGTCCAAAGCATGCTTGGTTTTGCCAACTTTTATCGCAGGTTTATCCCGGAGTTTTCACGTGTGGTGTAACCCATCACTGCACTCTTGCGAAAAAATAAACGTTTTGAATGGACCGAGGAAGCCGAACAGGCCTTTCAGGAGTTGAAAGCTAAGTTCACGTGCGCACCGATTTTGAAGCACCCGCGTCCTGATCTCCCATATATAGTCAAAACCGACGCGTCCAGCTTAGCCATGGGAGCTGTCCTGTCTCAGAGAGACCCTGAAACCAACCAACTGCACCCCGTAGCATTTTGGTCCAGAAAGTTCTCACCGCCGGAGATAAATTATGCGATTACCGATAAGGAACTATTAGCCATTAAGTCCGCCTTTAAGGCTTGGCGGCATTATCTCCTCGGCGCCCGGCATACCATCACCGTGATCACTGATCACCGAAATTTACAATACTATTCTGGTCGTGGTGGATTTATTTTCCAAATGGCCCACTTTATTCCGTTGAAAGGATTACCTTCAGCCTTTGTTCTTGCCAAGGAATTCCTCGAGAATATCATCCGTTTGCATGGATTCCCGTCCATACTAGTCTCCGATCGGGGAAGCCAGTTTATTTCTCATTTTTGGAAAAAGTGTTGTCAGCTGGCACAAATCGACGTAAGACTCTCGACCAGCCACCACCCACAGACCGATGGTCAGACGGAGAGAACGAACCAGACCCTTGAACAATTTCTACGATGTATGTTGCACCAATCGGAGGGTAATTGGAAGGATATTCTGTGGGTGGCTGAATATGCTTATAATAACTCGATACACTCTGGAACGGGTCAAAGCCCCTTCTTTACCCTATATGGACATCACCCTCGTACTTCAGACTTGGACTCACCTTCGAGCCTTGAAATGCCTGCAGTGGATCATTTGCATTCTACGATAACTCAAGCCTTCAAGGACGCAACTGCACATTTGCAACATACGAAAGAGAATTACAAAAAGAATGCGGATCTACATCGAAAGGAGGCACCTCCGTACCAAATTGGGGATCAAGTATGGTTGGCTACCAAACACTTATCGCTCAAGGGACCTCGAACTTTTAATCCAAGGTATTTAGGCCCTTATTCAGTCAAAGCTATAATTAACACAGTAGCAGTCAAGCTCGATCTACCAGCCAACATGCGGATTCACCCCGTTTTTCATGTGTCACTTTTGAAACCAGTACAACCAGGAACCAGATTAATAAAGCCACCAGACCCAATCCTGATAGATGGAGAGCCAGAATTCGAAGTAAAGAACATTTTGGATTCCAAAATCTTAAAATCAAAGCTTTTCTATCTAATTGATTGGAAAGTGTACGGGCCTCAGGAACGGTCTCGGGAACCAAGTGATCACGTACATGCACCTCGGCTGGTAAAAAGGTACCATCAGAATTTCCCAAACAAACCGAAACCTCCAGAAGGAACGACCTTGGGAGGGGCCTTGGGGGGGAGTGCTGTCATGATGCCTACCCCCGGAGAATCAGGCCAGGCCCAGCACCCCCGGAAGCAGGCATCATGCCCTCGGGTAAAAGCCCAGCGACCCTTATAGGGACACTTTGGACTCAGTCCTGGCACCTTTGGCGCCAGGCTCATGTTGGACATCAGTCCTGGCGCCATAGGCGCCAGGCTCATAAAGGGAGGTGTTTTGTGCACTTACCTGATGCAGACCATGCTGCACGCTTCAGGCCTCCGTGAGACCTGAAAGGGACTATTTTTTCATAGGGACTATTTTTTCACTCGGGCGTGGCCAGGGAAGGATACATACCTAATTGGGGAAGGATACATACCTGGGACTTCTTTGGAGGCTATTTAAGCCACGCCCAGACAGCAGCTCATGCTTCGCGTTGTTCTGCTTCCTGCAGCTTAACGCTCACCGTGTCTGCTCCTGCTCCTGGACTACAGCCACGCCCGTCTTGAACCTGGAAGACCTGCAAGGAAGGAAGAGAAGAGAAAGGTGAAAACCAAGGATTATTTCAAGCTTCTTACCTGCATCAGGAATCTTCTCGCCAGCATCCCTGAAGGAAGACTTCAATTTAAAAGCATTGCATTGCTCGCTGCAGCACCACGCTTCACTCACCTGTCCTGTCCTCGAGACATCTCCCGGCTCCATCGCGGCTGTCAGCATCGGACGCCACATCTCTGCACCTAGGGGAGAGAGGAAGAAACAAAAGGTGAGCAGAAGGACACACAGAAGGAAAGCCTGATTAACAGCCATAATACTTACCGGCTTTTCTTCCACATTTCGGGTCGGTGCCGCCCCGTTGGCAGGTACCGTACCCCGGCCCCTATGGGGAAAGGACTAGAGACATTTCAGAGTAATGATAAGGACATCTAGAGGGATCGCCCTCATTACTACTCACCTAGGCAGGTTAACCCCTCGACGCATCGCCTTCATTCTGCACCTGAAATAAAGGACAGATCACAGGTGAGAAAGACAGCATAAAGGGGGCCTCAGTTGAACTTTGAACTTTCATACTTACAGCGCATCGCTCAGGAAAGTCAAGTGGATTTTGCCAGTGCCATTCTGAAAACCAGTGAAGTAACTGGACGAACGCGCGCCCCTGCACCAGAAGCAGGATGGAGAGTTCAACCTTCCAAACCATAAGGTGAGCTTAAACCGGGTTTGGAGGAATAGAGAGGAATGGAGGGGGGAAGGGGGGAGCTAGCACACCATTCTGCAGACTGTTAATCCCCTTTCTCATCTGCAGAAGGATATTCCTACGGGCCAAGGAAGCACGATTTGGAGGTCCTGTCCAATCGGTGTTCCGGGTCCTGCGCATCACGCTAGAAGAGGCCGCAGTAATCCAGACTAGATCAGCGCCCCCGTGGGAACCAGGTGGGCGTACAATATATTATCTTTTTTTTTTCTCTCACAGAAATGTCTGGTACTCTGGAATGGCTAGAGGAACATTTCCCACATGAAGAAATGTCACAAGATAGTGAAACTAATGGTAAACACTTTATAATATAAACCATTTAATTATTATTATTTTCAGGGTAATTCATAGAATTTCGCAGAAAAGTGTCGCAAGCGGCTGGCGCAGAGTGTCCGCGTGCGATTGTCTGCGCCAGGCGCGTGTGCCAAAACCGATTTCCGCGCACAGCGTATTCATGGATTTCAGGCTCCCAAACCCGCCGTGGCGCAGAGTATTGCAGCGACACTGCAGCAGCGCCAGTAACGCCCCCAAGAACGCCCTCGCGCAAGGAAAAGCCATCAAAATCGCTAAATCATCGCAAAGGGCTGCGCCAACCCTGGACCAGTTTACAGGGCTGCCAAACAAGGAACGCAAAGCGGGTAATGTTCATATCAGGGGTACGCAGGAAGTATTACATGCGATTAGCCAGGGTACGTGTATGACAGGGGTACACGTGAAATTTTACACGTGATTAGCCAGTGTACGTGTATTACAGGGGTACGCGGGAATTATCACATGCGATTTGGCTGGGTACCCGTATGACAGGGGTACGCGTGAAGTTTTACACGCGATTAGCCAGGGTACGTGTATTACAGGGGTACGCGGGAATTGTCACACGCGATTTGGCTGGGTACGTGCATTACAGGGGTGCGCGGGAATAATCACACGCGATTTGGCTGGGTACGTGTATTACAGGGGTGCGCGGGAATTATCACACGCGATTTGGCTGGGTACGTGTATTACAGGGGTGCGCGGGATGTTACACACGCGATTAGGCTGGGTGGGTCCTCACAGGTGTTTCCTGTACACCCTCCACGGCCCCTGCAGGCAGCCCACAAAACAGGGGACTACCCTGCACACCTGCTCATGTCTCCCACCCCCCACCCCCCCAGCAGTGTGGGGCACCCTCCACCAGGCCCCCACTCATGTCCCTATCACCCCCACCCCCCAGCCACCATGGGCAGCCCCAACCAGGCTCCCACCCATGTCTACCACCACCCCCACCCCCCACCCACCATGGGCAGCCTCCGCCAGGCCCCCACTCATGTCTCCCACCACCCCCACCCCCCCAGCAGTGTGGGCCACCCTCCACCAGGCCCCCACCCATGTATACCCACCACCCCCACGCCCACCATGGGCAGCCTCCGCCAGGCCCCCACTCATGTCTCCCACCACCTCCACCCCCCAGCCACCATGGGCAGCCCCCACCAGGCCCCCACTCATGTCTCCCACCCACCCCCCAGCAGTGCAGGGGCACCCTCCACCAGGCCCCCACTCATGTCTCCCACCACCCCCAGCATCCAGGGGCACCCTCTGCCAGGCCCCAACTCATGTCTCCCACCACCCGCACCCCCCAGCAGTGCAGGGGCACCCTCCACCAGGCCCCCACTCATGTCTCCCACCACCCCCACCCCCCCAGCAGTGCAGGGGCACCCTCCACCAGGCCCCCACTCATGTCTCCCACCACCCCCACCCCCCAGCAGTGCAGGGGCACCCTCCACCAGGCCCCCACCCATGTCTCCCACCACCCCCACCCCCCACCCACCATGGGCAACCTCCGCCAGCCCCCCACTCATGTCTCCCACCCACCCCCACTCCCCCAGCAGTGTGGGGCACCCTCCACCAGGCTCCCACTCATGTCTACCACCACCCCCACCCCCCAGCCACCATGGGCAGCCCCCACCAGGCCCCCACTCATGTCTCCCACCCACCCCCACCCCCCAGCAGTGCAGGGGCAGCCCCCAAAAGGCTCCCACCCATGTCTACCACCCCCCCACCCCCCAGCCACCATGGGCAGCCCCCGCCAGGCCCCCACTTATGTCTCCCACCACCCCCACCCCCCCAGCATTATGGGGCACCCTCCACCAGGCCCCCACCCATGTTCCCACCACCCCCACCCCCCACCCACCATGGGCAGCTTCCGCCAGGCCCCCACTCATATCTCCCAACCACCCCCACCCCCCCCCAGCAGTGTGGGGCACCCTCCACCAGGCTCCCACCCATGTCTACCATCACCCTCACCCCCCAGCACTGTGGGGCAGCCTCCACCAGGCCCCCACCCATGTCTCCCACCACCCCCACCCCACACCCACCATGGGCAGCCTCCGCCAGGCCCCCACTCATGTCTCCCACCACCCCCACCCCCCCCAGCAGTGTGGGGCACCCTCCACCAGGCTCCCACCCATGTCTACCACCACCCCCACCCCCCAGCACTGTGGGGCAGCCTCCACCAGGCCCCCACTCATGTCTCCCACCACCCCACCCCCCAGCCACCATGGGCAGCCCCCACCAGGCCCCCACTCATGTCTCCCACCCACCCCCACCCCCCAGCAGTGCAGGGGCATCCTCCACCAGGCTCCCACCCGTGTCTATCACCCCCCCCACCCCCCAGCCACCATGGGCAGCCCGCGCCAGGCCCCCACTCATGTCTCCCACCACCCCCACCCCCCCAGCAGTGTGGGGCACCCTCCACCAGGCCCCCACCCATGTCTCCCACCACCCCCACCCCCACCAACCATGGGCAGCCTCCGCCAGGCCCCCACTCATGTCTCCCACCACCCCCACCCCCCCAGCTTTGTGGGGCACCCTCCACCAGGCCCCCACCCATGTCTCCCACCACACCCACGCCACCATGGGCAGCCTCCGCCAGGCCCCCACTCATGTCTCCCACCCACCCCCACCCCCCTAGCAGTGTGGGGCACCCTCCACCAGGCTCCCACCCATGTCTACTACCACGCCCACCCCCCAGCCACCATGGGCAGCCACCACCAGGCCCCCACTCATGTCTCCCACCCACCCCCACCCCCCAGCAGTGCAGGGGCAGCCCCCACCAGGCTCCCACCCATGTCTACCACCCCCCTGCCCCCCAGCCACCATGGGCAGCCCCCGCCAGGACCCCACTCATGTCTCCCACCACCCCCACCCCCCCAGCAGTGTGGGGCACCCTCCACCAGGCCCCCACCCATGTCTCCCACCACCTCCACCCCCACCCACCATGGGCAGCCTCCGCCAGGCCCCCACTCATGTCTCCCACCACCCCCACCCCCCCAGCAGTGTGGGGCACCCTCCACCAGGCCCTCACCATGTCTCCCACCACCCCCACTCCCCACCCACCATGGGCAGCCTCCGCCAGGCCCCCACTCATGTCTCCCACCACCCCCACCCCCCCAGCAGTGTGGGGCACCCGCCACCAGGCCCCCACTCATGTCTCCCACCCACCCCCAACCCCCCAGCAGTGCAGGGGCACCCTCCACCAGGCTCCCACCTGTGTCTACCACCCCCCCACCCCCCAGCCACCATGGGCAGCCCGCGCCAGGCCCCCACTCATGTCTCCCACCACCCCCACCCCCCCAGCAGTGTGGGGCACCCTCCACCAGGCCCCCACCCATGTCTCCCACCACCCCCACCCCCCAGCATCCAGGTGCACCCTCCACCAGGCCCCCACTCATGTCCCCCTGCCCACAGGCCCTGACAATCCTCAAGCATGTGCCTCATGGCCAGCCACCACAGCCCAAAGACACAACCAAGTATTACATGTGCCCATGATACTACTCCAATGGAAACAATGTAAATAAACACATGTGTCTCACACACACACAATGGTTGCAAGTGAACCTGAAAACCCATATCATGACATGCATGAAAACAATGAGATGAAACCACACATTGAAGAATGAAAAAATCCAAATAATGTATTAAAAACAACAGCAATGGCAATCAAAATTAACCAAAATACACAAGTAAAGAAATTACCAAATTAAGCTGGCTGTCCCTTTTCAAATTAAAATCAATAAATGATAATCCAAAAAAATATCTTCCAAAGTTCAAGTCCATGAAAAGGAAATGAAGGGAAAAAAGAAATAGAAAACCATTGCTCCATGGGAAAAAATATTCATATTAAAAAAAATATCCAAATCCAAAGTCCAACTATGCACAAAGTATTCAGGGTCCATCATCCCAAGAGAAGAAATGAAACCTACCAAAAAACCTATCTAAAATGGAACTATATACAAAAGGTGGAGCAGTGTCCGTCGACTCCAAGTAAAAATAAACTATAAAGGAAACCTATCACTAAATAACTATATACAATGGTGGCGGGCCAGTCCAGCGGCTCACTTAGTGGTGTTCCGGGCCAGGGCATCATCGAACTCCTCGTCTATGTCCCGAGGCGGTCCTGTTCCATGGCCCCGAGGGTCCGCAGGGACGCCGACATGTTCACCTCCAACTCCCTGCGATTGCCTCGAGGCACTCGGCCCGCCTCAGGGCCCTCCGCATGGAGTTCCCCGCCCTGACCATCATGAGCCGTGCCTCTTCCGCCCGCCGCCGCTCCGCATCTATGGCGTGGCCCAACCGCTGCCACACGGAAGACACTTCCTGTCCAGGGTCCTCCTGCCCTCCGGCCGATGCCTGCCCCTCCGATGTTGAAGGCCCCGAGCTATCGTGGCTCCCACCTACAGCCTCCTGCTACTGCAGCTGCTGCTGTCCATGTGCCCTGGCCGATGGTGCCTGCACATCCTCCTCCAGCTGGGGCGCAGTCGTTGATGTGGCCACCCCTGCTGGACGTCCGACTCCCGACTGTGGCAGGGATCTGTTGTCCACCCGCCTGGCCGCACAGTCGGAGGCAGCTCCACAGGGCACCCAGGTGACACATGGGTGGGAAGATGGCATGGAGGACGACTGGGGCATAGGGGGTTCTGTGGAGAAGGGGGTTGGAACAAGGTCCAGGAAACGGAGGAATCCAGCCCTGGTGAGCTGTCCCAGTGGGTCAACGCGGTCAACGAGCCATGCGAGAAGACGTGCAGACTCATCATGAAAAGACTGCAGGTCAGCTCGCATGGGCCGTTGACGCAACGCCACCCCACCCTGGACAGGCTCAACCTGGTGCAGGATAGCCACATCCGCAGGGAGAGGAAGGCCAGGTGTTGTAAGCCAATTCTCTCCCTGAGAACGGGTCTGGAGGTAGGCATCCCCGCTGCTGCAAGATGATGCAGTGACAGGAGCAGGGACAGGATTGCACACAGGCACCTCCACGGCGACCTGTGCTGCCTCCTGTCCCTGATCCTGCACTGCACCAGTGGAATCCCCACCTCCAGACCCCGCCACTGTCGCTTGCACGGCCTCCTCCTCCACCAAACCGCCCACCAACCTGGATGACTCTGTGCCATCTTCCTCCATTGGGCCTTGTGGGGTCCCAGCTGCCCCTTCTGCTGCCGAGGAGTCCAACTCCAACCTCCGCCTCTTGGACCTCCCCTCGGCAGCTGCGGCCTGGGACGCGGCACCGGACTCCTCACTCCCCGACGAGATCACAACCTGGGAGGGGATCCGGGCCTTGCATCTCCGGCTGGTGGTGTGACCCCTGCCGCTGTGCTCCACAGCACCTTCTCCGCCCTCTTCATCAGTTGACGCTGCAGACAGGGAGAAAGAAAATACAGGCATCAGGGCACTGTAAAATGGACTCATACACACATGACAGTTATACATGAGTGGCATTGGTAAACCTCAGACATGGCATCACAATCCCCAACACACATGTCATTTCAACTTGCACACATGAGCCATACCACAGCCATATTGCAACAGCCAGCACCATCCATTCACATACAACAGCATGAGCAGCCAAAGGTCATCCACACATCACATGCAACATAGGGAGTACACTACACATGCACACACAACACCAAACTTGCATGCATGTGTACACCTCCGCCAACTGTCGCAGTGTTTTGATCGACATCACACCTGACAATCATTCCTTCACATCCTGTGCCATGCAAGCCCACACACACAAGCACCATCCATGTGTCACACATGAGACCCCTCGCATGTGTCTCCCTCACGGCCCTGTACACCCCCCCTACTTGGCCACATAAAAATACATGTTCAACCTGCACACTCCTGGCACACCACCACACGCACAGCTTACAATCAGTATGCATGTACACTTACCGGTCGACTCCAGACGGGTCTGCTTCTCAAGGACCTGGATGTGGAGCGCTGGGGATATGCCTACCAGGACCCTCATCTGATCTTCCGACAAGTGGCCCCGGCGCCCCTTAGCATCCGCTGCCTTCAGGAGGCGCCGGGACTTGTTGAGGGTCCTGGACCTGAAGTCCTCCCCGCGCTTCCTGACACGTTCGTAGTCGCGGACTGCCACCTCCTCCGCGTTGATGGCAGTCACGATGTCCATCCAGATCCGAGTCCGTCCGTCATTGTCGGCGCGCAACATTCCGAATAGGGCATCATACTGCCCTAGGACATGCTCCACCAGGACACCAACTTCGGTGGCAGTGAAGCTGGTGCCCCTCTGCCTCCTTAGCCGGGGGTTGCCACTGGTGCCAGATGTTGCAGTGCCCGACATGGCAACCCCAGAGGCAGGAGTGGGTGGGCAACTGGGTCCTGGGGCTGGGCTGTGGGGCGATGGAAAAGCAGTCGGGAGTCTTCGGTTCCAGCAGGGGTGGTCACAGCAACAGCACCCCTGGCTGATGTGCAGGCAGCAAATGGCAGGGCACGTGGGCAGCAGGCAGTCAGGCAGCAGCAGATGGAGGTGGGAGCGTGCTCAGGGCTCTGGGGGGCAGTAATTCGGCCTTCTGGGCAGGAGCCTGGTCTTCCGTGTGTGAACGCGTGGCCAGCTTGATACGGAGTGATTTTGCACGTGAAAATCCAACACGTCTGCGTGTAATTCGAGGAAAGGCCCTTAGCGCGTAAACGCGTCAGCACACTGTACATTCATTGGCCCAAAGGCCACCAGTGTATGCGCGTCTATGAAGTCACGTGCACGTTGAATAGGGCACACGTTGGAAATGTTGCGTGTTAAAAAAAAGAAAGACACGTCCGAGTGTCAAAGCGTGTAATTGGTGGAAATGGCCTTAGCGCGTACACGCGGAAGTGACAAAGCGTATAATTGGTGGAAATGGCCCTACACGCAGAAGTGACAAAGCGTGTAATTGGTGGAAATGGCCTTAGCGCATACACGCGGAAGTGACAAAGCGTGTAATTGGTGGAAATGGCCCTACACGCAGAAGTGACAAAACGTGTAATTGGTGGAAATGGCCTTAGCGCGTACACGCGGAAGTGACAAAGCGTGTAATTGGTGGAAATGGCCCTACACGCAGAAGTGACAAAGCGTGTAATTGGTGGAAATGGCCCTAGCGCGTACACGCCGCGTAAGTGACGCTGGACGTGTGAGCCTGCATAAAAGGTACTTGTAGAACACCATTTCCTTGTACGTGATTTTCGTGGAGAGCGAGTGGGTGAAATCTGTACTTCTTGTCGTTTCACACGCGATTTACTTCACGGCGTTTCAAGTTCGTACTCCCTGTTACCTCTGACAGCTTTTTCTCTTTTTTCTCTTTTTCTGGTTTTCCTGGGCCTGTTCCGTCAAACAGCGTTCCCTTCTACTGTTGTCCTGTCTCCTCAGACAGCGTACAATTCTTCTTTTGGTGGGGGTGTTGCCAACGCGCATGCGCGCTTCATTTTCACGCTCTTTTTCCTGGCAGACGGTGAGTCACGCACGTATCTAACATCTGCGCTTGCCCCGTGTGTAGCCTACGCCTTCAGAGGTCATTCTAGGCTGCGTGTGACACAAATACATTCATTCTATTGTTACTGGGTGCTGCAGCGTAGTGCAGGTTTTTTTTTCCGCACACGTGGTCTAGGAGGGGTTGCGTGCACGTCATCTCCCTTTTTTGGGCTTCCTGTGCGTTGCGTGACCCGTCATCTTTCCCCTGGGGTCACATTCAGCCTTGCTAGAGCACTAGGGTACAATTACCATCTGGTACCCAACCCCTTTGACCCCCAATTGCCCAGGACAATAGTTTACAGCCACTCCCATATGCACATTAACATCAGTGCCATGGTTGGGAGGCAAGGAATCCGTAAGGGTGGCAAAGGTGGACGAGCCACAAGTGGTGGCCGTGGTGGATCCGGTAGGGGACGTGGTCATTACTTGCAGGGTGACCCTGTCCCCCCATGTGTGGAGGACCAGTCAAGGGCACCCATAATCCCCCCCCCCTGGTTGAGGCTGATGTGGCTGACACCATCCATGCTCAGCCCTTGTTGGACCAGCCCATTGTGGCACCAGACCTGGCTGACTCCATGGCTGACTTCCAGGTCAGCAGGCCTATGACACGTGCGCCGGTGCACGTTGATGTCATCAGGCCACGTGGATCAGGGGCAGCAAGGTCATCTGCTGCCCCAAGTAGGCAGGGTGGAGAGGCTGCAGGGGCAGCTGCGGCTCCATCCACAACAGCTCTCACACACCCAGCCAGGACAGTGTCGGTCCTAGTCCATCCTGCTGACATTCCCCCTGACACCATTACACTTGAGCCAATGCCTGCACCAACTCCCATGCTGAGTGTGCAATCCCACACTCCTGATACAGAGTCCACCAGGGCTCCTGCCCCTAGTGTCCAGAGCGGCGTAGGACACTCAGGATCACCACCACCTTCCAAGCGGAAGAGGAAGAGTGCTCGTCCGGCACAGGCTGATGCCCCAGACACGGCTACACAGTCCGGCCCGTCGAGGAAGCCCAGCTTCACGGATGCCGAACTGAATGCACTTGTCGAGTATGTGTCCGCACATGATAACGAGATGGTCATTGTTGCAGGATCCAAGACCACACCGGCACAATGCCAGTCACACTGGCAGACCGTTGCGGACATCGTAAGTGCCCTTGGAATCGTGAGGCGCACAGCCAATGATTGCTATAAGCGCTGGAATGACCTAAAGCGCAGGGCAAAGAATAAGCTGGCCTCAAGTCATGCCGCAACTCTAGTGACTGGAGGTGGGTCTCCAGTAGAAGACATGGAACTCACTCTACATGAGTCAGTCACTGGGACCTACGTCACGGAGGAACAGATCCAAGGCATGGGAGATCTGCCTGATTATGAGGCATTGTCCGGTGAGTGCACATGCATGTGTGTGTCATCCATGTGCATGGTGTGTGTGTGAGGGCTTCTGTTTGTGTGCCAGGTGAGGGTGTGTACGCCTGAGTCGTTTGGGTCACCCATGTGCTTCATGCAATACATTCTGTGCAGCAGCATTTGGCCATAGCACTATCCCTTCTGCCATCAGTAGACATATAGCCCAACAGCACGCCAGTTGCCCTTGAAGTGTCACCTTGGAACAACATTGTTGCTTATTTTTCTCTGTTCATTCAGGCAGATTGTTTGCATTCCACCACTTTTACTAGGCATTTCTCAGTCCTCTAGTCACATGTCTGACATGGCTATGGTAAAGTGGAGTGACTTTGTTACCTGGATATCATTTGTTTAGACATGTCCCTGTGCAATCGGACCATTTTGGACTGGCAGCTGCAGGTGAAAAATCAGACCTGTTTGAATTAGAAAAGCTATTAAATGAGGGAACTGGACTGAATGAATAAGTGCTGCCCTCCTCTCCATCTTCACTCAATAGCAATGGTACATGCCATCTGTGTGATGGCATGTGTATTTCACCTGGCACTCACAGGCCAATGTGTGATGCCACTGCTAGGCAGCATGCAGCAAATGTGTTTATCTTCCATCTTGGTGTCATCAATGTGTGCCATTTGCCTCCCCTTCATACGCAGTGAGGGTGCATGCATGGGAGGGTTTTAGTCATGTGGGACATGTGTCAATCAAGTACTGGTTCTGTTGCTTCTCAGCCCTCATTGTGTGCCATCGTGCTAATGCCTCTTTCCATTTGTTTGCTTTTATGTCTTTGCAGGGGAAGACGCACCTGATACTGCTGGGGTTGTGGAGATGGTGCAGACCCAGGAGGGGTCCGAGGGCCGACCGACCACCAGTGAGGGACGTGGTGTGGTGGTGGGTGAGAACCCACAACTGCTGCAGGTCGTGCTCTCAAGGGGTGTCTCTGGCTGCACCTCCCCCGAGCTGTACTCAGGTGTTGATTCGGATGATGAGACCTACGTGCCGTCGCAGGTGAGTGTTCCTGGGAGGGATTCTGTTCTGTCCCACCCACCTGCACCAGGGTCAGAACCCTCAATGGGGATGTCAGTGTTGGCAGCTACGCCTTTGGTGGTTACGGATGCAGGGTCACACTCCGCGACATCTGATCCTGTTCCTGGGCCAGCAAATCAGAGAGGGAATGCAGTCCTGCAGCCTCAGGCAGTGCCGGCACAGCAAGGCACAGTTGGCCTTGCCCCAGACAGGTGTGGTGCCCGCCGACGTGGTGGCCGTACGCCACCTGGCAATACCGCATGGAAGCAATCCATTTATGGTATGGCAACCCAACAGGCAGGATCATCAGAGATGATGGCTCAGGCCATGGATAGGGTGGCCACTTCCATTGTTCCCCCTGAAAGGCTGATGGAGCGACTACAGCAGGCAACCGACTCCATCTGCCAGTCACACAGGGAGGACATGTTGGCGTCCAACAGGGACAGGCGGGCGGCACTGGCGACTCTGCAGGAAGCCATCTCCATAGAGTCCCAGGGCCACAGGGCTGAGGCTGGAACTCCTTCACCTCAGGACGACTCTTGGTGAGCTTGAGGCTTCAACAAACCGAAGGACAGAACAGCAGCTGGAGCGTCTCACCCGTACGCTCTCAGCTGAGATGCAGGCAACTAGGGCGGAGGTCCGGGCATCCCGTGAGTTGTTGCATGGGGACCTCCGCACACTCATCCTCCAGAACGAGACCTACCACACCCGCATGCTTGCAGCCATGGAGGAACAGACTAGGGCCTTGCGTGGGCTGCCTCCCATAGTGCAACCACCTCCGGATGCAGCTGCACAGGGTGATAATAGCGACATCAGTGATACTCCCACAATAGGGTAGCCGTGTGGGCCATGAGCCCATGGATGTGTTTTTTTTTCGCAAGATCTACACAGGTGGGTTTTGGTGTGCACCCTGTCCTCGGACCTCCTGGGTGGCCTCCCCAACCCCCCCGGGCCCATTAATTGCCATTTTTTTTTTTATTTTTTTTTTATTTTTTGGGACAATGTGTTGCCTTGTGTGGCTCTCGTGGGCATACACTGCATTGTTGCTGGGCACATGCAGGCTTGTCATGTATTTGGTTCAGATGCTTGGGTTTATGTCACACACACCCCTCCTGCTTCCCGTTTCCATGGGCTTGCAAAGGGTGTGCCCAAGTGACATTGACGTACATGGTGACATTGGACTCCCACTACATGTGTGGGCAGTCTAGTCAATACTGTGTATACATTCCTAGTGCATATTGCTGTTGTGTTGTACACTGCATGTTGCATTGATGTGTAACTCATCATCCGTGTCTACCTCCTAATTTGCAGGTCCTTTCCTCATGTCTACACAAGGCCCTCTACTTTGGAGATGGGGTCCATTTTGGCAGCAGTGCACCTACAACTCTACATGGCGGCAACACCATACAGTTGGAAGTGGTGGGAGTGCAGGCATTTCCAGGTGGTGAGACTACTAATTCCTTACATTCGTAATGTCATGTTAATGGTAGTTTTGAGGGTCAGTAGATGATAAGTGTTTTTGCTAAATACCTGCTCAAGTGTGTTGTTGGTCCTGCATTACTGTGAGCATTTCAGGTGTCGCGTGTTTCAATTAGGGACACTGTACATTGTGACACTTGTGTCATGTTGTGGGGATTACTTTGTTTACCTGCACATAGCATGACATGGCACAGTGTGTCGTGTGGCGGTGCTGGGGATGGGTTGGGTGACATGGCACTGTCCTCATGTTGCATTTTGCAAGTGGGTATTCATTTTAGCTGCATGAATGTGTTTTTTCACGAAACTGCATTGGTGGTGTCTGTGTAGGTAGGGATGCACACATTGTAACACTTCCAGGTGAACAATCTCAGGCTGATATGGTTTTGACGGTTGATTCTCCAGACATTCAGGATCAGTGTCAGGTTGAGTCATCATTGATTGTCAGATGGTATGTGCCAGGGCAGTGTGCACTCCACAGGGGTGTGATTTCTATGTGAAGTAATTAGCCACTAGCTGTGTACGGGCTGCCTCCCCCCGTGCCCTTTCCCCTCCCATGCGCAGCGGGCGTGCATGTGGTTGGGGATGTGGGGGCACCACCATGTCCACGGTCAGGCCCCGGCATGTTGCAACGTTGTGCAGGACACATGCTGCCACTATGATTCTGCACACTACTGGGGGAGCGTATAACAGCTGCCCGCCAGAACGGTCAAGGGAGCGAAAGCGTGACTTAAGCACTCCGAATGTGCGCTCCACTATGCCCCAGGTTGCAATGTGGGCTGTGTTATATCTTACCTCGGGTGGCGTGGTGGGGTTCCGAATTGGCGTCATCATGTGGTGGCTGAGAGGGTAGGCATTGTCCCCTGTGGAGGTGGTGATTGGTATCATTGGTGGGGTTGTGACCTTGCTCAGTATCTGACATGCATGCATGTGCAGAGGCATTCCTACTCACCAAGCAGCCATGTATCGCCATGCCGCCCAGCTTCTAGGTCCCGGCTTAGGGTGGACATTCGGTAAATGAAGCTGTCGTGGGTGGACCCGGGATAGTTGGCATATACTGAGGTGATGATTCCCTTGGCATTACATACTGCCTGCACGTTGATGGAATGCCAGTGCTTGCGGTTCCTATAGATGTGCTCAGATGCCCTGGGGGGACGTAGAGCCACATGGGTGCAGTCGATGGCACCTAGCACTTTGGGGAATCGTGCCACACCATAAAAATCCAGGGCGGCAGCATGCCTTTCTGAATGTGTTCTGGGCAGGTATATGTGCCTGCGGACTGATGGGCGTGCATTGATGATGTTGAAGACCTGGTGTAGGCAGCGTGACTGCATGGCCTGTGACACCCCACCCACTATGGCACTTGTCCGCTGAAATGATCCAGTGGCTAAGAAGTGCAGTACATTGAGGACCTTCTCCAGGGGGCTGAGTGCTTGGGAGCACAGGGTGGGTGATGTGAGGTCATCCTCCCACTCACTCACCAGGTCCAGTATTATGTGTGGTGGAAACCTGTACCTCCCATACACCTGGTCATCAGGCATCCCGAAAAGGCTGGTTCTGGGTGTGAATATTCTGGCCCTGACTATCCTCCTCCTCCTCCTTTGGTAGCCCACGGCCACTGCTGCTAGGAACGTTATATTCATCCTGGCATCTGAGCTTGTTTTTTTTTTGCGCGCAAATTTATGCGTCGCGGGTCGACGTATGCCTGCTTCCTACTGGCGTACGTGTTTCTTTGCGCGTGTTGTAGGCGAGCGTGTGAAACTTCCCGCGCACCCCTGAAATCCAGTACCCAGGCCAATAGCGTGTGGAAATTCCCACGCACCCCGGAATACACGTGCGCTGATGTACTCGTGTGTGAAACTTCCCGCTCACCCCTGAAATCCAGTACCCAGGCCAATAGCGTGTGAAAATTCCCGCGCACCCCGGAATACACGTGCGCTGATGTACTCGCGTGTGTAAGTGCCCGCGCACCCCTGAAATAGACGTACATAGGCCAATTGCGTGTACGCACACTTTTGTCCAATTACACGCGATGACACTCTGACGTCTTTCCACGTGTGCTCCGTCGTCACGTGCTATGAGGGAAACACCCGTGCAGGTCACGTCACAGACGCGCTTACGCGCTGAGGGCCTTTGGTCCAATAGAATCACGTATGCGTGCTGACGCGCTTACACGCTAAGGGCCTGTCCTCGAATTTCACGCTGACGTGCAGGATTTTCACTTGCCAAATCACTCCGTATCAAGCTGGCCACGCGAAAACACACGGAAGATCACGCTCCTGCCCAGAAGGCTGAATTACTGCCCCCCAGTGCCCCGAGCATCCTCCCACGTGCCATCTGCTGCTGCTGCCTGCCTGCCTGCCTGCTGCCACAGTGCCCTGCCATTTGGTGCCTGCACATCAGCCATCTGCAGGGGTCCAGTTGCTGTGTCCACCCCTGCTGGAACTGAAGACTCCAGACTGGGATAACATCG